>NC_143034.1:48913870-49513870 GCF_057628025.1 Oncorhynchus mykiss
CTCAGTGCATTCAAATATAAATTTGCCATAAACTGTGGTATACACTACCAATACATTTAATACTATTACCTCTTTAATAATAGCACCTTTAAATCAATAATATCCTAATTAAACACTGTGAATGGAGGCAAAGCATGAGTTCAACTCATCCTTGGAAAGCAGAATACTTCTAAGAAGCCTTAGGCCTTTCAACTTCATTTTCTGCCACTTGTTTGACATGATCTTTCATCTCCCCTTGTGTTCTCCCCAGTCCTTACCTATCCCTCTGACTGATAAACTGTACCACAGGCAACTTTCAAAAGCTTTGATTGAAAAAGTGTCCACATGTCGAAGTGAAATCCAATTCTGTAATAACCTTCCCAGCTTACAATGCCTGCATCCTCACAAGAAATGACTGCTGCTTATGATCAGAGGAATTAGTACTTTACCATCTCCCACCCCATACACAAACACACACACTGGCAGGCGCTCACAAACACACACACGCAGGTGAACACGCAGGCGCACCCAAACACTCGCACACACAAACAAATACATACTTACACCTGAGAAAAGATTGATACCTGAAACCCGGTCTGTTTCTAAATTCCAGACTTAATCAAGTAATCAAGAATACTGCTAATCTGGGGTAATTGAATATGCATGTCTGACACAGAACAATAGAAAGACCTCTAAAAACAATCAGAAGGAATTGCATTTGGGATTAGAAATTAGCATTGTTACCCTCTGAAAGCAGAACCCGGCTGTGCACCATCCCTTCCATTAGCACTCACTTCACTCATCTGAGTGGACAAGTGATGTGTATTGCAACAGGTCTGATAGATATTCACATTTGATTTGTACCAGGGTTTGCTCCGTTTTATCCCTGTTTGGTAACACTTTCCCCTTGTACAAGTAACTGTAACACTAATTACTGTAGAGACAAGATCATCCTTACATGCTGTTATATAATAGTGTAGTAATTACTTTGTAACTTCACACAATTGAGTTCAGTGTTGTGAATACGGCTCCTTATCTTTCCAACTGTTTCGTATTCCACTTTCCCTTTCAGTGAGTGTGGGTTGTGAGTAACCACCTACATACAGTAGGTGTGCAGTCTGGGAAGATGGAGATTCCAAAGACGAGGTGTCTTCAGTGGACCATCCCAAGGATGGGGTGTCTTCGGTGGACCATCCCAAGGATGAGGTGTCTTCGGTGGACCATCCCAAGGATGAGGTGTCTTCGGTGGACCATCCCAAAGACGAGGTGTCTTCGGTGGACCATCCCAAGGATGAGGTGTCTTCGGTGGACCATCCCAAGGATGCTTTGAAGACACCTCAGTGACCTTTCCTCATGCAGCAGTGTCCCTTTTGGTCACAGTACCCACAGACCACCAGTGACAATGACCTACAACCCCTGACACCAGCCCCTCCCAGAGCCCTACATGGGCATACATTTTAAGCCCTACCCATGACTGTGACATTCAGGCCCTACCCTACCCAGGCCCGATTGCTTCTGCCAAATTTAAAGCCCGGCCCTTCTGGAAATCAGAAATAACTTCCTCCGTTAGTAAAGTCATTAGCAGCTCGTCTGTCTGTCCCTGGCTCCCTGCGCTGCTCACTCTGCATGCACTCTGTGCATGGTTCTGCTTGTGTGAGTATAGATAGAAATGCCTCTGGCCTGCTGTTCTGCTCCATGATGAGACAGAGAACAGCTAGCTTTTAAACTACTTTTCATCACTCTAAACTTCACCACGGCAAAACTCCATTTAGTGATACCTAATCCCTACCCGTACCCTAGTTATTGATCAAAAACAGGCCCTACCCAGCCCTAACCCGATGTATAATGTTAGGGCCCATCGGGCTCGGGTCGAGTAACAGAGCTCTAGCCTCTCCACCCTCAGCCCTCCATCCTATTTTGAATGGCATCTCCAGCGGGGAGACACTTACCAAGCATGTGAGCCCTGGGGCCCGCAGAGTCAGGACTGGGTGGAATTATTTTCACGCTTGGGTTCAACATCTGGTCTGTTGTGTGACAGGTAATGAAAGCAGCCAGCCAGCGCTCGCATCACAATGTAGATTCTCCCTATCTGTCTGCCACCACACTTCACTGATAGACCAGTGCATCATGTACTTTGTGGTTTTATGGATGTATTGCATGATTATAATGCCATATAGTCAGGCATTTAAAGCAAAATACATTGTAGCTTTTTTAGGGAATAGAGAGGGGTCAATTGTGCTGTCTTAAAGTTAGCATCCAGAATGTCATATTGGTAATTGGGTTACCTTATGCTATTTTCTATTAAGAGAGAAAATATGGTTAAATACTATTATATTAAGAGAAAATTCAGCATCACTGAGTGGATTTGATAGGATATTAAATACTGTTTACTAATCAATAGGGGCTATTCAAAAGATCTCAAACATACTGTCCACCGCCAATGCCTCTGAAGCTCTCCATCGCCCTCCTGTGGTAAGCATTCACTGCCACAATCAACAGATAAGGATCCAATGTTCGTAATGAAGTCTGTATCTATAAGACATCTAATGAGGGTTGATCATTCCAGAGATAGATAACTGTTCCAGAGATAGAATGTTAGATAACTGGCTAAGGTAATTGTCTGGGGGGGCAAAATACCTGTCTTAACAGCTTATTCTAAACCTCGAGAGACGAGTGGAGGATAGAAATATAATGCACTCACTAAATTTCTCATTATCTACCTTTCAAACCTGAATCATCTGTCCTTGGCCCTTCATAGGATGTGATGTGAGTGAGAGACTATGTAGTTGAAGGCTGCAGCAAGGCTTTCATGGTGGAGATTCAGCACCATGGAGAGCTCCCGGGCTGCCGCACCATGCACAGCACAGACAGAGGAGAATAGGCACCATACAGAGGTTAGGTACAGAGGTGTCAAACCACTATTGTATGCAGTAGACTGTACATGCCCTCCAGTATCATGGATCTCAGGCAGGTTATTGATCAATCGTGCCTTTTGTTAAGATGTGGGACGTGCTGATGCTTAATACTGTAAGCATCTGTTTCTTGCAATGGTTGCTGTAGATTGTGAGGATGATGATGAAAATTGAGTTCAATGTATCCTCATCATCGACATGGAGTGGAAGTACTGGGCAAAGAAATGTTGCAACAATTTACAGACTTTTTCATTGTACAAGGATCATCGGTTACATTCAGGTTCCCTTTTTCATATTATCAAAAGAAAGTGCTTTGGGGGAAATATTACCTAACTTAGATTTAACCTACTTAAAATGTATTGGAACAATTCCATACCACTAAACGTTTGGAGCTGGAAGGGAGTGCTTTACTTCCCTGTGAAATCTATGTCACGAGTGACTGACTGAGCTCAATCAAGCAGGCACATGACTCCCAGTGACGCATTTATAACCTTTACCAACTGTATTCCAAGCACAACGGGACTAATAAATATCATGTTAACTTTCCCCTTTTTCACTCCTATTGAGACATCCATCAAACAGCCTTTTACACACCACTGTACCATGACCAGCAAACGCACTCTACACTCAACATGTCAAGAGAAATATGATAACCTTCAAGAATAGATGGCAGGACGGATTTATGTTAGGATGGATGTCAAAGACATGTTAGTAGAACACTTTTCAATCAAGACTAAAAACACTTATTCATGCTTTTGTACAAACGATTTGATTCTCTGTGAGAATCTAAACTATTTCACACAGAAATGCAAGTGCATCGATTGTTTTTCTATCAGATTCATTTGAGAATTATGCACAACACATCAATCTGTAAATAATGCAGATCTAAATCATATTGACTGATACGAATGTCTTCTAAAACGACTATGAATAATGCAGTACAGCTAACCACAACATATTGCTCATTCTGTCTTCATCTGAATCTTTTAGCCCAAAGCATCCACTGTCACTCATATGCATGGATGTGACATTCTTATTCATATGTTAATGTTCACAGTTACTCTTAGATGTCATAGCGCTTCCTGTCTCAAAGCATAAGCACTCTGTATGTGCACATGACATGTTCTTATCGAAAAGATGATTTAGACAAATTTGTTTGTATGATATGTATGATATTCTTAGGCCGAAGTGTGATGACATTGTGATAGTTGATAATAGAAAAGAGGGAGCACGTGGAAGTGAACCCGGATGGAGCAGTCCCATTTATCCCTGTTGTATTTGTGATACAGGCACCTAAATGAATGTTTATTATTCTCCTACCCAGGGCACTGAGACACTGTTACAGCTGTGGCATTGTAAATCTCCCAGCCCCCACCTACAAAACGTTATTATTGAAACTCCGTTTGAATTTCATTTGTAGTTTTGGTATTCCAGAGAAAAGGTCGAACCCAATTACTGATATTGTGCTGCAGGCAGTGTGTGACTCGTTGAACAATGATGCTTCAGTGCCCCAAATTAAAGGTTGAGACAGAAACAAGGCCAGGGAATGAAACCTTGACACATGGGCCAATTTCAGTAATGCAAAAAAATCTCAGCTGTTCCTGTGCATGTCACAGAGCCCTTATTTAGATGGGATCGTTAGGCCATGAGATGTGTCATTCTGAGCAGAGAATTATTACCACCTTCCCTCCCACTAAGTCTCATGGCAGAGGGGACATACACCACAGTTGGGCCAGTCACTTCTACACTGCCTATACCTGCAGCTTTAAGAATGGACAAAATACTGTATGACTGAATGTGTTTTGAACTGGATGAAGATAACAGCCTGTGAGAAGTACAGGACTTGTAGAAGCAGTGCTGGTGGGAGAAATGTAGTGTTCCTGCCACATCACTGACCCAATGGGAGTCCTGCACTACATGGTGCGTTTAAGAGACCAGTAATAGTCCAGTACATAACGTGTTTCTCATGGCACTGCCTCGGGTGAAAGGGCACAGCCAGTGACATCTTGCTAACTCAAACATGTACACTACTCCTCCCCCCGTTCCGCTCTGTCACATAGGGTACAGTGAGGAACCAGGTGGGGCTTTGAATAGGTGCTCCATGCAAAAAGCCGAGGTAAAAAGACGTGAAATAAGACTACTCCATGTTGGTGATTTCACAAACACTGAAAAACAGTAAGGTTTCCCACTTGAAAATCCAGGATTTCACATTCTCTGGGGAAGGGCTCCGCTGCCCCCCTTCCTGTCCATATATTTTTCTGTGTGATCCAGCAGTTTGTTTATCTAGTCATGGTGTGGGGTGAATAGGAAATGAAGTGAAGATGTAGTATATGCCGCAATTTTGTTGTTGAAGACTGGATGAAAGAAATAACTCAAAAAGGAAACCGTCATGTAACTTGTCACCAGTTTTTACACTGAATAGACATGCTAGTTTGACGCTCAGAAGGTCATATACTGTGTATTAAGAGATGTAAACATGTCTGCACGTCTCTATGAGACATGTTCAATTACTGGATGTAAGTGGCAAGGTTTTAGAAGGACTTGATACAAACCATTGATTTACAACGTGTCTTTGTGACTGTAAATTGGTAGATTGACGATGCTGGTAATGGTCGTGTTCTATAACTTTTACGAGGCCAGAGATAGGAGTTGCTCTCAGCACGACAAATGGAACGGAAACATTGTTTGCGCTAGACTAGCTAGAGGCTGTCTCTCACACACACAGACACACACATGAAAAAAAACACACACTAGCTCTGTCCAGTGAGCCAAGAGCCCTTTTGGCTGGGATCATGTCATGCAAAGTGTGCAGGCTGTTTAGGTGTCAGCATAAATCCAGAGAGAAGAGCTAAAGTAAATGTCTTAAACAGGATTACCTCAATAATTACAGCATGGCTCATGTGGACTGCACACACACACAGTGTATATATATATATATATTCAATTTCCCTGCTGAAAAAAAACTGAATTTGTGCTTGTTTCCACCCCCCTCCAGGTGTCGCCCATCTTCCTCATTATCCCCATTGTATTTATACCTGTGTTCTCTGTTTGTCTGTTGCCAGTTCGTTTTGTTTGTTTTTCCCCTTGCTCCTGTCTGTTTCTAGTTCATGTTTTCTAGTTTTCCCGGGTTTTGACCATTCTGCCTGCCCTGACCCTGAACCTGCCTGCCTGCCATTCTGTGAATTTTGGACTCCAATCTGGACTACTGACCTGCCTGCCTTGACCTGTCGTTTTGCCTGCCCCCTGTTCTAGTAATAAACTTTTGTTACTTCGACACTGTCTGCATCTGGGTCTTCCCTGAAATGTGATACATATGCTGGTCCAGCATAGGTGTTGTTTTTTCTGGTGACCATCATGTGCTGTGTTTTTGCTGGTGCCTTCGCTACGTTTTGGACACTGGTGACCAGCATCAAGTCACATAATGCTGGCTTGCAAAGCGACATTTCATTCCTATTGGAATCCAGCCAAAGTGGGAGATATCCAACAATTACAACTTTTCTTTTTCCACAATATGAATTCAGAATGACTGCCAAGGTTAGAAAGATGAATAAAGCAACGGGTGCAATAAGTCCAACTGACAAATTGGATTAGTTTAGAGAAATGTTATTTAGCATAATATTAATTAATCAATCAATGTACATGCAACAACACAGCAAACAAGAAAGATATTGAAACCAACATTATTCTTTTAAAATCAACTGCAGTAGAGCATGCTAAGAAAAATGATAATGATGGGTGTGGTCAGACCAGCTTGACAAGCTAGACTACGTTGGACCAGCATAGACCAGCATGGCCCTGCTTGATCACCAGAATACCAGTATAAGCTCCAGTGTCCAAAACTCAGATCCATGCTGGTCAGACCAGGGATGGGCAACTTGTAGCCCGCCCTTTTGAGGGCCGTCGAGACCCCACTCACTTACTGTTGAGAGTTAGAATAGTAGACTAAACAAGGTGTAATTTCAAAATGTGGTTGTGCATCAGCAGTTTTTCTCTTGTTATCTCAGTCACTGACAGTCACTCAATTAGCCCATGCCAGCTAAAATGTTTTAGATTGGTAAGTCTAGCGTCCAGCCATCTAAACTTGTGGTAATAATGGTCAAATTACCAACCGGGGAGCCCCCATTGATTGTATTAGTCACTCTCACTCAGATATATTAAAAACTGCAAACATTTCTCTCTGCCCATGGCAAAATGAGTAGAATTGCATGAAATGAGTTACACAATTGCAAAATGTATAGGATTGCAGCAAACTTGCTTTATAACTGCTACATTTTCTGTACAACCCATGGCAAGAGCAAATGCGGCCTGTCATGGTGAGTTCATATTTTTTGTGGTCCCCACCCCCATCAAAGTTGCCCATCCCTAAGCTAGACCATGCTTGTCAGACCGGCTTGACCAGCATCAGACCTGCACTGACCAACATAGACCAGTATAAACCAGCATAAACCAGCTTGAAATGTATGCTGGTCTATGCTGTTCTTTTCAGCAGGGTTAGTTTCAGTAAGGGTAGCTTTCATTAAATCAGGCAGATGAGATCAATGAATATGATATTATTAATCATGACATCAAACACAAGTCAAAGAGTATTTAGCGTGAAACTAACTTGAGCATCACAATGCATGGTGTCCATCTAAATAACACTTTAGGCTCCTTGCCCTAAATGGCCTCATGAAAATTAGAGCTCTTTTCCATTATTTTAGACAATAGGCCAGTGTATAAAACAGAGGTATAAAACTTTGATGATACTGCAGAGCGAGGCTCATTCACCAGGGCAGATGAAAAGACTAGAGGCACCTTCTAATTCATCTCACAACCTCATGGGTCCGAGCCCCACTCCTTATTCATTATTGAGCGTGATGATCTTCATCATTTTAATAAATAACAAAGGCAAATCATGTTTAATGTTTCATCTGGCTCTCATAAAGCACATCAAAGCTGATATGATTCTCTCTCCAGCAACACAAACCAGTGAGGAGGCCAATTACACTTTATAAGCCACTTTATAGCTACAGACTGTTGCCACTTTGAACAGAGTGTAATCGAAAATACTTAGAGTTGAAAGCGGAAGTTTACATACACTTAGGTTGGAGTCATTAAAACTTGTTTTTCAACCACTCCACACATTTTTTGTTAACAAACTATAGTTAACAAACTATACAAACTATCTACTTTGTGCATGACAAGTAATTTAAACAATTGTTTACAGACAGATTATTTCACTTATAATTTACTGTATCACAATTCCAGTGGGTCAGAAGTTTACATACACTAAGTTGACTGTGCCTTTAAACAGCTTGGAAAATTCCAGAAAACGATGCCATGGCTTTAGAATCTTTTGATAGGCTAATAATTTAAGTCAATTGGAGGTGTACCTGTGGATCTATTTCAAGGCCTACCTCCAAACTCAGTGCCTCTTTGTTTGACATCATGGGAAAATCTAAAGAAATCAGCCAAGACCTCAGAAAAATAATTGGAGACCTCCACAAGTCTGGTTCATCCTTGGGAGCAATTCCCAAACACCTGAAGGTACCACGTTCATCTGTACAAACAATAGTACGCAAGTATAAACACCATGGGACCACGCAGCCATCATACCGGTCAGGAAGGAGACGCGTTCTGTCTCCTAGAGATGAACGTACTTTGGTGCGAAGTGCAAATCAACCTCAGAACAACAGCAAAGGACCTTGTGAAGATGCAGGAGGAAACAGGTACAAATGTATCTATATGCACAGTAAAACGAGTCCTATATCGACATAACAAGGAAGTCATGTTTTCTCGTCATCTATATGATGGCCTTGTGGCATGTCCGTGACAAGTTAAATATCCCTCCTCCCCTCCAACCTTCCCTCATTAATTAACAGTGAGAGGAAGCCCTATCACTACCCCAGACTCTGTTCTGCTCCTTTAGCTAACACGAATGAGAATAATATTCAGGCCAGCCAGCAGAGTGAATAACAGATCATCTCATATATACTCAGAGGAATAATGTGAGAGCTTTATTACGAGGTCCGTTTCTGTGGGCATTTACCTCTGATCTAATAGGGTGTAATGAAGACACTACTGTAAGACAAGGAGTTACCCAACAATTCCTCCCTAATTATTCCCGCCCCAATGCCCTAATCATGGTGCAGTAGTGTAGTATGTCCTGAATGTATCAAGCTTTCTCCTTCATTCTCCTCACAATTCCCCAGCTGGCCTACCCAGCTGGCTTTTCTCGGTTGACATGCATCGCCCTTTGCTTTTTAATGTTACCAATTAAAGAGCAAATATAGTGCCAACTTCCTCTATGCGATAATTAGAAATGCTTGAGACATTCCAGAAGATGCCATGGATACATGGCTCATAAAGGCTCTCAGCAATCAAATGGCGTGTGATATTATGGGTTGTTAGGCCAGGGATGGGAAACTCCAGTCCTTGGGGGCCGGAGTAGTGTCACACTAGCTGATTAAACTACACTGAACAAAAATATAAATGCAACATGTAAAGTGTTGGTCCCATGTTTCATGGGCTGAAATAAAAGATCCCAGAGATTTTCC
This sequence comes from Oncorhynchus mykiss, assembly GCF_057628025.1. Classification (NCBI taxonomy): domain Eukaryota; kingdom Metazoa; phylum Chordata; class Actinopteri; order Salmoniformes; family Salmonidae; genus Oncorhynchus; species Oncorhynchus mykiss. The sequence goes on from NC_143034.1 coordinate 48,923,298, forward strand.
ATGTGCACAAAAAGCTTATTTCTCTCAAATGTTGTTAATATCCTTGTTAGTGAGCATTTCTCCTTTGCCAAGGAAATCCATCCACCTGACTGGTGTGGTATATCAAGAAGCTGATTAAACAGCTTTACACAGGTGCACCTTGTTCTGGGGACAATAAATGGCCTCTCTAAATGTGCAGTATTGTTACAGAACACAATGCCACAGATGACTGCAGGAATATATACCAGAGCTGTTGGCAGAGAATTAATTGTTAATTTCTCTACCATAAGCCGCCTCCAATGTCATTTTAGAGAATTTGGCAGACCAGCCTCACAACCGCAGATCACGTGTATGGTGTAATGTGGACAAGCGGTTTGCTGATGTCAACGTTGTGAACAGAGTGCCCCATGGTGGCAGTGGGGTCATGGTATGGGCAGGCATAAGCTACGCACAACGAACATAATTGCATTTTATCGATTGTCAATTTGAATCCACACAAATATCGCAGCGAGATCCTGAGGCCTATTGTGAGGCCCATTTTTAAAGGTATCTGTGACCAACAGATGCATATCTGTATTCCCAGTCTCATGAAATCGATAGATTAGGGCCTAATGAATTTATTTCAATTGACTGATTTCCACATGAACTGTAACAATCAGCTCTTTGAAACTGTTACTTGCTGAGTTTATATTTTTGTTCAGTGTAGTTGCATTCTAAACTGAAGATCATGATTAGTTGATAATTGGAGTCTGGTTTGTTAGCTCAGCTTGGATCAAAAGTGTGACACCAATCAGCTCCCTGGAAACTGCAGTTGCTCATCCCTGATTTAAGGTATGTTTTATGCGTGTATTTCACACTATGTAGAGGTATAAAATGGAGTATAATGATTGTATGGATGTCAACCCCAACACATCTTCATGTCATCGTTACCAATCAACTGCGTTACAGTTAAAAACTAATTTGACGACTACCACCGATTTCTGGACGCTAGCTGTGCTACCCAGCTAATACGAATGGTTGTGAGCATTTAGCATTCACTTCTTCTGAACTTCTACATGTTATGCAGTGAAAAAAGAGACAATACATAAATCATTAAGGATATGACGAATATCCACTTTGTTAGATCAGATTTGTTGAATGTGCCCAATCTGGACGTTCCATTGACTCCTTTATCAAATCTTTGCATGTGTAGTCTTCCAGACGAAGAGAACATTTTCACCGTCAGGTGTGTCATAAAATGAGATTTACCTACCGTGACTTTGAGATAAGCCATTGATATCTACCTTCCTAATTATGTTTGTGAAGAAAATAAACTAACTAATTAATCAAATCAGCCTATATCGCCGAAATGTTACCTTGGAAACCGTATAGTTACCCAGGACGATTTTAAAGTTCTTCATTTTTAAATATTTTTAATTGGTAGTATAAAAAAAAGACAGACAGAAAGTGAACTCCACACAAAGTCTTGACGTGTAATGCAGGGGCAATTTACAGCAATTCAGCAGGGCTGGAATCCAGCAGACTCCTCCTCAGGCTCCTCTTTTATTTTCCTAGAGGATCCCAGAGACAGTAATGAATCATAGTTTAGACCATACTGCAGTGTAAGCTCTCAGTTTATTAAGCAGTCAGCAGCTCATTGCTTTTCATCCTACCGAGTGTCATTGAAATAGATTACGGGCTGACATGCTGATGTTCTCCAACCTATCCTTCCTTCTCCTTTCTTTTCCCACCACCACCTGTCAAACTTCATATTGCGGTTACAGAAGACCATGAGATAAAAACACACACACACACACACACACACACACATGCACACACACACACACACGCACAAACGTACCCTAGAGCAGAGCAGAGCTGGCTTTGGAGTGTGTGTGTGGTGACCTTGACTTGTGATCTCCCCTGTGTGTTGAGGCTGTTTGGCTGAAGGGAGGAATTTAATCACCTCATACTCTTGTCTCTTAGACAGGTTCACTCTGACATTCAGGGAAAGGACAAGGGATATGCTATAGGAGGGTGTTTTTCTAAGTAATAAGCAGGGGTTGGTAAATTATTTTCCAATTTCGTTCTGAACAGAACCACATTATTTTTATCATTCCATTACACTGTTTCCAACCAGCAAAATCAAGTTCTGAACCAGTTATATCATTCCTTTCTGTTAATTGTTTAACCTGTGAAATCAACAGTTTTTTACATATAGCTTATCATTCAATTATGATGGACAGACAAGTGTAGCCTATGGAGCAAGATGTGACTGACATATAGTAGGCCTATAGTATCCATAACTAGAATTTAACAAGCTTATCCATTCTTCTCTAGCTAATTAAAAATCTCTCTCCCTATCTCCTGAATCACGCTTGTAAAGCCAGTACAGTAGCATGTGGTAACGTCAGTACAGTAGCATGTGGTAACGTCAGTACAGTAGCATGTGGTAACGTCAGTACAGTAGCATGTGGTAACGTCAGTACAGTAGCCCGTGATAACGTCAGTACAGTCGCATGTGGTAACGTCAGTACAGTAGCATGTGGTAACGTCAGTACAGTAGCCCGTGGTAACGTCAGTACAGTAGCATGTGGTAACGTCAGTACAGTAGCCCGTGGTAACGTCAGTACAGTAGCCCGTGGTAACGTCAGTACAGTAGCATGTGGTAACGTCAGTACAGTAGCATGTTGTAACGTCAGTACAGTAGCATGTGGTAACGTCAGTACAGTAGCATGTGGTAATGTCAGTACAGTAGCATGTGGTAACGTCAGTACTGTAGCCCGTGGTAACGTCAGTACAGTAGCATGTGGTAACGTCAGTACAGTAGCATGTGGTAACGTCAGTACAGTAGCCCGTGGTACCGTCAGTACAGTAGCATGTGGTAACGTCAGTACAGTAGCCCGTGATAACATCAGTACAGTAGCATGTGGTAACGTCAGTGCAGTAGCATGTGGTAACGTTAGTACAGTAGCCCGTGATAACATCAGTACAGTAGCATGTGGTAACGTCAGTACAGTAGCCCGTGATAACGTCAGTACAGTAGCATGTGGCAACGTCAGTACAGTAGCATGTTGTAACGTCAGTACAGTAGCATGTGGTAACGTCAGTACAGTAGCATGTGGTAATGTCAGTACAGTATCATGTGGTAATGTCAGTACTGTAGCCCGTGGTAACGTCAGTACAGTAGCATGTGGTAACGTCAGTACAGTAGCCCGTGATAACATCAGTACAGTAGCATGTGGTAACGTCAGTACAGTAGCATGTGGTAACGTCAGTACAGTAGCATGTGGTAACGTCAGTACAGTAGCCCATGATAACATCAGTACAGTAGCATGTGGTAACGTCAGTACAGTAGCCCGTGATAACGTCAGTACAGTAGCATGTGGCAACGTCAGTACAGTAGCATGTTGTAACATCAGTACAGTAGCATGTGGTAACGTCAGTACAGTAGCATGTGGTAATGTCAGTACAGTATCATGTGGTAACGTCAGTACTGTAGCCCGTGGTAACGTCAGTACAGTATCATGTGGTAACGACAGTACAGTAGCATGTGGTAACGTCAGTACAGTAGCCCGTGGTAACGTCAGTACAGTAGCATGTGGTAACATCAGTACTGTAGCCCGTGATAACATCAGTACAGTAGCATGTGGTAACGTCAGTACAGTAGCCCGTGATAACGTCAGTACAGTAGCATGTGGCAACGTCAGTACAGTAGCATGTTGTAACGTCAGTACAGTAGCATGTGGTAACGTCAGTACAGTAGCATGTGGTAATGTCAGTACAGTATCATGTGGTAACGTCAGTACTGTAGCCCGTGGTAACGTCAGTACAGTAGCATGTGGTAACGTCAGTACAGTAGCCCGTGATAACATCAGTACAGTAGCATGTGGTAACGTCAGTACAGTAGCATGTGGTAACGTCAGTACAGTAGCCCATGATAACATCAGTACAGTAGCATGTGGTAACGTCAGTACAGTAGCCCGTGATAACGTCAGTACAGTAGCATGTGGCAACGTCAGTACAGTAGCATGTTGTAACGTCAGTACAGTAGCATGTGGTAACGTCAGTACAGTAGCATGTGGTAATGTCAGTACAGTATCATGTGGTAACGTCAGTACTGTAGCCCGTGGTAACGTCAGTACAGTAGCATGTGGTAACGACAGTACAGTAGCATGTGGTAACGTCAGTACAGTAGCCCGTGGTAACGTCAGTACAGTAGCCCGTGGTAACGTCAGTACAGTAGCATGTGGTAACGTCAGTACAGTAGCATGTGGTAACGTCAGTACAGTAGCATGTGGTAACGTCAGTACAGTAGCATGTGGTAACGTCAGTACAGTAGCATGTGGTAACGTCAGTACAGTAGCCCGTGATAACGTCAGTACAGTCGCATGTGGTAACGTCAGTACAGTAGCATGTGGTAACGTCAGTACAGTAGCCCGTGGTAACGTCAGTACAGTAGCATGTGGTAACGTCAGTACAGTAGCCCGTGGTAACGTCAGTACAGTAGCCCGTGGTAACGTCAGTACAGTAGCATGTGGTAACGTCAGTACAGTAGCATGTTGTAACGTCAGTACAGTAGCATGTGGTAACGTCAGTACAGTAGCATGTGGTAATGTCAGTACAGTAGCATGTGGTAACGTCAGTACTGTAGCCCGTGGTAACGTCAGTACAGTAGCATGTGGTAACGTCAGTACAGTAGCATGTGGTAACGTCAGTACAGTAGCCCGTGGTACCGTCAGTACAGTAGCATGTGGTAACGTCAGTACAGTAGCCCGTGATAACATCAGTACAGTAGCATGTGGTAACGTCAGTGCAGTAGCATGTGGTAACGTTAGTACAGTAGCCCGTGATAACATCAGTACAGTAGCATGTGGTAACGTCAGTACAGTAGCCCGTGATAACGTCAGTACAGTAGCATGTGGCAACGTCAGTACAGTAGCATGTTGTAACGTCAGTACAGTAGCATGTGGTAACGTCAGTACAGTAGCATGTGGTAATGTCAGTACAGTATCATGTGGTAATGTCAGTACTGTAGCCCGTGGTAACGTCAGTACAGTAGCATGTGGTAACGTCAGTACAGTAGCCCGTGATAACATCAGTACAGTAGCATGTGGTAACGTCAGTACAGTAGCATGTGGTAACGTCAGTACAGTAGCCCATGATAACATCAGTACAGTAGCATGTGGTAACGTCAGTACAGTAGCCCGTGATAACGTCAGTACAGTAGCATGTGGCAACGTCAGTACAGTAGCATGTTGTAACATCAGTACAGTAGCATGTGGTAACGTCAGTACAGTAGCATGTGGTAATGTCAGTACAGTATCATGTGGTAACGTCAGTACTGTAGCCCGTGGTAACGTCAGTACAGTATCATGTGGTAACGACAGTACAGTAGCATGTGGTAACGTCAGTACAGTAGCCCATGGTAACGTCAGTACAGTAGCATGTGGTAACATCAGTACTGTAGCCCGTGATAACATCAGTACAGTAGCATGTGGTAACGTCAGTACAGTAGCCCGTGATAACGTCAGTACAGTAGCATGTGGCAACGTCAGTACAGTAGCATGTTGTAACGTCAGTACAGTAGCATGTGGTAACGTCAGTACAGTAGCATGTGGTAATGTCAGTACAGTATCATGTGGTAACGTCAGTACTGTAGCCCGTGGTAACGTCAGTACAGTAGCATGTGGTAACGTCAGTACAGTAGCCCGTGATAACATCAGTACAGTAGCATGTGGTAACGTCAGTACAGTAGCATGTGGTAACGTCAGTACAGTAGCCCATGATAACATCAGTACAGTAGCATGTGGTAACGTCAGTACAGTAGCCCGTGATAACGTCAGTACAGTAGCATGTGGCAACGTCAGTACAGTAGCATGTTGTAACGTCAGTACAGTAGCATGTGGTAACGTCAGTACAGTAGCATGTGGTAATGTCAGTACAGTATCATGTGGTAACGTCAGTACTGTAGCCCGTGGTAACGTCAGTACAGTAGCATGTGGTAACGACAGTACAGTAGCATGTGGTAACGTCAGTACAGTAGCCCGTGGTAACGTCAGTACAGTAGCATGTGGTAACATCAGTACAGTAGCCCGTGATAACATCAGTACAGTAGCATGTGGTAACGTCAGTACAGTAGCATGTGGTAACGTCAGTACAGTAGCCTGTGATAACATCAGTACAGTAGCATGTGGTAACGTCGGTACAGTAGCATGTGGTAACGTCAGTACAGTAGCCCGTGATAACATCAGTACAGTAGCATGTGGTAACGTCAGTACAGTAGCATGTGGTAACGTCAGTACAGTAGCCCGTGATAACGTCAGTACAGTAGCATGTGGTAACGTCAGTACAGTAGCCCGTGGTAACGTCAGTACAGTAGCATGTGGTAACGTCAGTACAGTAGCATGTGGTAACGTCAGAACGGTAGCCCGTGGTAACGTCAGAACGGTAGCCCGTGGTAACGTCAGTACGGAGGCCCGTGGTAACGTCAGTACGGAGGCCCGTGGTAACATCAGTACGGTAGCCAGTGGTAGCTAGTGGTAACGTCCTTTACGGAGGCCCGTGGTAACGTCAGTACGGTAGCCAGTGGTAGCTAGTGGTAACGTCAGTACGGTAGCCTGTGCTTCGGAGAGGAGAGGGGCAAATAGCCTAAACACACACTGGCAAAGATTCTCAGCTGGCAGGCAGACACTGGATATAGGTTTTCTGAGTGACCGAGTTAGGGCTTTGCATAGGCACTTTGTTGAGTTTTTTTGTGGGACAGAAAGAAATGCCTAAAACATTATTAACCGGTTCCCATTCTTTTAAAATAACGGTTCTGTTCCGGAACAGTATGGATTACTTTCGTTCCATGTTCTGTTTCTGTTCCTTGGCAGGTAGCCTAGCAATTAAGAGTGTTGGGCCAGTAACCAAAAGGTTGTTTGTTCAAATCTGCTGTTTTGCCCTTGAGTAAGGCAGTTAACCCCCAACAACAACTGCTCCCCGGGCACTGATGACATGGACATCGATTAAGGCAGCTCCCCGCACCTCTCTGATTCTGATGATTTGGGTTAAATGCGGAAGACACATTCTGGGTTGAATGTGTTCAGTTGTGCAACTGTCTAGGTATCTCCTTTCCTCTAATACATCACACATGCAACGTACAAGTAATACGTCACATAAGTGACTAACTATGTATTGTTTTGTTGGAACTTATTACAGTTTTTTTTACCATCACTTTAGCACTAATTTCGGAACCTTGATGTCATTATTCAAAACTCTAGAAACAAAACTCACAACCAATGATAAAAATGCAAATGATTCAAAACTAACACTTTTTCCAATTTCTTGGATACAATACACATAAAGTTAAGATAATTTGTTCACTGAACTAAAATCACCTGTTCAAAATGACACAACTTAACATCAAAGTATTACCATTTCAAAATGCAATTCACACATTACATCTGAGATGACTGTCTATTCATTTCATTACAATGATCTAACTATCAATTGATACGACTGCTCAAAGTGATAAGTAACTGTTGCATTACTCTTAATGCATAGTTTTATGGAAACTGACGAACAATATTCCATGTTTAGATCATGAAAGTTTCAGGATCACGAGATCCATTGACACCAATTACCGTGGAACATGAACCAATTGGACTACATTATCTATGGATGTCATATTTCATCATCATTCTTTATCAGACACTGTTTCTATGGTCCCATGTACCACTTTTTCAGACCATGTTTTCAGATTTGACATTACTGTACACTCACCGACCACTTCATTAGGTACACCTATCTAGTACTGGGTAGGACCCCCTTTTGCCTCCACAACAGCCTGAATTATTCATGGTGTTTTACGTTAAGAGATGCCATTCTGCACACCACTGTTTAAACAGCTGTTATTTGTGTAACGTCTGTTGTCGGGAGAAGGAGAAGACCAAGGTGCAGCGTGGAAAGTATTCATACCTTTTAATCAATATGAATACTTGAACAACAACAACAACAACAAAACGACAAACGAACAGTTCTGCAAGGTGCAATACACAAAACAGAAAACAATTACCCAACTACCCATAGTGGGAAAACAGGCTGCCTAAGTGTTGTCTCTGATTGAGAACCATGACAGACTGCTGTCCCTGATTGAGAACCATACCCGGCCAAAAACAAAGAAATACAAAAACATAGAAAAAAAGAACATAGAACGCCCACCCTAGTCACACCCTGGCCTAACCAAAATAGAGAATAAGAAGCCTCTCTATGGCCATGGTGTGACTATTTGAGCATTTGTGACCTTTCTGTTAGCTTGAATGAGTCTGGACATTCTCTTCTGACCTCTCTAATTGACAAGGTGCTTTTGCCCACAGAAATGCCGCTCACTGAATGTGTTTTGTTTATCGCACCATTCTCTGTAAACTCTAGAGACTGTAGTGCGTAAAAATCCCAGGAAGGAAGCTGTTTCTGAGATGCTGGAATCACCATGTGTGGCATCAATAAAGTTCCTTAGATTACACATCTTGCCCGTTCTAATGTTTGGTCGATTAACATCTAAAGCTCTTTACTCTATGTACTCTATATATTGAGCTGCAGGCAGCCACATGATTCGCTGTTCGAATGTAACCTTCCTTGATGACCTAAATCAGGTCTGTAGAGCTGATGACATGACCTATGTCATTGTGTGGGATAATGTCAGGTTCCACCATGCTCAAATGGTGCAAGCATGGTTTCAGGCCCAACCACAATTTACCACCCTTTACTTACCCCCCTAATCTCCCTTCCTTAACCCGATTGAGGATTTTTTCTCCACATGGAGGTGAAAGGTATATGATAGGCGCCCTCATGAACAAGCCGCCCTTCTCCATGCCATGGATGACACATGCAATGACATCACGGCAGACCAGTGTCAGGCCTGGATTCGCCCGAAGATTCTTCCCAAGATGTTTGACTAATGAAAACATCCATTGTGATGTGGATGAGAACCTGTGGCCAAATCCACAAGACAGGGTTGAGTACAGTAATCAATCCTTTGTTTTGCTTTTTACAGTAAGCCAGGTTGAGGAACACTGCAGTTGACGTTTTACTGTAGTTTTTTGTTTTGTTTTTTTGTAGCTATTTATTTAGCTTTGATTCAAAGAAACCTATGTTGTGATTTTATTGTATTTCATCAATAAATTTCATATTTTGTTCAATGATTCCACTGTGTCTGTAGTATTCTATCTACTAGTCCTTTTACAGTGATGATTTACATGTAGTAGGATAATGAAACTTGTCACATATTTTGTACTACAATATTTAATGATTGTACGAACAACTACACAGTGAAACTATCGGTATCTTGTGTGTGGGTGATCTAAGTGCATGTTCCTATGGTATTTTGTGATAAATTAGTTATTTGAAACAATGATTCTGCAAGTGCAAAGTTTCTTTCAAGATATGAATGCACAATGTAATCTTTTGAACATTGGACAGCCTGTGTTACAAGTGATGACCGTTTTGAGTTTTGAGTTTTGAAAAATGACCACACGGTTCTGAAATTAGTGCCAAAGTGATTGTAAAAAAACTGTAATTATGCTGCAACTCAACCTCCAGATAGTACACTGGCAAAACAAGTTGGCTCATGCAGGAATGTAATTTGCCACCCATATTTTGCCCAGCCACTTGTTGATGTGGATCTATTGAGATAAGCGTAGAAAAGGTCCACTACGCCCCTGGCTAGCCTGGCAACCCATGAGTACTCTCTCTCTCAGTGGGAGAGAGGGGAGCTGTAGTGGCTGAGAGGAGACGCACAGCAACAGGAATCAAAGGGCCCATCTGCTGCCTTTTCACCATTAACTACAGTGCACTACAGTCTGATTTTTACTTGATCACACTATTGCCAGAAAACATTCCTGCAATGCAGGAAATTTAAAACTTGTATTTGAATTTTAAAATGATTTTGAAGTTTGTAATTTCCATTTTAAAATGTAAAACTTGATTTTCCCTTACATTATTTTTTATCAACCCGTAAGAAAATGTCCATTAATTATAATCCACAAAATAATTCACATTTCTTATTGCTGTAGGATTATTTTCCTGCTGTAACAAACCAGCTCAAATTAAGATCCTACATCTGTATGCCTGGAATCAGCTTTCATTATGTCAAGTTATCCCTCTCTCTAATGTGTGAAGTGGCTTGGTTTTTTCCACCTTCCAAGTTGAAGATGCTTATTTGTTGGCTGAGTAAAGTCAGCATTGATATTGCAAATTGGTATATCGGTACTTAGTATGAAGCATGAAATATGGCTGGTGGACTGTCAATCCGGTGGCTGCTTGCAATCTAAAAAGCTGCTGGGCTAACTGTGACAGAGTACCTCCGGGCTCCAGTTTCTGGAACTCCAGTTTCCGGAGCCGGTAACTCTAGAGCGCCATAGATTTGCCTGATGTGTAATTAACGGCAAGGGGACAGCGGATAGAGATGAAATGTTGTTGTATTGTTGAAATGGAGTCTATATGGGTCTATCAGGGTCAGCCTGAGACGTGTTGGGACTAGCAGGGCTTCAGACACACGTTGGACCTGTGCTGTGTAGTCTCGCTCCTCTCTGAGGAAAAAGGGACTGAGGAAGGACAGCAGTGCTCCCGGGCAGGCAAGCTAGGAATTTGTGTCAACCTGATATTTTTGCACACAGGACGAGAAATGAGGGCAGGGGAAATGACATATCACAAAGCCGCAATGGCGTGATATTTGTGATTTTAAGGTGTACGGTGACAATGCATTGCTTAAATACTCATGACACCTGAGGACTGTCATGGTTATTCACGATACTTATGTTATGTTTGCTATTGTCAAAGGCTGTGTCTTCCCATTGTGGCAGATCTGTTGAAGAGATGAGTTAGTCACTGTGATAAGTTTAGCCTCATGAAACATACCAACCACCTTGTTAGAGAAGGACTATCACTCTATTGCATATGATGTGTGACACATCTCCGTCATGAGATGATGCTGGTTATTGGTAATAAATGCATGGTTCAGCATGGTTCTGATCTTTATTGCCAATAAAAAGACCACAACCACAATATGGTCATGATGTATTCCCCATGAAGGATGTTGTCGTGTTGAAAGAAATATGAGTTTCAGAACCCACAGAGAATCTTATCTGCCAGGCTTCCATAGTCCTGACTGAAGGGGTTCCAAGTTGGATTTCCATAAGATAACAGATGCTTGTGTCACTTAGTATGTGTAAGCTTTTCAGTTTTTATGGCATATCATAGCTCATGCAAATTGTAATCAGATTTTTGTGAATACCCATAAATATTGGAAAATGAATTACAAGCCCACAATGTTTCAGACATGAAATATGTATTGATGTAAAGTGGTAAGGCCTGCTGTTAGTAAATGTGTTGCAGACAGCATTACAACCAAGACTGGAAGCGGAAGGTATTTTCTGTTGTTGCCAACATTAAACCCAAATGGGATGAATGTGGCATGAAATATGGCCCTGAGCGGGAAGAGCAAAATCGACTGGAACTAGTGCTTAAGTTTAATTGCAGACATTTATTGATTTAAATCCGCTCTACAGAATCCATACACAAAAGATTAAAAGTCAAGCATTTAAATGTCCCACAGCATGAGCAGGAGAAAGGAATGCTAAAACATGCCGTGTGGTAAACACAGTGAAATCCCACTGTTTCATAAAGATTTACGTTCACTGTGTTCAGTAAGAGAGAAGCGAGCCCCACTTTATCAGAGTCTATAAGCCAATCAACATGTATGCCCATCTCACATCATGCCACCAATCAATAGGGATTTGCAATGAAATATTCCCGAAGTGCTGATTGAGAATGATGTGCTGATTGAGGAAAGGTGCTATCTAGAACCTTTAAGGGTTCTTCGACTGTCCCCATGTCATTAGCCTTTGAACATCCCTTTTTGTCTCCAGGTAGGACCCTTTCCACAGAGGGTTCTACATGGAACCCAAAAGGGTTCTCCCTGGAACCAAAAAGGGTTCTCCCATGGGAAGAGGCGAATATACCGTTTTAGAACCCTTTGTTTCTAAGAGTGTAGCTAGGTAACAAACAATTGTCATCTCTTCTCCTTTTCTACCAATGAATAGCCAGGTGCCTCAGGTTGAAATGTAACTGTAACTCAGCCGTTAAGAGAGAGAGTGTGATATATAAAAGAACAAAAAGGATAAAATGTTAAAAAGGATAAAAGTCCAATATTTTACAGGTAATGTCCCTGATGTATATTAATGTAGTACATAGGATTAAGATGCAAGAGTCATGGCAAATGAATATTTATTTGACCCTCGTCTCTCCCAGCGAGGTTCTATGCATTCTTACTCCCTCTCAATCTCTCTTTCCCTGTTCTTGGCTGACTATCTATCTCACCTTTTAAGTGGCTGTACATTTGAGAGTATCCCACCAACACGAGAAGCTAAGTTCCCCTCGCTGTGTCTGCTGTGTAGAGACTAGAGTGGGCTAGGCCCGGGCTGAGCATCAGTATGAATGATACATGAAAAGTTGTACAGCTGCACCATTGAGAGCATCCTGCCTGACTGGTTGCATCACCGCCTGGTATGGCAACTGCTCAGCCTTCAACCGCAAGGCACTACAGAGGGTAGTGCGTACAGCCCAGTACATCACTGGGGTCAAGCTTCCTGCCATCCAGGACCTCTATACCAGGCGGTATCAGAGGAAGGCCCTAAAAATTGCCAAAGACTCCAGCCATCCTATTCATATACTGATCTCTCTGCTACTGCACTGCAAGTGGTACCGGAGTGCAAAGTCTAGGTCCAAAAGGCTTCTAAACATGTGACCAATAAAATGTGATTTGATTTGATGTTGTCTGGTGGGTAGACTGTATGGCTTTACTGGATAACATCTGCTCAATGGTTGTGCTTAGGTATGACACAAAGCAACGTGGGTTAAGTGTCTTGCTCAATGGTACATCGACAGATGTGGCTCAGGGAATCGAACAGGCAACCTTTCAGTTACTTGTCCAAAGCTCTTAACCGCTAGGCTACCTGCTTACCCCTCTGTCCCACTGTTAACCCAAGGAAATGCAATGGAGGTTGGTTTATCCTCTGGGTTCTTATATTGGGGCTAACTGACAAGTTTTAAGGTTCTGCTATAATTGGGTGAGAGCTAACACGTCTCTCCGATTTACTCAAACTGTGGCAATGTAAAGGCCAATATGCCTACATTATGTGTAGGTGTTTGAAGTGGATACACCGAAGCCGAAGCACCATAGTGCCCTCAAAGCTCATCACTAAGCTAAGGACCCTGGGACTAAACACCTCTCTGCAACTGGATCCTGAACTTCCTGACGGGCCGCCCCCAGGTGGTACAGGTAGGTAACACCATCCTGAACACGGGTGCCCATCATGGGTGCATGCTCAGTCTCATCTTGTACTCCTTGTTCACTCATGACTGCACAGCCAGGCATGACTCCAATACCATCATTAAGTTTGCCAATGACAAAACAGTTGTAGGCCTGATAGCCGACAACGACAAGACAGCCTATAGGGAGGAGGTCAGAGACCTGACCGTGTGGTGCAAGGACAACAATCTCTCTCAACGTAATCAAGACAAAGGAGATGATTGTGGACTACAGGAAAAGGAGGACTGAGCATGCCCTCATTCTCATTGACGGGGCTGTAGTGGAATAGGTTGAGAGCTTCAAGTTCCTTGGCGTCCACATCAACAACAAACAAACATGGTCCAAGCCCACCAAGACCGTTGTGAAGAGGGCATGACAAAACCTATTCCCCCTGGCATGGGTCCTCAGATCCTCAAAAAGTTCTACAGCTGCACCATCAAGAGCATCCTGACGGGTTGCATCACTGCCTGGTATGGCAACTGCTCGGCCTCTGACCGCGAGACACTACAGAGGGTAGTGCGTACGGCCCAGTACATCCTGCCATCCAGGACCTTCATACCAGGCGGTGTCAGAGGAAGGCCCTAAAAACGTTTGGCTGAATTGACTCCAGCCACCCTAGTCATAGACTGTTCTCTCTGCTACTGCACAGCAAGCGGTACTGGAGTGCCAAGTCTAGGTCCAAGAGGCTTCTAAACATCTTCTACCCCCAAGCCATAAGACTCCTGAACATCTAATCAAATGGCTACCCATTTTTCTTAACTGCATTGTTGGTTAAGGGCTTGTAAGTAAGCATTTCACTGTAAGGTCTACAGCTGCGCATTTGGCGCATGTGACAAATAAAAATTGATTTGATATTCTCTCCAAAAAGACTTGAGAGGTTCATGAGGCGAAACCGTATATTTCATTAATAATGTCAACAACCAGAGACAGAGGTGGTTATGGTTGATGACAGGCTTTTATACCAAGATAAACACATACTTACATGATGTGAATCATGTATGAAGGATAATATACTCTACACGGATGACCTCTCAGTAACAAGTTACTGTTAATATGTCGTTGTTTACTTCTTACTTGGTAGGCTACTTGTGTAGAACTTGGGGCAACTTACATTTACATGCTGGTAGTTGTTTTTGTATTCAAAAGCATTTAGAGCATAAATACATAAACTACAGCAGAACAAAAACATTCCCATGAAGATTTCCTTGTATTCTTTATGGTTTCCTTTTTGGCTTGAGTGACACAGTGCTTTCTATAACAGTTTGTATGAAGTGACATACATACAGTTGAAGTCGGAAATTTACATACACCTTAGCCAAATACATTTAAACTCAGTTTTTCACAATTCATGACATTTAACCCTAGTGAAAAAATCCCTGTTTTAGGTCAGTTAGGATCACCACTTTATTTTAAGAATGTGAAATGTCAGAATAATAGTAGAGAGAACGATTTATTTCAGCTTTTATTTCTTTCATCACATTCCCAGTGGGTCAGACGTTTACATCCACTCAATTAATATTTGCTACCATTGCCTTAAAATTGTTTAACTTGGGTCAAACGTTTCAGGTAGCCTTCCACATGATGCTGCCACCCCTGTGCTTAACAGTTGGGATGGTGTTCTTTGGCTTGCAAGCCCCCTCCTTTTTCCTCCAAACATAACGATGGTCATTATGGCCAAACAGTTCTATTTTTGTTTCATCAGACCAGAGGACATTTCTCCAAAAAGTACAATCTTCGTCCCCATGTGCAGTTGCAAACCGGTCTGGCTTTTTTTATGGCGGTTTTGGAGCAGTGGCTTCTTCCTTGCTGAGCAGCCTTTCAGATTATGTCGATATAGGACTCATTTTACTGTGCATATAGATACATTTGTACCTGTTTCCTCCAGTATCTTCACAATGTCCTTTGCTGTTGTTCTGAGGTTGATTTGCACTTTTCACCAAAGTACGTTTATCTCTAGGAGAGAGAACGCGTTTCCTTCCTGAACGGTATGACGGCTGTGTGGTCCCATGGTGTTTCTACTTGCGTACTATTATTTGTACAGATGAACGTGGTACCTTCAGGCGTTTGTAAATTGCTCCCAAGGATGAACCAGACTTGTGGAGGTCCACAAATTTTTTTCTGGGGTCTTGGCTGATTTCTTTAGATTTTAAAGGTAGGCCTTGAAATACATCCACAGGTACACCTCCAATTGACTCAAATTATGTCCATTAGCCTATCAGAAGTTTCTAAAGCCATGACATCATTTTGGGGAATTTTCCAAGCTGTTTAGAGGCACAGTCAACTTAGTGTATGTAAACATCTGACCCACTGGAATTGTGATACAGTGAAATGTAAGTGAAATAATCTGAAATTTGTGGAGTGGTTGAAAAACGAGTTACAATGACTCCAACCTAAGTGTATGTAAACAACAATTGTATTTATAATCTGGATGCCGACATTGCTTTTTCTGATATTGCTCGTTCTGATATTTCTGATATGTTTAAACCTTTTGGATCATGCATGTATTGTTATTGTATTGTTAGGTATTACTGCACTGTTGGAGCTAGAAACATAAGCATTTCACTGCATCTATGAAAACATCTGCAAATCTATGTATGCAACCAATAAACTTTTGATTTGTTTTCAGTGAGAGGTTACTTTGACAGTATTAATATGTTCTGATTTATCACAACTTCCTGCGGGTCACTTCCTCTTGTTCCTCCTTGTTGTGCTGCAGCGAGCCAGCAGCTGCATCTTCATAAAAGTAATGAGAAAATGTCTCTTACTGACAAATGTATTGAAGTACCAATTTACTGGCCAAGCCTGCTGTAGGTTATGTTTAAGATGCAAATGTACGAGGGGGAGTTAGTGTTTACGACTAGGTCATTAACAAGGAGCACATTGAGCGTTTGAATTTTGAGTGTCTCGGTTTATGGAGGCTGGATGACAAACTGAACATCTTCTTACAGTCAACGTCCTCGATCTTCCCATGACAACATCAACATAATCTGGCTCAGACTGGTTTCAGGTGAAAGCATTTAGTGACCTAGTATAGTCCTGTGGGCAGATAGAAACAGGTGGCATATATACATACATATATATATACACAAGCCTAAAATCAATGCCAAGCGTCAGCTGGAGTGGTGTTAAGATCGCCGCCATTGAAACCTGGAGCAGTGGAAACTCGTTCTCTGGAGTGATGAATCACACTTCACCATCTGGGTTTGGCGGATGCCAAAAGAACGCTACCTGCCCAAATGCATAGTACCAACTGTCAAGTTTGGTGGAGGAGGAAATATGGTCTGGGGCTGTTTTCATGGTTCGGCCTAGGCCCTTTAGTTCCAGTGAAGGGGAATCCACATAATTTTGATCATGAAGTGTATATAATCCACATAATCAAAAAACATAAAAGCAGTTGGTTTCAGTTGCCCTGTGACCTAACATAGGTTAACAACAAAACATTTTGGTAGCAGATAGAATATAATAAATGCTAACAGCATAGACTAGCAATAGAGCAGTAAAACATCAAAAGTAAGGTTGAAACAGATCATCTGATAAATGTGTTGACTATGAAAGAAATAAAATATACAGTGAACAAAATGTATATATATATATATATATATATACACATATATATATATATACATATATATATATATATATATATACATATATATATATATATATACACATATATATATATATACATATATATATATATATATACATATATATATATATATATATATATATATATATATATATATATATATATATATATATATATATATATATATATATATATATATATATATATGTGTGTGTGTGTGTGTGTATAAAATAAGCAAATAAAAGACCAAGAAATGTCTTCAGGTAAATTGTTTGGTGTGTGCATGGTGTGTGTTGTCCATCTCGGTTACCTTATGCCCGCCTGACCTGCCAGCTGATTTGGCGGCCATCTTGCATAGGCCCCTGGCCACTTGGATAGTTGAATTGATTTTATATTGGATAATTAACAACATTGAGTCCCAGATCTGTTTCTGCTGCCTTACCAGTTCCTATTCTCGTTGTCACGATTTTAGCAAACTGTGATCTTATGATGGTGTGTTCTCTATCTCCTTTGGTGTATTCATAGTACTGAATCTTAACAAGGACACTTTGAGAATCCAACTTTGAACCACATTTAGAAACACACAAGGTGTGCAGAATTCAATAACTGAACAGCTCCAGGTACTGGGAAATGGAATCACTTTATTTGGGGTTCCTGTGCCTCCAAAGATTTAACAATCTAGCTCAGGGGTTTCAAACATCCGGGGTCCAATCCGGCCCGTGGGTGGTTTGAGTAAAAATATAAATATTTTGGGATTTTTTGTTGTTGTTGAGTGGTGAGACAAACCACTAATATACCAAATGGAAACAGTGTAGTAATTCTCAGATTCTCCGGGAATTCTCCAATTACAGTAGTCATGGGGGAATGGGAAAGACAGAAATAAAAATATGATTTAGTAACACCTTTATTCGTTTGACACGTAATAATAAAGCAACCGAGACAAGGAATTACAAACACATTAGCTCATTCTCCTAAGCCCTGAGAAATATTAGCACAGTCGGAGAATATTCATTTCTAAATAAATAATGGTGGAACAGTTTATGAGGAGGGCATCTGGCTTCATATTTGTATTAGCTGCTGCACTCCTACAGCAATGTATCATGATAAAAAGGATTCATGGAGGCAATACGGCACAGCAGTTATTCTAAAATATGGTTTCCCATTCCTCTGGAACAACACTGGAGAAGGAGGGTAGAGGTATGACCCTTGAGACCACGACCAGAGAACTTAGAAACGACATCATTCATTAGGCAATGGTTGATCAAATCAATGGCTGCTTTGTTCTATTCATTTTTCATTAGCCTCAATCTATATTTGCAGTACAGTGACAGTGGTTGTCAGGTTACATACTGTACAGTGTTATCCTTTCATACTGTAGATAAGGATTGTTCGCTTGCTCTACCCTTGTCTTGCATACTAACATTTCAGTGAAACACTACTATTTTGGTATGTGCTAAATGTTGATTTGTTTACACGGCAATATTAATGCATCAAGACAGTGCATTTGTTATGAATCTCAAAGACAGACTTGTCTGCAAATTCACAAAGAAAAAACATCCTCATACAGGTAATATAATGGGGGGGGGGGGGGGGGGAGCCTCAAACGATGTGACAGAGTGGGAAAGTTGCCAAGCCAACAGCCACATTTGGTGTGCTGTCACTTTATTGTCAGAACATAAACTCTGTTGTCATAAACAAATCTCACACGGAGGAGCTGACCTCGCCTCGTCTGATTGGCAGGTCCAGGTAATTCTTATCGCCGTGAGTGAGAGCATCTCACACGGCTGTCAAAGCCGTTGAAACCTGATGTTTGAGCAATTGAAAACCTACTGAGCATCCCATCTGTGGAGATCTGCATCTGCTGAGCTGTGTTATTGAGGGTTATCATACCTGGTTGATCGCTCAGCAGCACAGACAGCATGCTCACTACCAACACAGCAGGAAGAGAAACATGGAACATTAATCCCACGTTGTGTGTACCCAGCAGCAGAATCAATGCAATATACTCACTGTGTATGACTGTCTAAGTTGGTGGTGGTCATGAACACCAGAAAGAACCTCTGAAGCGCTATCTACCGCACCACTTGGTTGCTCCACTAGACTGGGGAGGCCTGGTAGGTATCCGGACAGATCTCCCTGATTGATCACCATACAGCAGACCTGTGTACAGGAGAGTAGGTGAGGTGAGCCTTAGTAATACACTGACAAAATACAAACCTGGTCTCAGAACATTTTGTGTTATTCTGTACGGAAATCCAAGACCCTCCATTTCGTATGATATGTTACATTTCGTGTAGTATCTATTCATTTGTGGATGTCCATCATCCATTTCGTATGATATGTTACAAATTTGCAAAATCTACAATATGTTATGAATTTGCAAAACGTATGATATGTTACGAACTCCAATTTGTTGTGGCTAACATTAGCTAGATGGCTAGGTTGCTAATGCTAACATTAGCTAGGCTAGGGGTTAGAGTTAAGTTTAGGTGTTAGGTTAAAGGGTAAACTTTAATACAGGAATATCTATCCTGATTGTCTAGTCACTTAGTCCCCGAACCAAATGTACATATTACCGAAACTATCTCGTACCCCTGCACATTGACTCGGTACCGGTATTCCTTATTATTTATTGAGTTACTATTTTTTTTATTTGTATTTGTTAATTTTCATACTTTTTAACTTGACATTCTTGGGAAAGGGCTCATAAGTAAGCATTTCCCGGTAGACTATTCAGGGGCATGTGACAAATAACATTTGATTAGATTTTTTACACATACTTTTACACACACGGTTCATTACATTTAAATATATAAGATATGTACTGGCTGAAATGTAACTGTACTCTTTGAGAAATGTCAATTGAAGTGACATTTGGGATTATTGCAAATTACTCCAAAGATCATTCTATAATTATGGGGAACCGATTGTGTGTGAACAGATTATTTTCTTTGGCGAGCGTGTTATCTCAAAGAAAACAAACCTCTTGAAAGTAGAACATCATGGCGTTGCTATTTGGCCTGTTCATGTGCCAGCAAATCTATATTAAAATCAGTCCATGGTTTGGATGGTAAAGATAGCAATCAGCAACAAACAGTCTGTCTATGTCTCTACGCTGGGTTAATCTTTGTGTATTTGTTTCTTCAGATAACACCAGAAAGACTTGTGAAGGAAATTGTACCAAGGCATTATCAAGATGATAATGTTACATGTTGTTTTTGCTAGTGTGGTAGCTCTTTTTCAGGTGGTATACAGCTTCTGAGACTAGACGTAGACGTAACATGGTAAACGAGAATCACACTAGACACTCAAATGAGTTTGTTATGGTTACATGAGACAGAGGTTACTTATGGCAAAAACAAAAGGAGGGTGGTTAGGTGGGCGTATAACGCGAAGGTCTAGCAACCCAAAGGTTGCATGTTCAAATTGCAACATGGACAACTTTAGCTAATTTGAAACTTTGCAATTAGTTACTACTTTTGTAGATACTTTGCAAGTACTTAGCATGTTAGCTGACACTTCTCCTAACCAAAACCGCAACACTTTAACCTAACCATAACCTTAACCATTTAACCTAACTCCTAACCTTAACCCTAAATGTAATCTCTAGCCTAGCTAATGTTAGCCACCTAGCTAAAGTTGGCATTAGCCACCTCCCTAGTGTTAGCCACAACAAATTGGAAATCGTAACGTATAAGAATTGCATTTCGTAACATATAATAATTGTAATTCGCAACATATCATATTAATTGTAATTTGTGACATATCATAATACGAAATAGATGATGGACATCTACAAATGAATTCATACCATAAATAACATATCATCCTAATTTGAGAATCCCGGATTTTCGTTTACTATGTTACGTCTACCCCTGAGTCCAGGTTGGAGGTTTAGATGAGGGCCTCACCATGCTTCAGTGGTCATGATTAGGGATATCATATGGCTATCAGCCAGGGGTTCCACACCACCACTGGGAATAGTTTTCCACCACACACACACACACACACACACACACACACACACACACACACACACACACACACACACACACACAAGGAGTATGTCAGCCATCAATCTGGGAGCTGTCAGCTGTAACCCGCTGGACCTGTCACAGAGAAACAGTCCCTCTCTCCATGGTAACATTTTTCAATGGCCAGTGTCTGTAGCTATCTTGCTCTGAAAGTCAGCCTGTGAAGGGCTGATGGACTAGTGTTGGGGAAGAGAGGCTAACAAACAAGTAGTGTGAGAAAGTACGAGAAGAGACAGAGAGAATATCCTGACATTGATGTGACAGTTTGATGTGAACTAACTAGCAATGACAAACACTGTTGTGGATAGTGGAGATGAGGGAGGAAACAAAAAAAACTCCTTAGAGAGAAATGACCCGTGTTCAAGACCGAAGAAAGAATTGATTGTACCCAGGGTGGCACATGCTTCCTAAAATCATACATTTTTATTCAAAACTACATTCCCTACAGTAGATCATCTCTATAGATAATCGGCTTTACAATGTTTTACTGTACTTCAGACCAGCTATGAGCAAGACACTTGGAAATCCAATAAAATTGTGACATGATTGTTACTATTTCTCAGAGTTGTGTGCTGCCCCCCACCTCGACCACCCTACATCACAGAAGATGAGACAGTAGTGTTTTTATTTCTAACTTGGCTTACCTCTGGGTCCTTAGTAACTGTGCGCCCGGTGCGGTGACCGTCTTTAATAATCTGTAGCTACAGACAGGTTCATGTTGCTGACCTTTAGCTGAGCTGCCACATGCATATTAAGCCCAGGTTCCTGCACTCCTTCACTACTGCCTCTCTGTCTACGTCTTCCCAGAGCTCTTACCGTGAATTCTAACCTGCTACTCCAGCCCTCAAGAATCAATTACCATCGATTTTCTTACAAAGTTCCCCGCACTCTCTAGGGCAGAGTCAAAATACGGGACAAAGGAGATAAAACCGCATGTGAATTACTAAAGTAACTCGCCCTTTACTGTGGGAGACTGATATTATTGAGTGCGAAGAGGAGGACGTCGGTTCCACTCTGCTTCAAAGCACGGAGAATGTGAGTAAATGGCATCCTCTGTTAAGTGTGGGGACATTTTAAATGGCTTGCCTTCTGGAGCTCTGCCAAGCCACAAATCCCTTTTTATGGCATGGTATGAAATGGCGTACAGAAATTCAGGGAGATATGCCTGTGCAAAGACAACCAGGAAGAGTTCTTCTTATACTCATCTGGCTTCACTCTGGCATGGTTTTGGCAACCCACATGTTGTTTATTGCAAAATGCTAATGAAACTAGCGTGCCATTTCTCTTCCAGCAATATCAGCTAGAGGGCAACAAGCACCCTGGGGAGGGCCTCCATTGATCAATATTCAACTCATTTTTCTGAGTTTCAACGTTCGTCCGCCCTTGGAGAAAAAAACCAGCACGACAGATTTTTTTTTTGTCAACACAGTGATTAGATTAGATTTACTGGGCTTTTATTTCGATGGAGTCTGGCACTGGTGGGAGTGGGACTCATTCACAGCACATATTGTTCAAACAACATTTCCATTCACACTTCTATTTTTCTCCCCTGGCGTCACCGTTAAAGAACATCCATCCTGATTCTCTCTCATGCCTACAGCTGGAATCTCAGACACTGAAATCAGTTTAAATGCATCCTCACAACCTGGACTGGCTGACAATGGAAGTGGTGGTGGATGTGTTGTGGGGGTAAATTGTGTAATATCTCTACAGGTACTCCCAGTACATGAAAGGGATGTGGTTTTGTGTTCCAGGGGCATGTAGAGCTGCCAGACAGAGGAGAGGAACACAGCGGGGTGGTGGGAGGAGGTTGACAGATCATCAGGCCTGCTAGGCTCAGCCCTAATGGTCTGCAGATTACTTCAACAGAAGCTCTGGCTATGGACTGACATCATTAACTACAGGTTTATACTGGCTGAAAGGCAGAGATGCCTGGCATCTGACTGCCCTGTTAAGAGAAGTCTCAGTGAGCAGAGCTGGTGAGAAAAGAAGAAGGGGTCCGGCCTACATAACACCAAAGTTTGAGTTAGCGAGGTAACTTTGGTCAACTCTGATAATGTGTCATACGAAAGTGGCTCACCTTTTAGCTAGCCATTTCTATGGCAACGCATGCTTCAGAACTAACCTTCTCCAGGGCAGGCTAACTCACCCTGAATGAGATGACTCAGCCGCATGTTGTGCACCAATGAAACCAGATTCCCTCATTCACCATCTCCTTCATTTGAGAAAGATGACCGGTTAAATATATGAATCAAAAGTGTTTCGTAAAAAAAATAAAAAATGTCATTCAAATACCTATCACATTACACATTGAGTAATGCCAGGATACATTTTAAAGATCATGCACAGTAAAACTTTTCTATGACAAAAATGATTGGTCACACTATTGGGATAGTTCAGATTTTCCATCTGTACGTGTTCTACAGATGACCATAATATCAACAAACTATCTGTTGATAAGCAACTGCTTGCTAAGGTCACAGTTAGGGTTATTATGAGGATTTTTGTAAGGGTTAAGGTTAGGGTAATAGTTAAGATTAGGGTTAGTAGATACTTCGTTGAAATGTTACTGTACTATCCTAATAGGAGCGGGGGAAAAGGTTATCGTGCGCATTGATTAGCACGCCAAAGCACATCAAAAACAGCATTAACAATACGTAAATAAAATAAACTTCTAGCCTATTTCACATCATAGCCTGCTGAATTTGCAAGATACTGTAACTTATCTTTCATTATGATTTCGACAAAAATGGTTTGATGGTTTCAGCATTGTCTCAATCAACAGTTTGGTCTTTGCGCGTGCATGTCGCGCAGTTACAAGCCCGCTAGAGTTAGCGGCAGGCAGAAGAGCAATATCCACCGTCATAGTACGAATGAAGCCTGATCTGGAATGTGAAGCTAACTGAAGCTGGCTAGCTTTATAAAAGCCTGAGTAGATCTAGTTTCATTCGTAGTATACCCCTCGGGCGTTTACATTTGTTGGATGACGTGAAAATAGGTCTTTAGCCACGCCAACGATATGGGTTTTGCATCTAAAGAAAGATGCATATGCAGAAAAGAACCCCATAACTACTGTAAAATATGGTGGTGGATCTTTGATGTTATGAGGCTATTTTGCTTCCACTGGTCCTGGGGGTCTTGGTTAAGGTCAACCGCATCATGAACTTCACCCAGTACCAATACATTTTAGCCAAAAACCTGGTTGCTTGTGCCAGGAGGCTGAAAAATTATTAACCACAAAATAAACATTTTTCAATGGCCATCTCTCCGGATTTGAACCCCATTGAAAACCTGTGGTTTGAATTGAAGAGCGCAGAGGAAGGATATGGAAAGATTCTGTATGGAGGAACGGTCTACGATCACTCCCAATGTGTTTCCAATCTCAAAACATTTTTCAAAAAGGCTCAGTGCCATTATCCTTGGAAGGTGAGGTATTGGAAGGTATGGAAAACAGGGGTGCTACTCATTTTGACCACCACCTTTTTGAGAAAAAAAAAATATATAACTTGTTAATCATCCCTTTCTCTGAGCAATTGTATTAATATAAAAGTAATTTTCAAAACATTGAGCATACAATATAGCTCAGTATGTATTATTTATTTTATAGTATTCTTTGCGCATCTTAATCAAGGGTGCCAATATTTTAGGACCTGACTGGAGATTAACACACACACACACTGTGTAACAATGAACAGAAGAGATGAAGTCATCAAATTATGAACATCTGAAATCTATTCAGTAAAAAAGTGTTTAACTAAGATGCCAAACATGAGTAGAGAATATCTGTGAGAAAACATCCTCCCAAGACTCAATAAAACATGTAATCGTTCTGTTAAAACACGTGTTAATGTGTGATGAGATGAAAGCGGTACCATTTTCTGCAATGTGCAAATCGAGAAGACATGCAAAACACTGACAAAAACACATTTATAAGCCCCGACACTTCCCTATTCGCTGCTCGCGATAATAAGCTTCAGAAATAGCTGCTCCAGACTTGGAACTTAGCACCATCTTGTATCTGTAAGAGCATGAGGCATTGACTTGTGATCTCTCACACTCACCACATCCATACACCACCCAACACCAATATAATCTTTAATGGAAGGGGGGAGGATGGGAGAGATGTATAAAAAAATAAAAATAAATTAAATGCTGTTGACTGTTGGGTTCCGTGTAACAAAATGCATAGGCTCTGGATTGCTGCAGGAGTACTCCTTGCAAACATCAGGCAGTACTGTAAATATTTAGCAGTCAGCACCCTGCTAAAGGTTCAGGGTTTTCTAACTTCATGGAATCACACTTTCAAATGAATTGCAGTACATGCATTTGATTCGTCCTAATGCAATGTAAGGTGGGGTCAGGGGTGGAGGAATGAACCAGTTATACCCTCACAATGAGGAAAAAAAATCTATTTTGTAAATAATCCCACAATAAGTAGTAGGCTAATTACATGAAGAATTATACCAAATAAATTCTACTTGTTTTAGGATATTCAGTTGGACAACTGATGTCAAATCAACTGGCTTTACTGTGCAAAGCAAAAAACATTCACAGGAGACAAGCTCCCTCTAGTGGGTCACAGTGGACAACATTATTTCATAATACTGGAGATATGTAAAATATTTGTATTAAAAAAAGGGACCATGTACAATACAACATATTGCTTTACATATGTTTTTTTTTATTACATTGTACATGTTGTTCTTGCATTGGTAAAGCAACATAATGTCTCTTTCAAAGAAATGCGTTCTTTATAAAATAAATGCATCATAAACAAAACATACAAATAAATTAACATAAAAAAGGTTTGACGCAGTCTCATGCACTTCCCCAAACTTATTTCATCATCAAATATTTCCCTGGACTCGTTTTGAACTACTTCCAGAAGACTACTGTACAGATAACCACTAAGATAGTGTTATTGTAGCATTGTAGAAACGTGGGCTGCTGCCTGGTACTATTCGCTAATCAGTATCTAAAGTCCAGTGTGTCATTCAAGGAGAGAAGAATGAATCAAATTCCATATGACTGATTAATGACATGGTATTTATACTATCTAATTAGCTACCACTATGTCAGATGTCCTAGACCAGGGTTCTCCAACCCTGTTCCGGAAAACCATCCCGTAGGTTTTCCCTCCAACCCTCATCTAGCACACCTGATTCTAATAATTAGCTGATTGATAAGCAGAATCGGGTTACAACAGGGGTTGAAGCAGAAACCTACACGGAGGTTAGCTCTCCAGGAACAGGGTTTGAGAGCCCTGCCCTAGACACATATATACTCTAGTAGTCTATGCCACAACAGGTGTCTTTATGGCAACTACGAGACCAAAAGTATTCTTTAAAAAATGTTAAAACACTCCCGTTGTTTAATAATGACATTCATCCATTAACTGGCATGCCTTTCATACCTAAATCTAACAGCTCATAGAACAGTGAAATGAGAGCAGAGTGCACAGGCAACACATGAGATGACTGAGCTACAGATGGAGTCAGTCTGTAGTGTTAATAATGAAATCCTTGCTGGTGAACAAGAGGGCAAGGAGAAGACTGATAACCTGCTCTTTAAAAAGAGAGCACCCTTTGAACACGTACTCCAGCATAGTGGAAAACAACATAGACACAATGAAAATGAATGTAAAAAAATGTTTTTTTAAAAGGTAGAGACAATCCCTTAACAATCACAAGACTAAATCAATTTAGTGTAAACTTAAGTTAGAAAACAAGACAAATACAAAATGTTCAGCATCTTAAAGATTTTGGGTTACATCCGTTTCACAATGTGGTAACATTCTCGCATGTAAAAAAGAAGTGTAATGAAAACCCTAAAACATAAGTGTGCAATTAAAGCAATGGAAGACACTAACCATGCTCTCCATTGCTGGCATTTGGAAGATAGGATATATTGTACATTTACTCTCTGGTTCACATAGCAACAATCTATTGCATAGTTAAGGACATGCATGCGTTAGAGTTATCATGCAATACTGCTTTCCACAGTGTTGAAATGGTTGTTTCCATCGATTGACAACACAGTGGCACAACCATATACTTAAAAGCCAAAAATAATAATATTGTTGCAGGCAGCTGATTTCACTAATAAAATATATATTCAAAGATGGGCCATAAAATAACAAAGCTTTTCATCACCTAAACGTTGAGAATATTTTTAATGGACATTTTGTGAAAGATGTGAGAGGTGTGGTTCTATGTATTCGTAACATGGCAACAGGGTAACCGAACTGGTTTGGAACCCGGGTCATCAGTGAGACTCAAGCTCATGATAAACTAGATCTTAGGCCAAGACATTAAATCTGGAAGTCAACACAAGCCTTCAGAAGGGTAAACTATAACGCAGGATCATGGAGTTAGCCAGCTAACTTGCATAAATATTCTGATATCTTTCTACAAAATAAAAAGTTACGTTTGAAATGGGTATGCTCTAATTGATTTCATTAACCATAATATCAATAGTTATTTCTGGTTGCTTATCAAAGTTAGCTGGCGAACTCATTGATTCTGCTTTGTGGTATACCCCCTCAGGTCAAGGCAAAGTAAGTCAGTGAACTAGAGCTGCTATTCTTTCAAAAGCCCACCATTTCAACAGTGTTTGTAGCAGCAGCTCACTTAATGACAGCGTAGCCATGGGCAACAATAACAAGTGACAGGTTGTCAGACTGTTGCTGAATCCCTACACAATCATTAATGTTAATAGTTCATATGTAACAGTGGGGGTTTTCACTTTGAGGCAAACTGTCGCTATAGGCAGCAAAATATCTGCAATGGGGTTTAATATTAAACTTGGTGCAGTAGGTTAGAGATAGCAAATCTCAAGACCCTGGAGAAACTGGGTCTCTTACATTGTCAGCAAGCGAAATATTACAAAATATGCCATTTCAGTAGAAGGGTCTCTGAAGATTTCAATATGTTACAACCAGACCAGCAAAAAGGTTTACCCTGGTATTTTGAATCATAATTAAAGTTAAGACTGATGAACGATTGCATGAACAGTTGAGAACTATTGCACCGAAAAGCTTGGGCTTGGAAGATTACCAAACGGGTTACAGCAAGACACAGGGAGAGTTCAGTAACAGGTCAAAGCTACAGCTAGAAAAGCTTTGCAGATATGGGGGGTGGCACCAGATCTGACTGAAATGACTCGTCAAACTATCATTCAACTAAGGAGAACATCCCATGCAGGGCCTGACAGGGGTACAGTTACGTAGGTATGCTTCAAGTAAACAGCAAAGAATAGCAAAACGTTCAGTGCAGTGTGCATTATTTAGATTGAATTGACTTCATCCGAAGACAGGACAAAGGCAAATAAGCACAAATGTTCAACTTAAATGAGCGGTGTTGGATTTTATCAGTACAATACAGCAGCCTCTGTTTGCTATTCCAAACATGGCAGAAACGTTAATCTCTCATGAGGTACCACAGGTTGAGGTGCTACCGGGGCTGGTAACACCTAGATCAGGGGTAGGCAACTAGATTCAGCCGCGGGTGGTTGGGGGGGGGGGGGGGGGGGGACATAATTAGAATCATTTGTACACTGCAAATTGACCACAACTAAGGCCCCCAAAAAAAGATTGTTCTCAAATACAATCATTTCATATCTTGATTACATTGAGACACGATCACGTCTCTTTTCCTAAACTAAACACCTTTTTTTTTTTTTACCAAAAACTTAATTCCCAAAATACATACATATATTTGTTTATACTAAAAACTTTGGGTAGTCCCACAACACCCCCCAAAAAAATCACTTCCTGGGCGGTTTCGCACCACAGGACGCCTGTTGCCGACCCCTGACATAGATTGTTTTTTTTATATTTCAGAACCTCAGCATTTTAAATATTTCAAACAGTGCCAGTATTGCCCTTTGAACAGCACCAGGTGTAGAAAAGGAGTAACATTTTAGACTACTCCACAAACTATCTTAAGACTAGTGTACCCTTAACAGCCTTAAATGTCAAGTCCCTGACCCGTTACTCTAGTTTCACGTGACCTTTTTAAACCATGTAAAAGTATTACATAAAAATTGACAGTAATAGATTTTTTGTTTACTAAGTTACTGTATAGCGTTGTTCTGGAGAAAAATATTCCATACTGTATTTACAAAGTGCTATCTTAAAACATTCCTATTCAGTTTTGTGTACAGTAGTATACTAATACCACACTTTGCCAAAGGCAATGATTTGGTTCCATGACAGGATAGAAAGGCGCTTTTGATAATTTACATCTTGCTTATGAAAAGAAAAATACAAGTACATATATATATATATATATATATATATATATATATATATTATATACTCTCTCAATCTATATATATTTATATCTTAGGCACATGGAAAAAAAAAAAAATTGCTGCGTACATAAAACAATGAGACTGCTATCGATATATGATGTCATTGAGGCTTCTGTGTTGGGCGTGCAGAAGATTGCATGGCAGAAAGCTTTCTGGAGGACGCCTGCTTCTCAAGAGGCTTTTTCCCATTGGGGGGAGAATTAAGACTGGATTCAGAAGTGGAAGACTTAGATTTGCCTATAATAGGTAACAGAGAGCGTCTGACTGGGGTGGAGGGCTTGGAGGACTCCTTTACCTCAGTGACAACCTCGTTCACATGATGCTCTGAGGCATTGGCCGACCCATCCTCCTCCTGAACGCTCAGCCTGGCTGTCCTCTCAGAGGCCTTCTTGACCAGGATGCTGGTCTTACCCAGATCGGCCGACCGGCGGGACTCTCTCTGGCGCAGGGCGTTCTTGAAGAACGACAAGCCCTTGTCCTCTGACTTGCTGCTGTGCCTAGGGTCCCTGCAGGAGACGCTGGGGGAGCGCAGGCTGGTGACAGAGGAGCTGCTGATGGAACTCCGCAAAAACCTCTCTGGACGGACCCCCTCTGCAGCGGTCTTGGTGGGGGTCCTGGCTGCAGCGTTGCTGCCCCAACGTGGTCTATCAACCAGAGGGCTTACCAACCCTGAGTCCCGACTGCAGCTCCTCTCCAGCAGCTTCTTCCGACCAGAGGTGCTCTTCTCAAGGCCAGAGGCACTCTTCTTTACGGTGGGGGAGGGGGAAGCGGAGGACTGCGGCGTGGAGATGCGCTGCTTGCACTGGGGGGTTCCAGCTGCCGAGTCAGAACCCTTGGAAGACAAAGACACTTTCTTTTTGGACGGGGTCCTGGTGGGCGTAGCGGTGCTGCTGCTGGTGGTCTTGTCTTTAGAGTTGGTCACCTTGGGGCCCTTCACCACAGGGCTGGAAGACATTTGGGATGTAGAGGAGTTGGGGGTGGAGAACGAACACTGGCGCTTCTTGGAGTTTCTCTCTGGCTCAGACTTGGTGGAACTCTTTTTGGACCCGGCGCTCTCTAACTTCGGGGCAGATCCGGCGGTGCTGCTCTTGCGTTTCTGCTCTTTCGACAGGGAGGCTTGTGCGTTTTGGTCCAGGGCTGTTATTTGGTTGTTGTTGTCCGTCGGGTCACTCTTGGAGCTCTTCTTATCGGCCGGCGTGGGGGCCCTGCAGTAGACTTCGTCTAGGATCCTCCTGCCATGGTCCTGGTCGGTGCTGTTCCCCTCCATCATGGCCAAGGGGGCCCTGCCACCAGGGTAGCGCTCATGCCGGCTGTAGCTACCGAAGCAAGATGTGGATACCTTGTCATCACAGGCCTCTCCCCTCTCTCCTATCCTCTCCAAGGGGGGAGAGGAGCGTGAGTCCAGGGAGAAGCGTGAGGGGGAGTTAGACCTCATATGGAGCTTGGCAGAGAGGGACCAGGAGGGCTTCATGCTGTTCTCACTGAAGGCCAGAGGACTGGCAATGGATGATCTGGAAGATAAGCTCTGACGCTGGATGCTCCGAACAAAGGGACGGGTCGAAAATCCACCTAAATAGATACAAATAAATGAGTTTACACTAATGCACTAGACTCAATGAAAGGATAATTTAATGCCCTTTTTTCTCAACTGGGCATAGCAAGAGCTCCTGTAAGGTTATAAATAATTAGCTAAAGGAGGGGGAGAGGAGGGCAAAAGAGCTGAAGATTTAGAAAGACAGAGAAACCTAGTGTATCTCACCGTCATCTTCGCTGCGGTCCCCTGTGGTGAACTCCACCGACTCGCCCAGGGAGACCAGAGAGGTGCGTCTGGAGGAGGCCCCGGAAGCCAGGCTGGCAGGCCTGCTGCCTTGGAGACGGTTCACCCAGTGGTCACACAGAGATGAGCTGGTGGAGCCTGGCACAGATAGACACGACAATCAACCCCTCAGGTCTCTCAAAGATAACCAAGATGTTGATGCTACTGTCCAACTAAGAGTGTTAAGTGACAGTTTTAATGTCACTTAATGGCATTTCTCCTGTAGCACCACGTAATACACCATCATTAGTGTCAGGAAAATCCCACACTCCAAGAAGTCACCACTGACCTGCTACGGAGCTGTTGGCGGACCAGGAGGGGATCGTGTTCCTCCTCTGGTAGAACAAGATGTAGGCCGTCTGCTGACACACATCATCATCAGCGACGGGCTGGACCTCACTGTCGTCAAAGCAGTACCACTGGCCGTCAACAGAGTTCTTACAGTAAGCTGGGGGTTAGAAGAACAAGAGATTTAGGGTGATGGTGAAGAAACTGTCAGAATGTAGTGTTATTTTCCTATCCATCTACCTCCAGTCAGTGACTACTACCACCTTACTTCTAAACCACCGGTCTTACCTGTGTAGTGTCCTCCGTGCATGTTTCCGTGGTGATTGCAGACGGCGTACAGGTCGTACAGGTAGTCGTCAGGGTTACGCCCAAGGCCGTAGGGTCGTCTCCATGGTGACCAGTGAGAGGGCAGGCTCCAGCTGCTCTGGGACCTCTTCACCATGTGAGGAGCCATGTCCATGCCAAGCAGAGGGAACCGCACCATGTTCTGCATCTTCACCCTCCTGTCAGCCTCCTACAGGACACAGCAGTAAACACAGTACCCAGTCAACTGAACTGGCGCTACACCTGCCTCTTCGACAGGCAGGAGATTGGTCACCGGGTAAGACTGAGTGGCAGTGACTGAACATGGACAAGACAGAACAAGCAACACTGACTGAAGGCAAACCAAGAATAGGAACCAGTCGGGCCGCCCAAAGCATGAGAAACTACCGTTACTTAAACAAAACAGGAATTATTGGACACAATTTTCAGTGGGGGAATTGGAGGGGGTGCTGAATGCTGTGTTGCTGCTGCAGTACCTGTCTGAACCTCTTGAGGTGCAGTATGAGCACATCAGGCAGGGTCCACAGGCTGAGCTTGATGTGGCCTTGCTGCAGCTGCTTGCAGTGGGGGCAGCGCCAGGCATCATCCGGGGCCAGCTGGAACAAAGACAGCCCACCCATGCGCACACACACACACGCAGCCATCAAGGAAAAGCTCCCCAACGCAGTGCTTTTAAATCAGTCTCACTCACAGAGGGAGTTCCAGACTACTCTACTCCATGTTTTCACAGCACCCTCATTTCTGTGACCAGTGCCAGTTCTTAAACTGACCACCTCCAGCCTCTGCTAACCACAGTGTATATTCAGTCTATCTGGTGTCCTTCCAGACAGAGAGAAGCCATTATAAAAATGCTGTATTTCAAACCTAGAATTAGGGGCAGAATATCCAGCACCCTCAGCATTTCAACCAAATTAAAGGCTATGGGATGTTCAGCTGTGGAATAATAAACAAACCCTCTGGTAAGAAGAGAATGTTCCTTTTTCCTGGTCTCTTTTCTTGTTTAAATACATACAACAGCATCGACAGATATTGTGTATGTGTGGCCTTGTAATACCAACACAATGTGTGTGCATGTGGCCTTGTGGTTTCAGCACAATGTGTGTGTGTGTGTGTGTGTGTGTGGCCTTGTGGTACCAGCACAATGTGTGTGTGTGTGGCCTTGTGGTACCAACGCAATGTGCGTGTGTGACCTTGTGGTACCAACACAATGTGTGTATGTGTGTGGCCTTGTGATACCAACACAATGCATGTGTGTGTGTGGCCTTGTGGTGCCAACACAATGTGTGCACTCCAGTGTTACCTGCTCCTCTTTGGTGTAGAGCTGGAGGCACTGAGCGAGGGTGCAGGCCTGGGGCTGATGGTGTTGCTCTCTGTGCAGATACACACTCTCAGCATCAGGGATGTACTCTTCCTCATTGAGCCCAAACAGACTTCATGGAAGGGGAGGGGAATCACAGTCAGCCAATCAATCACTCAACACACTGCCTCCTATCCTAACAAACAATACTAAATCTGACACTTCCCAATAAGTGGGTATTGCTTAGGTAGTCTAATACTTACGGATTTCATTCCTTTATGTTATAATGTCTAAAGGCACCAGCATGCTTCCCAGCCGAAACAGTTCCTATGAGTCTGTGCATACATTATGAAGGCATTATGTTTCTGTTCATTTTGGAGTTCGGTAAGGGTTTTTTCGGCTGTTCGGGCACATTAGCCGAACTGAGCCGAAGTCGGTAGGCAAACTGAGCCAAAGTCGGTAGGCGAATTCTACACCCCTTCGTCGGTGATTGGTCAACAGTAGGGATTCTTCAATAGAGCCTTTGTCATTCAACGAGAGACGGCTTGCTTTCGTGCACATTTTTTTATTCAAAAATGAATACTGCACCAGACATCGTAGTTAAATGTAAAATTGCACGACTATGAACTCCTCTGCAAAAACGTGAAAATTAATGACAGATTTCTTGAGTTATCTTCGATTCATTCTGACTATTTTGTGTAAGTTTATACTAGCTACGGCATCTCAAAATGGACAAACAGTACTATTGCCATTTTTTTTCATATTTATCAAGAGAAGCTATTTTAAGAAAGTATGCAAGCACACTCGTTCGGTTTGCCAAGCCGGTTTCGGCCAGGCGCCCGCCGAACTGAGCATGCAGACTTTTGCCTTAAAGCAAAAACAAACATCGTCAAACAATCTATTTTATTGAATGTTTGGTGGCTTTAAGGGATGTGCATTTGAAATTATTTCACTATTCGAATATCCGGATAGTCAAAATATACACGTTTTAAAGAAAAATGTGGACCTTCGAGGGCATAGACCCACCCACTTCGGAGCCAGGCCAAGTTTCCAATCAGAATGAGTTTGTCCCTGACAAAAGGGCTTTATTAGAGACAAATACTCCTTAGTTTCATCAGCTGTCCAGGTGGCTGGTCTCAGACGATCCAGCAGATCCGTATGTGGAGGTCCTGGGCTGGCATGGTTACACGTGGTCTGTGGTTGTGAGGCCAGTTGGACGTACTGCCAAATTCTCTAAAACAACAATGGATGCGGCTTATAGCGGAGAAATTAACATTCAACTCTCTGGCAACAGCTCTGGGGGACATTCTTGCAGTCAGTTTGCCAGTTGCACGCTACCTCAAAACTTGAGATATCTGTGGCGTTGTCTTGTGACAAAACTGCAAAGTTTAGAGTGGTCTTTTATTTTCCCCAGCACAAGGTGCACCTGTGTAATGATCACACTGTGCACAACATTTGAGAGAAATAAGCTTTTTGTTTATATAAAACATCTCTGGGATCTTTCATTTGAGCTCATTAAACATGGGACCAACAATTTACATTATAGTTTATATTTTTGTCCAGTATAGATTATTTCCAAAAGTTATGAGGTCCAAAATGTACCGCTTAGTAGGAATGACCCAGCTAATTTAGTTAGCCAGCTAGCGAGGCTAATTAAGGCAGCAGTGCCCCCCAAGTCATTGTCTACAACAACTCCATTCAAATTAAACAACAGCCTACCTGTTGGTTGATCATTGTAGCCTACTTATTTACTTACATTTAGCCAACTTCATTTCCTTAAATTGTAATTCCATTTTGCATTAATTAGAAATCTTCAACTTCACTTGGTACACATGGAGCCTTTCATGGTAGTGCGGCTTTGATTGACCGACAACAACAAGCTATACTCGTGAAAAGTGTGTAGGTTACCGGTACGCCTTTTTTTTTATTTTTAAATGGAGCGCACTCATAAAAACTGTTGTTTTATTAAAATGTCTAATGTCATGGTCTGTCCTTGTATGTCGCAATGCCACAAAGCCTTTTCATTAAAATAGGCCTAGCCTATCTATGTCTAAAATGTTATTATTTTAAATGAATACCCTCGCTAGTAATCGAATACTAACGTCCATTTGGATATTCTAATAATCGTCCCCATCCCTAGTGGCTTTATAGGGATCATTTATGGTCCTGTATTTCCCTGCAGGATAAATCTCACCACAAACACCCAGAAACATGGCGTTTATCAAAGAGATGCAGAGCACCAGCAATATTGTTGTGCAGCGTTCACTCACTAATCCTTGGTCTCTTTGTCCCACTCCACCACTATCTTGACGTGCGACGGTCCCCCCTGGCCACAGGACTTGTATGCTCTGCCAAGGAAAGATTATGTTGAGGAAAAACGAGAATAAGCCAGCTTCACAACTTAAACACATATCAACCAACAAGCTGTATTCCTCTTATCTTCAAAACACTACAAATCTAAGTGAATTGGATTTACATTACACGTGGCTGTCTTTTTGCCTGCTGTACACACATCTATCCAGCTTTTTAGTGTGTGTACTGTGTGACAAACTCCCATTCTATTCAACAAACTTCCGTTCTATTCAATTGAATGAGCAACTGGGATAAACTATAAACCAAACCTGCCGAGCAAGCAATGTGTGAAGAAACAGATACCAAAACATGTAAAGGCACGCCATTTAACTGTTCTGGTGACATCAGAGCATCTGATCTGGCATTCAAGTGTGGTTTGAGGATTAAAAGGAGGCAGTAAACTATAAACAAAATTGTGAATTGGTGAGAGGAGGTTGTGTTCAGTAGGAAGAAAACGTTTTGAAAAAGGGGAGATACTACCTGAACACAAATTATATTTTTCTGGTGAGAAACATCTTGCTATGTGCCCTACTGAACATGACCCTGGTTGAGAGCTACAGTTGAATGATAATATAAAATATGCCATTTAGCAGACACTTTCATCCAAATCGACTTACCGTCATGCGTGCATACATTTCTTTTTACATACAGATGTGCTTTCTTAATTTGATCACTCTGTTGTCGCAGAGAATTTTCATGCAAAATGAAAACTTATTGCATTCGAGGTTTAATGAAAAATGTATCAACCCCTACAAAAATGTCCATTAATTAAGATCCACATAATATAGAAACTGGTCAAATGAAGATATCACATCTGTATTGGTGGTCCTGGGAATCGAACACACTATCCTGGAGTTGCAAGTGCCATGATCTACCAACTGAGCTACAGAGGACCAGGAATAACAAGGAGACTGACCTTTCCACTGTTGGGTGACAGAGAGGCTGCTCCTCTTGGGGCAGGAGGTACGTGATGCCAACCACACCAACCACTCGTAGGCTGAAGGGCCCCACCTGCAGATAATACCAGGACTTTAGTTACTCACAATCCCTATTCCCACCACCTGACTGGTACGTATAGACATGTTGCCATGGCCGTGCTTTTCAAACCAGACCAACAGCATTCTATCCAATGAGGCAACTTAAACGTCTAACAAGCCCTTACATGAGAATCAACTGTTTATTTCTTTAGAGTCTAAGACATTGGAGGATAGGGGATGCTAAACTGATATGGAATTGTTTTAAGATGGTCATACTTGATTTTGAATTTTAGGACACATACAAAAAAATATATTTACTACTAAAGCCCATAGAAATGCATTGAATAACACATTCAAGAATGGCAAAAAGGACAATCAAAAAATAAATCAGAAGAAACAAGGTTTTGAAGTGTCTGTTCTAAATCTAGGACATAAAAAAAACAAGGAAATGTCCTTATTTTGGAAAGAAAAACTAATTATTGGTCCATTAAAATAACATAAAATTGATCAGAAATACAGTGTAGACATTGTTAATGTTGTAAATGACTATTGTAGCTGGAAAAGGCAGATTTTAAATGGAATATCTACATAGGCGTAGAGGCCCATTATCAGCAACCATCACTCCTGTGATCCAATGGCACGTTGTGTTAGCTAATTTAAGTTTATCATTTTAAAAGGCTAATTAATCATAAGAAAACCCTTTTGCAATTATGTTAGCACAGCTGAAAACTGTTGTTCTGATTATAGAAGCAATAAAACTGGCCTTCTTTAGACTAGTTGAGTATCTGGAGCATCAGCATTTGTGGCCAGAAACAAAGAACTTTCTTCTGAAACTCGTCAGTCTATTCTTGTTCTGACAAATGAAGGCTCTTCCATGCGAGAAATTGCCAAGAAACTGAAGATCTCGTACAACGCTGTGTACTACTCCCTTCACAGAACAGCGCAAACTGGCTCTAACCAGAGTAGAAAGAGGAGTGGAAGGCCCCGGTGCACAACTGACAAAGAGGACAAGTACATTAGAGTGTATAGTTTGAGAAAAAGACGCCTCACAAGTCCTCAACTGGGAGCTTCATTAAATAGTATCCGCAAAACACCAGTCTCAACGTCAACAGTGAAGAGGCGACTCCGGGATGCTAGCCTTCTAGGCAGAGTTGCAAAGAAAAAGCCATATTTCAGACTGGCCAATTAAAAGAAAAGATTAAGATGGACAAAACACAGACACTGGGCAGAGGAAGATTGGAAAAAAAGTGTTAGGAAAGACAAATCTAAGTTTGAGGTGTTTCGGATCACAAAGAACATTAGTGAGACACAGAAAAAAATGAAAAGATGCTGGAAGAGTGCTTGATGTCATCTGTCAAGCATGGTTGAGGCAATGTGAAGGTCTGGGTGTGATTTGGTGATGGTAAAGTGGTATATTTGTACAGGGTAAAAGGGATCTTGACGAAGGCTATCGTTCCATTTTGCAACGCCATGGTATACCCTGAGGACGGCGCTTAATTGGAGCCAATTTCCTCCTACAACAGGACAATGACCCAAAGCCCAGCTCCAAACTATGCAATAACTATTTAGGGAAGAAGCAGTCAGCTGGTATTCGGTCTATAATGGAGTGGCCAGCACAGTCACCGGATCTCAACCCTATTGAGCTGTTGTGGGAGCAGCTTGACCGTATGGTACGTAAGAAGTGCCCATCAAGCCAATCCAACTTGTGGGAGGTGCTTCAGGAAGCATGGGGTGAAATCTCTTCAGATTACCTCAAGAAATTGACAACTTGAATGCCAAAGGTCTACAAGGCTGTAATGGCTGCAAATTGAGGACTCTTTGACAAAAACAAAGGACAGAATTATTATTTCAAATAAAAATCAATATTTATAACCTTGTCAACGTTTTGACTATATTTTCTATTCATTTTGCAACTCATTTAATGTATGCTTTCATGGAAAACAAGGAAAAGTGACCCAAACTTTTTAACTGTTAGTGTAAATATTTTTTTTACACATATTTAACCCCTTTTTTGGGTAGCACAAAACGACCTTCATACTTCCATTAGTTTTTTAAAACCGGTACCGGTTATCTTCAGATGAGTCCTGAGACACTTGTGGGGGTCAGAGCAAAATTGAGTTTGTGGGAGTCTTACCTTTGCATAGAGTGGTCATAATAGGTTCTAGGACAAACTGTTCAGATGCTACAGACATTTTTCGTGAGAAGAACGATTTTTGCGACGTCTCATGGTCTGAGAGGCATCCAATGCAAAAAAAAACATCTCTAGCTTAAACTGAGATTTTGATTGGGATTTTTTGTTATGTAATTAATCGAATCTAGGGGGTTAAATGCAGTAAACCAGAGTGCCTACTAGTGAAAGTCTGCACAGTCTTTAGCCATTTCATTAAAAAAAAAAGTTTTTTACCTGCATTCTGTGG
The DNA here is from genome assembly GCF_057628025.1 of Oncorhynchus mykiss. Taxonomy (NCBI): domain Eukaryota; kingdom Metazoa; phylum Chordata; class Actinopteri; order Salmoniformes; family Salmonidae; genus Oncorhynchus; species Oncorhynchus mykiss. The sequence goes on from NC_143034.1 coordinate 48,962,014, forward strand.
GGTTGTTTCCATTCCATTCACTATCCTCCACCCACCTGAATGTAAACTCCTGGCCTGAGCAGGTGATGCATCTTCTCCAGGATCTCCTTCTGCAGGATATCCCAGGTCACAGTGCGATCCATGTACAGTACAAATGGAAGACCAAACCTGGAACAGAGGGCATGATATTCTCCTGTTAAGGTATACTTGGAGTCTGTTAACTTCTTATGGCTGGGGGCAGTATTGAGTAGCTTGGATGAGTAAGAAGCCCAGAGTAAACTGCCTGCAACTCAGTCCCAGAAGCTAAGATATGCATATTATTAGTATATTTGGATAGAAAACACTCTGAAGTTTCTAAAACTGTTTGAATGATGTTTGTGAGTATAACAGAGCTCATATAGCAGGCAAAAACCTGAGAAAAAAATCTAACCAGGAAGTGGGAATTCTGAGGTTTGTAGTTTTTCAACTCATTGCCTATCGAATATACAGTGTCTATGGGGTCATATTGCACTTCCTAAGGCTTCCACTAGATGTCAACAGTCTTTAGAACCTTGTTTGATGTTTCTACTGTGGAGGAGGGGGAAATGGGAGCTGAATGAGTCAGGTCTGCCAGAGTGGCATGAGCTGGTCACACGTGTTCACGTGAGAGTTAGCTTGCGTTCCAATACATTTCTGAAGACAAAGGAATTCTCCGGTTGGAACATTATTGAAGATTTATGTTAAAAACATCCTAAAGATTGATTCTATACATCGTTTGACATGTTTCTACGGACTGTAACGGAACTTTTGGACTTTATCTGCTCTCACCTCATGAATTTGGATTACTGGGCTAAACGCGCAAACAAAAAGAAGGTATTTGGACATAAATGGACTTTATCGAACAAATCAAACATTTATTGTGGAACTGGGATTCCTGGGAGTGCATTCTGATGAAGATAATTATAATGCTATTTCTGACTTATGTTGACTTCACAACATGGCGGATATCTGTATTGCTTGTTTTGTTGTCTGAGCGCTGTACTCATCTTATTGCATGGTGTGCTTTTTCGGTAAAGCTTTTTTGAAATCTGACACAGCGGTTGCATTAAGGAGAAGTTTATCTAAAGTTCATTGCATTACACTTGTATTTTCATCAACATTTATGATGAGTATTTCTGTAAATTGATGTGGCTCTCTGCAAAATCACAGGATGTTTTGGAACTACTGAACATAACGCACCAATGTAAACTCAAGATTTTTGGATATAAATATGAACTTTATCGAACAAAACATACATGTATTGTGTTACATGTATTGTGTAACATGAAGTCCTATGAGTGTCATCTGATGAAACTCATCAAAGGTTAGTGATTAATTTTATCTCCATTTCTGCTTTTTGTGACTCCTCTCTTTGGCTGGAAAAATGGCTATGCTTTTCTGTGACTAGGTGCAGACCTAACATAATCGTTTGGTGTGCTTTCGTCGTAAAGCCTTTTTAAAATCGGACACTGTGGTGGGATTAACAACAAGTTTATCTTTAAAATGGTGTAAAATACTTCTATGTTTGAGGAATTTTAATTCTGAGATTTCTGTTGTTTTGAATTTGGCGCCCTTTCACTGGCTGTTGGGCTAAGATCCCGCTAACGGGATCAATATGATGTCTCATGCATAAGAGGTTTAATATAACAAATATAATTTGACCTGCATGGTGTAACGGTTTCAGAGGACAGTGGAAAACACTGGGCTGTAGTACCCATAGAAATACAATTCCAACATTGCAGTCAATATTACATCTCTATAGTACCTCCTCCCTTGGTGACCGGTGCAGGCTCGGTTACAGATAAGCAGGATCATCTTGTCGACCCCCGTGTTCTTATTGGCCGACGCAGTGGCAGGATTCACAGCTCCTTGCATGAAAGATGGAGTCCTGCTCATCTCACTCCCAAACTTTAAGTTGTTCTGGTTCAGGTTGGCAAGGAGACTCCCTGGATTTCAAATCCCAATCGGTCAGTGATACTCAGTCAATAGTTCAATATACATTATACAAAATGCATGACAAGTACACTACCAAAAAAAACTTTCATTGAGAAATGCCCAAATGTATTAAATTATTTGATATCAACAGTAGATGAATAGTGAAGAGGTACCTCTCTTGGTTCTAATGTTCTCTAGTCTGAAGGTCTCAGGCGTCTCAAAGGCAAAGATGGAGTCGCTCTCCTGAATGATATCGAGATCGTCGTCGTCATCACAGAAGGAGCGGTGGAAACCGTCATAGTACATCTCCGTCAAAACAAACTGAATCAGAGGGATGCGGAGATGACCAAAACAAGTCAATACGCTGCTGCCATTTAGTCAACACTGAAACCTTTTATTCAGATAAGATGGTGAAACAGATTAGAGTTAGGCCATGCTCATTTCAGTGAATGAATTACAGAATATAAATAAACAACATCAATATTCTCTTCAGTGTATAGGCCTACTACCTCTTCTGCAAATACAGAACAATGGTAAATATGGAAGGCTACACACTATGACTGAAAACCCCCTCCCTTTCTCCTGGAGTCCTTGCCCTATCCCTCAAATCATGACAACTTTTCTTATTCTGACCAAGATGTCACACACACTAGTGTTCTGCTTAATGTAATCCAATGAGAGCACTGTATGAACGTTTCAACCACATCAAACCCAAGGCATCAGTTCTGTTGTTCTGGGATACAATGGGCTCTGTTCGAGTGATCCCTTCACCCTGATTAGAGGCTATGATGCACTAGCCTAATAGTACTTACAACAACACTGTAATGCAGCTATTAGTACTGAAATGAGCACACCTGCTGGTACAATCAGTCTAGTACCCAGGGATGAATCATTAAAGGAAAAAGTAAGCCTAAGTAGGGTACTCCTTTACTGTTCTTTTCAGATAACAATCCTTAGAAGCTAGGTACCACCAGAAAATAAAGCATTCAAGTTCACTTCTGTATTCATGTAACCTAGTAAGACAGAGCTGAGGCTGCTAGGGATAAGAGAGCAGGAAGGAAGCAGCACCTGGTCCTGGGGGATCTTGGTCTCACGTGACACAGCATCTCGGAGTCTGGACACGGTGCTGTTCAGGGGCACGGCCACTCCGATCCTCATACAGTGAGAGTACTTCCCCTGGTAGACCACTGTCACATACAGAGGCCTGGGAAGAGAGAGGAAACATGGGAATGACAGGGATCAAATATTGGCACCATATAAGGAATTACAAAACACCAGATAAAAACCACTGACAAAGGCCAGGAAATAACAGAATGGACAAACAGCAACTTTTGCCAAATTAAACACAATTAAGTCCAATAATCAACCTCCTAGGAGAGGACACGTTTCCACCTCCTCTAGTAATGCTGCTACAACACTGTCTGGAGACTGCTAATTTATAATTACTCTGAGAGCACTGAGCAGGATTTTTCTGGTGACTGTGTGGATCAGTGCTACTCTAAGCTGACACTAAGAACTCAACCAGCAGGCACAGCAACGCAGCTCTTTCGGGAGTTCAGTTTGAGATACCCCACAGTCTGAAGAACCCTCATTTTTAAGATGGTTGCCATTTCCGAGTTTCTCTGTCATTTGAACTTCAGTTATGTGGGATCGGTCTTAACATCAGCTATGGCCAGAAACAGTGGCATAACAGGCTTAGCAGAACATTTTTATTCAGATAAATAAACTAGATGCTTCAGACTAGTGATAACTGATAACCCAAAGTTGAGTAACAGAATTGTGTTTCTGGGAGAAGGACGAAGTAGTAGTGAAGCCAGAGCGGTGAGCCACTGAGCCTTGGTCTGGAGGACCATTATTCTGTCATCAATCAAATGACAGCCAGAGGACTAATGGGACATCATTTGCCACTGCATATCTCCTCATTTCACCTCATTCTTCCCATCTTTAATAATGCATGGACAGCAATGAATTTAGTGACTTAAAAAAAGAATCTGCATCGAACAGGCGCTCTCTCCTTGATGTGACAGTATAACACCATTGTAAAAATAGCATCATGAGGACAAAAAAAGGCCATGCATGTCCCAGGTACCTCCGTTTAGGAGCATTATGAATAGTCAGCTGAGTGAGCATAAAGGTGGTTTTGACTGCTAGGCACAAATAATGAAACTCAAAATACTTAAACTATGACAGAGAAGAACTCAACATATTTCTAAAAAAAGTCATAGTCCATTTCCCTTTTTTACTTTAGCCATTTAGTGTTTTCTGGGCATGTAGCCCTTAAATTGACTTTAGAAATAGAATAGTCACGTAATTACTGGCTTGGTTTGGTCTGCAGATATATGCCATTTTGGAGACTTTGGCCCCAAACGACATTCCTTCTTATTTACTTTGCTTCCGCATCCCTGGGAAATTGAAATGAACCGCAGTCTCAAATAGTCTCAAGATGTACATTTCAACACTTGTCAACAGTCTTGTTCCTCCCATCAGACCCAATGATGGAACACAGCAGAGGTGTGTACTCACCTTGTGTGAGGTAAGAGGATGGGCAGGGAGATGCAAAGGAAAGGATCAAAGGTGTTGCTCTGTTTTTGGCAATGCGGGCAGGTGAGCGACGACCTGTTGGTAAGAAAGGGAACTAATTTGTCTCAGAAGAAGTCATGAGGAATAAACAGAATGGAGAATATAAAACTCCTCAGGGGTAAGCATCAAATAAGACCTACCTGTACTGGGCCTGAAATAGCTCTTGCACAAATGAACCGGTTGAGAGCGGAAGAGAAGGCCCCTCTAGGCCCCCATCATCCTCTTCCACTGGTGGCTAATAGGACAAAACAGAGTGGATGAGCTCCTACTGCATATTAGACCATTTAGGATATTGAGGCTGTATTCTATTCACTGGGTCAATGAGCATCCAAAGCCGTCTGAAAGACATCGAAAGGATAAGAGACCAAAATACAAATAAAACTACCTGTGACGCTGCGGCTCCTCTGACTTATCCTCAAGGAATTATGAGCATTTAACAAGGCAGGCTAATCAACAAAGCTCTGTGGGGTCTATTCAGGTCACGTCTCTCACTGCATGTCTAAAGTCTTCTTCATGCTTCGGTTCAGGCTGGCGCCTAAGGTGATCCAAACGAATGTGCTCGCATACTCCCTTAAAAGACCTTTGCTTGAAAAATGAGAAAGTGACAGTAGTACCGTTTGTCCATTTAAGACACCGTAGCCAGTATAAACTTCCTCAACATAGTCGGAATTCATCTAAGATAACTCAAGAAATCTGTCATAAATGTTTACGTTTTTGCCGAGGAGATCTAAGTCGCACAATTTTACTTTTCAAGTGAACAAAATTTGAATGAAGACGATTTGTGATGACAAACTCTACATTGAATAATCCCTACTGTTGACCAATCACCAACAAAGGAGCGTAGACTTCGGCTACACATTTTGGATTGCCTCTAGATAGCACGAACAGCTGAAAAATCCTTGCCTAAGACCAAAACAAACAAAATGTCATCATAATATATGCACAGACTGTTCCAAACGGTTTCAGATTGGAAGCAATCCAGGAAGGGGACACAGAACACCATCACTTCCTGTTCATTCTCCCACAGGAGATGAATCCGTCAGCACACCGTAAAGTAGGGAAGTGAGCTCTCTCTCCTAATTTGTTTGTCCCAGTGCTCTGGGAGATTGATGCCTGATAAGGGGCTCTGCGTTCAGAAATGGGTTAGGTCGGTAAATCTGTCCTGCAGGATGCCAGGCCCTTACCGCTCAAATGTTATTCCGTTTGGAATGTCTGAATGAGTCTTCAAAGGACATCAGAATTAGCCAGCCACCTCCTGTCACCTCATCCACTCAGACTGCTGACTCACCTCAGGTACAGCTCCATTCACTGCTAGCTCGAGGTCACATCACTGTCTCGTTGTGCTAACCTGGCCACTACCACCGTTCCTGAAGTTGCATTAGTAGGCCCTAACTCTATGATGCGCAAACAAAAGTTTACCTTAATGGAAGGCCTGTTGTTGGGATGGTTGTTGAGGTCTTCGTGTACCCTGTCCAGAAGCCAGAGCAGAAACTCCTGAGCGTCATGCTGAGCATTGCCTTTATACTGCAAAGCGCTCTTTGAGACGGCATTCTGCAACAAACAGCAACACTGCTTGAAAATTCTGGTGATAGCCTAGTCTCAGAAGTATGATGTAGCCTAAATGTATTTGACCATTTCAAAGACGTGTAGTATAGGGCCAAATGCAGTTCTGTGAGAGAAGTAGTCTTGCTTTATGATACATTGTACCAACTTACTTTGAACTCCCTGCTGTGCTGTGGGGTGTATTCAAATGTCCACAGGGCCCGGACCAGTCCAGACAGCTGCTCTGTCACCTCGCCTCTGTCATGAGGGCCCTTCCTCCCCGAATGCACACCGTTTGTCTTCGGTTTCTCCTTCTCCTCATCCGTTTCCTCAACTCCCCTGTATTGTTCCAGTGCCAAATACTCAGCAAATAGTTCAGTATTACTCAGGCACTGGAGGATGGCATTCATGAAACAAGTGTTACCATGGTTTTTGAGACCAGACACTCCAGGGACCTTCTCTCCGAGGAAACGGTCACTATCATCCAAAACTGGTGAATCTTTGCCTCCCGTTTTGAATAATGTGAAACCCCCATCGTCTTTGTCACCTTCAATAGCATGCCCGTCTGATCCAAAATGGGACAAGGTTGACAGGGTCCTGAGGACTCTGCCCATAAAACTACCCACGGAGCGCACAGAGCTTCGTCTGAAGAGTTTCTTGCTGAAGCTACCAGATTTCTTCTCTTTAGTCATGGCTTTACTAGACATGATTGCCTGACTTGTTGGGCACCCCCTCATGCAATAAGTTTCAAAATACAATATTTCCTGTGAGGAATGAGCTGAGCTATCAAGCAAACTAACTTTCAGCTGTCTCGTGCTACATCTTAATTGGGAAGTCAAGTTACATCTTAACCCATCAACTAGCTAGATAGCTAACAGTAGCTTGCTGGGATATATTTCCCATGCTAGGGGTAACGTTATAGTAATGACTACCATTAAATACGAGTCAACACAACACAAAAAAGCTTTTCAAAGACAAGCGTTATGTTGACCTAATTGGATAGCTAACCTTAGCGTGTCAGCTAACACAAGAACAGCAACTATCCATAGCTAGCTAGCTTAATTGGCTAGCTAGCTTGCCAACTATCCATTAATCCATTTTAAGTGATTCGATTTAGTAAAATACACAAATTACAATAAACTGTCGGAATGCATTTGTATATGCTAAACAAGTCAGTTTATTCGCTGACGTTCATGCAAATCGTTTATTGTAGCTAGCTGATTGTTTTTATAGTTAGCATTTGAACATTAGCTGCTAGCCACTGCATAAGAGTCCCTTGCGCAGAAGTGTCCTTCCATCCCATCCGAAAATAAAAATGTAGTTACCAAGCAGAGACGTTTAATTCCGTGTCCTTGGTTAATTTGAGTGGGATTGTACAATTTCCTATGCTTTCCAAGCTGAAATGTTCTCCGAAATCCGATTTTCCATTGCAACAGAGTCAGTTCTTCACACTTTCAGCTACAAAAATAGGGACACTGCAGGACAGCAGAGAAACAGCTGACGTAACAGAGTCAACGCCAAAATACATATGGGGGAGAGAGGGGTTCCACTGTGCCTTTTTTTCTTCTTACATAAATCAAACGTTTTGTATCTCAAAACGTGTACTATTGAATAATAAAGTAAATGTTTTTTTTCTTCAAATGTAGGCCTATCCATAATCATGCAGTTGACAATTAATGAAATACTTCCTGATCTATGGACAGTCCAAAAAATATTGGTTGTAAGACTAACATAAATAATTGCTTTTGGGGGGGGGGGGGGGTTGTAGGTATGAGGGAGTTGGGTCTCCTATAGTACAGGGTGGGGCCCTATGATAATGGGGTTAATGAAATCTGAGAGGTGGTATTTTTCAGTTCCCACTGAGATCCAGTCTGACATCAAGTTGGTCTACTGGTATTTTAATGCACCACAACATACAAAATGTACAACAAATAGGATGGTGGAATCAATCTGTGACTGCCACATCTTGGCTAAATGGCCTCACCATATAGCCTACATCATACAGTGATGGATTTAGCTTTATTAAATGTTATGTAACCTATCGCATACACATATTAGCCTATCAAAATACAACATTTAGCTCCATGATCTACTAAAATGCAAAACACAGAGACATAGTAAAACAATATATATTTTAGATTGATGTTAGAGGAAAGAGAATCAGTCTGATGAGGGAATCAGCAGTCAAGGTCACCAGCATAAAACCAATTTTAATTTGAGTCTTCATTGTGCCCGCCTCCCACTCCTTACCCACCAATCAGCATGTCTTCTGTCATATAGCACAGAACGAAATTATCCTAATGCAATTTGTATATAACCTACTTTCAGACATCCGACACAATGTCAAATATTCAATTATGTAGGCCTAATGGTTCATGCATTTTCCTTATTGTTTTACACTGAACGTAGTACGGGCTTGACACCTACAAATGATGCCGACCTAAAGACGCAAGGATGTGGTGAGTAAATGTGTGTTTTTAATTATAGTCCCATGAGTCACTTTCCTCATCAATATCTTTCTTGGACCTTTAGTTATTATTTTGCTGTAGCTATAGCTATTGGGTTGGTGGAACTTAGAAGTGAGGTAAAAGTAGGTAACCTAGATAAAGATCCTAGAGGTACAGATTAATCCATATGCTGCCTCCACATGCCCAGATCATTTAGTTCCCATATGCTCGGGTATGGCTTAATTTCCTGTTATTTTAAGCTGACCTCAGCACACACAGTGACTAGATACTGTGCATCCCAGCAACACCTCTCATCATTAGGATATCTATCCAATTACATCTCTCCCAAGTAGCTCAGACTAGAGTGCAAACCATAGACCCTACGTAAAAGAAGGGTGTGTAGACCATGCATTTTACTGGGAAACATTGCATGATGAAATCTTTACATTGAGTTCCTTCATTCTATCTTATCCTGGTGTTCAGTGCCTCTATGGTGTAGTATACAGTACATGTTAGAGCAAACTATTTAATGCAACATTTAATGCCAAGAAATAAGATGCTATTTTCTACAAAAATTATATAAGATTCAGCCACGTGACTATTGCCCTCTGCTGTTTGGAGAAAGGAAGTCAGTCACCAAGTAAGATTTTGAAAATAAAGAATTATTTCCACTGCAGTGTAGACTACATTTCTTGGAAATTAGCACCCCCACAGCACATAATGAGAAAAATCTCCATAGATTTGAGCTGGCAAAGATTATTTTAGCTACAGACAGATGATTATTTAAAAATCCCCACGTTGGCCTAATATGACCTGCAGTGTGGTTTTATAGAATGGTTTGATTAATTTGATCATTTTGTGATGGCAAAATGCATGCCTGTGCACACACTCACGCCAATAGGCTTACTTTTAGGCCTAGATCCATTTTTAAACATGTAGGCCCACACTGCTAAATACTCACATTATTGCTAGCAAGTGCCCCAGTTATCTGTGATTGACATTAAGTAAAATGCTCAAAATGTAAGACAAAACATACACAGGAAAATAATCTACTGGGCAAGGATGTCAATTCAAAGTCTATTCCACGTTGGTTCCATGTATTTCATTGAAATGATGTGGAAACAATATTGATTCAGTCAGTGTGTGCCCAGTGGGTATTGTTTACCAAACTTTTTAGAGCGCCAGTACTGAAGTTGACATTTATATCACCTGGCACATGCGCAAAACCATGTCAAATTTGAGTATAAATGCATCACATGCATGTAATTCTGTGTTGTGCAAGTGCCTTAGGTCATGAGCAAACACATCTTGATTTGGAAGATTGATTTCCATTTTATTTGGGATGGCAAGCCAGACAAAATTAAAAGGGCCTATTTATATAATGAATATGAATTCGGAGGGCAGAAATGATTAAATATTAAAGCATTAGACCTCTCACTAAAGGCATCTGTCATACAAATGTTATACTTAAATCCAAACTGGTTCACTAGTAAATTAGTAAGAATGTCTCACCCCATGTTCAAGAATGGCCTTTTTCCCTTTATTCAGACTACAACCTCTCACTTTTGTTTTTTTATTTTTATGAAATAATTTCCAAAATATCGCTATTTTTAAAACAAGCCATAGAAAGTTAGTTGCAATTTCAGTTTAATCCACCAGAAAAGACAGAACAAATAATACAACAAATTCAACTCAACTATACTAATTTATAAAAAAAAAAAAACATGAATTAAAAAAAGGGTAAAATCTTTGTAAATTATATCATAAATAGGACTGGTGGAGTTAAAGTATGTTAAACATGCAGCTAGCAAAAATATATGGACATTTTGAGCTCCGTTAGTAAAAATAAAGAAAACACGTTTGACCGGTAGAGCAGATTGCAAAATAGTTGGGAATAGATTTTCAATGTACCGATTCCATGGCACATGGTTTATAAATTATATAAATTATTATACATTTAAATAATTATACAAAATTATTGGAACCAATAGAATGTTATACATATATAAGGGGGATACAACCTTCCCAGCTCTGCAGATTTTGCTGTGAAGAGACAGAGTCATTCGATCATATATTTTGGTACTGTAGCTTGTTTTTTGTCACAGTTCCAGGAATGGCTGAAGAACTGCAATATTTACCTGGAGCTAACTCTGCAGATAGCACTACTGGGTGATTTGAAAAGTCACAGTCAATCAATCAATAATATAATAATACTTTTAGCAAAAATGTTTCTTTAATTTACAATCTGTAGAAACTATGAGAATAGAAATGTTCAGAACTTTTGTGAAACATCACAGCACAGTTGAAAAATATATGGCAAATAGAAATCCAATATGGATGGTGTTAAGAGACAGATGGGAGGTGTTGAACGGAGCTGAACGGTGGGACTAATAACAAGATAACTAATATATACTGTGTACGTAAAGTGTCTATAGGTTCAGAACTTTTGTGAAACAGCACAGTTAAAAATATATGGCAAATAGAAACTCAAACTGGAAGGACATCTGAAATAGATGGGATATTTTGAGGGTAGAGGAAGGACAGGACATAAAACAAACAGTACCCGCAAAACACCAGTCTCAACGTCAACAGTGAAGAGGCCACTCCAGGATGCTGAGTTCCTCTGTCCAGTGTCTGTGTTCTTTTGCCCATCTTAATCTTTTCTTTTAATTGGCCAGTCTGAGATATGGCTTTTTCTTTGCAACTCTGCCTAGAAGACCAGCATCCCAGAGTCGCCTCTTCACTAGTGACGTTGAGACTGGTGTTTTGCGGATACTATTTAATGAAGCTGCCAGTTGAGGACTTGTGAGGTGTCTGTTTCTCAAACTAGAAAGTCTAATGTACTCTAATGGACACCTCTTGCGCAGTTGTGCACCAGGGCCTCGCCTCCCACTCCTCTTTCTATTCTGGTTCTAGCCAAATTGTTCTGTGAAGGGAGTAATACACAGTGTTGTACGAGATCTTTAGTTTCTTGGCAATTTCTCGCATGGAATAGCCTTCATTTCTCAGAACAAGAATAGACTGACGAGTTTCAAAAGAAAGTTATTTGTTTCTTGCCATTTTGAGCCTGTAATTGAACCCACAAATTCTGATGCTCCAGATACTCAACTAATCTAAAGATGGACAGTTTTATTGCTTCTTTAATCAGCACAACAGTTTTATGCTGTGCTAACATAATTGCAAAAGGGTTTCCTAATGATCAATTAGCCTTTTTAAAATGATAAACTTGGATTAGCTAACACAACGTGCCATTGGATCACAGGAGTGATGGTTGCTGATAATGGACCTCTGTATGCCTATGTAGATATTCCTGAAAAAGCAGCCGTTTCCAGCTACAATAGTCATTTACAATATTAACAATGTCTACACTGTATTTCTGATCAATTCGATGTTATTTTAATGGACCAAAAATGTGCTGTTCTTTCCAAAACAAGGACATTTCTAAGTGACCCCAAACTTTTGAACGGTAGTGTGTATGTATATATATATATATATATATATATATGTATATATATATATAGTACCAGTCAGAAATTTGGACACACCTTCTCATTCAAGGGTTTTTCTTTATTTTGACTATTTTCTACATTGCAGAATAATAGTGAAAACTATGAAATAAAAACTATGAAATAACTATGAAATAACACATATGGAATCATGTAGTAAACAACAAATCAAAATATATTTTAGATTCCTCAAAGTAGCCACCTTTTGCCTTGATGACTGCTTTGCACAAGCTTGGCATTCTCTCAACCAGCTTCACCTGGAATGCTTTTCCAACACTCTTGAAGGAGTTCCCACATATGCTGAGCACTTGTTGGCTGCTTTTCCTTCACTCTGCGGTACAACTCATCCCAAACCATCTCAATTGGGTTGAGGTTGGGTGATTGTGGAAGCCAAATCATCTGATGCACTCCATCACTATCCTGCTTAGCCAAATAACCCTTACAAAGCCTGGAGGTGTGTTGTGTAATTGTCTTCTTGAAAAACAAATGATAGTCCCACTAAGCGCAAACCAGATGGGATGGTGTATCACTGCAGAATGCTGTCTGAAGAGTCCAACATTTGTTACAGACAAGAGATGTTTAGGGTTTTATCTATGTAAATGTGCATGGCGTTGCCTACACAATTGAAAGCATCGCCACGTTTTGTGACTAGTCTTGTTCCTGTTGCAGCTTCTTGGATCTCTGCTCAAGCACATCTGCACTACGAAGCGTGCCCACAGACTTGTCTGATAGTGGTGTGCAGGTCAGCTGTTTGTTTACCCGCCCCCGCCCACAATTGCTAATAACCCAACCCCAGCCACCCGTCTATATGTGATAAAGGGAAAATCTGAAGCATGCACCTGACCCTAACCCGCAAATATAGAAAATGCGCTGTAGACTACACTTGGTCTCTTTCAGACAATTTTTGTGAACTAAGTGCAGTTCTCTTAATTTATTGTGCAGTGTGAACACTCCAATGGAACTCAGACAACTCAAAAGATCCCCAGAAGTGAACCGAACTGAGACCATCTCGGGAGGTGGTCTGTTCGGTTCGCTTATATTCCACAGTCTGGTTCCCTTTTTAAGGGCAATGTGAACACAAAGCTCCCAGGTTCACTTGTCATTATTCCCGCACCACACACTCCCCTCAAACTCAACTCGGGACTTCAAAGCCAATTCCACTGCATTTTTTAAATTGCTCCCCTCTAATCAGGGACTGATTTAGACACGGGACACCAGATGGGTGCAATTAATTATCATGTAGAACAGAAAACCAGCAGGCTCTGGACCTCGTAGGGTAAGAGTTACCCCTGCACTAGACTACTGCAGCACTGTTTCCCCTGCCATAACCCCTCAGAAATAAGATGATGATGTGCTGTTTTTGAATATTGATTAGCGAATGTGAAGGATACACAGACATGACAAAATATATGTGTAGTTTTGTACTGATGCAATGTTTAGATTGATTGTTTACAATGTGTGATCTTTTGGCTAAGTGAGCTTCAAAAACGTTTTATTCCATTGTGGGTTTGAATAGTGTGAAAAGACAACAACATATTTGGTCACAACATAGGGTACAAATTCAACGCTAGCTCTATATAGCGCAGTAGCCTATATTGGGTGTGCAATTTTCAATTACAGCATTATTTACAGCATAATCTGAAGTTATTATACTAATTATTCTGTTGTCAATAAATGCACAAGTTAATATTATCTTCTGATTATAATTATTATGGTTCATCTTTTAAATAAATGCTATCTATTAGCTTCCTAAATGTGAGTAGGTATATCTAGCTGTCCGATAACAACTTCTGGCGGAGAAGGAGGTAGCTGCATCCCAATATGGAGACCGGAGTATAGGCGAGTGGGTGTGTCAAAAGGAAAGTAGTGGGCGTGTGAAAAGGAGTGGGTGTGTCAAAAGCGCTCTGTTTTAATTGAGCTGTGTTTTTTTTTCTTCCGTTTCTTACCACGCAACTACCATACATTGAGATACAGTACCGCGAGAGTTTGGACTTCTGTTTTGAAGCCAGAGGATGAGTCTGAGTTGTATTTCACTGATTTCTACAACAAATAATAGTTTTACAACAAATAATGGCACATTGTCAGTATTGATGATGGGTGTACAGTTGCTTCTTGTGTTGTATGTGTGTGCTTACTGTGACTGTGGCCATGATATTGGCTACTATGTAGCTATTTCCCATGTATCAAGATGACATCTACATGGTTATCAATATTAGTTATTTATTGTGTAGGCTGCTATCCTACTTGAAATTAAATCATGTGTGAGAAGAAAAAAAATCCACGTTGCTCCCGCCAGGGACACGACCATGATAACCAGTAGGAAGCTCTTCAAGTCAGCAGGTAACAAAAGCCAGAGCACTGGTCGCCGGCATACTATCGATTCGTAGTGCAGCCCAATCAGCCATGCAAAACAGTCTTAAGTGGCAAAAAATCTGTCCAATTAACTGATTGGACCATATCGAGCTGCAGATTGAGCTGATAATTGGTCTGATGGAATGGCTGGTCCTGCACTTTGCAAAAACCCAGAGTGCATTGAGTGAAGGTTGTAAAAAGATCTTGGTTCTTTTATAAACATAGCAATGAATACAAAGAGGACTCATTCCTCTTTCAAAGGCAAGGGTAGTGTGAATACAAAGAGAACTGAGTTATTTTGCTTTAAAGAGGACTGAGATTGGTTATTTTAAAGCGGATCATATGTGAAAACACCCTCACAGATTGCGGAACGATTTTTGGGTCGTGTGCTCACAGGCGACTTCTGCTACCAGAATACAAAGATCGCATTGAAAAGACGGGTCTAGACGCACAAAAGTCACTTTGGTCTGATTGTGTTCAGATCTGGCTGACCACTTCTGGAGGTGGTCAGGGATGCATTGTGTGTTGATTTCTCCTCAGTATGGACACAATCAGACTACCGAAAGCGCATACAGTGGACGGTGTCCGAACTCTATGATGAACCGAACTCTATGATCAGAATACTAAAGCTGCATGAATTGTAAGTCCAGACACCACATTTGACAGGGGGTGATTATTTGTGGCCTAATTTAGATATGTTCTGCTTATAATTTCTGACATTCTGGTATGCTATTTGTTAGCCACATTGTCTATAATGAGATTATATATTGCCCTAGAAGGCTAAATAAACCCTTGCTTCACCAGAAATGTAATAAATTATAGAATACATTTTTATTTTAACCTTTAACTATGCAAGTCAGTAAACACAATCTTATTTCCAATGACAGTCTAGGAACAGTGGGTTAACGGCCTTGTTCAGGGGCAGAATGACAGTTTTACCTTGTCAGCTCGGGGATTCCATCTAGCAACCTTTCGGTTACTGGCCCAAAGCTCTAACCACTAGGCGACCTGCTGATGAACGCTTCGATCTCACTGACATCGGTAAAGTTCTGTCATCTCTGATTATTTTGCGGAGCAAAGACATGTGGGGTCAGGGGAGAAAATGCAATAACAATTTAAATATTTTCTGTGCAAAATGTCCAAATGACATAATTTGGACCAGTTGTATGGAAACCGAAAGCTGTGAAAAGGAACCAACATGTTTCGAGAAATATTTCAGTTCGGCTTGGATGCATATTTTCTGTAGCCTCGTTGAAATACTATAAGCTTTTATAATGCTGATAAAGATACCACCTCTACAGATGGTCCCTAATTGTGCATTGCATTCTCTAAAGATGCTTAAAGAAATATCTAATATTCTCAACTCCTGTTCCAAAGTCAATGTACATTTGGTGTATAATGTACTATGGGAAATGCTTAACTCTGCAGGAGTTAATACTATGTGAGAGGTTACAGACCTACAGTCAGTGTCCAGATTCCAGTTCCCATTTAACCCATCTGAACAGTAAGCTACAGTTCCCTTGGGGTGCCATAGGCCTATTTGAAACATTTTCTGTCCCTCTATTCTATTTATTGTAAACTCTCCATTTTGCAGCTTTTCTCTTATTGAATTAAACTCAGGCATTGTACTTTTTGCCTGGGCGGATCAACATTAACTTTTTATGCACGTTCCCAAAAGCGTTTCGCGAGTGGAGTGTAGGCTATTTCGTGCATGTAGGCCTAAAGTTAGGCCCTAACGCAAAGGCACCAACCTCGTTCATTGGAGGGCCGAGTGTCTGCAGGTTTTCGCTTCTCCCATGTACTTGATTGATTAAATAAGGTCACTAATTAGTAAGGAACTCGCACCTGGTTGTCTATAGGGCTTAATTGAAAGGAAAATCTAATCTGCAATGCTTTAGGCTTACACACTAATGCCAGAGATCCAAACAATTATAAAAGAAAAACCTCAATGCACAGGAATTCTACATTCATGGATGTTTTTTTATGTATTGTTTCAACAAGCCCTTCATCCACACAATATTTCATGACTCTAAATCTGCCCGCCCTACGGGTTATGAGTCAACCACGCATCACTCGTGTACAAGAACACTAGCCAATGCTCGAGAACTGTGCACCCCTTTTCACTGCAGGCTCTGTCATTTTATTGTTTTGTTTTATGAGATTGAAAATGTATACCGGTTTGATTGAGAAAGGCCTGTGCATATTATGTGATGGTATGATAGTCTGCTTCAAAGTTTATTTGAGCTTTCAGCTATTAAAATGATTTGTTTTAACCAGTTAATTGTTCATTTTCAGCCCTGCTTGTTGAAGTTAGGGTGTTGCCTGGTACAGAGTACCAGCAAAATAAATAGCAGTACGCCATACCGGTAAAGCTTGAGCGCATCACAATCATTTAATCAAAGATGGCATGAAAACTGTAGGCTATTGCACCACAATGTATCATTACCGCCTGTCAGTCGCAATAGAAATGAGCGAATGGATTTAAACGTGTGCTATAGGTATTATGCGGTGTGGTTCGAAGTTAACACTGACATTTTGCCAAGGCAGAGATGACTGTCCCAAGGCACGCGTGGGCAACAAGACTCATCAATTAATTTGGGCCACAAAAGTAGACCTATTATGACAATCACTGAGTTGTCATACACTTTTTGCTGTTTGTAACATACGTTTCTTTCCATTCTTCAAATGACGGGTGCACAATGAACTGTTTGGATGCAGGTTGCCTACTTCTTTAAGTAATTTGTTTGACAAATCAGATAACATCATGACTGGTTGTGTTCATGCCACATTAAACGTCAGTACATGTTTGCTAAGCATAGTGGATATGACCCCTTCATAAATTTAAATTTTGTAAATAATCAATGAAAAAGACAAATCTAAAAAGATAAGTGGTTACCCAAACCTTTCTGACTTTCTGGAATAGTTCCAAAACACTCCTCTAAACGGAACATATTTAAATATAACCCTAGCAAACATCTGAATTGAGATGTTAACTCGTGGTATTTTCCATTAGGGGGAGAACTGCTCTGATGTAGTAGGCCTACATAATCTCAATTTCTATTGAGCATCTGCCCCAGCCTGGTCTCATAGACTAGACGTAACATAGTACATTTAAATCTGCAATACCCAAATTAGTATGTTATTTTACATTTGGTATGGTTACATAAGACATGTTACTTAACAAAAAAACGAATGAGCATGGATGGATGGGCATGTAGTGCGAGTTCAAATGTCATCATGGACAGCTTTAGTATTTTAGCTAATGGACAACTTTAACAACTTACTACTTTTTACCTACTTTTCAACTACTTAGCATGTTAGCTAACCCTTCCTCTAACCCTAAGCTTAACCCTTTTAGCTAACCCTTCCCCTAACTTCCCCTTAAGTTTTCCATGTGCACAAAAAGCTTATTTCTTAAAAATGTTGTGAACAAATTTGTTTACATCCCTGTTAGTGAGCATTTCTCCTTTACCAAGATAATCCATCCACCTGACAGGTGTGGCATATCAAGAAGCTGATTAAACAGTATGATCAATACACAGGTGCACCTGTGACAAAAGGCCACTCTAAAATGTGCAGTTTTGTCACACAACACAAACCGGCTCCACAAACCGGCCTCACAACCGCAGACCACATATACAGTGCCTTGCGAAAGTATTCGGCCCCCTTGAACTTTGCGACCTTTTGCCACATTTCAGGCTTCAAACATAAAGATAAAACTGTATTTTTTTGTGAAGAATCAACAACAAGTGGGACACAATCATGAAGTGGAATGACATTTATTGGATATTTCAAACTTTTTTAACAAAGCAAAAACTGAAAAATTGGGCGTGCAAAATTATTCAGCCCCCTTAAGTTAATACTTTGTAGCGCCACCTTTGCTGCGATTACAGCTGCAAGTCGCTTGGGGTATGTCTCTATCAGTTTTGCACATCGAGAGACTGCATTTTTTTCCCATTCCTCCTTGCAAAACAGCTCGAGCTCAGTGAGGTTGGATGGAGAGCATTTGTGAACAGAAGTTTTCAGTTCTTTCCACAGATTCTCGATTGGATTCAGGTCTGGACTTTGACTTGGCCATTCTAATACCTGGATATGTTTATTTTTGAACCATTCCATTGTAGATTTTGCTTTATGTTTTGGATCATTGTCTTGTTGGAAGACAAATCTCCGTCCCAGTCTCAGGTCTTTTGCAGACTCCATCAGGTTTTCTTCCAGAATGGTCCTGTATTGGCTCCATCCATCTTCCCATCAATTTTAACCATCTTCCCTGTCCCTGCTGAAGAGCAGCAGGCCCAAACCATGATGCTGCCACCACCATGTTTGACAGTGGGGATGGTGTGTTCAGCTGTATTGCTTTTACGCCAAACATAACGTTTTGCATTGTTGCCAAAAAGTTCAATTTTGGTTTCATCTGACCAGAGCACCTTCTTCCACATGTTTGGTGTGTCTCCCAGGTGGTGTGTGGCAAACTTTAACCGACACTTTTTATGGATATCTTTAAGAAATGGCTTTCTTCTTGCCACTCTTCCATAAAGGCCAGATTTGTGCAATATACGACTGATTGTTGTCCTATGGACAGAGTCTCCCACCTCAGCTGTAGATCTCTGCAGTTCATCCAGAGTGATCATGGGCCTCTTGGCTGCATCTCTGATCAGTCTTCTCCTTGTATGAGCTGAAAGTTTAGAGGGATGGCCAGGTCTTGGTAGATTTGCAGTGGTCTGATACTCCTTCCATTTCAATATTATCGCTTGCACAGTGCTCCTTGGGATGTTTAAAGCTTGGGAAATCTTTTTGTATCCAAATCCGGCTTTAAACTTCTTCACAACAGTATCTCGGACCTGCCTGGTGTGTTCTTTGTTCTTCATGATGCTCTCTGCGCTTTTGACGGACCTCTGAGACTATCACAGTGCAGGTGCATTTATACGGAGACTTGATTACACACAGGTGGATTGTATTTATCATCATTAATCATTTAGGTCAACATTGGATCATTCAGAGATCCTCACTGAACTTCTGGAGAGAGTTTGCTGCACTGAAAGTAAAGGGGCTGAATAATTTTGCACGCCCAATTTTTCAGTTTTTGCTTTGTTAAAAAAGTTTGAAATATCCAATAAATGTCGTTCCACTTCATGATTGTGTCCCACTTGTTGTTGATTCTTCACAAAAAATACAGTTTTATATCTTTATGTTTGAAGCCTGAAATGTGGCAAAAGGTCGCAAAGTTCAAGGGGGCCGAATACTTTCGCAAGGCACTGTAACTACACCAGCCCAGGACCTCCACACGCAGCTTCATCTGAGACCAGCCACCCGGACAGCTGATGAAACTGAGGAGTATGTCTGTTTGCAATAAAGCCCATGGTGGTTCCCCTGCCAAATCATGTGAAATCCATAGGTTAGGGCCTAATGAATTCGTTTCAATTGACGGCTTTCCTTATATGAATTGTAATGCAGGAAAATAGTTTAAATTGTTGCATTTATATATTTTGTTCAGTATAAATGGAGAGTGCAGAATATAATGAATTGCTCTGAGACCAGGTTGGTTGCCCAGGGGGTGCCACAAGGTACATCAGTGGTGGTTGGTGCCGTTTAAGATTAGGGAGGATGATTTATTTATTAGTATGGCCTTACTTCTATTACAGCATATTGGATGACTGTCATTCATATTAGCATGGCCTTACTTCTATTACAGCATATTGGATGACTGTCATTCATATTCCATTCACCAGCTCAATGTAACATCCATAGATTTAGGCTATAACGTGAACAACTAGCAACCCAAAGGTTGTGAGTTCGAATCTCATCACTGACAACTTTGGCATTTTAGCTGATTAGCAACTTTTTTAACTACTTACTACTTTTTATCTATTTTGCAACTACTTAGCATGTTAGCTAACCCTAACCTTAACTTTTCCCCTAACCCTTTTAGCTTACACTTCCCCTAACCCTTTAACCTAACTCCTAAACTTAAACCTAACCTTAACCCTAAATCCTAACCCCTAGTCTAGCTAACATTAGCACCTAGCTAAAACTCATAACATATCATACGTTTTGCAAATTTGAGACATATAGTTCATTGAGCAAATTCGTAACATATTGTATGTTTATCAAATTCGTAACATATAATACCAATTGTCATTCATAACATATATGAAATTGGTGATGGACATTCACAAATGAATACATACCATACTAAATGGAGTGTGTCACCAGGTTGGTTGCCTCAAGGTACATCAGTGGCGGTCGGTGCCGTTTTAAGATTATGAAGGACAATTTATGTATTTATGAGCATGGCCTTATTTCTATTACAGCATATTGGATGACTGTCATTCATATCAGACGGGCTCATACATAAAACATTCTCCAGCCGATAGTCTACATCTTTTTTTTTAAGTAGTGGGACTGCCACTCATTTTGCATTTATTGAGCTTTATTAAAGAGATACAGTAGTAGCCTACTGTTTTGAAAAGACGGGAAAGATGGGAGGAGGTAGATGTTCTGAAATGACATTTTAGCTTGTGATAGCCATATCTCGCATTTCCGAGCATCTTTGCAGGAACACGTCATTTCTCAGTACTGCAGCCACAGTGCGAGCCAAACAACGATTTACACACACATAGACACACACACACACACACACACACACACACACACACGATGCCATTTCTAACTCGGTACAAAAAGTGGATTTAATGTCTTTCTGAATATGTCCTTGTTATCTGAGTTCCACCTGCAACTGGACAAAATACGTTTATAAGATATACTTATCCCTTCCGAAATGAGAATGAAGAAAGTATCGCCAAGCAAAAGGTCAAGTAAAGTTTCACCATCATTGTAAAGCTGTAATTATTTTGTTGCTTTGACAAAGTAATTTCTGAAGATTATTTATTTAGTGATTCATTTACGTGTGTCCCTCATTTTAAGGTCAACCCTATTATGTGAACTGAACTCTCGTTTTAATATTGTGAAACTATTCCTTTTAAATTTTTTTTTTTTTCAAAAGAAACATTGAACATCTAATAGTCAAATCATAGAGTTAAACCAGGTGAGCTGTCTCTACTCTTTTTGGCAATTTTCTGGTGTTTTGTGGTGTAAAAGTGAGTGGGTGGGGCATAACACGTCAACGCTGTAACCCGTAGATAGACAGGCTAGCCATGAACCGCTCATTAAAAAAAAAAGAATCAATGTGAAGCTTGCATTCAATTGCCACTTCCTGTTTCACTCAACAAGCTTCCATTCCCCCTGTCACAAGTGGATTTATGGCTGATTTAAGAAGAAATCATCAACGGTGTTACTTTATATAGCACTTAATGAGCAATTACTATAGTATTTTTGTTTTTTTATTTTACCTCTTGAGATGGGACAACATGTTTATGAAGTTGAACATGTTAGAACTTTATGAAGTTGAGAATAAAACTTTGTTTGACCAAGTTACACTTCTCAAAAGGCACCGAATTAGTGGAATGACCCCTTAATTCATAATCTGACTTTCCAAACGTTGGTCTGCAGACCTTCTTCCTCTGTCAAAATAAAAGTTGCCCACAAGTTAGCGCTTGCTTGCGCACATATGGCACGTGTGCAGGACTTTTTGACATAAGGTGAAGCAGAGAGGAAGTGATATGTCAGGCACCTGCAGCAGACCCATGGTTGGAAAGGCCCAGTGCAGTCAAAAGGTTTTATAAATATTTCCACACTATGAGGTTGGAATTATACCACATAAAATTATTTCACAAATAATTGTGCTGGATCCCAATGGTCACATATCCATGGCTTGGACAGGAAAAGGAGAGGAGTGTGGGTATGAAGTTAAGTTCAGGGAGAATGCGAGGGCCTGGTCGATAAAGTTCCCCGCGGCACCGGAATCCACTAGAGCTGTAGAGTCGACACTCGAGGGACAGCCACCCAGTGAAGTGGAAATCAAAGGGTTTGGCGGGAAAAGATGATAATGGAATAGTCACGCTTACTCTAGGAGACAGGTCACGGGGCTGCCCCTCTTCTCTTGTGGACCCTGGGTTGTGACGCACCGGACACCACTGAAGCTGGTGCCCCTCCTGGCCACAATAGGGACAGAGTTCCAGCTGTCTCCGGCGACGCCACTCTGCCACGGAGAGGTGTGTGGCCCCTACCTCCATGGGTTCAGGCTCTGCCTCAAGACAGCCAAAGGAGGGAGGTGAGTGGCGAGGTTGACACCGGCGCTCCCAAAGAAGATTATCCAGACCGATGGCCATCCTTGTAAAGCTATGTATGTTGTCATCCTGACATACCAACTCCATCTGGACCCCTTGTGGAATAGAGTGTGGAGCCCTAGCTCATTCCATCCGCTGGAAGCTGCGACAGTCTGTAAGGTGATGGTGTACTACGAAGTGGTCTGAACACCCTGCTGGAGTTGTAAAAGTCACTCACCTCCCCTTCTGCCCTCTGGAGAACGACCGCCCTGAAGAGAGCCATGAACCTCTCATAGGAAACCAGCTCCTCCTCTCCTCTCTCCCAGACGGCCGTAGCCCACTCCAACGCCCATCCGGTCAGCAGGGAAATGACCGTGGCAACCATATGTATTATTTTATTGCAGTTTATTGCAACGTACCCGCCGCCTACTCGTCTTCTTTCTTTGGATTACCTGCCATTTTGGGGCCTAACTATCCACTGCCTTCTTCTCACCTGGAATAACACTGTGAAATTACAAAATTACAAACTTTGTTATACAAATGCGCTGTATACGCCTTCCACTATCTGTTTCTCTCGTGTAAGAAGAAGCCATTATTTTTCCTCTCTTGTTTCTGAGTAACTTGGTCACGCGGCCATAGACAAAGAGCCTCCGAGAGTGACCACAGTTTCCAGTCCATGCTCTTTTCGTATCTTTATCAGGCACAGCTGTGTGAAGATATGAAGAGAACAGAGGCTAGCTTGAGCAGCAGCGACAAGTCTATCAGCAGAAAGGTGTAACAAAACTGGCATTATCACTTGTTTGTTCAATATGTTCCCATCATGATCTCACACACACTGTCAAACGCTCCCTAAAACACTTCTGCGAGCAGGCCTTTCTAATCGACCTGGCCCGGGTATCCTGGAAGGATATTGACCTCATCCTGTCAGTTGAGGATGCCTGGTCATTCTTTAAAAGTAACTTCCTCACCATTTTAGATAAGCATGCTCCGTTCAAAAAATGCAGAACTAAGAACAGATATAGCCCTTGGTTCACTCCAGACCTGACTGCCCTCGACCTGCACAAAAACATCCTGTGGCGGACTGCAATAGCATCGAATAGTCCCCGCGATATGCAACTGTTCAGGGAAGTCAGGAACCAATACACGCAGTCAGTCAGGAAAGCCAAGGCCAGCTTCTTCAGGCAAAAATTTGCATCCTGTAGCTCTAACTCCAAAAAGTTCTGGGACACTGTAAAGTCCATGGAAAACAAGAGCACCTCCTCCCAGCTGCCCACTGCACTGAGGCTAGGTAACACGGTCACCACCGATAAATCCATGATTATCGAAAACTTCAACAAGCATTTCTCAACGGCTGGCCATGCCTTCCTCCTGGCTACTCCAATCTCAGCCAACAGCCCCCCAACAACTTCCGGCCCTTCCTTGGACACTGTGCTATCTAACCTCCAAACGAGCTTCAACGCCATTCAACACTCCTTCCGTGGCCTCCAACTGCTCTTAAACGCTAGTAAAACCAAATGCATGCTTTTCAACCGTTCGCTGCCTGCACCCGCACGCCCGCCTAGCATCACCACCCTGGATGGTTCCGACCTAGAATATGTGGACATCTAGAAGTACCTAGGGGTCTGGCTAGACTGTAAACTCTCCTTCCAGACTCATATCAAACATCTCCAATCTAAAATCAAATCTAGAGTCGGCTTTCTATTCCGCAACAAAGCCTCCTTCACTCACGCCGCCAAACTTACCCTAGTAAAACTGACTATCCTACCGATCCTCGACTTCGGCGACGTCATCTACAAAATAGCTTCCAATACTCTACTCGGTAAACTGGATGCAGTTTATCACAGTGCCATCCGTTTTGTTACTAAAGCACCTTATACCACCCACCCCTGCGACCTGTATGCTCTAGTCGGCTGGCCCTCGCTACATATTCGTTCCCAGTCCCACTGGCTCCAGGTCATCTACAAGTCCATGCTAGGTAAAGCTCCGCCTTATCTCAGTTCACTGGTCACGATGGCAACACCCACCCGTAGCACGCGCTCCAGCAGGTGTATCTCACTGATCATCCCTAAAGCCAACACCTCATTTGGCCGCCTTTCGTTCCAGTTCTCTGCTGCCTATGACTGGAACGAATTGCAAAAATCGCTGGAGTTGGAGACTTTTATCTCCCTCACCAACTTCAAACATCTGCTATCTGAGCAGCTAACCGATCGCTGCAGCTGTACATAGTCTATCGGTAAATAGCCCACCCAATTTACCTACCTCATCCCCATACTGTTTATTTACTTTTCTGCTCTTTTGCACACCAGTATCTCTACCTGTACATGACCATCTGATCATTTATCACTCCAGTGTTAATCTACAAAATTGTAATTATTCGCCTACCTCCTCATGCCTTTTGCACACAATGTATATAGACTCTCTTTTTTTTCTCTACTGTGTTATTGACTTGTTAATTGTTTACTCCATGTGTAACTCTGTGTTGTCTGTTCACACTGCTATGCTTTATCTTGGCCAGGTAGCAGTTGTAAATGAGAACTTCTCAAGTAGCCTACCTGGTTAAATAAAGGTGAAATAAAAAATAAATAAAAAAATAAACCTGCTAAACTGCCACGTACACAGAGGTTGTATTTTCCTATAAAGGCTGAGACCCAACTCTTGTTTGTTGGGCTCTTAACGCTGCAATGTTGAGTGGATTGTTAACCAGCTCCAGATTTACAAATCTTATAAAAAAAGTTGTTGTTTTGAAGAATCTGCAGTCTCTCTTCCTTTTGATTAAAATTTCCATGACACCTTCCATGGTGACATCACCATGTGGTAAATGATATACCAATACAAAAGAGAGCTTCAAACCTACTACTACTTTCTCAGACCACCCCCAGACAGTCCTAGCAAAATTCTTGCTTGAGAAATTGCCCTTTGCTAAGAAGCTATTTTTGTTACTATTTGACCATTTTGATAGAAAACAATCACTGTTAGGTACTTAATTGTTACCCAGAAAGGATTTGATATTGAGATAAAAACAGCATTGGACCTATAATATGTTCCTTTGGATATTCGGTCTCAAATTCTGCCCAATATAATAACCAAAAATCTCAAATTTGGACTCATCAGACTAAAGGATAGATTTCCACCGGTCTAATGTTCATTGTTTGTGTTTCTTGGCCCAAGCAAGTCTCTTCTCCATATTGGTGTACTTTAGTAGTGGCTTATTTGCAGCAATTTGACCATGAAGACCTGATTCACGCAGTCTCCTCTGAACAGTTGCTGTTGAGATGTGTCTGTTACTTGAACTCTGTGACGCATTTTTGGGGGTTGCAATTTCTGAGGCTGGTAACTCTAATGAACTTATCCTCTGCAGCAGAGGTAACTCTGGGTCTTCCTTTCCTGTGGCGGTCCTCATGAGAGCCAGTTTCATCATAGAGCTTGATGGTTTTTACAACGGCACTTAAAGACACTTTAAAAGTTCTTGAAATGTTCCATATTGAATGACCTCCATGTCTTTGAAGTAATGATGGACTGTTGTTTCTTTTTGCTTATTTGAACTGTTCTTCCCATAATATGGACTTGGTCATTTACCAAATAGGGCTATCTTCTGTATACCACCCCTACCTTGTCACAACACAACTGATTGGCTCAAAAGCATTAAGAAGGAAAGAAATTCTACACACAAATGAACTTTTAACAAGGCACACCTGTTAATTGAAATGCATTCTAGTTGGTTGAGAGAATGCCAAGAGTGTGTAAATCTGTCATCAAGTCAAAGGGTGGCAACTTTAAAGAATCTCAAATATATTTGGATTTGTTTAACACTTTTATTGGTTACTACATGATTCCATGTGTTATTTCATAGTTTTGATGTCTTCACTATTATTGTACAATTTAGAAAATATAAAAAATAAAGAAAAACCCTTGAATGAGTAGGTCTGTCCAAACTTTTGACTGGTACTGTAAATATGGACTGTTTAGTGCCAAAAAATAAGCAGTTAAATACATGTACAATTTAATTACAAATGTTTCTTGATCCGTCTTATATCAGATATACTGTTGGACAGACACTTCAGAACAAACATCCTTTAGATTTTTTGGGGGGGCAGTATCTGTCGTTCCATGTAGTGAATCTGTTATAATAATTTTTTGTTTTTATTGAATCTTTATTGAATCTTGAATCTGTTTTTCCATGTATCGGCTAATAGTAGTAAGGCCAAAAATAACGTTTCATCACATTTTTTTTATATTTTATTTTATACTTCATGGGTTGTTAAAATTCTAAATGACATAGCAAAAATATCCTTGTTATGTCCTTCTTTAAACAATTCCATATAGCTTAGTAGACATTTGACGAACTGACTTGTTGGAAAGGTGGCATCCTATGATTGTGCCACGTTCAAAGTCACTGAGCTCTTCAGTACGGGCCATTCTACTGCCAATATTTGTACATGGAGATTGCATGGCTGTGTGCTCGATTTTATACACCTGTCAGCAATGGGTGTGGCTGAAACAACCAAATCCACTCATTTGAAGGGGTGTCCACATACTTTTGCATATATAGTGTATGTCTCAAACGTTGTTCTCACAGATGGATTATGTTGCGAAACAGAAGCAGGGTTTGGAAGGGACCTCCTGCTATGCTCACAGGGTAGCCACAAAACAACCACATCCTCAGTGACACTGCAGCAGATGACGACTTCCAATATGTCAGATATGTCATTGTGTACTGAACTTGATCACACAGTCTGTGACACAAATTAATGAATTCATTTGGCTTTAGAACTACTCTAACAATGATGCCATGTGGCATGGTTAGCCGAATCTATCAGAACCAATAAGGTAAGAATACTATCTGAATAGTATTTTTCTGAATAACATGAATAACATTGAAGTACAATATCTTTATTCTATTGTTAGCGTTGTCTACCATTGTTAAGATTTCTTTGTGTGAGGTTTGGTGTTATTGTAAACGCATTTGTAGCTTACATTTCCAGACTTTCCAACCTTTTGCTTGACATGAAAGTGATAGTTTAATTCAAGACTTTCTCCTTCTTCTCGACTTCAATACAATACTATATATTTGTTTCCTACACTTCCAGTAATGGTTATTTCACTTCAAATAATGAACTCCAACACAAGGACATATGTGATTGATTGTTTTTCAGGCTTTCAGGTGCCATTGATGATCTCAGTTATTGAGCAGAACAGTCCATTGTTGCCCTCATGGCTGTGAAACAACCGCTAATCAGCTCACTGGTGTTGTTTTACCTGATTCAATATGGTAAGTTGAACTTTTTCTCATCTATTATTTGTGCTATATATTGTATTGATTTTCAAGTGATGTGTTTTCTCAAACACATATCTAGATAGTTATCTCCTATGAGTAGTAATTGGTTGGATTAGCAGGAAATGTTTTTATCACATCAGGGTACCAGCTGAGCCTTATATAGACTATGAGTCTGGGTACCATGGCACTGGCATCACACTGACCACATCATCCTTTTTTCCTGCATTCAGTTGCATGTTTCTGCAATGTCACCTGCACCACAGACTACAACACATCCCTGAACTGTTCCTGCTCAGGCACAGTGCCCTCGTCTCCCATTCTCCTTGAGGCAGAGTGCAGGTACACACTGTTCTCTTTCACTGCTGTGTGTCTGGCCTTGCACCGATAGATTTAAGAGATCACATTTATACATATTTATGTACTGTAACATTTAAACATATAATTTTAAGAAAAACATCTGAATGTTACATAACTAAAACCAAATATGAAAAGGTTTTTCTTCACACAAGCTGTATTTGAATAGTATAATCACTCTTCTCTCTTTTCAGAGATTATGAAGAACAAGTGAATGATAGCTGTGAAATAACACCCTCACAAAGCTGGTGTATAATACAACCAGAAGATTTTTTCATGTTAACATTCGCTGACACTAATTGCACTGCAAGAGTAAAGCACACAGGAAAAGAAGACAAAAGGAAAACAGATGACTCAACTGACTGGAAATTGCATAAATTAGGTAAGTGGAGTAGACCTATGTCATAGGATGGTTTGTACTTTCCCCTGAACATTGTCTCTGATTCAGTGACAAGATATGGCATGAATAAGAAGTGTTTATTATTAGCAGTAAGGTCATCTTATTAGCCACTTATCAGCCAATTACTGGATTGAGTATGGTGTCCTATTCTGCTGTGACACATTTTTATCAGCAGTTTTGAACTTTGCACAGCTTTGAAATGACAGTGTTGAACAGTCTTTACAATGAGGATTATTATGTGATGTGGACTGTGCGTCCTGGGTTCTTATGTATCACCCGCTTTGAAAGCTAATATGGTACAAATGATTGAGCTTTGTGCACTTGAATCCATACCTTTTTCATATAATGGTTCCAACCCAAGCTTCTCGGCCTTTTCTTCCATAGTGAAGCCGCAGCATCCAGTCAATGTACAAGTGACAGAGAACATTGACAGCTACAACGTCACTTGGCAGATGGATCAAAACATTTACCTTGATGAATCCCTCATGTACAGGGTGCGGATTACAACAAATAATAACTATATAAAGGTAAAAAAATATATTTGCTATGTTACATGTTTCCAATAAAATATTACAGTATGTGAAAGACCAGGTCCCCCAAACTGTTAAATATACGTTTTTCTTTTGACCTACAGGATCCAGTCTATTACCCTGTAAGAGAGGACCAGAGGTACCTAGTGCTAAACAGCCTTCAACTGCAACCAGGAACTGAGTATGTGGCGAATGTCCAGGCCTCAGTGAACCCTGCGAGTTACTACCAAGGTCCCTGGAGTGAATGGAGCTCCACCGTAGAATGGAGGACTACAGGTACATGAATGCAGCAAGTTTAGTTTTGACTGATCTGCGTTACATGCTTTTCCTGAATATATTTGATTTGGACTTAATTTTTCAGGTTATAGTAATGTATGAAGTGGAGTAAAATGTCTCTCTCTCTCTCTACACTATGTGTATTTTTTACAGAAGGGGATGATAAGTTATGGTGGCAGTGGCCCGTTTTACTGACCATTCTCCCCTGTTTGATCCTGTGCTGCCTGTGCTACCTCTTTAAAATGTGAGTATGCCTTATTTTTGATCCTTCAGGTAACAGTAAGTGTTTGTGTTTGCTAAACATTTTTTATCAGACACCAACTTGTATCCTCAATTTCTTCAGGTCTGCCAATAAATGAAATGTTCTAGCCTGGTCACTATCATATGTGCTACATCCAACTTCTCTGACTTTCGTCAGATGCCTTGAACAAACAACAGTTGGCTAAAGCACAAATTGATCTGTGACCAGGCTAGAAATGTTCAGCCTCTTGGTGTTTTTACAGAAAGCGTGAATACACTATACACTTTCCTGGCATAACCTCCCACATACACAGAAACCACAGCTGATGCTCTTTACTTGCAGATACAGGAAGTCAGAGCTGCTTCTACATTATCATTATACCAAACCTAACCCATGATAGCACGGTGGTTAGGTTTGCTTCTACATTATTATTAGTAATCCACTTACCCTATAAAACATATTATAACATCTGCATAGAGAGAAATTCCATCTTCCCAGAAATGAAAAGTGAAAGAGTATTTGTGAAAAGCAGAACTATTCAGGTCATGTCACTTTCACATATTCACATATAATTTCCTTTGTGAAAACAACCTGTTTGTCACTTGCCTCTACATCTCTTCCCTGCAGATTGTGGCCGAAGAGGCTACACTTGATGAACTATTCCCCAAGCCCAGAGGACTTTTTCAAGCCTCTCTACCACACATATGGAGGGGATTTTAAGGTAAAAATACAGGCAAAACAAAAATAACTCATTGCGTCTGTGGGACTTGTTCTAAACCCCTTCAGCAGGTGTTGCCGATAGGGGGAACTTCAGCATGGCCAAAAATGGGACTTTCCCATAATCAAATCCCACAATGACTACACATATGAGGGGGGCATTATAATGACTCAGTCTGCAGGGGCTTCAAGGGCTTGTTTTTCAACTCACATGTGGGTAGATGCTCAGTAGACATTGAGCTTACGTTCTACATCAGAGCAGTTCACCCCCCAATGGAAAATACCACAGGTAGAAATCTAAACTCAGATGTTTGCTAGGGTTATATTTAAATATTTCCCACTTAGAGTATTTTATAAATATTCCAGAAAGGTAACCACTTGTCTTTTTTAGATTTGCCTTTTTTATATTATTTACAAAACAATTGACACTCTTATGAAGGGGTAATATCCACTATGCTTAGTGAATACTAAAAACACGTCATTTTTAAATGTAAAATGTATTGCCTTTTAATTTGGCATGAATACAACCAGTCATGATGTTTTCATCTGATTAACCAGGTTTGTATCCAACGTTTTGACGCGGGTAAAGTACGTCAGATACAAAAGTAATGACAGGCCTGATGGAAACTGTAAACTTTCCACATGTCGACCAAACAAAATATGTGTCGGTAAATTGAATTATGCGAGAAATTTCGGTGGAAACGCTTTTATGCGCAAATATTGATATAATAACCATAATTTCGAAGTAAACTTGGAGTCACGCGATGACACGTTGTGCGTTCCTCAAACTATGACTTTTCGGGAAAACATGCACTTTTAGTTGATTAAACTACAGATTAAATACATTATGATTAACTTCACATGGTGGTGAAAGTGCTTTTTTAAAAATAATCTCGCTCTTTTGTCCATATAATCTCATAATGTAGGCTATACGTGCGCTCTAGCCAACAGCGCGCAGATAGCGCGGTGAGTTGTTCCCAAACTGTGGGGGAACTCAGTCCAGCTTTCAATTTACTCTTGAAAGCTGTTATAGTAGAATGCACAAGGAATAATTTCGAAAATGGGTAGTGCATCATCAGTTTTCCTCTTGTCATGTCAGTCATTGCATACCTTAGAGAGATATTTATAACGTGTTATAAATGTCCATATAAACTAGCCCATGTCAGCTGTTTTTTTTAGCCCATATATTTTGTAGCAATGTTCGAGTCACTCAAATATCACGTGCATACATATTAGACATGGCAAAATGTATAGAATTGCAAGAAAATTTGCTTTAAAACTGCTAAATGCTCTCTGCAACCCATGACAAAATGTGTAGAATTTCAGGAAATAAAGACGGGTATGAACAGTTTGTGTCATGAACAGTGCTTGTGCCCAAAGAAATAGACGTGGGGTGCGCGGGATGTTCCCCAGTGCTGGATGGGGTGGGGTACTGAGTGAAAACGTTTGGGAACCCCTGGGCTAGAGCGCACGTGTCAATACCAGAGAGGGCACACAATATTTAAATGTTTTTGTCATTTAGCAGACACTCTTATCCAGAGTTATTTACAGGAGCAATTATGGTTAAGTGCGTTACTCAAGGGTACATCGACCGATTTTTCAAGTAGAAGATTTGGGGATTCGAACCAGTAACTTTTCGGTTACTGGCCCAACGCTCTTAACCGCTAGGCTACCTGACACAAATTATCACACAAATTATTTTGTGAGAAAACCATGAGTTGAAAATACGATGGCAACCCATTTTAACTTATTTGTATGTGCACTACACCATCACGCACATCCTTTTATAGGTAACAAGTAATTTTGATGGAAACACATCTCTAGCGGGAAAATGCGCATATTTGTTTTATGTGGATTCTTTGATATTCGCATGAAGATCTGTTGCCAATTCCTTCAAAAAGTAGGCTACTTGTGCACGTTTGTCCACAAAAATAATAACAGCATCCAAGCAATGCACTGTGCACCCGCCATTTGAAAATGGAAAGAGACATCTGTTAGGCTACAAAACACCAAAAAGTGCAATGACATTCAGGGGTTGTCATATTAGGTATACTCTTGTAGCCTGATGCGTCTTGCTGCCCACGCGCGTTTCAGTCTCAGCCTCCGCCAGTCATCTCTGCCTTGGCAAAATGTCATTGTTCACGTCGAACCACACAGCATTTTGGAGCGTATACCACACTTTTTTAATTAAATTCGCTCAGACAAGCGGCAACGATCGATTCTGGTGTAATAGCCTACAGTTTTCTTGCCATCTTCATTTAAATTATTGTGATGGGCTCATGTTTTACCGGTATGGCGTAATGCCACTATTTATTTTGCTGGTACTCTACCCGACCATGGCGGCTTACTTTCACCCATGACTATAATTATATCCTGATGAAGGAAACAAATGTGTTGGTAAAAAATATTAAAATATCAACAGCCTCTGTCACCTAGCTCTAAAGTGTACACCCAGTACCGTTTATCATCAGGGGCCTCATTTATCAACTGTGTACATTTCTTATTAAATTATTGCAGAGGTGGAGGTTCTAGGATTTGTGCATGCAACAAAATATATGCATGTTTTCATTGATAAATCAGAGCCATATTATATTTGTGAACTCGGGAACGAGCGCTACAATCCCACCTGGAAAAAGCCCTTCATTAACTTTTTATGGTGACAGAAATAGGAAAATTTGCTGTATGATTTGGAAATGTTGTAACTGGGCCATGTCCGTTTCTACAAGAAAGCACAATAGCACATTTGATAACATTTCTGTGGAGGTGTAGGCAGAATGTTTTAACTTCCCAGACATGCCACTATGCAAATCTTATGCCATTAGTAACCCTTAGTGCAATCCATATAGCTTTTTAAAATTATTTTTGTATTGTGAAAAGTACAGTGCCTTCAGAAAATATTCACAGGCCTTGACTTTTTCCACATTTTGTTGTGTTACAGTCGGAATTTAAAATTGATTAAATTGAGAGATTTTTCTTCACTGGCCTACACACAATAACCCATAATATCAAAGTGGAATTATGTTTTTCGATTTTCTTTTTACAAATTAATTCAAAATGAAAATCTGAAATGTCTTGAGTCAAAAAGTATTCAACCTACTTGTTGTGACAATAATAAATAAGTTCAGGAGTAAGGATGCGCTGAACAAGTCACATAATAAGTTGCATGGACT
Source organism: Oncorhynchus mykiss (assembly GCF_057628025.1). Taxonomy (NCBI): domain Eukaryota; kingdom Metazoa; phylum Chordata; class Actinopteri; order Salmoniformes; family Salmonidae; genus Oncorhynchus; species Oncorhynchus mykiss. The sequence goes on from NC_143034.1 coordinate 48,995,498, forward strand.
CAGTAGTGTTTAACATGATTTTCGATTGTCTCTGTACCCCAAACATATAATGAATTATCTGTAAGGTCCCTCAGTGAGCAGTGAATTTCAAACACAGATATAATCACAAAGACCAGGGAGGTTTTCCAATGCCTCGCAAAAGGCACCTATTGTTAGATGTGTAAAACAAAAGGCAGACATTAAATATCCCTCTGAGCATGGTGAAGTTATTAATTACACTTTGGATGGTGTATCAATACACCCAGTCACTACAAAGACACAGGCATCCTTTCTAACTCAGTTGCAGGAGAGGAACAGCTCAGGGATTTCACCATGAGGCCAATGGCGACTTTAAAACAATTACAGAGTTTAATGGCTGTGATGAGACAAAACTGAGGATGGATCAACAACATTGTATACTCCACAATACTAGCCTAATTGACAGAGTGAAAAGAAGGAAGCCTGTACAAAATACAAATATTCCAAAACATGCATCCTGTTTGCAACAAGGCACTAAAGTAACACTGCAAAGAAATTGGCAAAGCAATTCACTTTTTGTCCTTATTACAAAAGTGTTATGTTTGGGGCAAATCCAGTACAACACATTACTGAGAACCACTCTCCATATTTTCAAGCATAGTGGTGGCTGCATCATGTTATGGGTATGCTTGTAATCAAAGGGCGGGGGAGTTTTTCAGGATAAAAAAGAAACGGAATGGAGCTGAGCACAGGCAAAATCTTAGAGGAAACCTGGTTCAGTCTGCTTTCCACCAGACAATGGGAGAGGAATTCACTGTTCAGCAGGACAATAACCTAAAACACAAGGCTAAATCAACACTGGAGTTGCTTACCAAGAAGGCAGTGATGTTCCTGAGTGGCCAAGTTAAAATGGAGACTTAAATCTACTTGAAAATATATGGCAAGACCTGAAAATGGTTGCCTAGCAATGACCAATAAACAATTTGACAGAGCTTAAAGAATTTTGAAAATAATCATGGGGAAATGTTGCACAATCAAGGTGTGGAAAGACTCACAGCTGTAATCACACAGTTGATAAACGAGGCCCCTGATGATAGAAGCACCTTTGGCGGCGATTACAGTATTAACTCAGGAGTGTAAATGATATATTTATGTGTTTTAATTTATACATTTGTTTAATTTTTTTAATTCTGAAAACGTGTTTTACCTTTTTCATTATGAGGCATTATGTGTAGATGGTTGAGTAAAACATATTTGATCAATTTAGAATTCAGGCTGTAACAACAAAATGTGGAATAAATCAAGGGATATAAATACTTTCTGTTTGTGAAAAAGTATGTTTTATTGTTAACATACAGTGTTGTGCCTATAATAAAATTAAGACTTTAACCCCTATTTCTCAGCCCCGATATCTATGTACAGTGCCTTGCGAAAGTATTCGGCCCCCTTGAACTTTGCGACCTTTTGCCACATTTCAGGCTTCAAACATAAAGATATAAAACTGTATTTTTTTGTGAAGAATCAACAACAAGTGGGACACAATCATGAAGTGGAACGACATTTATTGGATATTTCAAACTTTTTTAACAAATCAAAAACTGAAAAATTGGGCGTGCAAAATTATTCAGCCCCTTTAAGTTAATACTTTGTAGCGCCACCTTTTGCTGCGATTACAGCTGTAAGTCGCTTGGGGTATGTCTCTATCAGTTTTGCACATCGAGAGACTGACATTTTTTCCCATTCCTCCTTGCAAAACAGCTCGAGCTCAGTGAGGTTGGATGGAGAGCATTTGTGAACAGCAGTTTTCAGTTCTTTCCACAGATTCTCAATTGGATTCAGGTCTGGACTTTGACTTGGCCATTCTAACACCTGGATATGTTTATTTTTGAACCATTCCATTGTAGATTTTGCTTTATGTTTTGGATCATTGTCTTGTTGGAAGACAAATCTCCGTCCCAGTCTCAGGTCTTTTGCAGACTCCATCAGGTTTTCTTCCAGAATGGTCCTGTATTTGGCTCCATCCATCTTCCCATCAATTTTAACCATCTTCCCTGTCCCTGCTGAAGAAAAGCAGGCCCAAACCATGATGCCTCCACCACCATGTTTGACAGTGGGGATGGTGTGTTCAGCTGTGTTGCTTTTATGCTAAACATAACGTTTTGCATTGTTGCCAAAAAGTTCAATTTCGGTTTCATCTGACCAGAGCACCTTCTTCCACATGTTTGGTGTGTCTCCCAGGTGGCTTGTGGCAAACTTTAAACGACACTTTTTATGGATATCTTTAAGAAATGGCTTTCTTCTTGCCACTCTTCCATAAAGGCCAGATTTGTGCAATATACGACTGATTGTTGTCCTATGGACAGAGTCTCCCACCTCAGCTGTAGATCTCTGCAGTTCATCCAGAGTGATCATGGGCCTCTTGGCTGCATCTCTGATCAGTCTTCTCCTTGTATGAGCTGAAAGTTTAGAGGGACGGCCAGGTCTTGGTAGATTTGCAGTGGTCTGATACTCCTTCCATTTCAATATTATCGCTTGCACAGTGCTCCTTGGGATGTTTAAAGCTTGGGAAATCTTTTTGTATCCAAATCCGGCTTTAAACTTCTTCACAACAGTATCTCGGACCTGCCTGGTGTGTTCCTTGTTCTTCATGATGCTCTCTGCGCTTTTAACGGACCTCTGAGACTATCACAGTGCAGGTGCATTTATACGGAGACTTGATTACACACAGGTGGATTGTATTTATCATCATTAGTCATTTAGGTCAACATTGGATCATTCAGAGATCCTCACGGAACTTCTGGAGAGAGTTTGCTGCACTGAAAGTAAAGGGGCTGAATAATTTTGCACGCCCAATTTTTCAGTGTTTGATTTGTTAAAAAAGTTTGAAATATCCAATAAATGTCGTTCCACTTCATGATTGTGTCCCACTTGTTGTTGATTCTTCACAAAAAAATACAGTTTTATATCTTTATGTTTGAAGCCTGAAATGTGGCAAAAGGTCGCAAAGTTCAAGGGGGCCGAATACTTTCGCAAGGCACTGTACCTCAACCCACTAACCCCACACACACCTACACCCAGTTACCCACACACCTCGGTCCTGTTACCCCAATGCCCTTACCCTAAGACCCATATGCCAATACCCTAATATTGATACAATTAAGCCCCGGTGCACATGTATCCTTGCCCTATAAGCCCTATTTCTTACCCCTAGACCGCAGTTCCTTTGCCAAAATACCTCATCCTTGTTACCTGCTTATCACAGCCCTGTTCCCCACTTTGCCTAGGCCTGTATTCCCCAAGTATTCCACTAATGATTTCATAGATAAACTCATAATACAGTGGTATAACACGTGCCAAAACCTGTGGGCTGCCACTCCGGAAAAAAACAAACATAATTTGTATCATATTACAGTTTAAGTAATAATAAATTCAGAATGTGCATGGAAAAGAAAACAAAAAAGAAGTGGGTCTCCAAAAACTACCCCCACCCTCCCATTCCCCTGACCCCACCCAGATAACATGTCTCCATCCCACCTCCAAATACGATTATGATTCAAGCCCATATAATAAAGGTCAAAGAAACATAGTCGACATGTTGCTATGCTATCTCCTTGCTGACGGCAAATGTATCTGTTTTATCATTAGGCTATGTTTTTATGGTTTTATTAGCCAACCATTATTTTTTGGTGCATATGTACCTTTGATAAATGAGGCCCTGCTTGTTTCTCAACTCCAGTTACATCAACATCCAGTAGGGGGAAGTGATGTCCATGGGAAAATTAAAGCCATGCATAAAAAAAAACATTTTAGATAGGCCAACATTGAAGGAATATGTGTAGAGAGAGACATATATTCTGTGTCTGAAGTCAGTAAACAACCAATGGTGTCAAAACAAGTGCCTATTCAGAATGCCATTATCAATTTGTACTGGGCAGGGCTTTGGTGGGGCACAATGTGTACTTGTTCTGAGATCAGTCCGAAAGATCCCTTTTCATATCATCCAGAGTATAACAATTGCACGCACACACACACACACACACACACACACGATGATAAATCGTTTATGGGTAGATGTAAATCATCTTTTCACATAAAATTGTGAAAATGCAATTATTTGAAAAGAGCGCTGAAATCTTTTACTTCCTCTGTGGCTGCAGAGAGTCTGGAAGAACACCAGTAGCATTCTTGATACACACGGGAAACTGTTGTCTGTGAAAAATCCAGCAGCGTTGCAGTCCTTGACATACTCAAACCAGTGCGCCTGGCACCTACTACCATACCCCGTTCAAAGGCACTTAAATCTTTTGTCTTTCCCATTCACTCTCTGAATGGCACACATACACAATCCAAGTCTCAATTGTCACGAAGGCTTAAAAATCTTTCTTTAACTTGTCTCCTCTCTTTCATCTACACTGATTGAAGTGGATTTAACAGGTGACATTAATAAGGGATCATAGCTTTCACCTGGTCAGTCTGTCATGGAAAGAGCAGGTGTACCAAATGTTTTGGACGCTCCGTGGATAGTGTTCACGTTTGTATTCCTAGGCATTACGAATCAAGCTCCACAGAAACAGACATCTAACTGGAGCACACAGACAGTGGTGTAAAGTACTGGAGTACAAATACTTTAAAGTACTAAAGTTGTTTTTGGGGGTATCTTTACTTTACTATTTATATATTTTTGACAACTTTTATTTTTACTTCACTACATTCCGAAAGAAAATAATGTACTTTTTACTCCAGATATTTTCCCTGACACCCCAAAGTACTCGTTACATTTTGTAAGCTTAGCAGGACAGGAAAATGGTTCAATTCACGCACTTATCAAGAGAATATCCCTGGTCATCCCTACTGCCTCTGATCTGGTGGACTCACTAAATACACATGCTTCGTTTGTAAATTAATTGTTGGAGTGTGCCCCTGGTTATCCAAAAATAAATTAAAACAACTAGAAAATTCACCAATAAACGAAAAAGTATGACATTTGTATAACTATATTGTTTGCATTTTAATGTAGGCCATGTCGAGATGTTCAAATTAAACATATCTTATTTTGAAGTTCCTACCTTGTGTGATAAGACTAGTACAAATATGGGGCCGAGACCCCAACTTTGGGAACCACTGTACTAACCTCTCTCTCTGCTAGCTTCCCCTCTCTTCTCCACACCAATGTCTCAGTAGCATACTCTCTGTAAAGCAAAGTTATTATGATAATTTAGTAGCCTATATGTTGCTCCTGCTGAGGTAGGCTCCGTTTGACGTTAGCTTCTTACTTCAATCTGGCTAAATAATACTAGCCAGAGCACTTCAACGTTGGTTAGTGTTATCCTACCCTAACCTTAATCCTTACCGTAACTATTTTACATTTAAACTATAATGCGTTAGGGACGTCACAAAGATTCCGAATAGCATGGACTCTTCAAAGTTACTGCAATAGAAGTCTCTACCGGCACTTAGCCACCTGACTGACTATTTACCAGTTGTGCCCTCATTCTCCGAAAGTCGGTTTTGGTTTGTTTGGGGGATGTCTGTAGACACGGCAGGAGTCGCGGAACGGTTTAAAAATCGCCTTTTGTACGGCATCTCGCAAACACTGTCAGAAGCCGAGCAGCATCTCTAGTTTTGCCTACCTACTCAACTGAGCCGACTCCGAGTTTAGGTAGCTCGTTTCACGTCTCAGGCCATGGCTTGTTCCGCGAGAGGGTGGAGTTAACCGTTTGAGAGAGTGGTGAATGTGCTACTAAAAAGGCTAATCCGGGGGACGAAGGTGAACATAACGAACAATTATATGGCAAAGAGGCGGGCGCGATTAGAACTCGGTTAGATCAAGAATATAACGTAAACTCGTACATCGCCTTGGTCCGTACAATTGCCCTTTATTTTAGCGCCCCCAAAACGTAATACTTCCAGATCAACTGTAATGTCAATACCATTGTAAAGCACAATTTCTCCCCTTTCCAACAGAATCAATTACATGACCTAAACACTGCCCGTTTCTGCATAATTCAAGCAGGCAATGAGCCTGTGGGTCTTTCTGAAAATGTCGGGTGGGGAAGCGAAACTAATGCGTGATAGTGAGAAGGAGAGATGTCGTGTGGGAAAATAGTTTTTTTTCACTCGATCTGTCCAACTTATCACCTTATCGCCTCTAAAATGTAAATACAACACTATAAAGAGTTTATATAATGTGTCATTACATACCTATTTGAAGGTTTGTGTCGAATTTGAATCAGGTTTTTATGGCAGTGCTAAAGTGATCTTAGAAGTAAACAGTGGCTTTGAGAATGTTATCGCATGCAATGATGACGCAAAAATGACTAGGTATCCCCCTTACCCCGTCACTGTCAATTTCTTGTTTTTAAAGGATGAAAGAAGTGCTACACTTGGTGGAGAGAGATTGTAAGGCAGAAATAGTTGCTTTATGCGTGCTGTACGTTACAACATGACACGTCTAAATGTTAGGAAGGGTCCGTTTTTTCAACTTTTCTCCAATACTATAGAGCCGTTACCATGTCGATCAATGCTTGAATAGAAACCTAGTTCACACCCCCGATTTTGAAGTCAACACAGTCACTACAGTCCCATTAGTTTTCTTTGTAGCCTCGCTTGAATGTTGCGGTTGCGCACATTTGTACGGAATGGGGTGAGTTTACGTTAATCATCTTCATTTTTGTCATTTAGCAGACAATTCCAGAGCGACTTACATTTCAGAGTGCATACATTTCAAACTTTTTTTCTTCTCCTGCGTACTGGTCCCCCGTGGGAATCGAACCCATAACCCTGATGTTGCTATCGCCATGCTCTATCAACTGAGCTTTGATCAATGCTGGGAGCAATATTTACAGTGGGGAGAACAAGTAGTATTTGATACACTGCACCTATGATAGAAATTACAGACCTCTACATGCTTTGTAAGTAGGAAAACCTGCAAAATCGGCAGTGTATCAAATATTTGTTCTCCCCACTGTAGATGTGACTCATAATTGAGTTTCTTTATTGTGTACAAACTATATTGTAGTGACCTTAACCCAACACCTAGCGACCTCATCAAGAGGTTTGGACCTCTTCTTGTATTAGTTAAGGTGTTAGCTTGACAGTCACTGGACCTGGGTTTGAGTCCCAGTTGGGGCTACACCCTGAATTCGCTTCAGTGTACTCATACAGTGCCTTGCGAAAGTATTCGGCCCCCTTGAACTTTGCGACCTTTTTCCACATTTCAGGCTTCAAACATAAAGATATAAAACTGTATTTTTTTGTGAAGAATCAACAAGTGGGACACAATCATGAAGTGGAACGACATTTATTGGATATTTCAAACTTTTTTAACAAATCAAAAACTGAAAAATTGGGCGTGCAAAATTATTCAGCCCCTTTACTTTCAGTGCAGCAAACCCTCTCCAGAAGTTCAGTGAGGATCTCTGAATGATCCAATGTTGACCTAAATGACTAATGATGATAAATACAATCCACCTGTGTGTAATCAAGTCTCCGTATAAATGCACCTGCACTGTGATAGTCTCAGAGGTCCGTTAAAAGCGCAGAGAGCATCATGAAGAACAAGGAACACACCAGGCAGGTCCGAGATACTGTTGTGAAGAAGTTTAAAGCCGGATTTGGATACAAAAAGATTTCCCAAGCTTTAAACATCCCAAGGAGCACTGTGCAAGCGATAATATTGAAATGGAAGGAGTATCAGACCACTGCAAATCTACCAAGACCTGGCCGTCCCTCTAAACTTTCAGCTCATACAAGGAGAAGACTGATCAGAGATGCAGCCAAGAGGCCCATGATCACTCTGGATGAACTGCAGAGATCTACAGCTGGTGGGAGACTCTGTCCATAGGACAACAATCAGTCGTATATTGCACAAATCTGGCCTTTATGGAAGAGTGGCAAGAAGAAAGCCATTTCTTAAAGATATCCATAAAAAGTGTCGTTTAAAGTTTGCCACAAGCCACCTGGGAGACACACCAAACATGTGGAAGAAGGTGCTCTGGTCAGATGAAACCAAAATTGAACTTTTTGGCAACAATGCAAAACGTTATGTTTGGCGTAAAAGCAACACAGCTGAACACACCATCCCCACTGTCAAACATGGTGGTGGCAGCATCATGGTTTGGGCCTGCTTTTCTTCAGCAGAGACAGGGAAGATGGTTAAAATTGATGGGAAGATGGATGGAGCCAAATACAGGACCATTCTGGAAGAAAACCTGATGGAGTCTGCAAAAGACCTGAGACTGGGACGGAGATTTGTCTTCCAACAAGACAATGATCCAAAACATAAAGCAAAATCTACAATGGAATGGTTCAAAAATAAACATATCCAGGTGTTAGAATGGCCAAGTCAAAGTCCAGACCTAAATCCAATCGAGAATCTGTGGAAAGAACTGAAAACTGCTGTTCACAAATGCTCTCCATCCAACCTCACTGAGCTCGAGCTGTTTTGCAAGGAGGAATGGGAAAAGATTTCAGTCTCTCGATGTGCAAAACTGATAGAGACATACCCCAAGCGACTTACAGCTGTAATCGCAGCAAAAGGTGGCGCTACAAAGTATTAACTTAAGGGGGCTGAATAATTTTGCACGGCCAATTTTCAGTTTTTGATTTGTTAAAAAAGTTTGAAATATCCAATAAATGTCGTTCCACTTCATGATTGTGTCCCACTTGTTGTTGATTCTTCACAAAAAAATACAGTTTTATATCTTTATGTTTGAAGCCTGAAATGTGGCAAAAGGTCGCAAAGTTCAAGGGGGCCGAATACTTTCGCAAGGCACTGTATGCAATTATGGCCGTGTCCATGACAGTCACATCATTTCAAAAGATTTAGCAGGCAGGAAAAAGCTAATGAAAGATAAACCAGAGTTACTGGAACCTGTGAAAACATCCTCTTGCAGCAGCCCACAGATATAAGACACTGATCTTGCCCGCACTACAAGAACTGTAGATTGGTATCTTCACTTCTCTGCCACACACGAGACACATTAGATCGTATTCCTGCTCAAACTAATGTAAACCTAAACTAATCTGTTTTTCTATGGTGCCCTTTCACTAAGCAGTATACACTTCTCTGAACTGCACAGATGTTCTGTGAGAAGTTCAAAGTCATGAGGATGTCCACAGGGGTTTGGTTATAGTTGAGGAGCATGACAGAGCTGTATTAACTATGCTAACTACAGTCAGGTATACTAACTACAGTCAGGTAGATGTCTTAAAGCATAAGCTCAATGTCAGTGATGAACGCACATAAAGCAAGTCCCTGATTATATAGTATAAAAATTACTTCACAGCAAATTACATTATATAAAGAACGCATTTTGTCAATATGACAAGCACAGTCAGGTAGATGTTTTTTAAATGCCCTCTCTCTTTAGCTGTCTGACAGCTGTTAGTGGTGCAGTATGGCCACTTACTGCTGTCTTTTCAGATGAAAAACAGTGATTAGATTCTGCTGAATTGCTCTTCACCCAGATAAGGTATTTTTCGTGAAAAAACTTGTCCATTCATATCTGTGGGCAACATCTTGCTCTAGGATTCAGAGTTGTATGAAATAACTGCCATCAGTTTCATAAACATTTCTAAATGTTAAAAAATAAAATAGGTAATTCTTTCTGTGATTGATCTTCATATTGACGACGGAGGTGATAAGCTCTCATTCAACCTTTTGCAACCAAGTGTAGCTCAGTTGGTGGAGCATGGCGCTTGCAAATCCAGATGACCAATACGTAAAAAATGTAAGCATGCATGACTAAGTCGCCTTGTACCTATTGCTCCTTAATCATCCATTTTCTCATTATTTTTTGCAGAAATGGGTTGGACCTGTCTTCGTCTTCAGTGAGCTGGATCCCTTGGAGAAAAACCCATCTACACAGATGATGACTGAGAAGCAGCTAGACACCCTCGGGCTGTCCAGGCTGACTGTGGAGGAAGACGGCAGCAGTGGGGACCAGGGCACCTGTCACTCTGCTGGACACATCTCCATTGATACTGTGATGGTGTCTGGGGAGGAAGGAGCTTTGTCAGGGAATTCTTGGGTGACATACAAGTGCAGCCAAGGTGGGGAAAGCTTCTCCCAATATACTGGAGGCAGCAAAGGAGGTATAGACAGTGAGACGGAGGGCCCTCTTGGTGCTGGGGCAGAAGATGAAGGAGGGTTAACTGGGCAGAGTGGAAGATGGGCATCAACGGGCCTGCCTGCTATGAAGTGGCAGCTCCAGCTACAGGCCCGCAACTATCAACCAGAGCAGATTTCATTGGACTCAGAGGACGGCTACCCTCCATTGGTGCTGGATCTGGACAGTGTGGACACCATTGACAGCGGAGTCTTTGTTGAGTCGGACTGTAGCAGCCCTGTGAACTCTAACTTTGAGTCTGAGGAGCAGATAGACTCTGGTTTACTGAGTGGGGTAGGCAGTTCCCCTTCTGAATATGTCAAACAGTGGGTAAGGGGTAACACTATGCAAGAGGACTTAACCAAGAACAGGACGATGTGAGTTCTCCGTCACCACCTCTGTCACTGACAGTGCTCCAGCATATTTGTAAAATTCCGTACTTTCCCTGGCATAGGTATATTGTTCATATTGTCATCATGTTTTTTTTTTTTAAGTGGAGTACGAATGATTTCTTCCCAACATAAAAATGGTTTATCGTCGTACTACAATAATATTGTTTGACAGTAGTTGTCATGTTGCGTTATGTAAATAGATGTAGATTACTCATTTTGGCCTTCCCAGGCCTAGATTTTGGCCTTCATGTAATTAATCACTTTTTACGGCTTAATTTCTCATGCAAATTCCCCGTAGAAAGGGTATTGTTTTTATATAATGTTTGTCATCTAATGTTTCTTATGTTTGTGACAATGGATCCAATTGAGGAGTTTGAATTAATGTTCAATCGCTTGTTAATTCTTTAAAGGGACAATCTGCAGTTGCTAACTAGTTACTTAACTATATAAACTCATTTATTCTTGAAGAATATAACTTTTAAATGCCCCATGAGCTTAGTTCAACTGTCGTACCCAATCAGAAACCAAAATATAAGCTTGTTTTTACTGGAAACAAAAGCTGTATAGCCTCAAAATATGCTTAAAGTTTTGATATATTGGTAATTCCTTGTATCAATAGTGCCGCCTATGAATTTATGAGTGGTTACATTTCTCCAGGCCCATCCCTCAGCTATTACCAAAACAGAAACGGGTGGCTTTGTTATTGTTTCAACTAACGATTGCCCATTTAAAGTTTTTAAAAAATCCTCAAATGCACGATGAAGTCCCACAGTAGTCAAAACAATCTTAATAAGTAATGGGAGCTTTCCAACATATTATATTAGTCTCCTTTTTCTGTACGATACAAAAATGCATCAGAACACAGATTTAGGTCTGCTTTAATGCAGTTCTGTCATTGTATGAAAATTAAATAGACCATTTCTCTTTACAATTTTCATTTGCTGATAAGAAATTATAGCTATGTGGGGTAGTAAACGAAAGCTTGGCAGCGGTAGGCTACATCTGATAAATTGACTCGCCACTAGGTATCGAATTCTATAATCTAGATATTGCCATTGCACTGTTATCACAATGAGTTAAACCACTGTCTAGTTTCCATAAACAATCTTTGAGAAGGGTGAAACAGATTGATTTGACTGCACTGAAGAGTGATAAAATATATTTTTATATGAATTTCAGGAATATTATAATAAACTATAACTTAGTTCATCCTATTCATGATGCTTGAGTATGTGTTACACCTTGACCTTAGTATTCTTTGTTTTCTTTATTATTTTGGTTAGGTCAGGGTGTGACATGGGTGATGTATGTGTTTTTTGGCCCTGTCTAGGGGTTTTGTATGTCTATGGTTGTTTACTAGTCTAGGTGTTATGTATGTCTATGGTTGCCTAGATTGGTTCTCAATTAGAGGCAGCTGTTTATCGTTGTCTCTGATTGGGATCCATATTTAGGCAGCCATATTCCTTGGGGTATTTTGTGGGTTATTGTCTATGTGTTAGTTGCCTGTGTCTGCACATATCATATATAGCGTCACGTTTGTTTGTTTAAGTGTTCTTCGTCTTATTAAAGAAGATGTATTCATCTCACGCTGCGCCTTGGTCTCATCCATTCAACGAACGTGACAGAATAACCCACCATAAAAGGACCAAGCAGCGTGAATGGGAGGAACAGCGCTTAATGGAGAAATGAACCCGGGAGAAGGATGAGTGGGTAACAACCTGGGAGGAGATTGAGAGGTGGTCGATCGATCCAGGGAGAGTGCAAGAGCCTGCATGGGATTCTTTGGAACAGTGCGAGGAGGGATACAGGAGAATGGAGGAACGGCGAAGATATAAAGGTACACGGCTAGCACGGAAGCCCGAGAGGCGGCCCCAATATTTGTTTTTGGGGGGGGGGCACACGAGGAGATTGGTTGAGTCAGGAGGGAGACCCAAGCCAACTCCCCGTGCTTACAGTGGGGAGCGTGTAATGCAGAGATGTGCTATTCTAGCCCGGTGCGCTCTATTCCAGCTCCTCGCATTGGCCGGGCTAGAATGAGCATCCAGCCAGGAAGGACGGTGCCGGCTCAGCCCTCCTGGTCACCAGTATACCTCTTTGGACCAGGATATCCTGCGCCGGCTTTGCGTACTGTGAGTCTGCACAGCCCAGTGCGTCCTGTGCCAGCTCCCTGCATTTGCAGGGCGAGTATAAACATCCAGCCAGGACGGGTTGTGTCAGCTCTACACTCCATACCTCCAGTACGCCTCCATAGCCCAGTACGTCCTGTGCCTGCTCCCCACACTCGCCATGAGGTGTGTGTCCCCAGCCCGGTACCACCAGTACCGGCACCACGCACCAGGCCTACAGTGCGTCTCGCCAGTCCAGAGCGTCCGGCGACAGTACCCAGTCCAGAGCGTCCGGCGACAGTACCCAGTCCAGAGCAGACCGGAACCTACAGCGACGGGCCGCAGTCCGGAACCTACAGCGACGGGCCGCAGTCCGGAACCTACCGCGACGGGCCGCAGTCCGGAACCTACCGCGACAGGCCGCAGTCCGGATCCGCCAGGGTCTCCCTCCAGCCCGGATCCGCCAGGGTCTCCCTCCAGCCTGGATCCGCCAGGGTCTCCCTCCAGCCCGGATCCGCCAGGGTCTCCCTCCAGCCCGGATCCGCCAGGGTCTCCCTCCAGCCCGGATCCGCCAGGGTCTCCCTCCAGTCCGGATCCGCCAGGGTCTCCCTCCAGTCCGGAGGCACCACTCACTCCAGACTCGACCATCAGTCTAGTGGCAGTACCCCCCCCCCCCCCCCCCTGACCTTAGTATTCTTTGTTTTCTTTATTATTTTGGTTAGGTCAGGGTGTGACATGGGTGATGTATGTGTTTTGTCCCTGTCTAGGGGTTTTGTTTGTCTGTTTATCGTTGTCTCTGGGAACCATATTTAGGCAGACAATTTCCTTGGGTATTTCGTGGGTTATTGTCTGTGTTAGTTGCCTGTGTCTGCACTTATCATATATAGCGTCATGTTTGTTTAAGTGTTCTTCATCTTATTAAAGAAGATGTATTCATCTTGCGCTGCGCCTTGGTCTCATCCATTCAACGAACGTGACAGTATGACTTATACACCAACACAAAACACTTTCTTTTTTTTTTTTGCAAGAGTGCAATGTGAAATAGAAAATATTAGACATATGTTCATAAATGTCATGATGGGTTAATTTGAGCAATTAGATAGTAATCAACTTCGTCACAGAGGCACGAAGAAGGCGTGGAGAAGCGAACAGCTTTCATATGATAACAGGATGTGACTTCCTCTCATCACGTTATTATAGTGTTATGATGCTTGACTTCACTCACTCATTCATTCTCTCTGAGAGATGCCCTATCCACAAGACCCACGTACAAGGTAGTATGGACCTTTCTCAGAACTGTTTTCCATTGTGTACTTTCCACATTACGGTAAAATACATAATTTGCACGTTATACATGACTTATGCATGTTTTTCCTGGTTTAGCCCTACAGACTCATGCTAAGATGAAGCTTCTACTGGCACTTTGTGCAGTTTGGAACATCATCCAACTATCAGAGGGCTGTTCTTCTGGAAGTACTGTACAAGATTCCATTGTACTGTCCATTTTGTTCATGTTCAGATTTATGTCCAGGAGTAAAAGATCATAACAGGGTGTGTTTCTTCCCAGTAATGACAGATCGACTCGCCTGTGTATCTGATTATTGGTTTACAATTACCTGTACTTTGAACATCACTGACGAGCCTGCAGATGTCAACAACACCCACTACTGGTTGAATTTCATCTGGCCTGATGAAGCTGGGTGAGCCTTATTGTGTGATGACGGATTCTTATGTTATGAATCTCTTGGTTCTGTCCATTGCATGAAGTGGAGAGACAAATACGCAACATTAAATGAGAAAAAAATGATTATGCTGAGGATAAATAATTACTAATATCATTTGAATCACAAAAATCATGAACATTTTTTTCCACAGGAACACATTCAAATGTCCACTGGTGGAGATGGGGGACAGTTATGGTTGCACATTTGTGGCTGATTTTGATGAGAATGTAAGGTATAACAACGCTTCATTTAATAGCGTGGACTGTTTCAATGTACGTCTTTGTTATAACATTGACTGCCAATCAAACTATGATAACTTGACAGACTTCGAACCATCCAAAAATAGTAAGTTCCCTGTGAAGATTATATTGATTTGCAATTCATGGAAAATTGCATGAAATAATTATGATTGTGCAAAATATATTTTTCTATAGCTGACAAATAAGTGTAATGACTAACTCTTTGTCATCAGTTCAACCAACAGCTCCAAGTCATCTCGCTGTCCAGCGGACTTCAGAGGGTTACAAATGCACTTGGCAAAGTGGATATGAACACCATCCTTATTTAACAGAGTTCCATTACCAACTCTGCTTCTACAAATACCATGGCGATAAGGGCGAGGTAAAGTGCATTGTAATAGAAGTCATGTTTCAAGGTCTTGTTAAAGTCAATGGTTGTTTGATTAATTGTTTCCTGGATTTTTTTTCTCAGGTGTTTTGTGTGTCCCCTCAAAACAAATCTATTTTAATTGATAGATCTGGACTTAAGCCAGATACCACATATGTTCTGAAAGTGAGATCCGGGCTATATAAGTCCTCTGGATATAAAGGACAGTGGAGTCCGTGGAGTGCATTGGTGCAATTGAGGACTGATGCAAAGGAAGGTGGGAGAGATCTGCTTTGAAGACAAACTAGTTAAAGCATATACCACTCTTACCTATCCCCTCTTTGTTTTTGTCCCAAAATATGCTATGGAGAAACCATTTAGGCTGCGTTTAGACAGACCAATTAGTGGGGAAAATATTTGAATTTGGCTGCTTCTCTAAACACAGCCATTGATGCATATACTATGTTTCTCCTTCAGCAGAACCAACTATAGTCCTTGTCCTCAGCAAGTTTGTATTTCCAGGTTGTGTGATTGCTGGAGTTCTGTTGTTTGGATTTTACAACCCCACTATAAGGTAACGGTCTTCTTCAGAAACCCATACAAATACTTAGAAATTGTGTCATGAGAAAGCGAGGCTGATTTGGAAGCACACACACAAACAATTTATAATCATTTTTGCCATAGAATGAAGATAAAATCTTTCTATGATGTGCCAAGCCCAGCCCCTTTATTCCAACCTCTCTACAAAGATTATAACAGACATTTCCAGGTAAAGTCGACTAATTAATTATTTCCCCAAAGTGGTCCTCATAACATCTTCAAAATGGTCCCTGGGATAAAGTTTATACTTGAATAATTTTTTCTCTATAGGACTGGCTTGAGTCAGAGTGCAATATGATACCAACATACAAACCAGAAGCGTTCCTGACCATCGATACTTTGATTATTGAGGCCAAACCTATAGTAGAGGACCAGGACTGTTCAGCTACAACACCATATCCCCTAGCACAAGTTCACACTCCCTATGTTGGTCCCTCCGTGATGGACTGGGTCTGCAGTCACAGTCCAAATGGAAATGGTCCAGGGGACATCCCTTACACCCAGCTGCCCTGCTCTCCCCTAGAGCTCCAGTTTGGAGGGAAGGGCACCTCTTTCTCTCAGGACCCTTCGGTCACCTGCGAGGGGGACTCTGGATGCGAGGACTTAACACTCAGCCCAGACAGCAGCTTGCCTAATAGTCCTGTATCTAGTGAGCCAGAATGCACCTGTACTGATTACTGTATCCTACACGAAACCTCTAAAGGTTTTGTCCCCACTGTTGTGCCCAAAGAGGTCTCTACTCATCCCTTGAAGAGTTATTGCATAGAGGAACCAGATAAGGAGGAAACCTGTGCCACTGAGTGAAGTTACCAAATGTTACATCATATGCCAATAGGACAGACAGCCTACCTCTTGGGTTGTACAAATGTACTGAGCAAGGGGTGTTATAGTCTTTATAATTGCCTAAATGACATATGTTGTCTTACGATCATTTGCAGTTTCTTATTTGTAATTCTGATGTAGAATTGTGTATACTGTAATGAAGTGTGTTTTGTCTGTTTGAAATAATGTACATTTTTTAATTACTATATCAATTGTGTGATAGCTTAAATAGCTATTTTGGACCAGTTAATTTCATAATTTGTATGCACTGATGGCACTAGAGCCATTGATCCTTCAGTATGTGAGAACCACCAGAGGACGCTGCGACTCAACACTTGCTACTATCTATATGAGAAATTGGCGAGGTGCAGTTTCTTGGATGAACAATTTCAGCTATATGTAATATTTCGAAAGTAGTTTAATAACCCTGTAATTACTATGTCCTTTAATTTGTCTTGTATTACATACTTGTTCGCTATTGTAAATAAATTAATACATTGACGTATGGTTTGTGTCGTTTTCTATTTCGCAAAACAGTGGATGAGTAGCTATAGTTATCAGAGGCAATTGCAACAATATATATGTATAGCCCACCAATGGTCTTCAACTTGCTTAATCTTTCATTCTTAGTGCAATTTCAAAACATATGCGCGTGCTACAAATGAACGAGAGTAAAATGTTTTGTTATGATATGACGTCACGTTTCGGGACATGAACCCAGTATGTAGCTAGCTTGCTTTAGGACTTCCATGTCAGCAAGTAATCACTGGCCAGATAGTGAGTATCTGCCTGTGTTGCATTAACTGTCAGTTGGTTGTGGTAATGGTGAAAGTCAGGCAATGGTGACCTTATACTACTAACGTTAGCTAGGCAGCTAAGCGTGTGCGGGTAAGATTCACTTTCATGTTCGGGGTTGGGTCTAACAGTCAGCAGCTAGCACTGGTACTAGCTAACGTTAGCTACATTTCTACCTAAGCACATCCGTGTGTGCAGATGTCTTCTCAAATTTGTCTTGCAAAGATGTCTAATTGACAGACCAACACTTTTCAAACTGTGGCAGCCCTAGCCGACTAAACTCAACGATGATGGAGTTGAGCAGCGTCTAGTTGTGGGCGGACTGGATTTCCGAGTTCATTTTTTTTTTTTAAATACTACGGATTTCCGCACCCAAAGAATAGTCAGCATTTACAAATGACAATGTCCTGTGTAAATGCGGGCTATTCTTTGGGTGCTGAAATCCGTCGTTTTTGTATAAAAACGTTATTTTATGTGACGTCGGCTCTGCAGTCTGCCCACGCGAACGTTATTTGGGGCTCAAATAGATCATACATCGTTGAGTTTATTCGGCTAAATCTGTATAGGCCTATGCTTCTGCAGCCATCTCTTTACATTACTGTAATGTTACATCTAGAAGGATTGTTAATTTAACATAGCAATGTTGTTGGTTTTGGTTATCTGCTAGGGTTTTACCACCGACATGTGCCATAAAGGTCAGACCTCTTGGCAGAGGATGTAGGCCAGGGTGCCCCAACTGGCGGCCACAAGATACACTGTATTTGATCGTATACAAATGTCAGCAAGGTTTGAAATGATTATGTTTTAGTCAAATATATCTGTTTGGGCTTCTTGCGGTCAATTTTGAGTCTACAAATTGTTTGTAATTATGTCTCGGCCCCCTGACCACCCGCACAAGAAAGGAAACTGAATCTAGTTCCCTGATGGAGACTAATTACCCACACACATACAGAAGGCTACAGTCCTCCTGAGAGCTGTAATATTATAGGGTCATATAGTACCACAGTCATTATACCCATAAAACCTAGCGGTCAAACAGAGAAACGGTTCCAATTGTTCTTCCATCATTCATCATTCTTCCCATAGAGGAGTTTAGAGACACAGGCTTACCCTGGCGTGACGTTTTGATAACCGTGTCGATCTCTCTAGGTCTAGGACAAGGTGACTTTTATCAATATATTCGCCTGGATTAACCCCCCAAAATTGAAATGCTAATTAGCTGCTAATGTGGCTATCTTAAATAACTACAAATGCCATGATGATCTGGGCGAGACTGCCGAATCGAGGCAAAGGTAAGAATCTCTGGATTACCTATCTAATGTTAGTTAAATGTAGTAATTAATAATTTCGCTACGTTTCTTTAAATTGACAATTCTGTGAACTGTCTTGTGCAAGTTTTAAATTGACCTGTTAGCAAAGGTGTCAGCTAGAGATGACGTGTAGGACCTTTCAGGGATTTGTAGTTTTGCATGTCTAGCATTTTTTAATATGAGAGGAAATAGAGACAGAAATACACTACCGTTCAATAGTTTGGGGTCACTTAGAAATGTTCTTGTTTTCCATGAAAACATGCATGAAATGAGTTGCACAATGAATAGGAAATATAGTCAAGACATTGACATGGTTATAAATAATGATTTTTAATTGAAATAATAATTGCATCCTTCAAACATTGCTTTCATCAAAGAATCCTCCATTTGCAGCAATTACAGCCTTGCAAAATTTGGCATTCTAGTTGTCAATTTGTTGAGGTAATCTGAAGAGATTTTACCCCATGCTTCCTGAAGCACCTCCCACAAATTGGATTGGCTTGATGGGCACTTCTTACGTATCACACGGTCAAGCTGCTCCCACAACAGCTCAATAGGGTTGGGATCTGGTGACTGTGCTGGCCGCTCCATTATAGACAGAATACCAGCTGACTGCTTCCTCCCCAAATAGTTATTGCATAGTTTGGAGCTGTGCTTTGGGTCATTGTCCTGTTGTAGGAGGAAATTGACTACAATTAAGCGCCGTCCACAGGGTATGGCATGGCGTTGCTAAATCGAGTGATAGCCCTCCTTGAAGATCCCTTTTACCCTGTACAAATCTCCCACTTTACCATCACCAAAGCACCCCCAGACCATCACATTGCCTCAACCATGCTTGACAGATGGCATCAAGCACTCCTCCAGCATCTTTTCATTTTTTCTGCATCTCACGAATGTTCTTTGATCCGAACACCTCAAACTTAAATTTGTCTGTCCATAACACTTTTTTTCCAATCTTCCTCTGCCCAGTGTGTGTTCTTTTGCCCATCTTAATCTTTTCTTTTTATTGGCCAGTCTGAGATATGGCTTTTCCTTTGCAACTCTGCCTAGAAGACCAGCATCCCGGAGTCGCCTCTTCACTGTTGACGTTGAGACTGGTGTTTTGCGGATACTATTTAATGAAGCTGCCAGTTGAGGACTTGTGAGGTGTCTGTTTCTCAAACTAGACACTCTAATGTACTCTAATGGACACCTCTTGCGCAGTTGTGCACCAGGGCCTCGCCTCCCACTCCTCTTTCTATTCTGGTTCTAGCCAAATTGTTCTGTGAAGGGAGTAATACACAGCGTTGTATGAGATCTTCAGTTTCTTGGCAATTTCTTGCATGGAATAGCCTTCATTTCTCAGAACAAGAATAGACTGACGAGTTTCAGAAGAAAGTTCTTTGTTTCTGGCCATTTTGAGCCTCTAATCGAACCCACAAATGCTGATGCTCCAGATACTCAACTAGTCTAAAGAAGGACAGTTTTATTGCTTCTTTAATAAGAACAACAGTTTTCAGCTGTGCTAACATAATTGCAAAAGGGTTTTCTAATGATCAATTAGCCTTTTTAAAATAATAAACTTGGATTAGCTAACACAACGTGCCATTGGAACACAGGAGTGATGGTTGCTGATAATGGGCCTCTGTACGCCTATGTAGATATTCCATAAAAAATCTGCCGTTTCAAGCTACAATAGTCATTTACAACATTAACAATGTCTACATTGTATTTCTGATCAATTTGATGTTATTTTAATGGACAATTTTCAAAAACAAGGACATTTCTAAGTGACCCCAAACTTTTGAACGATAGTGTATATATTGATAAAAGTCACCTTGTCCAAGAGAGATTTACATGGTTATCAAAACATCACGCCGGGGTAAGCCTACACGAAACACAGCCCTTATTTTAAGTGTTTCTAAAATCCCTTATGGGAAAAATGAATGGTAGAAAACGATTCGAACCATTTCCATGTTTGACCGCTAGGTTTTATGGGTATTATGACACCTCCACTGTGGGGCTCTATGGATAAGCTTGAACACAAACATTTAAAGAAGCTCTCTTTCTCACCTAGGCTAGGTGAGAAAGAGAGCTTCTTTAAATGTTTGTGTTCAAGCTTATCCATAGACGTGTCACAACAGGAAACCACAATGATCTTAATCCGTTCATAAAATGTTGTTTAAAAATACAGATTCATGACCTTGTGTTTAAGTTTCCTAGAACACAGGTAATTTACGTTTATTGGCTTGTTTACTGCTTTGGAGGTTAGACTAGGCTATGATTTCCTGTCTCTAGGACAGATGGTTTTGATTGTCCCAGTTAATTATTAACTTTTTTGTTTTTACAGTAAGAGCTGTTTTCTTCTAAATTGTACATTTCTATGTGCAAAGGGACATACCCTTCTGGTTTCTGTGGTTTATAGTTTTGTCATGGTGTTGTTGGAGCACTGTCTTCTGTGGCAGGTGTCTGGAGTGGAAAGTACCCTACACCAGGGATTATCAACTAGATTCAGTCACAGGCTGTTTTTTTCTTTTTTTTCTTGAGTGGATGGTCAGGGGGCCAGAAAATAATAACAAATTATTTGTGCACCAGATTCTACTCTGCTGAAATAGTATGTGCATTACACTATTTGCATTCTAAAGGTATAATTCACAGGTAAGACCAATTTTACTATGTATTATTAAGTTTGACATAAACATGATTTTTAGAAATATTTTTGTATCTTTGAATAACTTTTAATGTAAGTTTTATGTTTCTTGTTTAGAAATTGTGGCCTCTAATTTCGGCTTGCGCTAAGGAGTTGCAAGTGTCGAAAGCATGTTAGACAGTGTTCGTTTGCAATTTCGTCATGTAAAAACTGGCGCACAATTGATTTATTTATCCAGTCAGTCAATAAATAATATAATAATACTCGTAGGAAAGGTTTTTATCTTTGGCTCACAATCTGTAGATACTATACGATTAGAAAGGTTCAAAATGAATGTAAAACATCACAGCACAATTGAAAAATATATGGCACTTGGAAACCAAACGAGTGGTTTATGGTGATAGGTGGGATGGGCAGAGCGTGGCAGAGGGGTGGGATTAAAGAGTTTATTTTTAATAATTATTATTATGTGATCATTTGTAGACTAAAAATGTACCGCAAGAAGCCCAAACACATTGAAATTATTATGTTTTATTCAAATATACAGTACCAGTCAAAAGTTTGGTCACACCTACTCATTCAAGGTTTTGTCTTTATTTGTACTATTTTCTACATTGTAGAATAATAGTGAAGACATCAGAACTATGAAATAACACATAAGGGATCATGTAGTAACAAAAAAGTGTTAAACAAATATAATAAATATAATATTTGAGATTCTTCAAAGTAGCCAGCCTTTGCCTTGATGACAGCTTTGGACACGCTTGGCGTTCTCTCAACCAGCTTCACCTGGAATACTTTTCCAACAATCTTGAAGGAGTCCCCACATATCCTGAGCACTTGTTGGCTGCTTTTCATTCACTCTGTGGTCGAACTTGTCCCAAACCATCTCATTTTGGTTCAGGTCGGGGGATTGTGGAGGCCAGGTCATCTGATGCAACACTCCATCACTCTCCTTCTTGGTCAAATAGCCCTTACAAATCCTGGAGGTGTGTTGGGTCATTTTCCTGTTTAAAAACAAATGATAGTCCCACTAAGCGCAAACCAGATGGGATGGAATATCGCTGCAGAATGCTGTAGTAGCCATGCTGGTTAAGTGTGCCTTGAATTCTAAATAAATCAGTGACAGTGTCACCAGCAAAGCACCATCACACCACCTCCTCCATGCTCCACAGTGGAAACCACCCATGCGAAGAACCTCCATTAACCTACTCTGCGTCTCACAAAGACACGGCAGTTGGAACCAAACATCTCAAATTTGGACTCATCAGACCAAAGGACAGATTTCTACCGGTCTAATGTTCATTGCTTGTGTTTCTTGGCCCAAGCAAGTCTTCTTCTTATTGGTGTCCTCCAGTAGGGGTTTCTTTGCAGCAATTCGACCATGAAGGCCTAATTCACGCAGTCTCCTCTGAACAGTCGATGTTGAGATGTGTCTGTTGCTTAAACTCTGAGAAGCATTTATTTGGCCTGCAATCTGAGGTGCAGTTAACTCTAATGAACGTATCCTCTGCATCAGAGGTAACTCTGGGTCTTTCTTTCCTGTGGCGGTCCTCGTGAGAGCCATTTTCATCATAGAGCTTGATGGTTTTTACACTTGAAAAAACTTTCAAAGTTCTTGAAATGTTCCGCATTGACTGACCTTCATGTCTTAAAGTAATGATGGACTGTAATTTCTCTTTGCTTATTTGAGCTGTTCTTGATATAATATGAACTTGGTCATTTACCAAATAGGGCTGTATACCACCCCTACCTTGTCACAACACAACTGATTGGCTCAAATGCATTAAGAAGGGAAGAAATTCCAGCAATTAACTTTTAAAAAGTTAATTGAAATGCATTCCAGGTGACTACCTCGTGAAGCTGGTTGAGAGAATGTCAAGAGTGTGCAAAGCTGTCATCAAGGTGGCTACTTTGAAAAATATAAATTATATGTATATTTTTTGTTGTTGAATTTTCTCCCAAATTTTGTGGTATCCAATTGTTAGTAGTTACTATCTTGTCTCATCGCTACAACTTCAGTACGGGCTCGGGAGAGACGAATGTCGAGAGCCGTGCGTCCTCCGAAACACAACACAACCCAACCTGCTTCTTAACACAGCACACATCCAACCCGGATGCCAACCACAGGAGTCAGGAGTGCGCGATGAGACAAGGATATCCCTACCGGCCAAACCCTTCCTAACCCGGATGTAGGTAGGCCAATTGTGCGTCGCCCCATGGACCTCCCGGTCGTGACAGAGCCTGGGCTCGAACCCAGAGTCTTATGGTGGCACAGTTAGCACTGCGATGCAGTGCCTTAGACCACTGTGCCACCCGAGAGGCCTTAAATTATATTTTGATTTGTTTAACACTTTTTTTTGGTTACTACATGATTCCATATGTGTTATTTCCACAAATAACACAAATAACCGGGCTCCCGAGTGGCGCAGCGGTCTAAGGTACTGCATCTCAGTGCTTGAGGCGTCACTACAGACACCCTGGTTCTATTCCAGGCTGTATCACGGTGTAGGCCATCATTGTAAACAAACATTTGTTCTTAACTGACTTGCCTAGTTAAATAAAGATTACATTGTAAAACATTTAAATAAACATTTCATTCTTGATGTCTTGACTATTCTACAATGTAGAAATAGAATAAATAAAGAAACTCTTGAATGAGTAGGTGTATCCAAACTTTTGGCTGGTAATGTATATTTCAATAAAACGTTATAATTTAAAACATTGCTTACATTTTGTATACGATCAAATATACACTATCTCTATTATGGGTGGGAATACTTTGGAACAGATTTCCAAAATTAAAAATCACTTGGAGCTGATTTGCTGTTGTTATTAGTCTTTATGTCCAACAATTAAATACATTTTTATTTTTTGGGGGGGGGGGGTTGCTCAGAACTTGGGGGGCAAATTAAATGAAATGCAGGCCAAATTTGGCCCGTGGGCCGCCAGTTGGGGAACCCTGCCCTACACAAAAAAACTGGATAGGTGCTGCTAGGGCTGGGCGCCATGCTGCTTGTGTTTCTATTGTTTTGATGGTTGCTTCTCTCAATGGACTCATTCACCAGTGTCTCTAAACCTTGTGTTTTCTGTTTCTGTAGCTTAAGTCAACGATCACTTAGCCTAATAAAAGTAATTAATGAAAGTAACTTGCTACCATATTTTCATGATTGTCCCAGGACAGTATTCTATAAGATAAACAACAGCTATTAATGTTTTTAAAAATATATATATTTAACCTTTATTTAACTAGGCAAGACAGTTAAGAACAAATTCTTATTTAAAATGACGGCCTAGGAACAGATTTAAGCCTTGTTAAGGGGCAGAACGACATATTTTTACCTTGTCAGCTCAGGGATTCAATCTAGTAACCTTTCGGTTATTGGCCCAATGCTCTAACCACTAGGCTGTCTGCTGCCCCATGCTATGTTGTTGTCTTAGGTCTTTCTTTATGTAGTGTTGTGTTCTCTCTTGTCGTGATGTGTATTTTGTCCTATATTTTTATTTAATATATTTTTAATCCCCAGCCCCTGTCCCCGCAGGAGGCCTTTTGGTAGGCTGTCATTGTAAATAAGAATTTGTTCTTAACTGACTTGCCTAGTTAAATAAAGGTTAAATAAAAAAGCATGGCAGCAACACATGACAACACAGCATGGTAGCAACACAACATGACAACAATGTGGTAGCTAAACAACATGGCAGCAGCACAAAACAGGGTACAAACATTCTTGGGCACAGACAACAGCACAAAGGGGAAGACGGTAGAGACAACAATAGATCACGCAAAGCAGCCACAACTGTCAGTAAGAGTGTCCATATTGAGTCTTTGAATGAAGAGATTGAGATAAATCTGTCCAGTTTGAGTGTTTGTTGCAGCTCGTTCCAGTTGCTAGCTGCAGCGAACTGAAAAGAGGAGCGACCCAGGGATGTGTGTGCTTTGGGGATCTTTGACAGAATGTGTTGTATGTGGAGGATGAGGGCTGCAGTAGATATCTCAGATATTAGAGACCCTTTCTCTCTTGGAGTCTTACTTGAATAATGAAATGGTAATTATAAGGAATTGGAACAGCACCTGTAGTCATGCGTGAAAAAAAACCATAAACAAGAACTCTCCCTGTGCGGAAGCAGCACGCTAGTTTATCAGCTGTGGGTTACTCGCTGTATGGTGGTTTTCTTTGTGTGTGTGTGTCTGTGTGTGAGAGAGGGGAGGGAAAGTGTGGTGTAGCTTTGTTGTTTTGTTATGTGACTGTTGTTTTTCTGTCTCTGTACATCCTTTAAGGTATGATGCCGTTCCTATTCTGTCCAGCATCATCCTGTATTCCTCCCCTCCACCTTCTATGGTAAGAATCACCTGGACTCCAGTTTGTTCCTCCACCTAGGAATGGAGGGCCCTCAAGCCTCCCCAACGCTTGGAAAGCAGCCAGAGGACTTCAAATTTGGTCGAATTCTAGGAGAAGGCTCCTATTCAACAGTAAGTCCTCATACATTTTCTATGGTGTTGTATTTTGTGTGGGGGGCTTACAGATAACAGTTGCAGTCATATTAATTACTTTTATTTTCTATTGTTGGTAAAGGGTTGATGGATTGTTAGAAATATATTTGTTGATTGCAAACTTGTTTCAGGTTGTGCTGGCAAGAGAACAGGCCACAGGGAAGGAATATGCTAGTAAGACCCTACAAATTTGTTTTCTCTTGTTGCATGATGCTGATGATCCTCAAGTGGCATTCAAATGACTGTCCTGGGTTCTGCTTATAACTTAAATGCATTTTTGCTGAACAATAATGCTCTTTGAAGTGAGGAAACTGGAATTTGATTCAGTCATAAACACAGAGTGAAGCATATCGGTTTGAATTGTGTTTCAGTGAAGATTCTGGAGAAGATGCACATCCGGAAGGAGAACAAGGCACATTGCGTGACGCGAGAGAGGGATATCATGTCAAGCTTAGACCATCCATTTATCGTCAAGCTCTACTTCACATTTCAAGATGCGAAAAGGTTGTGTATCCTTTGAAATGATCAGAACATGGGCTACTTCAAGACTTTGACATAATATCTGGCCTCATCTATTTTGTGATCTTAGTACCATTATCCTTAACGGCCTCCTGTTAGATTTTGGCATAAGCTATGCAAGAAATGGGGAATTACTGAAATACATTCGCAAAATAGGCTCCTTCGATGAGACGTGCACTAGATTCTACTCTGCTGAAATAGTATGTGCATTACAGTATTTGCATTCTAAAGGCATAATTCACAGGTAAGACCAATTACACGATGTATTATTAAGTTTGACAAACGTTCATTTATTTGATATTGTTGTATAATTTTTTTTAATGGAAGTTTTATAATGTTCCTTGATTAGATATTGTGGGTTCTATTTTCGGCTGCCGCTAAGGAGGCGCAAGTGTCAAACGCCCGTTAGTTTGCAATGTCGTCATGTAAAAACTGGCACACTGGCATTTTCTAGACCTAATGCCAGGTTCGGCAATTTACCTGACTAACATCAGCTCGCTTGCGCTGAGTAAACATTTGAGTTTTTGCCCTCTGCTTTTTCATTATTCACAATACACATACTTGCATACTATATAAGCATTTACGAGAATCTGCCGAGCACATAGGTAACGATACAATCGACAGGATTTTGTATAGACGTGCAAATGCTATGGTAAAGACACTTGAGTTGAAAATATACTGCGCATCCTAAAACACACACACATATGCCTACCGGCGTACTTCATTTCACTTGTTCCAAGTATTGATCCCCAGCTCCAAAGAGCGCCTCTCATCTGGTTAACAAAGACGCACTCCTCCAAACATATTGAAATGATTCAGTCCTATAATGCAGTATCAATGTTAGGCCTAAGCTATATTTCGCTTATTGAGGACGTGCCTCACACATACAATACAATTTACAGGAGCCTAGTAATTTTTTTTTATTCAGGAAAAGTTTGACGCATAAAGACATATAAGCTAGGCTCATTGAAACCAATTAAAACAATGTTGACTTCCAACACTCCAAACATAGGCTATTTAGCAGACTCGTTACTGTAGCCTATGCTATTTAATAAACTTTAGTATCAATCCAAAATGGACCAGGACAAAATAATATTCTGTGCCTCCAGCCGAATTGGAAGTGATGACAACACAGACTGTCAATAACCAACAGAACTTGAGACAAACGCATGCCGTATTAAGCCATGGAACGCATTGATTGGCCAGTGAGTGGCCAAGCCCTCGTCACACCTACAACTTGTTCATTCTTCAAAACCCAGACCTTTTACGCCACTGCCAGTTATTGTAGTTAAAATTCCGTCTGTGAAAATGGCAAAAATATTTCTAACACACCCCTGAACCTATTGCGCTATCACCAGCGCTTGGATTTACCACTGCATTAGGTTTGTTAAAATGTCATGATATGAATTCTATTTGAAGGTTTTAAGTGCTGTGGCTTTTTCTTTACAGGGACCTCAAACCAGAGAATATTTTACTGAATGAGGACATGCACATTCAAATAACAGACTTTGGAACTGCAAAACAACTGTCATCAGATAGTACACAAAGTAATTTAACACATATTGCTTTGTCTTTGTGTAATTTTCCTCCAGTTTGTTGATAGACTAAGTACAGTACATTGGTTTGTTTACCCCTTATCGTATTGCGGTTAACTTATCTATCTATACCTCTCTAAAGGCTAACAAAATAGTTTTTGTTATTTATAGGAACATGCACAATGGTCTCTATGGGCTTCATAGATATGGAGGCAAATTATAGCAAATTGCTAGTTATACAGTGCTCAGAATATAATTTTAATAGGTCAATAGTGCCATTTTAAGCACAATTGAGTAAAGACATCTTCAGTGAAGGTACCAAATGTGTCATGTGAATAATTTGTCCATACTTATAGTTCATATGATTGTTTTCTTTTGCAGACAGAGCAAACTCCTTTGTTGGAACAGCTGAGTATGTTTCTCCAGAACTACTCACTCAGAAATCTGCCTGCAAAAGGTAGTTTCACTCGAATTCATTCAGTACCCTGATTTGAATCCAATATTCAAGTTATCTGTGTAGTTCTCTGTTACTGTATCACTTCTAGCCTCGCTTGCCATGCTTTATGCAGCCGGGAACAAGACTGGTGTATTTCTGGCCATGTTCACATCACTATGATAAAACCCAACACTGAAAGAAGTTACCCGAATCTGTCATGTTTTCTGGTGTCTTTTAGCTCTGACCTTTGGGGTTTAGGCTGTATCATCTACCAGTTGGTAGCAGGATTGCCGCCATTTAGAGCTGGGTAAGTTGCGTATCATACATTATTGTTTTCCTTTTATTCAGGTAAAATATTTGAGAAGTGTCATTGTCAGGGGCTTTGCAGAAGCGCACTTTGTGATTTGGTAAACAATGTAGTCTATTTGTTATCGCTGTCTAAAAACAGTGTGTGAAATAACAGGAAGTTATGGCTGTGGTGTTTATGACTTGTTTGTGTATTGAGTGCCTGGAGGCTGTGAAGAAACCCCAGTCACTCTGTCACATGGCAGCAGCTTCATGGTTCAACTACAAACCAACACTTTTACCTCAAAGCCCTTTCAAAGCCAAGTACAGTGACAGTTGTGTATACTGTATGCATCTGCCACTTCCAGGCAATTAAGCCCCAAAGAAGACATCAATATGACAAAAGTCCTAACATGTGCCTTGCACTCTCATATGATCTTCTGTCTGTCCATGTGGTTGATGGTGTTATTTGCTCACCAGGAATGACTACCTGAAATTCCAGAAGATTATTAAACTGGAGTATGAATTTCCTGATAAATTCTTTCCTAATGCGAAGGATCTAGTGGAACAGCTGCTGGTGAGTCTAATCATAGGAATTATTCAAATACATTCGAATGTTGTTCCTCAGTTCCATACTAAGACCCAATGAGTGTCATTATTAACTAAGCATTGCTTTATTTTTGTGGTAGTGCTTGGATCCCTCCAACCGATTAGGTTGTGAGGAGATGGGTGGGTACAACCCTCTCAGAGCCCATTTTTTCTTTGAGGCCATCACATGGGAGAACCTTCACCTACAGACACCCCCCAAACTCACCCCCTACCTGCCAGCCATGGCTGAGGATGATGAGGACTATTATGGAAATGTAGGTTTTCCCCTCTTCTGATTAAAGGTTGACACAAACCCTTGTTGACATATTGTTTCCCCAATATGTCAGATTGGCGTGTCCTTGTTTTGTAATCTGTACTGAAAACACCCTGATCATGATGTGGTTCCATCTACAGTATGATGACCTCCTCAGCCAGTTCAGCAACATGCAGGTTGTCCAGTCCAGCTCCTTTCAACCACTGTTTGTGGCCAACCCCAGTCCCATCCCCAACTCCAACCCCGCACAAAGGCCCAACAGCAACATCGAGCAGTACATTCATGACCTGGACAACAACTCCTTTGAGCTGGACCTGCAGTTTTCCACTGAGGTGAAGCGGCTACTGCTTGAGAAGCAGACAAGCAGAAACCCCTGGTAGGCCTGCAGCGATGTACTCGTGAGCAAAACATGTTTTTGTGGACAGAGTGTCAGAAGACTGATTAACTGTCAATATTATCTCACCATAATATTGACACATACTGTAGTTGATGATCTCATGCTCATCTGTTGGGATTCCTATGTTTACTTACAATATTTACACAATTCTATGTTTGATATCTTGTAAACATTAAGCACTTTACCTAAAGACAATACAACGCCAACAATAATATGATATACTGTGAACTGTATCAAGAAAGATTTGGGGAATTCACTTTTTTTTATGTATTTAAGGAATCAGTTTGTTGAGAATAATTTGATCCTCAAGATGGGACCAGTGGACAAAAGGAAGGTAAGGATTTATGTAATCCTAAATTACTGTGCAGTAATGTTCTATTTTTCAGTTTAAAGGGGAGGAGTGAATGTCTTGATACTGTACTCTTCCAACACCAAAGCAACATACTGCCCTCCTCTGGCAGTTGTTTGCAATTTCTGCCAGGAATCAATTTGGGACATCTTGAACCATACTGACTTTACCTACAGGCAATGGATTTATTTTGTATATCTGAGAATCGCTCTCTGCTTTTACAGGGGCTGTTTGCACGTCGGCGCCAGCTATTGTTGACCGAGGGACCACACCTTTACTATGTGGACCCAGTTAACAAGGTTTTGAAAGGAGAGATCCCCTGGTCCCCCGCACTGCGCCCAGAGGCCAAGAACTTCAAGACCTTCTTTGTCCATACAGTAATGAATTAGTCTATTGCAATTAATAGCTCAACTTTAGCTGACAAAACTCACTTTATAAAACTATCAGTAACAGTGACCTATCCTCCTCTTTGCAGCCTAACAGAACATACTATCTGATGGACCCGTGCGGGAATGCTGACAAATGGTGCAACAAAATTCAAGAAGTGTGGCAAAAGATCTATAACACGCATTTTAACTCATGCATGTAGGTTGGGTACACTATCTTTTGAAGACCGGTCTTACCCTGTAATGACAGGAGACAGAGAACGAAGGTGTTAATTCATAAATGATGGAAAACACCTAGCTGTAATGTAGCTTACAAGTCGGTTTCCCTATTACTCCACACATTTGATTTGTTGTAGGGCAGCAGGTTCAGGGCATGTTCCATTGTAATGCAGAATTTGATACATTCAGCTGGATCTAAAGCCATTCTGGTATAGAAAGGACCTATTATTCAAGGAAGTAGAATGGCTATTGCAACTATTCTAACTGATTATTTGTTAGGCTTGGATGGCCTCGTGTCTGACATGGTGGCCTTGGTACTCTTAAACTATTTGTCTTCTATAGCAGAGAATAAACTTTGGTCAAACCACATGGGCTGGTGTTGCTTTAAAAAAGGAGTTGGAGTTGACTTGGATGTTGGTTGAACAGTTCATAAAAATTGCAAAGGAGAATGTTGTAGCCTGTTTTTGACTGTTCTCATTTCTGGGAGAAGTTGATTGTAAATGTTAGACAGATATTTTGTTTGTTTATTCTACTGACCATTGCTGTGATTTACAAAATGGGATGCAAGTAAAGTGTAAGATGTATATTTTGTATTTGTTTAAGGCTTCTATCCTTTGCTGATTAATCCTCGTGTTATCCAAACAGTTCACATGTGGTAATCATTTGGATAATGTCCCGGGTCCATGTTTACATCATTTAAATGTAAATCAATTGAATGTAAATAGTTGATAATGGTAAATTATGATATTTTGCTACTTTTCGTTGTAATCTATATTTTATTTATGGATGGTGACATGGTTATGTTTTACATAAATATATGTGGGCCTGGCCTATTTTGTTGTGTGCAAGTTTCAAATGGTTAATTGGAAGAATGCAGCATATATATATATATATATATATATATATAAGGTGGCTTGGTAATAAAAGCATGTGGGATTTTGGCAAACGTCCTGTATTTATTTATACTTAGTTTGGGTGAAGGCTCAGTATGATTATTTGGGGACCAAACCTTTTTTGAAGTCATGAATTTCCAACTGCAAAAATTATTCTTATGAGAAGGATGCAGGGAGTGGGGGGAGGGGTCATCACTAGCTTCAGTAGCTACAAAGTTATAAACCCCGCCCATTTCTACAATTTATTATCTTAAAATGTTATTTTAAAGTTAAGCTTAACTTTAACCACACTGCTATACTTATGTCTGACCCTAACCTTAAATTAAGACCAAAAAATAAAATATTTGTAGCCAATTTTGACTGTGGAATCTGACGGATGTATAATACAAACTGGAAACCGGTGGGTGGGGGTTGTCAAACTTGGGTTACGGTACTTCATGACTATGCCTTGCCCAGTTTCCCGGCCCGCTTCAACTCAGTTCCTGTAACTTTAGCTAGCGACGCATCCAGGTTCAAGGAGCTGGGATGGCGGAGAAGAGCCCTGACTGCAGCGGCTCAGTTGACCAGTGTTCCGCCCTTTCTCCGGAACAGAGAATGCAGTCACCTGGGATCGGGGCATCCAAATGGGTCCGTCTGAATGTCGGTGGGACATACTTTCTCACAACGAGACAAACGTTATGCCGAGACTCAAAATCCTTCCTGTACCGTCTGTGCCAGGCCGAACCCGACCTCGACTCTGACAAGGTACGGATATCTTTCTAGCTAGCTAACGTTACTAGCTAGTTGGCTAATGTTAACTAGCTAACCGTTGTCTGTTTTACACATCATGTGAATGTTCTAACGTTAACTTACGTTACCTAGCTAGCATATCCAGACCGATTTACCAACTAGTTAGCTAACTATTTTCGTTGTTTAGCCAGGAAGTAAGCCAAGCGGATAGCTAATTTAGATGGTCAACGTTAACTCCCAAAGAACTTGACTAACTAGCTAAATAACGTTAGTTTGTTTTCCTGTTTTTAATCTGGATAACCCTCCTGACTACAGATCTACAGTAGCTAACTAACAAATATTAATTTGGAATACAGCACGTTTCTACTCGTACTAAGATAACATTCGTGTATATAGTACAGTACTAGTATCTGTCAGCTCGCTAACAGGCAAGTTAGTTATCCAGCCAACCACAAACTGTTACTGTAGCCATCTAGCTGGTGAATATCAGAATAACACCTACACGCAAATGGACCATAGAATACATTGTTGACAAAACCAATGAATTGTGTGTATACATTTTTTGTGTGTCAATAATTGGGCTTATAATTTACAATTGCGCAAATGAGCCCCCCCCCCCCCCCCCCCCCTGGAAAAGGAGCGTTGCCCCTGTAAGAGAAAGTATGATCATCCACATGTTGAAAGTGTTTACCATCCTGATTTCCAACCCTCAAAGGTCACCATGCATCATTTAACAGGAGGATGACATTTAAAAGCTGGCAAAAGACCTTACAAGACAAGTTGGCTCGGTCATACAGGTGCATTTGCAATGAGTCTTGGGCTCTGAAAGATTCACAGTATCCAAGCAGACTAGTTTCATCCCATAGTTATCTAGGATATTTACGAAACTATGCTGATTAGCATTCCTCATTTGAATTTGAGGTGAAAGTCTCCAATATCTGTAATCTTCATGTGTCCAATGTAATGTGGTAAGGAGATGTATCTCTGCCCTCTGTATTGATTCTTGCTAATGATGGCGTGTGTGTGTGTGAAGCCTGGAGCAAGGCCGCTGTGGTGATTCTTCAGGGATAATGAGACCTGCTAAATGTCAGTTACCCCATGTTGGCGCTGCTCCAAGCTCTGAACACAGAGCTGTTGTATCCTTGGACTGGCTATGGTCTTATTATGCGATTGCACAGTTCTGTTTCGATGTTTGTCACTGTACAAAAATCGTCAATGGTATCTCCCCAGATTTTGTTATTGATAATCTGCTTTTCTCATTGTTATCGACTTCTCTTTCTTCAGGATGAAACGGGTGCCTATTTGATAGACCGGGACCCAACGTACTTTGGTCCAGTGCTCAACTACCTGAGGCATGGAAAACTGGTGCTCAATAGAGGCCTTGCCGAGGAAGGTATGATGATAATGTCTTGGGGATATTCTAGGATATGCTGAGGCATGTCTGAAGAGTTGTGCCATTCTGTCATCTTTGTTGCCGTTTCTTTTTCGCTCCAACACGTTACACGCTAACAATCACACATGTTACATTTAAAACCACAGCAGTTCTCATTAGCATACACAGTTGTTTTCAATGATTGGGGTTTTAATAACTGGTTAAATACATTCTGTTCCTCTCAAGGTGTACTGGAAGAGGCTGAATTCTACAATATCCCTTCTTTGATCAGGCTAATTAAAGACAAAATCAGGGAGAGGGCCTGCAAAACAGTTCAGGTGTGTGGGCTTGACTAAAATTGCCTTTGCTATCTGGGTGATTTCTTTCTTCCCTGAGACTGTCCTGTTGTAATCGCTAATACAGAGCTCTGGATATTAAAGGGGGCAGTGGGGTGGCCTTGGGGCCTTTAAGGCCCTTTAACTACTGGCCAGAGGCACATCCTTGGCAAGCTCCCTCCCTCCCAAGGATCACCTCTGTTTACATGGTCTATCACTGCAATGACTCTGGGCACAAGCTCCAGTTAAGCTACTGGTATTTCCAGGTCTTGTTGATGTATTGGCATTAGTCCATAGTCTCCTGACCCTTGCCAGGTAGATGAGGTCAGGAATTGGCACATACTGGCTATGCTTTGCTCTGGGGGGGATGGGAGATTCATATGTAGCCTATTGAGAGCACTTGCTGCTCTGTTGCATGCAAATTAACATTGCCTCTTTTTCTCTCTACAGCTCCCTATAAAACATGTCTACAGAGTATTGCAGTGCCAAGAAGAGGAGCTAACACAAATGGTTTCCACCATGTCAGATGGTTGGAAGTTTGAGCAGGTAATTATCTTGAAAGGAAGAGATTGGGGAGTGTTCTGCCTCCTATTTTCAGAAATGTTCCTCTCGGCTGCACTTTGACTTGTGTTGGTTGATTTACTGTCCACGGATGATGCTGAGTTCAGTGTTTAACATAAATACTATAATTGTCTTCATTTGTAGTCCTTGTGAAATACAACCTTGCAGCATAATTTGGTTACATAGCTGTTATTGTGGTACTGTATTTATTTTTGTGAAGGTCTGAATCGTCTGACCATCCGCGAAAGGCGCTATGGTTGTCTGGTTCAAATAGACACTGGTTTCTGTCAGA
Source organism: Oncorhynchus mykiss (assembly GCF_057628025.1). NCBI lineage: Eukaryota > Metazoa > Chordata > Actinopteri > Salmoniformes > Salmonidae > Oncorhynchus > Oncorhynchus mykiss. The sequence goes on from NC_143034.1 coordinate 49,030,210, forward strand.
GGCCAGGTTGCAAGAGTTACATTTTGTCTGATGTTTATGGAACAGCAGATAAAGGGGTTGTTGCTGTTTCTGCTCATTCAAGAGGACACCCTGTACTAGGTGCATTTCTCTAGACTTGCAGGGTGTTATGAGTTCTCTCTGAGGGGAAGACCCTGAGTGGGCTCAGGCTGCTACTCACGTTTCCTTTTTTTGGGAGCCAGCAATGTGACAGAATGTTAGGCATTCTGCTCGTGGCAGCTTTGTGAAAATGGGAACCTACTGTATAGTGTAGTCTGTTTATTTGAATTAGCTACCACTTTAATGACAGATTTCACCCTGTGGTCTAATCCAAGGGATACTAAACATTAATGAGCAATGTAACAGCTCAAAGTGCTCAGGTGTCCGAGATAAGTCAGTGTTTGTTACTTTTGCATAAAAAAAAATAAAAAAAGATCCTAAAGTAGAATAGAAATTGTCTACTGTAATCTGTTACATTGTTTTGACTGTGCCTGGCAAGCTGTTGGACATATTAGATTTCCCATGTGAGCATGCTTTCTGTAGTCCCCTAGAAACATTTCCCTTCTCATTGCCCCCCCCCCCCTTTTTTTTTCCCCTCAGTTGGTCAGTATTGGCTCCTCATATAACTATGGAAACGAAGACCAGGCAGAGTTCCTGTGTGTTGTCTCTAAGGAGCTACATAACCAATCATACGGCACAAGCAGTGAACCAAGTGAAAAGGCCAAGGTGAGTATCCCAGCACTGCAACAAAAATGTATTTCATCATCGTCCTGACCATTGTTACAACCATGTATTGTGAGTTACACCAAGTTTGGTATACATGTTGTCTCACATGGCTTTGTCTAATATAAATGCACGCATAATTTTTTTTATTGGTCATGGATGCTGCAATTCCTTTCTCTGCATGCTGCATTTCCTGCAGAGGACAAGTACAAGGATTGTTAGAAACATTTTGCCAATGAATGTATCTACTTTTGAATGTAAGGGGACAATGGGTGAGATTTTGCTTAGACCCCTGCCATTGTGGCCTTCAACCTTTCTCCAAGAGCCCCTTCATCCCTATGAGCCCATTACCTAGAGAGCATCCCGCGGATCATTATCTAGACGAGGGTAATGCCTCTAATGATTTAAACTACGTTAATATTTAATGACCTCCTGTCACTAGCTTCTGCAGTTCATGGAATTCTCCATAGCCTTAGTCTCCCCGCTTTCCAGTCTCCTGGTAAAAAAAACAAACATTTTAGGCTTCTTCCTGCCTGTTAAATGCTAACTCATAGTACTTTTTGTCAAAGGTTTTCTGGAACATCTGTTGAAATAGGCCTTAACGTCTTATTTTGACTCTTGACAATTTTCTTTTGCAGATTCTTCAAGAACAAGGCTCTCGAATGTGAAGAGACTGTTCAGTCCTTAGGATTGCGTCCTACTATGATGTCCAGATATAAAGACACAAACTACATCACATTCTGAGGAGCGTTATGGCACGCTGAAGAAGCTGGCTAACTGCAGTCTACACATTGTACACACCATTTTTCTTTTCAGACATCAAATCAAAATGTGCAAAACGATAGCATTACTCAGTTTTTGGGCCTACGTAGTAAAACAGGACTGTAGATTTTCACACAGAGAGAAGGGCCTTATCACTTATCATATTGTCCACAGCATTTATACTTGGTCCATCATTTACTCAGGGTCTCTAATAGTGTTTTGGAAGATGCATTAGGTGTGCACTGTCTGGTGGGACATTATTTCAAACATCTGTGTGTACTACATTATGCCAGTCCTTCACATACAAAAATCAAACCTCTGAGAAATTAATTGGAAAGCATGTTTTAAAAGTTAAATATTTAAGACTATTTATATGGAGTTGTATAGATTCATACTGTCTTGTTAGAGGCGAAGACTGTATTGAAAGTTTATTTTTATTTTTTTTACATATCTTTAAACCGATTTATTTATGTCCCTTCCAAATATCCCTTCAACCTGCACATTATCAGTTTTTTTGGAAGGAGGACATTCTTATAACTACTTCTACCAGGGTTCTTGTATGATAATGAGGTTGAAGTGATGTTAGGGAATGCCAGATGTTAAAGGACTAAAACTTGTCTTCCATCCCTGGACTCTGGTGTGTTTTAGTTGGGTTACCTGTTAGGCAGCCACTGTGGAACTGGAACACATTGTTATATTTTAGAGGACATTATACCTAGAGCCACTTGATAGGCACATTTTTTCACATTGACATGTGACTTATCGGCTGGTGTTGTGAAGGGCCTGTTTTCCATTTTACGTGAGAAAGAAAAGCATTTTTGTCTCTTGCATGAATTAGTGCATATCTGCTTGTTTGTGTGTGTGTATACACAATCCTTACGCTTCTGCGGTTTGACTATATTGAGCTTTGACAGGGCTGTATACCAAGCAAAATTACACCAAACTGGCAGTTTTCAATCATAAGCTAAGATGCTTTGGTCATATATTGATGAAAAGATTGGATATTATAATCTGTAGTCATTACCATGGTTCAATTTGTAGATGGTTGAGCTACTTATTGAATACATTAACATTGTCAGTATATGAAAACATTTCTTTTGGGAAAATGTTGCCTTTGTTCAATGACCAAATCAACGTCTGGATTTCAACTTTAATCTGAATTTCTTTTGTCAGGGATAAGGAAATTCGGTAGTCTACATGCATATCTATGAGGAGTTGTACGTAGAGAAAGTATAATAATATTCAGATGTGTTATCAGTGTATGCTTTTTCTTCCTAACACACACACAGGGCTTTAACTAGTGGAATACAAGCTATAATATCTGTAAAGGTCAATTGGACCCCTCCTGTTGCCTGATCAAGGTAAAGTTTACATGTCTAGTGTTTTATAATCCGGATCTTACTTACCTTGCCATTTTGACACAATGCTCTAATTTGGCTGGTTTAAACATCTGTATATTACTGTGTTTACATAGCAACTACCTGGGTATCTGGGATGTCAGCCATTTATCTAGTACGCAGACGGATAGTTTTCCAACATTTCCGTGGACAGTTTTTCTTGGTCACTGAGTTGTCTTGTGGTGATAAGTGCCTCTGATGCTTCACAGTGCATGTGAAATATTGCAGTGATGCCCATAACCACAAGGGCTCACTGTTTGTGTCCACCCTGCAGTGACCGTGAAGACATTCTGAACAGTGTGGGCCATGTGTGTCTAGTGTGGTGTCCTTTGACTGCAGATTCTTAAACACAGAAGGGGGTGTCAGCCATTGCATGCATGGCCTGATTCACCTTCCACCATGCCCTCAGCTCTGTAGGACACCACTTCACTCCACTGTGACACTTCAGCTCCTGTTTGACTGTTATTTTCTATAACGCTTATCAAGACACACATGTGATCCCTCTGAGGCCGCTATGGGTTTCTAAAGGGACATTGTTCCAGTTTCCCGTTAAATGTATTTTAAAAATGAACAGAGGCAGACAATTGTTATTTTCTCCATTTGGTCACTGCTGTTCAAATATATCAGTATCAGATGTTTTATATTTTTTATGCTTACTGTGTATATATAGCATGTTTTGACTGGGGATAATGGAAATGATGGTGATGCTAGATCTGGTGGATTTAATCAATAAATGGTAATGAAGTCAACTCTTGTATTTGAACAAACTTGCAGAGCCATAGAGAAATAACCACATGGCTCTGTCATCAATATGTTAGATGTACTGTATAGAGCAAGGGTGCACTTGAAAGGAAATATGGTAATAACTAAACATCTTTAGACACTGGTAGGCCATCATTGTAAATAAGAATTTGTTCTTAACTGACTTACCTAGTTAGATAAATATCAAATGACAGACTCAAGTTTGGTCCATCACAGAGTTAAATCATATTGAGCTACTGTACAGTATGAAGATGGGCAGAAACTGCTACTCAGAGCCCCAAAGTGGAGGTGTCATAATACCTATAAAACCTAGCGGTTAAACCGATAAATGGTTCCAATTGTTTTTTCCAGTATTCATTTTCCTATAGGAAAATTTAGAATCAAAACAAGGGCTGTGTTTTGAAAAGGCTTACCCTGGTGTGACGTTCTGATAACAATGTAAATCTCTCAGATAAGGTGACTTTCATCAATATATTCAGCATTATTTTCTCTGCTAATTAGCATTAAGTAGACATCATCAAGTAGGCATCATGCAAGACTACAAATCCCAGCAAGCTCCTGCACGTCATCACTGGCTAACAGGTATTGTGTCTATTTAAAACTTGCACAAGACCGTTCACATAATTGTCCATTTAATGAAATGTTGCCAATTTGATCATTACTAGATTTAGCTAACATTAGATAGTTAATCCAGAGATTCTTAACTTTGCTTCGATTCGGCAGTCTCGTCATGGCATTTGCAGTTCTTTATGACAGCCACATTAGTTACCGTTTCATTTTGGGGGGGTAATATATTGATAAAAGTAACCTTGTCCTAGAGAGATTTACACTGTTATCAAAATGGCATGCCAGAGTAAGCCTACATGAAACACAGCCCTTAGTTTAAGTGTTTCTAAAATCCCCTAGGGGATAAATTAATCGTGGAAAAACAATTGTAACCATTTCCCTGTTTGACCACTAGGCTTTATGGGTATTACTCATACTGTGTTGTATTTTTATTTATTTAACCAGGCAAGTCAGTAAAGAACAAATTCTTATTTACAATGACGGCCTAACTCGGACGACGCTTGGCCAATTGTGCGCCACCTTATGGGACTCCCAATCACGGCCAGTTATGATTAAGCCTGGAGTCGAATCAGGGTCTGTAGTGACACCTCTGGCACAGATGCAGTGCCTTATGCCACTCGGGTGGTACTCTATAGAAATCCTCACACTTGTAGGCAATGTCATCGAGTCTAATGGTCCAGACTGTGCATATATGCTGTCAAAGGCACTCCTTCAATATCAACTTGTCAGTTTGTCACCTTCACGAGGTTGGAGTAAAAACATGTTCCACTACTTAAGACATTGGCTCGAATCTAGGTTGTACATTTTCTCGAAATCTGAAGGCACAACTAAGGAAGAATGTTTCATTTTTCTCATTGACTTCTCAAACCCCAAACTCCGGCCTGGTCTGCTTGGTCTGTTTTGTAATCCTTCCCGGAAGTCTCGCGACGTTGCGCCTCTGGGTTTAGAAACTTTATGGCACAACATTGTTGAACGTTCAGATAGAAACACATCGAGGAACTTTGGTCAATCAATCTAACACTAAAGTTTCAGTAGCCTACGATGCACCAAAGATGTTCTAGTTCCGTTCTGGTTTCACCCTCCTAAACACGACCCAGGTTTTGTGAACAAACCTCGTTTGTATGTGTTAGAAACGAAGTAGTGTGATTATTGTCATCATAATGTTTAGCAGCTACTACAACGCGTATTAATGCATCACTATCTATTTCCACACAGAATGCAATATTTAAGTAGGAAAATACTCTCGAGTGATTCCCAAAAATATTGTCATAAACTAAGATTTTGCACAGTCCTAGCCAGAAGATTCCAACCCTACTATTACATTTTTTTTTTACAGTGAGCTGCACTGGGGATGGAAAGCTATCATGGTTAAAATAAGACAACTGAGCCAGAGTAAGATATGGGTCAGAAAACGTATGTCAATGCAGGCATGGGGTATGGAGAGAAATGGTAATGGTGTCTTTTTGTAGGCATGAACTCCGCCGTGGTCCGTTGGACAAAGCCTATAAGGAATATAAATGACGTTTTTGTGGGGGTTTTGGATGAACGGCAAAAATAAGGTCTGTCGTAGATCTTATATATTTTGTTCTATGAGATAAGCTAATGTCACATTTTGTAAATGTTTAAGAATTTATGTTTTAAAAAAGCACAAAGGCTTCATAATTCATAAAAGTCATGTTAACGGACTGCTATTATTGTATAGAACCAAATGTATCAGATCTCCTAAGCCAGTGTTCACCTCAGACCTTATTTTCTGCATTTATTCAAAGACCCTAAACTTTCTCTACTAATTTTTGAGTGGCGTAGTGGTCTAAGACATTGCATCTCAGTGCAAGAGGCGTCACTGCAGTACCTGGTTCGAATCCAGGCTGCATCACATCCAGCCGTGATTGGGAGTCCAATAAGGCAGTGCACAATTGGCCCAGCGTCATCTGGGTTTGGTCAGGGTAGACCGTCATTGTATCTAATTTCTGGGTTTTAGGACTACAAGCTGGTGAGCTCTACTAGCACTGAACTCCAAATGTTACTTTTATCCAAACTGGACAATTGGCCTAGTGTCGTCTGGGTTAGGGAGGGGTTGGCTGGTAGGGATATCCTCTCATCGCGCACCAGCGACTCCTGTGGCGGGCCAGGCGCAGTGCGCGCCAACCAAGGTTGCCAGGTGCATGGTGTTTCCTCTGACACATTCGGGTTGGATGCGCGCTGTGTTAAGAAGCAGTGCGGCTTGGTTGGGTTGTGTATCGGAGGACGCATGACTTTCAACCTTTGAGTTATAGCGATGAGACAAGATAGTAGCTACTAAACAATTGGATACCACGAAACTGGGTTAAATTCAAAAAAATATTTACTGTTGATTTTCTTTCAAAAAAAGCTGTCCTTTTTCGAACTCATGCTAACTAGAAGTAGTTACAGCAGCCATTATGGAATGGCACGTCGTGTTGAACAACAAAATAATTGATTACACAGTCATCCCAAAATGGGGGACAAAAAAAAGGCAGTTTTTCAACAGCAAAAAAAAAACAGTATTTCCATCTTCTCGATGAGAGAAGATGTTATTATTCTCGATGAGAAGATGGAAATACTGTTTTTTTTTGCTGCTGCTGAAAGAAAATCAACAGTATATATTTTTTTGAATTTAACCCAGTTTCGTGGTATCCAATTGTTTAGTAGCTACTATCTTGTCTCATCGCTATAACTCCCGTACGGGCTCGGGAGAGACAAAGGTTGAAAGTCATGCGTCCTCCGATACACAACCCAACCAAGCCGCACTGCTTCTTAACACAGCGCGCATCCAACCCGAATGTGTCAGAGGAAACACCATGCACCTGGCAACCTTAGTTGGCGCGCACTGCGCCTGGCCCGCCACAGGAGTCGCTGGTGCGCGATGAGAGGATATCCCTACCAGCCAACCCCTCCCTAACCCAGACGACGCTAGGCCAATTGTGCTTCGACCCATGGACCTCCCTGTCGTGGCCGGTTACGACAGAGCCTGGGCGCGAACCCAGAGTCTCTGGTGGCACAGCTGGCGCTGCAGTACAGCGCCCTTAACCACCCGGGAGGCCAAAAACCAACAGTATTTTAATCTTCTGGTTGAATCAGTTTGGATGAAGGTCAGATCTTGGAATACAGTAACATATCCCATCCCTGTATTAAGGTATGTTTTCTGACCCATATCTTGCGCCAACTCTGCATTGTCTTAAATTAACTATGACGGCGTTCCGAACCCAGTGCAGCTCAGTGTAAACAAGCATAATGGTAGGGTCAAAATCTTTTGGATACACTCAGTCCCTAACTTTGGGTGTACTGTCTCTTTAAATGCATAGCTGTCCAATGCTTTGCCTGAAAGTCATGATTAAAATCTCTAAATTATCATATAATTTGTGCCAACACCGTACCTTAATTTTCTGCTAAATATAATATATTCATCGTATAAGTTGTGTCACCACATAGTTCACAGAATATTCAATGTTTCATGTTTTTGTCTTGTTTTTTCTTGTTAAATAGCTGACTCAAAATAATTTGGGATGGTAGCAAATTTGATTACAACCACTCTTAATAAGCAACACCTTGTAGAGAACTAATTGTCATATTAAGTCTTTGGCGCTAATTGTTTTCAGGCACTAGCAAGTAATCAGGTCCTATTTAGCCTAGGCTAAATTTCACTTTTTTTTTTTCAGGAGGGAAACTTCACTAGCCTAGCTAGATTTGTCTCGAGTTAGATTTTAAAAATTGGGCTACCCGAGTGTTCTTTTAAAAATATAGTGATTTTTATCACACTGAAGGTAAGTCTTTGTCGCCTACTGAGAAAGTTTTGTTTTTTTATCCGTAGTCGGTGTAAGTTTTTTTTTTTTTAAAGTTTTTTTTGGTTTGGGGTTTATGAAGCTAACGCCAGAAGGCTTGCTACTATTAGCTAGGCTAAAGTAGTTGGCTAGCTAACTACGCTATTCAGACGGAAGACTGAAACACCTGTATTTACGTCAATCTTAAACGTCACATGTTTTATCTCGGCTGGATATGTGTATTTAAATTGGTAAGGCATCCTAAACTGGACTTCCATGTAGCTAACCTAGCCTCGAAATGTGACTACTGCGCACTCTGTTGCACACTTGTTTAGCGGCTTTTTGTGCCAGCATTGCGCAGAGTTGCATATTCGCGTTGGACAACAGAAAGACTGCAATTGTAACTACTGCTGTACAAGTTATCAATCAATACATACTTTATGGGGCATGTGTGTGTCAACAAAAGCTGCTATAGCGAACATGCTAGTTTGCTACATTTGCAACCAGCGTTACCGGTTCCTTTGTACCATTCCGCTGAGTGATAACCTAAACATCCAACAGATATCTCGTTTGTGGGAATTGAATTCCTAAACCTCGAGGCCAAAGTTTCTCCTGTCATTATATTTTAGGTCTCGCAATCTTGTCAGCATATTGATAGTGGCACATTAAAAAAATGTGTCGCGTTAGTCTGGTATGAAGCTTCAATACTATAGCCACAGATGGAACAACGAGACGGATATTACACTGGATTTGTAAATATGAAGCGTCGCTTGGCGTTTAATCTCTCAACCAAATATGGTAGTGAGAGGAAGCCCACTGGCACGCAGTGGGAGAAGATGGAACGAAATCGATTTTGGACTATATTCTGCACATTTTCTCATCGATGAAACATTTGTTCTCAAGCCTTTTCCCAAAACTAGTCTGTTTTGAACAGTGGACTAAGATCAGTAGACTTTAGCCTTTGCCAAAGTTTATAAAATCGAAGTGTTTAGGAGTGCAATGTCGAATTCAGTTAGTGCACACACGCATTTGAGTAGGCGTTCCCTAACGGAAGGATTCAGATGTATGCTAGAACTGGCCAATAGGATCTCGCTAGCTTGGCTCTGCCCACCTTGCTTGTTCTGCCCACTATGACTCATCTGTTCCCATTGGAATTGACAGTGGTCCATCTTGGTTTAGTTAAAATATTTGCAATAGCTTTTCTACACCAGGGCCCCCAGCTACCTACAATAACTAGGCTCCCCAGATAATGTAAAGTAAAATATTTTCACCAGATTATTCAGTTTGTTTTGGTCTTTAGTTTGTTTTATGCAGTCAATGCTTACATTACACTAAGAGGGGAAAAAAAGGCTCCAAGGTATCTTTGGCTCTCCCCATAGGGGAACCCTTTGGGGTTCCAGGCTATTCCTGGATCCAAAATGGTTTCTGCATAGGGTTTTCCTATGGGGACATTTGAAGAACTTGGAGCCTACCTGAATGGAAGTCAGTTGTACCTTTTACTACACACACAAAACAAGCAAACAAGCTGCATTACAATAATGTTGAAAACAATATGAAAGACTGAGTTCATATTGAACACATTTAGGCTAGGTGTTTGGTTGTGCCTCTTGGAACCTGTGGATGTGACCTAGTTGAAGTGGTTGCAGCATTGTGAACTTTCTGAGCACCACATTTGGCTGTGCTGTTATCCAGAGACTAGTAACATGAATTGATCAAATGCCAGAGAAATGAAAACCACCTGAACTGATCTGATGCTGAACTTGTGCATCACATCTGCATTGTTTATTTCAATAGAGCTATACACCACTGTTGATCTCTTGTTTTTGATTTAGGGAGTCCTCACGTCATGTCTGGTATAGCCTTAAGTCGTCTTGCACAAGAAAGGAAGGCTTGGAGGAAAGACCATCCTTTTGTGAGTATCAAGGGACTTGGGTGGAAGCCATTTTCATGTCAACAGTGCCTTTTTCGTATAAGCCTAGCTGGTTCTTTAAGGGCATGTGTCATTTTGGAAGACCTGCTTGTGGAAATGTTTCTGGATCGTCTATTCCTCATAACATTTTACACTATGCCAAGCACAGCTGTACTGCCCTGGCCTGGTTGAATAAACTTTATTGATCCCAAGTGGGAAATTGGATTTGTCACCAGCATTACTCTTACAGGGGGACAATATAAACACAGGCATAGGCCTACATCTGAACAGGTACTGCATAACTGATGGCTGTTAGAACTAATACAATAGCCTACATTACAGGTGACTGAGCCGTTAACAGGGCAGCGCTGCCAACTAAACACATTTAGTTACGCAGCCATAGAGGGTCGGGGGCTCAGGATTGATTCTGGGCAGGGCTGTAGTTGGCAATTTCATGGAGTTTAACATGTTTAACATTTAACATGTTGAACAATATCTCTTCCCTCTCCCTAGGGGTTTGTTGCTGTGCCAACAAAAAACCCAGATGGAACAATGAACTTGATGAATTGGGAGTGTGCCATCCCTGGAAAGAAGGGGGTAAGAGTCTCTCATGAGTGAGAGCAGAACATTCTCTGTATGTTTTGTAGGTACTAGAAGTCGACCGATTATGATTTTTCAACGCCGATACCGATTATTGGAGGACCAAAAAAAGCCGATGCCGAATTGTTTTTATTTTTTATTTGTAATGACAATTACAACAATACTGAATGAACACTTATTTGAACGTAATATAATACATCAATAAAATCAATTTGGCCTCAAATAATGGTTTAAAAAATGCAAAAACAAAGTGTTGGAGAAAAAAGTAAAAGTGCAATGTGCCATGTAAACCTAACGTTTAAGTTCCTTGCTCAGAACATGAGAACATATGAAAGCTGGTGGTTCCTTTTAACATGAGTCTTCAATACTTCCAGGTAAGATGTTTTAGGTTGTAGTTATTATAGGAATTATAGGACTATTTCTCTCAATACCATTTGTATTTATTTCATTAACGTTTGACTATTGGATGTTCTTATAGGCACTTTAGTATTGCCAGTGTAACAGTATAGCTTCCGTCCCTCTCCTCGCTCCTACCTGGGCTCGAACCAGGAACACATTAACAGCCACCCTCGACGCAGCGTTACCCATGCAGAGCAAGGGGAACAACCACTCCAAGTCCCAGAGCGAGTGACGTTTGAAACGCTATTAGCGCGCACCCCGCTAATTAGCTAGCATTTCACATCGGTTACACCAGCCTAATCTCAGAGTTGATAGGCTTGAAGTCATAAACAGCGCAATGCTTGAAGCTAATGCTAAGAACTGCTGGCAAAACGCACAAAAGTGCTGTTTGAATGAATGCTTACAAGCCTGCTGCTGCCTACCATCGCTCAGTCAGACTGCTCTATCAAATCATAGACCTAGTTATATCAAAATAACACACAGAAATACAAGCCATAGGTCATTAATTTGGTCGAATCCGGAAACTCTCGAAAGCAAATTAGGCTGCCCAAACTGTTGCATATACACTGACTCTGCGTGCAATGAATGCAAGAGAAGTGACACAATTTCACCTGGTTAATACTGCTGGCTAACCTGGATTTCTTTAAGCTAAATATGAAGGTTTCAAAATATATACTTCTGTGTATTGATTTTTAGAAAGGCATTGATGTTTATGGTTAGGTACACATTGGAGCAACGACAGTCTTTCTCACGAATACACACCGCATCGATTATATGCAACGCAGGACACTCGATAAACTAGTAATATCATCAACCATGTGTAGTTAACTAGTGATTATGATTGATTGTTTTTATAGAAGTTTAATGCTAGCTAGCAACTTACCTTGGCTTACTGCATTCGCGTAACAGGCAGGCTCCTTGTGGAGTGCAATGTAATTAGGTGGTTAGAGCGTTGGACTAGTTAACTGAGAGGTTGCAAGATTGAATCCCCGAGCTGACAAGGTAAAAATCTGTCGTTCTGCCAATGAACAAGGCAGTTAACCCACCGTTCCTAGGCCGTCATTGAAAATAAGAATGTGTTCTTCACTGACTTGCCTAGTTAAATAAAGGTGTAAAAGGAAAAAAACGGCCAAATCGGTGTCCAAAAATACAGTTTTCCGATTGTTATGAAAAATTAATCGGCCCAAATTTATCGGCCATTCCGATTAATCGGTCGACCTCTAGTAGGTATCACTATGTTCAGACTGGAGGAAGCAATCACTCCTTTGCAGCCTAATAAGTTGGCACTGTATGGACAGCAGATTTTGTTTTAATACAACTAAGCAGGGTATTAATTGGTTGTAGGAAGTATTAAAAACACTGAGGTGCTGGTACTAACATCTGTATAGCTGCTGGATGACCAATGTTAATTGATTACCACAGTTGTGCGACATTCTCATTGCTTCACTATGAATAACTCCAGTTACTGAAGGAGTGTTGACCAAATTGCTATATTTCTCTCCACAGACCCCATGGGAGGGGGGCTTGTTTAAACTCCGAATGCTCTTCAAGGATGACTATCCTTCTTCACCTCCCAAGTGTATGTTTTCTCTTTTTAAAAGTCCAATGAAGCTGTTATCTGTATAATTTCTGGGTAACAGTTAAGTACCTTACTGTGGGTGAATGATGCGTCTTGCTGTAGAGATCCAGCATTTACAATATTACACTGATTAGCCAGATGGTGGCCCTGTAACAAGAAAATGCAAATTTTCAAAGGTCATGCTCCTCACCCCGTTTGACAAAGTCATGAAATTTGCCACATGGGTCCCTCATAAGGAACTAATTTGCCTCTGGGACCCATAAGGTCTGCCATTGAGAAATTTGTGATACACCTAAGGTGCTACTCTTATGGCACCGAATGACTGATCTACATGAAACTTGATATGGCATCTATGGCCAAAGGTCTCAACGCAATATTTTTCATACTAGTACCTAAAACATGGCCACTATTGATGGCTCCTGAGTGGCGCATCGATCTAAGGCACTGCATCTCAGTGCAAGAGTCGTCACAAACAGTCCCTGGTTTGAATCCAGGCTGTATCACATCTGGCCGGGATTGGAGTCCCATAGGGCGCTGCACAATTGGCACAGCGTTGGCTGGGGTAGGCGGTCATCGTAAATAATTTCTCTTAACCGACTTGCCTAGTTAAATAAAATAAAAATGACCAATGTTTACATGGATGTGGTCTGGCACATATGTCGGTCAAGTCAAGCAGGTTCATAGTGTAACAAAATTTGGTAAGCATGTTGCAAACACTCAATACTTAACATATGCAAGCGCATTCATATTGACCACATGGTGGCTATATAACGCGCACATGTTTTTATTGCTGTCTGACTCAGTGATGAAATTTGGCACACATGCTCAGGGAAATGAGTCTAGCTAACCCACGCAATATCTGACACCACGGGCCCACGCCATATCTGACACCACGGGACCCATTTGACACAACTTGGAGTGATGCGTCTTAATAAATGGACCTGTCAATTACAAAATTAGTGATTGCCCCAAGGGGGTGCTGCATTAGTGGGTGATGACATGTTTACTCTTGCCTTGTTGGCCATTTTAATTGAAAACAAACAAAAATAGTTTCTATGAAGAGCAATTTCTCAAGATAATTTTGCTAGGACTGGTGGTGTGAGTGGTTAGGGGGAAAACAGAACCAGCTGTTTGAACTCCTTATTGGTCTATTAACACATTTGTCCAGGCAGGATGAAACTACATCCCACTAAAACAGGCTGAAATTTCAGTCTCTTTTCAACCGCTCATATACTAAAAGGGCATTATCATAATGTTCAGTATTATTCCAACCTCTGGATAGAGGGAGATATCTATTGATAATCAGTGTTTAATGAACTGCAAATAAGTGCCATCTGGAATTTTCTCCATATTGTGCGAATAACTATATTTTCTCCGCAGGCAAATTTGAGCCCCCTTTGTTCCATCCAAATGTATATCCCTCTGGTACAGTCTGTCTATCGATTTTAGAGGAGGACAAAGACTGGAGGCCAGCCATCACTATCAAACAAGTAAGAGCTTTCATCCAAGACCCCTTCTCTGGTTTTAGCTTTTTCTTTGCCTATAACCCTAGAATAGTAATATACACTCCCCTCTATGTATTTGGACAGTGAAGTTAATATAAAAAAATTTGCCTGTATACTCCAGTATTTTGGATTTGGATCAAATGTTTCATATGATGCGACGGTACAGAATGTCACATTTTATGTGAGTATTTTCATACAGATCTGTTTTAAACATTTAGAAATGAAAGCACTATCTAGTCCCCCCTTTTCCAAAAATAGAGAAAGATACAGAAATTTGAGTAGTATTAATAAATGCACAGTGAGTAACGTTAACTTGGCTATATACATTGGGTACCAGTAGAGCCGATGTGCAAGGATACGAGGTAATTGCCGTAGATAGTGCATTCACCTGGACTTTGTCCATTTTGTTACGTTACAGCCTTATTCTAAAAATGATTTTTTTAAATCAGTAATTTAAACACAATACCACAATGACGGAACACAACAGGTTTTTAGAAATGTTTGCAAATTTGTACAAAAACTACCTTATTTACTTAAATATTCAGACCCTTTGCTATGAGACTTGAAGTTGGTCTCCGGTGCATCCTGTTTCCTTGAGCTGTTTCCACAACATAGAGTCCACCTGTAATAAATGCAATTGATTGAACATGATTTGGAAAGGCACAACTGTCTAAGGTCCCATGGTTGACAGTGCATGTCAGCAAAAATCAATCCATGAGGTCGTAGGAATTTACCTTAGAGCGCCGAGACAAGATTCTGGCACAGTTCTAGGGAAGGGTACCAAAAAATGTGTTGCATTGAAGGTTCCCAAGAACAGTGGCCTATTTAATTTCTGCAGCACTCTACCAATCAGGCCTTTATGGTATAGTGGCCAGACGGAAGCCACTCGGTAAAAGGCACATGGCAGCCCGCTTGGAGTTTGCCAAAAGGCATCTAAAAAGACTCAGACCATGAGAAATAAGATTATCTGATGAAACCTGCCACCATCCCTACAGTGAAGCATTGTGGTGGTGGCAGCATCATGCTGTGGGGATGTTTTTCAGCGACAGGGTCTGGGAGACTAGTTAGGATCGCGGCAAAGATAAACAGCAAAAGTAGAGATCCTTGATGAAAACCTGCGCCAGAGTGCTCAGGACCTCAGACTGGGGCGAAGGTTCATTTTCCAACAGGACAATGATCCTAAGCACGCAGCCAAGACGAGGCATGGGTGGCTTCGGTACAAGTATCTGAATGTCTTTGAGTGGCCCAGCCAGAGCCTGGACTTGAACCCGATCGAACATCTCTGGAGAGATGTGAAAATGGCCGTGCAGCGACACTCCCCATCCATCCTGACAGAGCATGAGGATCTGCAGAGAAGAATGAGAGAAACTCCCCAAATACAGGTGTGCCAAGCGTCATACCCAAGAAGACTCGAGGCTGTAATCACTGCCAAAGATGCTTCAACAGTTCCATAGCTTAAAATACATTTGCAAAATTTCTAAACCTGTTTTTGCTTTGTCATTAAACGGTATTGTGGGGGGGTATTTGATGCATTTTAGCTTTAAGGCTGTAAGATGACCAGGAACTTGACGCTCTCAACCCGCTCCACTACAGACCCGTCGACGTGAATGGGGGAGTGCTAGGCCCTCATTTCCTGTAGTCCACGATAAGCTCCTTTGTCTTGTTAAGGGGGAGGTTGTTGTCCTGGCACCACTGCCAGGTCTCTGAACTCCTTTCGGCCTGATCACAGACAACAATTTGCCATTTGTCAGCAAACCTAATGATGGATTAGAATTGTGCGCTGAGGGGCCCCTGTTTTGAAGGTCAGCGTGACTGTTTCCTACCCTCACCACTTAGGGGTGGCCTGTAAGGGAGTCCAGGATCCAGTTGCAGAGGGAGGTATTCAGTCCCAGGGAGATCGGTTAAGTGATGCGCTTGGAGGGCACTGGTGCTGTGACACCGCCCCGCCCCAGACCATGACGGACCCTCCCCCTCCAAATCGATCTCGCGCCAGAGTACAGGCCTCGGTGTAACGCTCATTCCTTTGACGATAAACGCGAATCCGACCATCACCCCTGGTGAGACAAAACCGTAACTCGTCAGTGAAGAGCAATTTTTGCCAGGCCTCTCTGGTCCAGCGACGGTGGGTATGTGTCCATAGGTACGTTGTTGCAGGTGATGTCTGGTGAGGACCTGCCTTACAACAGGCCTACAAGCCCTTAGTCCATCCTCTCCCAGCCTATTGCAGACAGTCTGAGCACTGATGGAAGGATTGTGCATTCCTTGTGTAACTCTGGCAGTTGTTGTTGCCATCCTGTAAATGTCCCGCAGGTGTGATGTACCAATCCTGTGCAGGTGTAACATGTGGTCTGCCACTCCGAGGACAATCAGCTGGCCGTCCTGACTTGCGTAGTGCTAATGTGTTAGCAGGCTGTTAGTGATAACAATAGCGGGCTAGTTGGCTTGCAAACTTGCAAGCTAATTTGTAGCAATACATTCAAAGTGTTTGCTTGTTAGTTGGCAGAAAATGTAATTGAAACCAGTAGTCATGAGTGTAATCAATTGTGGCTTTGTAATGCATTTAGAATTCCGATCAGTTTTATGTAGTAACAATACAGAAGTGAGGGAATTTGGATGCATATTCTAATACAAATCCATAGGTTACATGTAGTTACGTTTATGCTACCTACCCATTTAACCTGGTCTGGGTTTCGACTCTATGAAAATGCCCTTTGTTACAAATTGAACTAGAACAATGCACATCCACTGATGACAAACTTCTGGTAGCAGGCAGTATAGAAAATGAACACTGGTCTCAAGCTGACGTGCTAGTGAGTAGCCAGCTGATCTTTATTTAAAGTCTAGCCAACTTGTAACTATTTGGTTGCTAACAAGGCAGAACAGTTGCATTTTTATGTATACAACTGTCTCCCAACTGTTTGAACAGGCTGTTTAGATGTTGAAATCAAGTGGCCTACCTGGATGAGATGCTTATTTCTCATAGATGTATTTTTAATGTTCATTGCACATTTATAAAAGACAAGACAGCTAGCACAAGTCTGGCTAAAGTGCTGCTAGCGGTATGTGATGCTGTATGCGACAAACTGATTATTTAATTTTCCACAATCCTATTTGTTGATACTCCTGCTCTGTTCTACATTTTGGGAGTTGAGACACAAGGGTATGGTTACAAAGGATAAGTTCTCTATTACAGTAAAATGGTTGATGTATTTCGAGTTTCGATGTATTTCAGGGACTACATTATTTTAATGTGTTTTTTGGGACAAAATGCAAATGGTGAGTTCAAACTGCTTGTCAGAGATGAGGACCTTTTCTGTCTTGTGATTGGCGGGGGAGTGGTTTGTTGTCTGCAAGTGGGAAGGGGCACAGAAGGAGCGAATGAGACTAGATAGACCCTAAAGACAAACACTCATCATGTATTCTTGAGATACATTTGGAACATTGTGCTGAAACATACATTTTATGTTGCCCAGCCCTAATGTACATCTTATTAATGAAGCCGGTGACCGATGTGATAAACTACTCAATGTAATCGGATGAATCCCAGCACTTTATCAGTCTGTGCTAGCAAAACAGTCTGGTAGCCTAGCATCTGCTTTATTGAACCACTTCTATATTGGGCATGTCACTGGTACTTCCTGAATATTTGCTTGTAAGCAGGAATCAGGAGGATAAAGTTATGATAAAGATTTGCCAAATGGAGGTCGAGGGAGAGCTTTGTATATGCTTATCCATGTAGAGAGTAAAGTTGAGTTTTTGCCTCAAGTTGCTCAGGTGACATGCTGGTAGAAATTGTCATGGATTTCAGTTTCCCTGCATTAAAATCCCGAGCCACTAGGAGCAATACTTCTGGATGAGCATTTTCTTGATTGCTTATGACCTTATACAGCTCGTTGTGCATCGGTTTGTGGGGGTAAATAGACAGAATAAAAATATAGATGACCACCCTCTTGGTAAATAGTATATGTACTGTGTCAAAGTAGTCAGGTTTAGTATTTGGGCCTATATTCCTTGCACACTGACTACATCAAGCTTGTGACTAACTCGTTGAATGCATTTGCAGTTTTGAGGTTTTGTTTTGACAAATAGGAACTGAATGGTGATTTGATGACTGGAGTAATTTTATCTAGGTTTTTGAACATTTGTAAATTAATCCCGAGAATGCCATGATTTAAGTCATGAATGATTCTAGTCAGGCTTCAACAAAACATGCTACCTTCTCACCATTCCCAATAACAGGAGATTAGCATTTTTCAGAGGTATGATTTTTGTGCCTCTAACCTCACTTACCATAATTCACCAATACATTTTGAAACAGTAAAACGGGTGTAGGAAAATATCCTTGAATGAAAGTTGACATTCTGTACTGTCACCTCATTGGGCTCCTGAGTGGCGCAGCGGTCTAAGGCCCTGCATCTCAGTGCTAGAGATGTCACTACAGACACCCACAACCGGCTGTGATTGGGAGTCCCATAGGGTGGTGCACAATTGTCCCAGCATCGTCTGGGTTTGGCCAGTGTGGGCAGTCATTCTAAATAAGAATTGTTCTTAACGGTCTTGCCTACTTAAATAAATGTCTCTAAGTGATCTCAAATCCAAAATGCTGGGCTATAGAGACAAACATTTTAGCTTTACTGTCCAAATGCATATGGAGTGGCTACATTTAGATGAGATCTTTGCGTCAGTGTGGATGAGAAATGTACCCGTGTACACAGGTGACTTCTGACTGCACTGTAAACTGCTTTGCTGCAGAGGGCAGCATGGCTTCATGGTGGTAACCTATTAGGTGAAATTGATTTGAAGCCATGGAAGGTTGTCAAATTGCCTTTATACTTTGTTTTCATCCACAGATATTGTTAGGAATCCAAGAGCTCCTAAATGAACCAAATATCCAGGATCCTGCACAAGCTGAGGCGTATACAATTTACTGGTGGGTCTGAGCCAGTAGATATTTTAATTAAGTGAAAGGTTTGTCAAATGTCAGTCGGAATAGGATATACACAGCTGCTGGCAATCTTCTCATTAGCTTGTGCCCATCCTGGCCAATAGTTTGTCTAGCTGTTTGCCAACATTGTTGAAAGGCTGTTAGTTGATACTTGATATTTCCAGGAAATATCCCATTCCTCATAACATGCCTCCATCTTTCATTTCAGCCAAAACAGAGTGGAATATGAAAAAAGGGTTCGAGCACAAGCCAAAAAGTTTTCTCCATAAAGCTTCAAGACTACGCAAGATTGAAATTGGTTTGCTGAAGATTTTGTCTCTGCCCCCTTTTTGTCTGCCTCCAACTATGTCCATTGTTCACCTATTTCCTGCTGGACTGTTTTAAAACTGAATGTGTGCCATTTCTCTCCATCACCCACATACTGATGCACCCCTTTGCTTTTTTTGACTCGGAAGTCCTGGATTTGAAGGTGGACTATGCCTCCACCACAAAGGATTTTCCGTACTCCAACTGTGGTATTTCTTTTTCAAGAGCTCATGCTTGTCAGAAAAGACTATGAAATGGGAGTCACTTCTGTTGATTTTTTTTTATTATTAATGTATTCAATGTTAGAATTATTTTGCCTACGTTCTGATAAAGATATAGAAAAACAGGCCTCAATGAACCCATTCAAAGGTAGTTTAGTGTATCTGCATCAGACTCTGTTAAGTTGTTTTGGTCCAAATATTTAGGTTTAAATAAAATGTTTGTACCAAGTAAGTGTTAATACATGTAGATGGACTCCGTTCCATCTTTCCCAATGCATTGTGTTGCCAGTTGAATGCTTGTTACTGTTGAAGGCTGACTTTGGGTAAAAAATAACAGTTTTAGAAGGTGTATCTGATCAAATCACAATCTTTCACGGTCATTTAATGCTTAAACAAATGGTTGACTAAGAGCTATGGCTACAGGAGTGGCATTTATCAATTGCTTCTGTCCAAAAAACAAATTCTGTCAAATGACAATACATACTCGAGTTATTGGCTCGTTGAAGTCGGCAGTTTACATAAACTTAACACGGAGCCTAAACCGGCTGCGCGTGCGCCATCGTGCATTAATTTATTTTGTCCCCCTACATCAAACATGATCACGACACGCAGGTTAAAATATCACAATGACCTCTGAACCAATTACATTAATTTGGGAACCGGTCAAAAAGCATTAAAAAAAAAGGCAATTCAGCTAGTAAACCTGCACTTGCTAGCTAATTTGTCCTATTTAGCTAGCTTGCTGTTGCTAGCTAATTTGTCCTTGGATATAAACATTTTACCAGAAATGCACAAGGTCCTACTGTGACAATTAATCCACACACAAAATGGTCAACTGACTCGTTTCTAGTCATCTCTCCTCCTTCCAGGCTTTTTCATCTTTGAACTTATTATGGTGATTGGCATCTAAACTTTCATAGTATTACTACACTGACCGGCAACACAGTTTGTCTTTCAATCACCCATGTGGGTATAACCAATGAGGAGATGGCATGTGGGTACCTGCTTCATTAAACCAATGAGATGGGACAGGCAGGACTTGCAGCGTGATCTGCGTCGGAAATAGAAAGGAGTCCTATTTAAGCCCTTGGCAACGCAGACGCTCGTTGATGCACGCGAGCAGTGTGGGTGCAATAATTGAATAACATTTTTCTACATTTATTTTGCGAGCAGTGTGGTCAACCTATTAGGTAGGAGTCATTTAAACTAGTTTTTCAACCACTCCACAAATTTCTTAACTATAGTTTTGGCAAGTCGGTTAGGACATCTACTTTGTTCATGACACAAGTCATTTTTCCAACAATTGTTTACAGAGACTATTTCACTTATAATTCACTATCACAATTCCAGAGGGTCAGAAGTTTACATGCACTAAGTTGACTGCCTTTACACAGCTTGGAAAATTCATGAAAATGATGTCATGGCTTTAGAAGCTTCTGATAGGCAAATTGACATCATTTGAGTCAATTGGAGGTGTACCTGTGGATGTATTTCAAGGCCTACCTTTGAACTCAGTGCCTCTTTACTTGACATCATGGGGAAATCAGCGAAGACCGCAGGAAAAAAAATTGTAGACCTCCATAAGTCTGATTCAATCTTGGGAGTAATTTCGAAACGCCTGAAGGTACCACGTTCACCTGTACAAACAATAGTATGCAAGTATAAACACCATGGGACCATGCAGCCATCATACCACTCAGGAAGAAGATGTGTTCTGTCTCCTAGAGATGAATGTACTTTGGTGTGAAAAGTGCAAATCAATCCCAGAACAACAGCAAAGGACCTTGTGAAGATGCTGGAGGAAACAGTACAAAAGTATCTATATCCACAGTAAAACAAGTCCTATATCGACATAACCTGAAAACCCTCTCAGCAAGGAAGAAGTCACTGCTCCAAAACTGCCATAAAAAAGCCAGACTACAGTTTGCAACTGCACGTGGGGACAAAGATCATATTCTTTTGGAGAGATGTCCTCTGGTCCGATGAAACAAAAATAGAACTGTTTGGCAATAATGACTATCATTATGTTTGGAGGACAAAGGGGGAGGCTTGCAAGCCGAAGAACACCATCCCAACCGTGAAGCACAGGGGTGCAGCATCATGTTGTGGGGGTGCTTTGCTGCAGGAGGGACTGGTGCACTTCACCAAATAGATGGCATCATGAGGATAGAAAATTATGTGGATATATTGAAGCAACATCTCAAGACATCAGTCAGGAAGTTAAAGCTTGGTCACAAATGGGTCTTCCAATTGGACATGACCCCAAGCATACTTTCAAAGTTGTGGCAAAATGGCTTAAGAACAACAAAGTCCAGGTATTGGAGTGGCCATCACAAATCCCTCAATCCTATAGAAACGTTGTGGACAGAACTGAAAAAGCCTGTGCGAGCAAGGAGGCCTACAGACCTGACTCCGTTACACCAGCTCTGTCAGGAGGTATGGGACAAAATTCACCCTACTTATTGTGGGAAACTTGTGGAAGGCTACCAGAAACGTTTGCCCAAAGTTAAACAATTTAAAGGCAATGCTACCAAATGCTAATAGAGAGTATGTTAACTTCTGACCCACTGGGAATGTGATGAAAGAAATAAAAGCTGAAATAAATAATTCTCTACTATTATTCTGACATTTCACATTCTTAAAATAAAGTGGTGATCCTAACTGACCTAAAATGCAATTATTACTAGGATCAAATGTCAGGAATTGTGAAAAACTGAGTTTAAATGTATTTGGCTAAGGTGTATGTAAACCTCCGACTTCAACTGTACATCGGTCTCTGCATGCATGAACAGAATGAACCACTAAAAGCACACCCCATTTCTGTTTGAAAATGGAGAATGCGGAGGAGTTGGACAGTTTGTCGTGCCCAAAGTCTACCTTTAATGCTGATTGTGAACAGTAAGGATACTGGATTATATTAGTAATAGGTTTTGGGTGACTGTCAGGACCGTTCAAACGAGACTGTACCTATGAGACAATCTAGTAACCCTACATAAGGGACCCTTTTAAGGGAGGATGTAATGGGTTTATAGATCCTGGCGGCCTGTGATTTGTTGTTTTTGTTTTAGATCCTTCTTTTTTTTTTTTTGCACATAAGAATTAAACACCAACAAATCAGTTCCAAGTGATTTTAATTTGACATCTGTTCCAAAGTATTCCCACTCATAATAGAGATGTGATCATTAGCAAGTTTTGAAATGGTTTGTCTAATATCTTTTGGGGATTCTTGCGGTCTGCAAATATTTGTTATGTTCCGGCCCCCTGACCATCTGCTCAAGGAAAACTCATCCCGTGTTGAATCTAGTTGCACTATCCCTTTAGCACAGGGATCGAGATTTTGGTAGCTAAGACATGTTATCCATGAGTTCATCTGACTGGGCAGGTAGAAAAAGGCAAAATAGCCAAAATCTCGTTCTTATTCCTTTAATCATTATAACTAGGGAATAGTAATTGACTTCTGTGTGTGTGCATGTCACACCTTTTCAAAGAGGGAATCCTCTTCATTCTACGCTAACCCCATGGGCCCTTATGATTGCGTTTCACATTCTGGTTACAGCTAGCAATTAACACATCATGCAAATTTCAGGTTTTGTGATGCAAATTATATCATTAGTGCAGTCACTGTCATGCACACCAGCTATACATCCTGTTTTGTGCCAGATTTGCTCAGGAACACAAATCAGTGTTGATATTACATGACCAGCGTGTTTATCAGGCTGCGTGTTTGGAAGTGACTCATTTCTGTCTGATTGTCATTGACAGACTGCCAAGTTTTTTGTTGTCCATTATTCCTTAGTTTCCTCTGATCCGCCTCAAATTGCTACTCTTACTGTGTACATGAATAATAACCAAAATGAGTGTCGCTGTGTTGATGAACCAAGCCGTTGCCATAAGGTGTTCCTTGGGTTGAAGTGGCATAATTCATAAGTCAGATTTCTAATCAGCTCAGTTCATCCACTAAGGCAATCAATTTCAGAAATTCTCCTTGGTGTCATACTCGTTAAAAAGCATGATACAAACCTTGGTTACACCTCAGTGACAAGGTGGTGTGTTGTGGATGGCTATTGATTTAGTCAGAGTTAAGTCAATGTTCGCTACTTGTGCTGTTTTGACAACCCCACATTAATGGATCAGCTCAAATAGCACTACTGAAAATCATTTCAGGGTGCGAACAAAAAACTGTGTGAAATGGAAGAGCGTTAATGACTATCTGCAGGGTGGCTTTATGGGACGTCATTAAACATGGATTTAAGCTAATCATTTTTTCCCCAACGTTATTTTCCCCTCCTTATTCTCTAAACTAAGAGGCTTGTTATTTTAAAGATACTGTGCCACTGCCACTTCAAACAGTTCCAGCCAGCTGGGGCGGTGCACTAATGATGTGGCCATGGAAACGGAGCGGCCAGAGGGTCACCCTGTGTCTTATCACTAAGCACGAAACAAGGACAATCCTTTGTTCCCTTCTGCAGTTTTAGAGTTAGGATAGCTGACATGATGGAAGATAAACCATGGAATAAATTAATTGCATATTCATTCAAACATGCTTATTCGCTGTGGAGCAATCGTACTTTTCGAAACCTGGTAACTGGGACGTGGGACTAGGCAGGAGAGGGAATCCTATACTAGGTTCATCAGCAAATGGAAGAGAGTCACAACCTGTCCTTGACGAGTAGGTGGAGGAGGGAGTACTGGTGCTCCATCTAGCTGCAACTTCAAAGGCCTAAGAGGACCCGTTGACTGGACTTGTTGCATCCTCTTTCAATGCTGTGCTTTCATTTCTAATTTCTGACTCTGGGAACCCTGGAGGCCAAGTGCTGCGACACGCCATTAAAATGTATTCCGATACAGGCACACTGAGAAAAACAGTGTTCTTAAAGAGTTATTCTGCTGTCCCCATTGGAGAACCCTTTTTGGTTCCAGGTAGAACCCTTTTTGGGTTCCATGTAGAACCCTCTGTGGAAAGGGTTTTATATGGAACCCAAAAAGGTTATTCAAAGAGTTATGCTATGGGGACAGCTGAAGAACCCGTTTAGGTTGTAGATAGTACACTCTTAGAAAAAAAGGTGCTATTGAGAGGTCCTTAGGAAGAAAGGCACCTAGCAGCAGACAAACAATTACGTTTAGAGGGGCTCTTTACATGGGCAACAGTCCAATCACAGTCTAACCCTTGCTGAGCCATTCATTTTCATTATTAAAGAGGAAATATTAAAATAACCAACTCATCTGTTAATGCCATTGTCTGCCCACAGTCTTCTTAACTCCTTTTTTTTCTCTCCTTTCACAATAGGCATGGAAAACTCTTTACATGGCTCCTGAGCAATAACAACTATACTGAGCAATATATAATCGCAACATGCAACAATTTTAATGATTTTACTGGGTTACAGTTCATATAAGGAAATCAGTCAATTGAAATAATTGAAATGACTGGGCAGGAGTACAGCCATGGGTGGGCCTGGGAGGGCATAGGCCCACCCACTTGGGAGCCAGCCCACCCACTGGGGAGCCAGGCCCAGCCAATCAGAATGTTTTTCACCACGAAAGGCCTTTATTACAGAGAGCAATATCCCTCAGTTTCATCAGCTGAGTGGCTGGTCTCAGACAATCCCACAGGTGAAGAAGCCAGATGTGGAGATTCTGGGCTAGCGTGGTTACACGGGGTCTGCGGTTGTGAGGCCGGGTTGGACGCACTGCCAAATTCTCTAAAACGATGTTGGAGGCAGCTTATGGTAGAGAAATTAACATTTAATTATCTGGCGACAGCTCTGGTGGACATTCCTGCAGTTAGCATGCCAGTTGCACGCTCCCTCAAAACTTGAGATATCTGTGGCATTGTGTTGTGTGGCAAAACTGCACATTTTAGAGTGGCCTTTTATTGTCCCCAGCACAAGCTGCACCTGTGTAATGACCATGCTGTTTAATCAGCTTCTTGATATGCCACACCAGTCAGGTGGATGGATTATCTTGGCAAAGGATAAATGCTCACTAACAGGGATGTAAACAAAATTGTGAAAAAGATTTGAGAGAGATAAGGTTTTTGTGGGTATGGAACATTTCTGGAATGTTTTATTTCAGCTCATGAAACAAGGTACCAACACTTTGCATGCTGCGTTTATATTGTCGTTCAGTATAATTCCGTCCACATAACTGAAGTCAATTAAAAGTGCCCTTGAATCGCCTTTCCTTCAGCAGATCAATGGATGTGAACAGCCTAATCACAAGATCCTGTTGCGCCTTGGCTTTTCCGCTGGCACTAAGTGGTTCGATTTGGGAAGTGTCCATCCCTGTGCCATGAAATGGTGCCTGACTGGAGCTTTTTCTTCACTGGCTGTGTGTAGAATAATTGCTGCATGTGGAGAGGCACCTAACCCCAGCAGCCGCTTAATTAATATGTGTGCGCGAAAGAGAGGGAGAGAGCGATGTGTAGTATCTGACAGGGAAGGGTTGTTGGTGATGGTGCCTTTCACTTCCTCCATGCTGGTTCATGGGAATTGGGAATTGACCCTCTCAAGTTGCCATCGTGTTGTTGTGTGTGAAAGAAAAACACATTTTCCTTGCTGACAATATTCTCATGTAGTTTATCACTTCTCTAAAAGAGTCATTGTGGGCCTATTGTAAAACGTCTGATTACAATATGAAATCTTGGTTTCCTGGCTGAGGGGAGTAACATGTAATACATGTAACTCAGGCTGAAGGCGATTTACAATCACACTGAGTAATGCGGCATCTCAAGGCACAGGAGAGACCTTACAGAGGCTTGGGGCCCCGTACACTAGTTAAAAGTCTGTAATAATCCAATTACAAAACCCCACAATGTGTGCATGGATGCCCAGACGGTTGCAGCACAGATGCCCTCAACAGATCACCTCTGAGCAGTGCCCAGGAGGTGGTAACAGCCATTCTGTGACTCAGAACCCCTGCGGGGACTCTTGGACAGCATTTGAATAAGCAGGCAAAATAGCCTCCACAATCCAGAGGGAAAAAGCTTCTGATCTGAAAACCTGTCAAAAGTTAGGAAAGAGAGAGCCAGTCCTTAGATGGGTGTAGCATGTATCACCCTATTATGGGATTTTATATCCTGCAGCCTATTCATAACAGTACACCATACAGCCCACCATCAAATAACATTAATAAAATTAATGCGGGCAGTATTGGTGGCAGTACTGGCAGTAGGTTCACAAGGAGGAAGCCAGCTATGGTCTTTTCTGAGCCAAAGTCTGGTTTAGTAGCAGCCCTTCCCATATTAGGCTAGAGCCAAAATACCACTCAAAAACTATCTTTTGGTATTTGTTTCATTTATTGTAAGTTTTCTTCCATATTAAGAGATACAACAGAAATATAAAATAAGAATAAAAAACGAACAAAAAATGGAAATTAAACACTAAAGCTTGGTTTAAATAAAGGAATTAGCCCCAATTACATGGAATTCACATTGTAATCATGAGACAAGTAAACAACCATTCTAAGAGAATCCTTGCAGCAATGATAGCTGATAAATCAGGTTATTAGTAATTCTTGTAAGGTTACCACACTTTGTACAACTGATCTGTTTTAGAATGTGATGTACATGTCAAATATTCCAATGGAACCCATTGAAATAGTATCTTATGCCAACCTTTAAAAGATGGGACCTTGTCAGCAATCCACTGTAAGAGGATGTTTTTCCTCTCTGCGAAGGTAAGGATGTTTTACAACCTTCTCTTACCCACAGAAGTAACATGCCTACTAGGGAGACCTAACAGCAAAGAAACCAGGACCAATTCTAGGTCAACCCCTAGAATTTGTTCAATTTCTTGAAAGACATTAGAACAGTACCTTTTGTAATTTGGGAAAAAAACATGCATATCTCCAAATGTACTCCCACATCTCCTCGTCGAATAGTAACAGACAGTTCATTCTCCCACACTGGCTTGACACCTTGTGTGTCTACAGTAGAAAAGGGCCTTAAAGCATCATAAAATGAGCATAAAACAGACTTTTCCTGCTTTTCCTGCTTCTACACCTGCATTGCTTGCTGTTTGGGGTTTTAGGCTGGGTTTCTGTACAGCACTTTGAGATATTAGCTGATGTACGAAGGGCTATATAAATACATTTGATTTGATTTTGATTTGATTTAGGAGCTGATATTTCTCAACCATCTGCTCCAATGACATTAGAATCTTGTCAGCTAATAAATCATTTAGTCTGCCTATGCCCTTATTAAGCCAAAGGTTAAAGCCAACATCCAGCAATCCTGTTACAAAATCAGGGTTGTTAAGAGTCACTGTAAGAGCAGAGGTTAGTTTGGACCTTCCCTCAAAACGTTGAACTGATCTCCATGCTTTGAGTGTATTATGTGTAATGGGATTATTGCAGCTATCTTTTATAGATTGGAAGCTTCTGAAAAATAAAAGATCCTGCAAGGGGTGTTTTTAAAAAGAAGTCTCAATATCTAACCAAATAGAGGAGTCATCACTTGTTATCCAGTCAGTAATATGCCTTAATTGGGCACACCACTTATAAAACCTCATATTGGGCAGATATAAGAGCCCTATAGAACCTGGCAGCTGCAATATTGCCATCTTAACTCTTGGCTTGCGTTTACTACATATAAAGGAACTTAACCAGCCATTTAAATATTTTCTTACTTTATTGGAAAATAAGACCGGGATGATTTGGATTGGGTTAAGTAGTCTAGGTAAAACATTAATTTTCAAGAGGGATATTCTACCTAACCATGAAATCGGAAGAGAATTCCAGCGCTCCAGGTTAGTCCACTATTGATACCAAAATGTTTTGCTTGTCAGCAATCGAGTTTGCAAGATATATAACTTTCATCAGTGGTGTAAAGTACTTAAGTAAAAATACTTTAATGTACTACTTAACTATTTTTGGAGGGTATCTACTTTACTATTTATATTTTTGACAACATTCCTAAACAAAATTTGTACTTACTCCCATACATTGTCCCTGACACCGAAAGTACTTGTTACATTTCAAATGCTCAGGCAGGACAGCATTATGGTCCAATTCATGCACCTATCAATATAACGCGTCGTCATCCGTACTGCCTCTGATCTAGCGGATTCACTAAACACAAATACTGCGTTTGTAAATGATCTATGACTGTTGGAGTGTGCCCCTGTCTATCTGTAAAAAAAAAAAATGTGTGCAGTCTGGTTTGCTTAATATAAGGAATTTGATGTATAACATTTACTTTTACTCAAGTATGACAATTGTGTACTTTTTCCATCACTGTACTTAAGTACATTTAAAACCAGATACTTTTAGTATTTTATTCAAGAACTATTTTACTGGGTGACTTTCACTTTTATGTGAGTAATTTTCTATTAAGGTATGTTTACTTTTACTCAAGTATGACAATTGAATACTTCTTCCACCACTGACTTTCAAAATACAGAAAGTGTCATACTATGATGTGTTTTACATGGAATTTTCCTTTTATTAATTAGCCAAGTAGCTAACAGCGTGTGGCTATCGACTATGCTAAACTGAGTTGGGGGGAAAAGACATCACCCAAGCAGGAAGCCTTTTCTACCTTGTGGGCCAATTAAGCGTTAAGCATTGGGTATAGGAGATTCAAAGTTCACGCCAATTCAGAGTTCACACATTCTGAGTTAACAGCTCATACAGATCAATGCCTGGCATTGGGTCCCGTTGGCTCAGTCGTCTTCCTGCGGCGATGGTTGTGGGTTCGATTCCCACGGGGACCAGTATGAAAAATGAAAATGTATGCTCTGGATAAATGTAAAATGTAATTGTGTGAGGAAGGATTGAAGTTTGCATCCGGTAGCACTAATTCCAAAAAGTTTTGGGACACTGTAAAGTCCATGGAGAATAAGGCACCTCCTCCCAGCTGCTCACTGCTCTGAAACATTGTCATTTACGATAATCGATAATTTCAATAAGCATTTTTCTACGGCTGGCCATGCCCCGGCCAACATCTCAGCACCCACTGCAGCAACTTGCCCAAGCCCCCCCCCCCCAAATCTGGATCCCTACAAATCAGCTGGGATTGATAATCTGGACCCTCTCTTTCTAAAATTATCAGTGGAAATTGTTGCAACTATTACTAGCCTAGTCAACCTATCTTTCGTATCATCTGAGATCCCCAAAGATTGGAAAGCTGCCGCGGCCATCCCCCTCTTCAAAGGGGGAGACACTCTAGACCCAAACTGTTATAGACCTATATCCATCCTGCCCTGCCTTTCTAAAATCTTCGAAAGCCAAATGAACAAACAGATCACCGACCATTTTGAATCCTACCGTACCTTCTCCACTATGCAATCTGGTTTCCGAGCTAGTCATGGGTGCACCTCAGCCATGCTCAAGGTCCTAAACGATATCATAACTGCCATCGATAAGTACTGTGCAGTACTGTGCAGCCGTCTTCATCGACCTGGCTTTCAACTCTGTCAATCACCACATTCTTATCGCCAGACTCATTAGCCTTGGCTTCTCAAATGACTGCCTCGCCTGGTTCACCAACTACTTCTCAGATAGAGTTCAGTGTGTCAAATTGGAGAGCCGGTTGTCCGGACCTCTGGCAGTCTCTATGGGGGTGCCACAGGGTTCAATTCTCGGGCCGACTCTTTTCTCTGTATTTATCAATGATGTCGCTCTTGCTGCTGGTGATTCTCTGATACACCTCTACTCAGACAACACCATTCTGTATACATCTGGCCCTTCTTTGGACACTGTGCTAACCAACCTCCAAAACAAGCTTCAATGCCATAAAACACTACTTCCGAGGCCTCCAAATGCTTTTAAATGCAAATGAAACTATGTGCATGCTCTTCAACCGATTGCTGCTTGCACCCTCCCGCCTGTCTAGCTTCACTACTCTGGACGGTTCTGACTTAGAATATGTGGACAACTACAAATAGCTAGGTGTCTGGTTAGACTGTAAACTCTCCATCCAGACTCACATTAAGCATCTCCAATCCAAAATTAAATCTAGAATGCTCACTCATGCTGCCAAACATACCCTCATAAAACTGACTACTGATCCTTGACTTCGGAGATGTCATTTACAAAATAGCCTCAAACACTCTACTCAGCAAACTGGATGTAGTCTATCACAGTGCCATCTGTATTGTCACCAAAGCCCCATATACTACCCACCACTGCGACCTGTATGCTCTCTTTGGCTGGCCCTCACTACATATTTGTCGCCAAACCCACTGGCTCCAGGTCATCTATAAGTCTATGCTATGTAAAGCCCTGCCTTTATCTCAGCTCACTGGTCACCATAGCAACACCCACCCGTAACCCGTAGCACGTGCTCCAGCAAGTATATTTCACTGGTCACCCCCAAAGCCAACACTCCCTTTGGCTGCCTTTCCTTCCAGTTCTCTGCTGCCAATGACTGGAACGAATTACAAAAATCACTGAAGCTGGAGTCTTATATCTCCCTCTCTAACGTTAAGCATCAGCTGTCAGAGCAGCTTACCAATCACTGTACCTGTACACAGCCCATCTGTAAATAGCACACCCAACTACCACATCCCTATATTGTTACTTATCCTCTTGCTCTTTTGCACCCGTGTCTTTACGTGCACATCATCATCTGCACATCTGTCACTCCAGTGTTAATGCTAAATTGTAATTATTTAGCCTCCATGGCCTATTTATTGCCTTACCTCCCTGCTCATCTACATTTGCACACCATGTACATAGATGTTTCTATTGTGTTATTGAATGTACGTTTGTTTGTGTAACTGTGTTGTTGTTTTTGTCGCACTGCTTTGCTTTATCTTGGCTGTAAATTAGATATATACAGTGGGGCAAAAAAGTATTTAGTCAGCCACCAATTGTGCAATGTGATTTTCTGGATTTTTTTTGTAATTTTGTCTGTCATAGTTGAAGTGTAGCTATGATGAAAATTACAGGCCTCTGTCATCTTTTTAAGTGGAAGAACTTGCACAATTGTTGGCTGACTAAATACTTTTTTGCCCCACTGTATATATATATATATATATATTATATCTACAGTGCCTTGCGAAAGTATTCGGCCCCCTTGAACTTTGCGACCTTTTGCCACATTTCAGGCTTCAAACATAAAGATATAAAACTGTATTTTTTTGTGAAGAATCAACAACAAGTGGGACACAATCATGAAGTGGAACGACATTTATTGGATATTTCAAACTTTTTTAACAAATCAAAAACTGAAAAATTGGGCGTGCAAAATTATTCAGCCCCCTTAAGTTAATACTTTGTAGCGCCACCTTTTGCTGCGATTACAGCTGTAAGTCGCTTGGGGTATGTCTCTATCAGTTTTGCACATCGAGAGACTGACATTTTTTCCCATTCCTCCTTGCAAAACAGCTCGAGCTCAGTGAGGTTGGATGGAGAGCATTTGTGAACAGCAGTTTTCAGTTCTTTCCACAGATTCTCGATTGGATTCAGGTCTGGACTTTGACTTGGCCATTCTAACACCTGGATATGTTTATTTTTTAACCATTCCATTGTAGATTTTGCTTTATGTTTTGGATCATTGTCTTGTTGGAAGACAAATCTTTGTCCCAGTCTCAGGTCTTTTGCAGACTCCATCAGGTTTTCTTCCAGAATGGTCCTGTATTTGGCTCCATCCATCTTCCCATCAATTTTAACCATCTTCCCTGTCCCTGCTGAAGAAAATCAGGCCCAAACCATGATGCTGCCACCACCATGTTTGACAGTGGGGATGGTGTGTTCAGCTGTGTTGCTTTTACGCCAAACATAACGTTTTGCATTGTTGCCAAAAAGTTCAATTTTGGTTTCATCTGACCAGAGCACCTTCTTCCACGTTTGGTGTGTCTCCCAGGTGGCCTGTGGCAAACTTTAAACAACACTTTTTATGGATATCTTTAAGAAATGGCTTTCTTCTTGCCACTCTTCCATAAAGGCCAGATTTGTGCAATATACGACTGATTGTTGTCCTATGGACAGAGTCTCCCACCTCAGCTGTAGATCTCTGCAGTTCATCCAGAGTGATCATGGGCCTCTTGGCTGCATCTCTGATCAGTCTTCTCCTTGTATGAGCTGAAAGTTTAGAGGGACGGCCAGGTCTTGGTAGATTTGCAGTGGTCTGATACTCCTTCCATTTCAATATTATCGCTTGCACAGTGCTCCTTGGGATGTTTAAAGCTTGGGAAATCTTTTTGTATCCAAATCCGGCTTTAAACTTCTTCACAACAGTATCTCGGACCTGCCCGGTGTGTTCCTTGTTCTTCATGATGCTCTCTGCGCTTTTAACGGACCTCTGAGACTATCACAGTGCAGGTGCATTTATACGGAGACTTGATTACACACAGGTGGATTGTATTTATCATCATTAGTCATTTAGGTCAACATTGGATCATTCAGAGATCCTCACTGAACCTCTGGAGAGAGTTTGCTGCACTGAAAGTATAGGGGCTGAATAATTTTGCACGCCCAATTTTTCAGTGTTTGATTTGTTAAAAAAGTTTGAAATATCCAATAAATGTCGTTCCACTTCATGTGTCCCACTTGTTGTTGATTCTTCACAAAAAAATACAGTTTTATATCTTTATGTTTGAAGCCTGAAATGTGGCAAAAGGTCGCAAAGTTCAAGGGGGCCGAATACTTTCGCAAGGCACTGTATATATTATATCTATATATATATATATAATATATATTTGTAAGCAAGTACATTTCCATGTCACTCAATATTACATCCCATTGGGGGTTGGAACCTCTGATCCCCTGAGTGACAGCCATTCAGAGTGATTGTAGGTCGTCTTCAGTCTGACCCTCATGACCAGCTTCATTCCCAGTGGTCTATGCTAGGATGTGTAAAATGAACTATTGAACCAATCGATAGACAATTTGAAACATGTTTTTGCGAGACCTAGGAGTTATTTCAAACATGCTTCTGATTCTTGTCTCTCTTTCGCACCACACAATTGTTGTCAATCAATCACATGTATTGAAGCTATAGCAGATGGGGCGGCAGGGTAGCCTAGTGGTTAGATCGTTGGGCTAGTAACTGGAAGGTTGCAAGTTCAAATCCCTGAGCTGACAAGGTACAAGTCTGTCATTCTGCCCCTGAACAGGCAGTTAACCCACTGTTCCTAGGCCGTCAATGAAAATAAGAATTTGTTCTTAACTGACTTGCCTAGTAAAATAAAAAAGCCCTTTACATTAGCAGATGTCACAAAGTGCTTATACAGAAACCCAGCCTAAAACAGCAAGCAATGCAGATATAGAAGCACGGTGGCTAGGAACATTTCCCTAGAAAGGCAGGAATCTAGGAAGAAACCTAGAGAGGAACCAGGCTCTGAGGGGTGGCCAGTCCTCTTTTGGCTGTGCCGGTTGGAGATTATAACAGTACATTGCCATTAAGGTCAGATTGTCTGGTGTACCTGAAAGATAGATTTTTATTCCATAGATAGTGTGGACATCGCTGAGCCTACCTTGTGTCATGCTATTTCCGTGATACATTTCAAAACCCTCTTTTTTCTGCCTGACTCATTGTTCGGTTATGAGGGAACAAACTCACAGTCAATTATATTTCTCCCAATGCTTTTAATTAATGTCTTCAGTATAATTCTGTAGGATCTCACCTCTTCTCAGTAGCCTCAGTACAAGGAGCAAGCTTGAGAAATGTCAAGCCTGTAAGTTAATCACTGTGTTAGACCTTAATACAAATACCATAAATGTCTATTTGGCATCTTCACTCAGTTAAGGTACACATTTATTTCAATATCATGAGTCTTGTAAGCTTTTACTACAATTTGTATATTTTGGATCTGGTTGGGAGGCAGACAGCTCCACCTAAATACCTGTTGTCATGTTATAGCCTATTATTTATAATTTCCATCATTCACAGAAAGGATCATCCACTATATTAAGTCGGGGGTCAGTTATTTTTCATGAGCTGATGGTCGGGGGGCAGGAAGATAATTATAAATCATTTTTAGACCGCAAATTGACACCAAGAAGCCCAAACAGATACAATATTTGACTTAAACAATAATTTCAAACCTTGCTTACATCTGTGTATAGTTACATGTTTCTCTGTATTACGCGTGGGAATACTTGGGAACAGATTTCCAACATTTAAATCACTTGCCGTTGGTTTCATGGTGTTTTACAGTCTTTTATGTCTAATAATAAAACTTGCAGGCCAAATCTGGCCCGTTTACAGGTTGACTTGATAATGTTTGACTTCAGGTACATATTCCATCAACTGTTCCCTGTACCAAATCAACAATAACCCGTTGTGTTAATGCTGGTGTAGTTGGCTGAACACAAATATCCTTTATTACTGTGTAATTTTGAAGCTATAGCAGATGATTATGACAGAAGACACAGGTATAGCTAGCTAAATGTGACAGGTAGATCTACCCTCTTCTTCACAGTGTATTTCTTACATCCCTCCGCAACAGCCCGAGGCGGGGAAAGTGTGCCTTCACTTCCTGTGACTATATATGGAGACCACCGGTATAGCATGAGTGAAGAAGAAAACATCTCCAGGAAAAATGAGAGCGTTTGTCTGTGATCAAATAAAATAAATTAACGTTTATTGCGGCCGATGACTATCTACTATCTTAAAGAGACAAACACCTATTTTCCGTCGATTTTGTTGTGCCAAAACAGGAACTCAGAGACGCAAGCAAAAACATACGCACATCGCAACTGTGAATGAGAAAGCTACAGGTGAGCATTATTTTTCTTTATCTACAGCATTTCAACTTTATTTAGTTGCGCGTATACCATCTCTATTCCATGTCTGTTTGTTTTAAAGATGAAAAGAGCACTTTGCATTATTGATTGTATTCTGTTTCAATATGTGAACATTTTGGAGGGGACATTTCATTGCTTCCATACCTGTTGAATTTAATTGTAACCAACTTGCGTGCATAATCAACGAATATTTTAAAAAGTTGACAGATACATATTTTATGCCATGGTAAATCTTATGTGTATGAATGTCGTTTTGTTGTCACTTAGCTGCTAGTCCCCCTTTAAGTTTATTATTCTATGAAAAAGTTGTTTATCCATCCCCTCAGAATCCAGTAATATTAATTTCGGTTTTAAAATGAAATCCTAGTTATTCATTATGCTTTTGGTTGATCTGTTGGTTGATTATTGACCAGAAAAAAAGTACGAACAGGTGATTTCATTTCCTCAACAAGATGTTGTCTAATGGTACGCACTATCTTTCAGAGGATCTTGTGTTCTCTAACATGCACTCTGCATGTGATCTTTCAAAGGATTTCATCCTATTGTTCCATCTTAGTTGTTCATGTCAATGATACGTTTAGAAAAGCTGCAACCTGTTCCCTACATTGGTCAAGGCAACCCAACCTTGCTGAACTGAAACTCTTATTTGGTATGTGGAAATAATTTAAGAAACAGACAGGCAGAGAAGCGCACACATTTTTTTTTAAATACAGAAGTATGTATGTCAATTATTATTTTCACTTAAAGGCTAGATGTGTGAATTGATAATAACTGCATAGTTACACTTATAGTGCTTTCAACAAATCTCCATTACTGCACAATTAGAATCCTTTGTAGAGCATACTTTCCCCCAATCATCCAGTCCTACAAAATTGTCATGAAGCACAGTTTTCTGCATGAGGGATGTATTCGCCAAGAGAACCTGTCTTATGTATATATCATGCAGTTGTCTTGGAAACTGACTAACCTGACGTAGGGATGGTTGGTGTGTTCGTTATAGCAATCACTCCTGGTAACCTCCCTTTTAACTTTTAACAATACTTCTGAAAGTACCGATGGTCTCTCTCCAATAATTGTGCGATATTGGCCCTCATTTGTGCATTTCAATGATGAGGTTTGATGCATAATCAGTCTGGTCTTTGTGGCAATACACTCTGCACTCAGACGATTTGCATGTGCCAGAGAGGTGTATGACTGTTATGCAGATTGCAGGAATATGATTTCCTTTTTTAATGAAGCTCTTTAGAGGTAAACAAAAACAAGCGGGGTCCTAAGTGTTCACTTAGAAGGAGCTCATTAAGTATCTTAAGGAGACAAATAACTCAGACAGGTGTTGTTGTATTTCCACGGCACCTAGAAAGTAATCACTTAGAGTTTTAATAAGGAATTACATTTCATCATCATGTACCAAGTGGATGCATTCAGTGAAGAAAATATTATTTCCTCCACTGAATTTTGCCTCTCCTACATGAGTAGCCTCATAGCCTGTAATTAATCCTGCATCATATTACGCTAATCAAAATAATTTAACAAAATGTGCCTCTGGACACACATCGTAATGTCCCAGAAGACAGAAAACTCTGAATCCGATTTTCTTTTACCATTTTGTTTCACACAATTCTTAGAAGTCCCCCTTGAGTTCTCTTGAGAAAATAGGTCTCTCAATCTTATACAAAGAGAACAATTACAGAATAGTCATGTTATGTCTGCACAGTGCATTTACAGTGCTGTATTGAGAGTAACATTAGCACACAGTTTGATAGTGCTGTTATTTTTGGGATATGCCTAATGTATTGTGACATGTGATTGTCTGATTGCTTGGTTCTGTAACGGTCACTTCAGTTTGAGATATGAAAAAACAACGGTTGATTAGAAATCGCTGTCGCAGAGATATCATTCTAAACACAATCAGTCACTTGAATGGTTGTTCCCACATCTATGGTTACATCTATGGCTATAAAAAAAAATCCATTCTCTTATTGATTGACGGTTTAAATCTGTCTGTGTGGTACAGTTTCTTCCCTCAAAGCTTTAGAGACTACTTTAGAGCCTCTAAAGACTCTACTTTAGAGGCTGCAGGTTAGTGGCTACTTTTGAGCCTCTAAAACCTCTAATTTAGATGCTGCAGGTTAGAGGCTACTTGATTCTAGAGCTTAGCCCTATGAGTCACACTCTCAGCACTACTGGTGCTATAAAAAACACTGGCTAACACTGTCTATTCCCCGCACCCCTCTCTCTCTCTCCTTAAATACCCAAAAGAGCAACTTGTGAAAAGGTGGAGTGAGAAGGTAACTTCATTTCGATGTGTCCATATGTCAATTTGGCCCTTATAGTAGGACTACGTATGACTATGAGTCTACGGATCCAGGTCGTATTATGTTGGTTGAAGGGTTCCCCGGTCCTTTTTTCTAAAGAGAGACGAACACGCTGTGAATCATTCATTTGTCCCTTCACACAGGATCATGGTTTTGTAAAGGATCGAGCTCATAAGCATTTACCCTCACCATCATGCAACCTTTCATATAATATAATATATCCTGTCATAGTCACCATGGTTGATATTGTGTTGTGTTTGAGGTTGTGTTTGTATTGAGAGTTGAGTTGAGTAGAATAGAGAGGAGACCTTCCTTATCTACATAACATAACCAGTCTGTATTGTTTTACATATCATGTAATGCATTGCATGTACCCAGTGTATTCAGAGAATAGTCATAAAAGTGAATTCTCATTGAATAGAGAATTGTTGCTCCCTGCAGTATGCCCTTGTTCATGTGGATCTCTAAGTAGTTTCTGCTGTGTTGCCAGATTGTGGCTTTGTATAGCCTAACTAGCACAGAAAGACTTTACCCATGCTGTTAAACAGCTCCCAGACTCAATCCCACCAACACTGACAAATATTCACTGCCTATCGATCTCAGATGCAAAGTGTCAGTCTTATGTCAATCCTGAATTGAGCGCCCGCTGATCAACCTATCAGATTGGCTCATTGGCTGTGCAGGGGCTACTGAGAATAAGCTGCTACCGTGGAACCTCTGATTGTCATCGGGTGGTTCTGCCAAAGCCTAGAGGGGATCAGAGCCCTTATCTATCTAGACATGCACACAGATCCCAATGATACTGTAGCTATGTCTCCCCATTCCATGTGAGGAATTTTCTCTCCATGTTCAACAAGAGCCTTAAAGGTTTGATGTGGAGCTCCCAGCCCAACATGTTCTGTCTGCCATGTCACAATGCCCAGGACTCTAGTATGGCTGTTATGTTTGTGTTGGACATACAGTGGGGCAAAAAAGGATTTAGTCAGCCACCAATTGTGCAAGTTCTCCCACTTAAAAAGATGAGAGAGGCCTGTAATTTTCATCATAGGTACAATTCAACTATGACAGACAAAATTAGGGGGAAAAAATCCAGAAAATCACATTGTAGGATTTTTAATGAATTTATTTGCAAATTATGGTGGAAAATAAGTATTTGGTCACCTACAAACAAGCAAGATTTCTGGCTCTCACAGACCTGTAACTTCTTCTTTAAGAGGCTCCTCTGTCCTCCACTCGTTACCTGTATTAATGGCCAAGACCAAAGAGCTGTCAAAGGACACCAGAAACAAAATTGTAGACCTGCACCAGGCTGGGATGACTGAATCTGCAATAGGTAAGCAGCTTGGTTTGAAGAAATCAACTGTGGGAGCAATTAACTCCCACAATGGAAGACATACAAGACCACTGATAATCTTGCTCGATCTGGGGCCCCACGCAAGATCTCACCCCGTGGGGTCAAAATGATCACAGGAACGGTGAGCAAAAATCCCAGAACCACACGGGGGGACCTAGTGAATGACCTGCAGAGAGCTGGGACCAAAGTAACAAAGCCTACCATCAGTAACACACTATGCCGCCAGGGACTCAAATCCTGCAGTGCCAGATGTGTCCCCCTGCTTAAGCCAGTACATGTCCAGGCCCATCTGAAGTTTGCTAGAGAGCATTTGGATGATCCAGAAGAAGATTGGGAGAATGTCATATGGTCAGATGAAACCAAAATATAACTTTTTGGTAAAAACTCAACTCGTCATGTTTGAGGACAAAGAATGCTGAGTTGCATCCAAAGAACACCATACCTACTGTGAAGCATGGGGGTGGAAACATCATGCTTTGGGGCTGTTTTTCTGCAAAGGGACCAGGACGACTGATCCATGTAATGGAAAGAATGAATGGGGCCATGTATCGTGAGATTTTGAGTGAAAACCTCCTTCCATCAGCAAGGGCATTGAAGATGAAACATGGCTGGGTCTTTCAGCATGACAATGATCCCAAAAACACCGCCCGGGCAATGAAGGAGGGGCTTCGTAAGAAGCATTTCAAGGTCCTGGAGTGGCCTAGCCAGTCTCCAGATCGCAGTCCGTGTTGCTCAGCAACAGCCCCAAAACATCACTGCTCTAGAGGGAATCTGCATGGAGGAATGGGCCAAAATTCCAGCAACAGTGTGTGAAAACCTTGTGAAGACTTACAGAAAACGTTTGACCTCTGTCATTGCCAACAAAGGGTATATAACAAAGTATTGAGATAAACTTTTGTTATTGACCAAATACTTATTTTCCACCATAATTTGCAAATAAATTCTTTAAAAATCCTACAATGTGATTTTCTGGATTTTTTTCTCATTTTGTCTGTCATAGTTGAAGTGTACCTATGATGAAAATTACAGGCCTCTCTCATCTTTTTAAGTGGGAGAACTTGCACAATTGGTGGCTGACTAAATACTTTTTGCCCCACTGTAAGTGAGCCCTTGTCAAATCAATAATGTCCTTTCCCCCTGATTATCTGTAGATGAGCCATTCACACAGGTTTCAGTCTGTGGGCCTGAGTGACCACTTGTTTGGCCCACACACAAAGGATTCATCAATCAAAAAGATAGCGGTTAATTGGGTTGGTTCCATAATGATGTTGTTTTTGTGTGCCTTTAAATGTAATTACATTTTGACAAAGCGGAAGGTCAACATGTGGATATCTTTATTATGTGGATATCTTATTATTTAATTATAATTTTGCAGAATGCCCATTTGATTGCCAGTCGTTAATGAAAAGCATTCTTGACATTTCAGTGGTTTGTAGAGCATCCTGAACATACATAACGTAATAAATAATAGAATGAATTACTTCCAGTGTATGTCCCAAAACCACAATAATATTGAGAAATGACAACTGTGGAAAATACAATTGGATTAGAGAAAAAAAAAAAAAACACACACACACACACACACACACATACACACACACACACACACACACACAGTAGGCCATATACACTACAGTCCATGCACATAATCAAGTCAATCTCCCGTAGGACCAACGAGATCATTTAAACAATCTGTATTCTGATGGACTGGCAGGATCGTCACCAAACATGGCTAAATAGATAACACTTGTGGACTAATTGATAACAACGGCATTCAAATTACATTTAATAAAAATGCCTGCCTTCTATTTTGAAAAAGATATCATGGCAGAGTCAGTTCACTCAATCCTGAAGAAATGAGATCAAGAAAGCAAGCTGTGAGACTCCAGGGTCCCACAGATGGATACACTTTACAGCAGCAGTCTAGGCTGGCTGATGTCATTTGATAGATACCAGTAGGTTAACCAATCTATAAGGATGATAATGACATCAGCGGCAGGATGAGTCCCCGGCGACGGAATGGGATATATTTTTTTTATAGATATGAGTCATAAATCCATTTTTTATCTCCATCACAATTGGCTTTGGAAAGAACTGTGTCATTCTGGCTCCCTGGGAGTCTGATGATTGGGTATTTGCAGTCCTTTAGCCTCCCTGAATATGGAGATTTATTTATTTATTTTTTTTTTATTTTACCTTTATTTAACCAGGCAAGTCAGTTAAGAACAAATTCTTATTTTCAATGACGGCCTGGGAACAGTGGGTTAACTGCCTGTTCAGGGGCAGAACGACAGATTTGTACCTCGTCAGCTCGGGGGTTTGAACTCACAACCTTCCGGTTACTAGTCCAACGCTCTAACCACTAGGCTACCCTGCCGATGAGGAGATGAGAATCTAGGTGGGATCGGGACCCACTTTTTCCTCATTGGTGCTGTGGTGTGTTAAGCTAGCCTGGCCAGGGGAAGACTGATATAATAACATTAAGTGATTATTTATGCAGCCTGCCTCGGTAGAATTCTGTCTACCTGGATTTACCAACCCCTTTCTCTCCCTCCACCGTTACCATAGAGACCCCTCCATCCCCTAACAGCAAGGAGCCTTTCGCTGCTGGGGCTCGCTGGCTTCTCACAAGAGAAACACAGTGTTGAGCAACGCCGTCAGTCCCTGTTAAGGTTCGGGCACCTGTGATGTGTGTGTGTGTGTGTTTGTGTGAGAGTGAAAGTGAGAGTGAGAGTAAGAGAGACAGATATTCACTTGGCTGTGAGTGTTTCCTTGGCACGTTGACTCGTTTTTTGTCACTGGGACTTGATGACTGAGACAGAGGGACATCCAGTTGGGAGGCCAGCCACGTCTAATTGAAATGAGCTGCTCACCTGGGAGAAGGCTTCTCCCTGACTGTGATGCTTTGCTAACTATCACCAGTCAGAGCTGCAAGTGTATACCTAACAGACAAGTATTGCATCTGAGACACAAGCAGGTATCTGGTGTTAGTAGTTTGCTCGGTTAAAACGGCATCAGGTGTCTATGACCTTGGGGAAACATGAAACGGTGCACACAGTTGACCAATATATAACAAATCTCTCTCACAAAAGCCTCCCCTGAGAAATGAAAATGTGAAATGAAAACAGTACTTCTTATCATGTGGGTTTAACTATGGTGTCGCTGTATAGGAAATAGTGGCATGAGATTCAAACCCACTTCATTCATAGGCAGTAACTCTTTTGACCCATATCCAAGGGGCACTGCAATCCAGAACCGTCCTCACTGGTTGCATCATAGACATATGAATACCTACATCGATGATACTATTGACATTCTAACTAACTCTGTCTCGACCAGTT
Source organism: Oncorhynchus mykiss (assembly GCF_057628025.1). Lineage (NCBI taxonomy): Eukaryota > Metazoa > Chordata > Actinopteri > Salmoniformes > Salmonidae > Oncorhynchus > Oncorhynchus mykiss. Next base: position 49,072,364 of record NC_143034.1, read on the forward strand.
ACATTGAGTTAATTCCTATTACAAATATATTGTCTAGCTAGCTGTTATTAGCTAGCTGTCACTTTCACTGTTTTAAGAGAAGGCAGAACACAGAGCTGCCAGTCTGTCTCTCTTCCTCTTCCCTCAGAGATGTGACAAAAAAAATACATTTGCTGTCAGCTGATGAAAAGAATGTATATCTGTCCCCTGAAAAAACTTTGCCATCAATCAAACCCTCTCTCTTGTATCCATGTCATTTCTTGTCTTTTAGTGCCTTTTAGTTTTTTCTCTACCTCTACATTGTACTGTTGCTGCGTCTACTGGTGTCAGCCACCATACAAGCTGGTCAGAGGCTGGAGAGTGACTCATACTCACTGGGGTGGAACCTAACGATGGCCTTGTTCTTTAGAAATCTCACATCGTGTCACAGTTTAAATAGGACCCTTAAGAACAAAGTCAGGGATGAATTAGATGTCTGTGGTGATGATACTTCTATCTTAGCAGCACTTCTCTCTGCTACAGTAGATGGGGGTCGGTGGAGGAGGATTTGAGAGAGCATTGCTTTAATGAGAGTTATTGCTTGTCACAACAGTGGCCAACCAGCAAGTCTATGATGAAATCAAACAGCATACGATATCAGTCAGCCTTGGACAGAAATAGCACGTACCTTCTGCCATGGGTTGAGCATAATTGAGTTAAGAGGGTGTGATTACTGTGATTAGTCCTGTGTTTATGTAGCCAAAGGGAAGCTCCTCAAGTAGATATATCACATCTGTGGTAGATACTGTATATCCAACTATAGTTCAAATAAACACTGGGATAAACAATTACAAGGATTTTCAGACATTTACTGAACATTGTTGTACAACCTGACACATGTTTTAGGCTCATGTTCATGTGAATTATTCTCCTTGTGACCCCAGGTAGTGAATGAGCATGACGACGTTGCTGGACCTGAAGAGCAGTGTTCTGAGGCAGGTGCAGAGGAGCCAGTCTCTGAGGGGGAGGAGGGAGCCATCAGCCTCAGCAGCCAGCAGCATCCCCGTCACACACTGCCCTGACCAGTTACCTCACGGGTGAGTCTCACACACTGCCCTGACCAACTATCTCACGGGTGAGTCTCACACACTGCCCAGACCAACTACCTCACGGGTGAGTCTCACACACTGCCCTAACCAACTATCTCACGGGTGAGTCTCACACACTGCCCTAACCAACTATCTCACGGGTGAGTCTCACACACTGCCCAGACCAGCTACCTCACGGGTGAGGCTCAATGGCACACAGAATCAACAGCAGTTATAATCGCTCACATGCATGTAAACACGGATATTCACTCACACACTCATTCACTCAGGTAGTAATAATAATAATATAGCACTTTTCATTACAACATAGAATCTCAAAGCGCTTGCAAATAAACTATTTATTAAAAATGGAAAGCGAAAGCTGTCTCTAGTCAGGCAGTTTGAAATGAGTGGAGAGAGGGATATTGATGGTAGCCAGGGAGAAATTCAGTCTGACGGATACAGCTGCACACACACAAGCATTCAGACTGGATGAAGAAAAGGTTCTTCTGTCTCTGAGAAGAAGGCCTAGTCTGGTGCGGGGGACTATAAATATTCTGGACAAACCCAATATGTTTAATGTGTCCCTCTCCTCTACTCCAGAGATGGGACCTGTTTCTAAAATGCCTCGATCAGTCTGGTCTTCCCCAAGGAGACATCAAACATCCCAAAATACCAACAGCTACATGCACAGTCAGACACTCAGTGAACGGGGAACATTTTTTGGGGGGGGGGAACAACACTTAGAAATACTTAAATGGTCTATAATTTATCTTTAATATGTAACTCTAGAACTTTTCAGAACTTTTATTGAAAAAGAACGAACCAAATGAATCCAATACGTGTCAACAGAATTTTCTTATGTTATTGATTAACACATTTATTTGATTGATTAACCCCAAACTGAGATGGTTGTGATGAGCTGTCATCCTAAGAATATTGGCAGATGAATTGTCCACAGCAGAATTGACAGGCGCAGGTGAATAAATCAATTGTTTTTCCATTCGTCCTTTGGAGCGAGTCTTCTGTTTTGATTCCTCTTCAGCTGAATGTCAAAGCCATAAGTAATGGGCATGTGAACCTTGAGGTTTCTATAGCAACCCAACAACGTCTGTTTGTTACAGCCTGCTCCTAAAATATGAACAGCTAGATTGTTAATGACGGCGCCTATTTTATTTGTGAGGGAGAAAAACACCTGTGATGCTCTGAGCAGAACCTTTTGTAATTATTACTTTGATCTGTTGAATTATTAAACACTGGCTCTTTAAAAGACTTGAGGAGCTACAGCGACCCAACACTATTGATACACAGGGGAGATTGGGGTGGGTTCTCTCAGGGGTGGGTTCTCTCAGGGGTGGGTTCTCTCAGGGGTGGGTTGTCTCAAGGGTGGGTTGTCTCAGGGGTGGGTTGTCTCAGGGGTGGGTTGTCTCAGGGGTGGGTTCTCTCAGGGGTGGTTTGTCTCAGGGGTGGGTTGTCTCAGGGGTGGGTTGTCTCAGGGGTGGGTTGTCTCAGGGGTGGGTTGTCTCAGGGGTGGGTTGTCTCAGGGGTGGTTTGTCTCAGGGGTGGTTTGTCTCAGGGGTGGTTTGTCTCAGGGGTGGGTTGTCTCAGGAGTGGGTTGTCTCAGGGGTGGGTTGTCTCAGGGGTGGGTTGTCTCATAGGTTGGTTGTCTCATTAGTTGATTGTATCGTGAGTTGGTTGTCACAGTGCTAATTACTCCCAATTTAAATGGCTAATTACTCCCAATCTAATATTGTTAAGGGTAACGTGGGAATTTGATAAAATAACTCATCCACCCACCTGGTCAATTTATGTCAGCATAACGAAACATTGAGGTGAGGAGAATTTGTGTATTTTTGCTAGGTAAATCTATCGACCTACAGTGCATTTGTAAAGTATTCAGACCCCTTGACTTTTTTCACATTTTGTTACGTTACAGCCTAATTCTAAAACTGATTAAATAAAATGTGTTCCTCATCAATCTACACACAATACCCCATAATGACAAAGCAAAACCGTTTTTTAGACATTTTTGCAAATGTATTTAAATAAAAAGAAAAACAGAAATACCTTATTTACATAAGTATTCAGACCCTTTGCCATGAGACTCGAAATTGAGCTCAGGTGCATCCTGTTTCCATTGATCATCCTTGAGATGTTTCTGCAACTTGGAGTCCACCTGTGGTAAATTCAATTGATTGGGCATGATTTGGAAAGGCACACACCTGGGTCCCACAGTTGACAGTGCATGTCAGAGCATAAACCAAGCCATGAGGTTGAAGGAATTGTCCATAGAGGTCCGAGACAGGATTATGTCGAGACACAGATATGGGGAAAAGTACCAACAAATGGCTGCAGGATTGAAGGTCCCCAAGAACAAAGCGGCCTCCGTCATTATTAAATGGAAGAAGTTTGGAACCATCGAGACTCTTCCTAGAGCTGGCCATCCGGCCAAACTGAGCAATCGGGGGAGAAAGGCCTTGGTCAGGGAGGTGACCAAGAACCCAATGGTCATTCTGACAGAGCTTTAGAGTTACTCTGTGGAGATGTCAGAAGGATAACCATCTCTGCAGAACTCCACCAATCAGGCCTTTATGGAAGAGTGGTCAGACTGAAGCCACTCCTCAGTAAAAGGCACATGACAGCCCGATTGGAGTTTGCCAAAAGGCACCTAAAGACTCTCAGACCATGAGAAACAAGATTCTCGGATCTGATGAAACAAAGATTGAACTCTTTGACCTGAATGCCAAGCATCATGTCTGGAAGAAACCTAGCACAATCCCTACGGTGAAGCATGGTGGTGGCAGCATCATGCTGTGGGGATGTTTTTCAGCGGAAGGGTCTGGGAGGCTAGTCAGGATCGAGGGGAAAGATAAACAGAGCAAAGTACAGAGATCCTTGATGAGAACCTGCTCCAGAGCGCTCAGGACCTCAGACTGGGGCGAGGGTTCACCTTCCAACAGGACAACAACCCTGAGCACACAGCCAAGACAACGCAGGAGTGGCCCAGCCAGAGCCCATGTAAATATGATATTTCCGTTTTTTTTATTTGTAATAAATTAGCAACAATTTCTAAACCTGTTTTTGCTTTGTCATTATTGGGTGTTGTGTATAGATTGAAGCGGGGGGAAAAGACAATGTAATCACTTTTAGAATAAAGCTGTTACGTAAAATGTGAAAAAAGTCTGTCTGATTTACATGGGGGGGGGGGGGGGGGGGCGGTTGGTTGTCATTATCAACTCCATTATAATACATCCCAAGCTCTTTTGTGCTTTTTTTTTGTTGTGTTTTCAGCTTCCTTCATTGCCTCTCTTTCACAAATATATTTTCTGCCACACACCCACACACACATGCATGTGCAAACACACGCATACACACACACACACACATTTACTTAATGTCATACGGTATTCTCACGGCATATAAAGCTTCATTTTGTTCTGAATATTGTTAAGTCAAAGAAAGACTTTGCTATTTACAAGACTCGACTATGTATCCTATATATCTTCATTTCCTGTTACTAAAGGAATGAGCTAGTAGCGAACAACCGAACTCGTACTGTGACATCCAACCCCGTGTTGGGGCTGAGTGTGTTTGATGGCTTAACTCCATACTGGGATAAGATTTATTTTAAAGGCTCCCCATTTCAACCCAAGACATTGTTCTTTCTCCTAATATTAAAACAAGTCTTATAAATGCTTCCCATCTGAAACAGTTGGGAACAGTTTGTTTATATACTATGACAACATTTTGTGATGTTTGGTCATCTGCACGGGTTTTTTTGGGCTGTTTGTGCACACAAAAATGTCTCTCGAGGCAAGCCGAAGTCAGTAGCCTAAGTCTAAGGATTCTAGGAGTCTAAGGATTCTAGCCTAAGGATTCTTCAATGAAGTGTTTGTCATTCAACGAGAGACGACTCGTTTTCATGCAAATTATTTCACTTGAGAAATACTGCACCAAATGTCTTCGATCTAAAATCTCAACAAAAATAAAAAATGTACGACACATTTCATGAGTGAGTTTGAGGAAGAGTATACTGGCTATGGCATCTCAAGATGAACAAACAGTACTATTGCTACTTTTTTTCAAGCAAATGTCTTTTAAGGGAGTATGCAAGCACACTCGTTTGGTTCGACCGAGGCATGCTGACACCTTAACAGTACCGGTGCTGTGAAACACAAGAGTAAAAAAATAAGTGTGACAATCAACCCCGGTCTCCCCTTTATCAACCCAGCTATGGGAGATGAATTGGATCAGTATCATGTCAATCTGACCCATTGATTTGCACTGAAAATGTGACATTCTCCCTCCATCCATTTTGTACCTTCCTGGACTGCAACGAGAGAGATTATAATTAGACCTGGCCCCTGTGTCACCATGATGGCTCTAAACGATCACTCACTCTATCACCACTTGGAGAGAAGAAGGAGGGAGATGGAGGAAGGAGATAGAGAGAGACTTGTCTTCCTCTGCCAGGCAGGCAGCAACCATGGTCGTCGTCTCCCACTGAAGAATGCTAGACTGAACCCTGAGTGAAGTCTGACTGAGCCGCTGGACGCTCATCATTAGGTTGCATGAAAGCCCGTTTGTGTCCATCATTAGCCATAGAGAGGGATCGAGAGAGAGCCGACACCTATGATCCACACTGGCGCTCATTCCTAAAGATGCAAATGAGGCATGGCTAAAGCACCGGTGTCCGGCCCAGTGTAGACGACCCAGGGTGTAAATTACCCAGATGGGCGTCTGACGTAACGTCAGTTCCAGGTCAGAGACAAACACACATGGGGGAAAAGATTATAAGCAGTTGTTTCTTCAGTCAGAACTAAATAATCACAATGTAGGTTCTCATCCATGGTTGGAAGGAAGCCATTATATGTTAGTCGTGCTTAAAGAGACATCACATGTAGGAAGTACTGTAGATCCCCAGTGAGGAAATGTACCCTGAAGAGGAGATTATTAACCAATAGACAGACATTTCCTGAGGGTGATTGTATTTTCTAATGACTATGACTTGCTCTTTTCAAAGTCCTGTCCTCACCTTAAACACGCGCCATCATTATTCAGGCATTACCGGATTATTCCCAGCTCATTGATTTGTAACACCATTAGAGGGATTTGAATGTCTTAATTCATTATCATTAATATTAAAGAATGCAGGAAAGACCGGAACACTCACACCTAGCAAACATTCTCGATGTGGTGTTTTGGGAAATACTTTCTGAGGCTTTGAAGCTGCATCCTCATAACCCTCAGGATGACTATTCATATGGGGACACAGGCTATGTAAGATACATGTAAGAGAAAACATTTATTTTGTAAAATAGTTTTTTTTTCTGTCATGTTTCAGCATATACCCAAACACATGAAGTATTCCTCTGTATTCATCTGTATATGTTCGAGTCTGCATGTCTAGTTGCCTGTTTCAGCTCATAATTCACCTTTTAGACAGCAAAACATGAGCAAAGCTTTTGAATAAATATTCAAAATAAAATGGAATATTAATAATAAACTGTATTGGAAGAAGCTGTTTCCTAGCAACATAAAATTGTGTGTGTGTGTGTGTGTGTGTGTGTGTGTGTGTGTGTGTGTGTGTGAGAGAGATAAATACAGAGAGAGAGCTAGAGAGAGCGAGTGAGACAGAGGGAGAGGAATAGAGAGAGGAGGGAGACAGAGAGGGAGAGAGAAAGAGATTGACTGACTCACACAGACCCCTATAATTTGTGATTGTGGGTTTTTCTTAATCACAAATCTGCAAAGAGAACCCAGATGTCAGAAAACACAATTACAAAGGTTAAAAGCGAAAGGTGCCAGTGGTACACTGAACATTGAGCCAAAGTCTTGTTTTGGATACATGGTGTTAAATGTTGATAGACTCAAATAACCTATTTAATCACCACATGACTCATGATGTAACCAACCTGGTAACAAAGCAGACAAGCTTGGCATGCCTTCACAAAAATGTCAGGTTAGCTGTCAGATATGAAAGTACCTATTTAATGGGGCTGACACGTTACAGGACTACCATTTTCCAACATAAATAAAATATCTGTACCTTGAATTCTGTCACTGTATTGAAGGAATGTTTTTCATGCTCATTAATTAGATGTCTACAGAAATGAGGTATTTTAGCTCTTTGGGGATTCTGTCAAGCTTCCATTGTAAAGACAGACGGGCATTCTCATTCCTCTGTCATCCTCGTCCTGTACTAAACGTACCCTGGCCACAAATAATCAGGGGTGTTACCAACCACCACCTCCTGCTCCCTGGAGACAGTGTCTCAGACAGGGGCGTGGAATGCAATGCATGGGGAGATCAGTGGGCGCTGTGTCGGCTGCCAGCAGACTGCCACGCACCCGCTGTGATGTGACAGGCAGCGCTAATAAAGGTGCGTGACTGAGAGGGGGCCATGTGGACAGCTCCTCTGTCCTCTCTCTGCATAATGAGACAGGGGGTCTGAGCTAGGAGGGGGGGGGGGGGGGGGTGGAGTGGAGGTGTCAGGCCTGTATTGTTGCCTGGTGCTCTGCCATACAACTCATTCTAGAACACTCCTCTAGTCTGGGGAGGGAGGAAAAGAGGGGAGGGGGAGGGGGTATTCCCAAGGTGTTCAGTTGTGCCAGTGAATCCCTCCAACCACGAATGTGCCTCATCACCATGGCGACTGGGGATATGAAATTAGCAAGTGGCAGGAGTCCAGGAATTCACCAGCTCAGAGAGAGAATTAGAATTAGAATAACGGTAACGGTAAGGTAACGTTCGATGGCAGACATGGTAGGATGGCTTTGAATCTTTGTTGAACTTCATATTAAGTGTAGTGCAGTGAGATGATTCTTATTGAATCACCACAGATGGGCTGCTGTCTCACCTTCTATCCACTGTCTGTTTATACTGGTCTTAGGCTACCATAAATTCCCAGACACACACGTTATTTAAGTGATAATGCCAGAGAAGCCGTTATTTGGAGGATGTATTGGCACGGGTGTTGTTAGGCCCGAGACGAAGTTGGGGGCTGGCAAACTGTAGCAATATATCCTCCAACCACCGGCTTCGAGGGCGATATCACGTTTATAAAACGGGTTCTCAACATATTCAAATAATGCTTAACATATTTTAATTTAAATGAATTTATTCATACTATTTCATCCTTCCACAAGATATAGTCCCGAAACAAATCTAGGGTTGCTGCCCAAGCCGGCTGGTCGTTCGTTCTATCGGTTCGGTTGCCAGAGACGCGACCCAGTCATTCAGTCTTTTTGTTTTGTATCTATGGACGCGACCCAGTCGTTCGTTCTAAATGTTCCATTGGCATACTGGCTGGCAACGTTCTTATCCCTTGCTTGCTAACTAGCCAACTATGACTAATTTACAGTCACGTCAAACAGTGCAGACAGAATAACAATAGCAATTTGTTTATACTGTTTTCTAGTGACATTTAACAATAAGCTAATGAGGCATGATTTCGCTGGCATAGAAAATGTGCTCTCTCGTTAGGACACTGTTGTTTAGAGGAGCTAGCCAACAACACAGCTAACACAATAACTTGAAACTGAAGCTGGAAAGACTGCAAACTAGCTGCACTTAATTTAGTTGGACCTTTTTTCAATTAACATTTCTTTGTAAATATCTATAAAAAACGCTGCATGCCTCTCTCTTGTCCCGACCCCTACACGTTCATTACTACGGGACAGTTGGATGAACATTGAAACAATGTTGCAAATGTTGGTTTATACATATCTCCCCGTTGAAAACTAAATGTTAGTCTAAAAGAAATGTGAGATAATGTCAAGATGCTTTTTATAGTGGAGATCAAGTGTATAACTTTCCTGCTTGGGTTTATGAGACAGTGGATTGCACAGTCAGATGGAACAGAATAAATAGGAATTTTAATGTCATAGATTTAGCCGGTGGTAACTTGTGGAATAGACACGTCTGGAATGCGCTTTTTAACCAATCAGCATTCAGGATTAGACCCACCTGTTGTATAATGACAGACAATTCCCCTCAGACTTGTTGCTGCAGGAAGGAATGTCTGTTTAGTCTAGTGAAAGGACAGGGCTACTGAATCATGTATAATGTAACAGTTTGTTCATGATACTCTACTGTATGTGCTGCTGGTTGTGATTGACAGCTCAGCATTAGGTCTCCTTTAGTCTTTTGCTAAATGGAAACCAGGCATTAAGAAAGCATTTCTCTATATAGACCCGTTAGGACAGTTTTGTTTCTATAATCTTAACAGAAAATTCATAAATCATATTTAACAGAACGTGTCAAATGATAATTTAATTGACAGTGTTATCCCTCTGTATGTTTTACAGGCTGTCTGAGGGGAATGGAGAGTTCTTTGTGCGTATGAATGGCATCCTCCAGAAACAAGAGAATCTGCTGCGTGCTGCCCAGGCTGAGGTAAACCCTAAACCTCCTTATGTTTATTTAAAGGGGCAGTGCAGTCAAAAATGCGATTTTCTTGTAATTTTATTATTATTTTTAAGTAGGATAATGCCCTTTTAGTTTTGGATCTTTAAAAAACGAACAACAAAAAATGACTGGAATTTCAGCCTGTTCAGGTGGGATGGAGTTTTTGGCCCACTGCATGACATCACAATCTGATCTGATTATTCTGACCAATGACCAGTCATCTTTTATTTGCATATGTATCCTCTTACTTTGAAGGGGTAGGCTCTAGAGTCTAGACTATCCTATCTGCCAGTCAGGGCTGTGCATATAAATATATTTACATTTGTGTCAACACGTCCACAAAATCAGATTGAGCAATGATAAAAAGTATATTTTGAGTTATTTTCATGTATTAACCACACACAGGGATTTTTTTAGACAGTGATGAAAAAAAAAGACTGCATGGGGGATTTAAGCAGGAAGTTCCTTGAAATGAAAATCCTTTTTTTTAAAGGAGACTATAGAGGAAAGGTCTTGGGTAGTATACACATACTTTGCTCTCGCCGGTCCCCTCTGCTATGCCTATGTAACGGGGGTCAATGTGCTGCCAACAGCTTAACTTCCTCCACTGTCCCACACTGGGCTCGAACCAGCGATCCTCTGCTTCGCAACACACGTGACCGCCCTCCTTAACAACGTTCCACCCGAAACGTACTGTCTGGATCCCTCGGTCTGGTACATTTCAAGCTATTTGTGGAGCTAGCTTACGGTACGTTCGTAACTCTGTGTTACACAGTGGGCTGTGGGGACAGACGGACAAGGTTGAGAAGGACGCGCAAAAGGCTGGAGGCTCAGCTGTCAGAAGAAGCTGCTCTCCATGGCTCTCTACCCCCTCACTTCCCACACAAGAGGAAATAGACTGGGACAGAATGGGGCGCTATTAAGATGTTTATCCGAGACCACTTGTTTTCCACCCTCTTCAGCTATTAAAGTGGTGAAAGGGGAACAAAAAGAAAATCAATGATGCATTCATTGCCTCTGTCTGATTGTGTGCCGCGTTTGAAGGCGAAAGTGTTTGGTTGGCGATAACGGCTCATTGTGACTTAACCTCACAACCCTTTCCAAGCCTTATTGAAGCAGTCATGGTGATGGAGCCTGCTTAAGGGAGATTGTGTGGCTCTGAGGTTTAAAGTTATCTCTCTGTGTGTCTCCGCAGTGCGAAGGGGAAGGTAACACAGCCGCACCACCAGCAGAGCACGTAGACCAGGCCTTCGTTCCAGAGAGGTCCAGCAGGAGAGAGGTGAGTAGCCTGGGCTCCCTAGGGTAGAACATTAAGCTCTAGCGATGGAGGGGTATTTTACTTGTTATTGGCCTTTTCTCATATTGTAACGCGATTCGTCTTCCTCTGTCGAGGAGTATGACGGATCGGACCATGTTGATGTTTATTAACACTGAACACAAAAAAATAAAAAATAACAAGGAGAACGAACGAAAACAAAACAGTTCTGTCTGGTGATGACACAGAGACAGAAAACAATCACCCACAACTAAAATGGGGAAAACAGGCTACCTAAGTATGATTCTCAATCAGAGACAACGAACGACACCTGCTTAGAACCATACCAGGCCAAACACATAAATACTACATAGAAAAAAGAACATAGACTACCCACCCCAACTCACACCCTGACCAAACTAACACAAAGACATAATAAAGGAACTAAGGTCAGAACGTGACACATATCTAGCTCCCCAACTAGAATCTAGTGTTCTGACCCAGTTTGCCTCTATCCTCACACGGCTGTAGCTAGCTACACTGTTGCGTAAACCTCACACATGGTTAGCTACAGTAAGGTCACATCATTCTATTGACAGAGACATGTTTCCCAGCTCTTATTTAGCAGTGACCCTGCTTTAAGAAAGAAAAATGGTGGTTTAAGGCATTCACTGAGGTTGTTTTCTTCCAGCTGGACCTCCTGTATGAAGAGGCTGTTTACACGGTAGTCAACAGGGTGGGCGTGCCCTCGCCAGAGTACGTCACCAATGAAGGCGACATCTTCAGTTATCTACTGAAGGTACACACACTCCTTTGATCGGCTAAACAACCCACCTGGCCAAACTCTCTCTCACACACACACACACACACGGCAGAGACCAACAAACACTTACTCTCATACAGATAAGCACACACACACACTTATGAATGCACCCTAGTGTGCTGTAATTTACACTTCAAATACTGACCAATAAAATAGACAAGACCAGAAAGAGCCAAGTAAGCTGAAATAATTACTGCTGGAAAACCAACAGCAGAAATCAGATTGTCTCGTCATGTGACTCCTGTTGTAAACCCCTCCTCTAATCTCTGTCCTCACCAACTGATCCTAGAGGTTCAGTCCGGCGGTAGAGAGCCATGTTTGCTTTGAGACATCTGTAGGAGACTGAGCAGATGTGCTTTGGCTTAGAGCTGATTAAACATCAAAGCCCAGGCCCACTGAGTATTGATGTTCAGCTGTAATATTACATCCATTCAGACTCTGTCACTCCAAAGCTGCATCCTTGCTTCCTCTGTCGCTCTCTGCTTGAGGTGGTGGACCAGGGCACATGTCCCCATGCTTGAAGTGACCCCTGGTTCTCTTTGGCCTTTTGAAGATAGTGAGATTGAACCTGTACAGCCATCTTGGGTCGTGCTTATGAGAACGCAAATCATTGGCAAGGGATGTAATGCTTAACACCATTGTATTATTGTTTCAAATAGTTTTAAAGTTATGCTGTGGTTTATAAAGCATGCAGGTCAAAATTCAGGCAGGAGTACAGTTGGATGTGTATTGCAAATATGCTCACAGACCTATGAGGCTCTCTTGCAAAGAGCACCCTTTCCCACTGTCTTCCCTCTCCTAGGTATTTGATATGGGTCAGGAGGAACATGACATCATTCTGCAGAGAGTCCAAGAATCCAAGGTGAGATGCTTTGTTCCACTTCCCATCTTGTCAATTTCCATCTTCTGTCTCCTCTCCTGCCACTTCCTGTATCTCCCATCTGCAGACACACGCCATGTAAGCTGTATGAACAAGATAGCACAGCTGAGTTGTCACTGTGAGGATCTTCCTGTCTGCACCATATAATGTGCCTTTCTTTTGTGTTTAGCTATACACTGAGTTTACAAAACTGCTCTTTCCATGACATCTTTTCCACTGACCAGGTGAATCCAGGTGAAAGCTATGATCCATATTGATGTTACTTGTTCAATTCAATTCAATCAGTGTAGGTGAAGGGGAGGAGACAGGTTAAAGAAGGATTTTGAAGCCTTGAGACAATTGAGAACTGAATTGTGTGTGCCATTCAGAGGGTGAGTGGGCAAGACAACATATTTAAGTGCCTTTGAACGTGGCATGGTAGTCAGTGCCAGGTGCACCGGTTTGTGTCAAGAACTGAAGCGCTGATGGGTTTTTCACACTCAACAGTTTGTCATGTGTATCAAGACATCCAGCCAACTTGACACAGTTGTGTCAAATCATTGGAGTCAACATGGGCCAGCATCCCTGTGAAACGCTTTCGACACCTTGTAGAGTCCATGCCCCGATAAATTGAGGCTGGGGGGGGTGGAACTCAATATTAGGAAATTGATCCTAATGTTTGCTATACTCAGTGTATAGCATGTTGCATTCACAAGGTTAAAGTAAAATGCATGGAAAGCACTAACTAGCACTATGTACCCGGAGAGACTGAGCTGATGGAGTGTATTGATAGCCATAGTGAGGCTCACTGTGCACCAGGAGACATAATGATCTCTGAAAGCCCACTTTGTATGATGCCCTTGACTACCAGCAACCTTTCAAATGTCAGTTTGAAAGAGATGCTGGGCTCTTCTGCAAGACTCCTTGAAAGGTTGTGTGCAGAGAAGAACATATTGTGCCTTTTAACTCTTCCATCCTACAATGATCTCTGTTTCTCGCCGGCACAGCAGTGTCTTTCCACTATAGTGACACACAAAGCCCTGGCATTATACACCAGACAAAGAAAACACACATGGATTATTCTCTCTTGACAGACTCACGTCTCACACTGCAGTGATTGCTGGTATCTTGTTTACCACTGATGAAAGTGTATTTGTCGAGTTAAAGAATCAGAATCAAAATAAAGTTCACCGACCAGCTGTTGTTTTCAACGTGCACTCTATGCCATGTTCAAGGACCCGGTTTTGGAATGCAGCGTGCTTATGGATCGCTTCAGCGAGATGTCTCACTAATGCATGACTCTTAGCTTGATTACTACTGTTACTTTGTGCACTTTGTTTTTGCAGAGAGCCAGTTTCACCATGAGAGTGTCTGTCATGAAAGGGAAAAATCTAATGGCGAAGGATGCAAATGGTGAGGGGTGTTTGTGTTCGTTTACTGCTATTGATGGGAAGCAGCATTTGTTTTCTGTGCGTGGATGTGAAATGTCATCGTGTCCATTTGCCAACTCCAACTCCCCATTGACAATGAATGCAATTGTTTATTATTGAAATAAGATTAGAACATTTTCAGATCAACTATATTGAGTGAGACACATTGTTCTTTCTGCCTGGAAGAAAAATAAAAACCTCTCATGATACAGTGGTTCAACCAAGACACTAGAACCATCATCACGTCACTGTTCTCTTTAGACAACACTGGACCACTTTGTCTAAAAGTACACAGGCTGCTATTACAAGCAGACCAATTGCTTTTGATTCCTGAACCTCAATAAGGTACATCGCTGTCATTCTAACGGTATAATCTCAGTGTGTCTCTGTATTAGTTTAACCCTTACTGTGCCTGGGTAGGGTACAGCGACCCCTATTGCATGCTGGGAATCCTCCTGGGCCAGAGCCCCCGGGAGACAGAGGAGAAGAAGGAGAGGAAGTTCAGCTTCAGGAAGAGGAAGGAGAAGCTGGAGAAGAGGTCCAGTACCAAGGAGGTTCTAGCAGCCACGTGCATCCAGGTGACTGAGGTCAAGCCAGAGACTCTCAACCCAGTCTGGAATGAGCACTTTGTTTTGTAAGTACAGTGCTGACGGTACGCCGATTCTGGAAGTTGTTGGCAGAACGCTTGACATTTCTATGCGTCTCAGAGCCTAACGGTAACAATGTTTGTTCACACCATGTTCAATGATTATATTTCCTTCTTCCAATAGTGACATTGATGATGTCCACAGTGATCTACTGCATATGGACATATGGTAAGATTAAACACAGTGTGGGGCCTTTCCACTTTCAGTCCAAATTCCAGGTTCCTGAAAACGTCCTACTAACCCAACGGTCCTAATAACCCTTGCTCTTCTTCTCAGGGACCACGACGATGACGTCTCTGTCGCAGAGGCCTGCAAAAAACTGAATGAAGTCAGCGGACTTAGAGGAATGGGCAGGTAGAACAGGCTTCTATTTGCTAATGATAAAGTCGGTGAAATAGGCCCTTTAATATGGTGAATGGAGGTCTTGACTTGATTGCTCTGTGTTATATTTCATGTGTTCATCAGTGCCTTATCCCACCAGGTATTTTAAGCAGATTGTATTCATCAGTGCCTTATCCCACCAGGTATTTTAAGCAGATTGCCAAATCGGTGCGGTCCAATGGAACGTCGTCATCAGGATCATCTGAGGACAATGCTGATGACTTCCTGGGCTGCATCAACATTCCACTGAATGTAATTCTTTAAAGTTACAGTGCTTTCACTTCCCAACTGCTGTCTACTGGTAATGTTTCTTCTCTTATACAGTAGTAATACGTCTTACTTGATGCAGTTTATTCTAATATTTGTATCTATTAGCTATTATAAGTGTTAACTAACATTTTATTGATTATACTCCTCCAAATTTGGTTCCTGGCTCACTGTCTATCAGAGAGGCGCAAACACCCGTTATTCATTTATTGTAAATCCATCATAAATAGTGTGAAGTTTCTGCCTTCACCTTCATCAGACCGGAACGACACTCGGTTTTAATGGATTTTGAGTAAATGATAGTTTTAAAATGTATGAGAGTGTCGCGCCTCCACCTCTAAAGACATCCACTATTATTTAAGGCAGCACCTCTGTTCCAGTTGTTTGAGCACAACACCTTTTTTTCTGGCTTAGTGTCTAGCCCACGGGCAGGCCCTCTGATCAATATATAAAATTTAAAAAAAATATATATATATATATTTAGGAATTCAGTCGGGGTCTCAACTTACTGTTGAAAGTTAGAATAGTAGAATAGAAAAAGTGGAATTTCAAACTTTGGCAGTTTTTCCTCTTGTTATGTCAGTCACTGATAGTCAGTCAATTATCCCATTTCAGCTAAAAAAATGTAGATTGCTAAGTTAGCTTAGCGGCCAGCTATCTAAACTTTGTATCAGTCTCACTCAGATATCATATTAAAAACTGCTAACGTATCTCTCCACCCCATGGAAGAATGTGTAGAACTGCAGGAAATTAGCTGTGAAACAGGATGTGGGTTCGCAGACCAGCGAGCAACTGCGGCCCCTCATGATGAGTTCAGACTTTTTGTTGTCCCCACCCTCATCAAAGTTGCCCATCCCTGGTCTAGCCTGTTCGTTGTTCGCCTGTAGGAGGTTCCTGTGATGGGATATGACAAGTGGTTTAAGCTGGAGCCCCGATCCAGTGCCTCCAAGGTCCAGGGAGAATGTCACCTGATTCTGAGGCTCTTCACTACCCAGGTAGCTACTACACTCTCTCTGCTCCACAGTACCTGTGTAGTCTACCCAAGTCACTTGATCATTCCACTTTGTTCCCCAGAGAGACACTACACTGAGTAAGAGGGAATCGAAAGAAGCCATTCATAAGAAGATGCTGAGTCAGATTCTGGAGTACGAGCATGCTCATATTCAGGTGAAACTCTACTATACAGTGCATTCTATTATCAAGTGAAATGACAGCAATGGCTATGGATGGTTTCCTTATGCTATCCATGTAAATCATCTGGTTTTTCTCTCCAGAAAGAGCCTTATAACTGGAATGGGCAGGTGAGTCCTCCAGCATGGACTGTGCTGTCCCATCATGCTGTGCAAACTGACCTCTCGCCCCTGCAACAGGCCATCATGTAAGTAGCTACAATAGTAACACTACAATGTAGATCATATGCCAAAGGTATTGCGGTGGTCCAAATGAGAAAATCTAAGTTATACCAAGCTGGTGGAGCCTGTGCCAATAAAGTACCACATTTCTAATTATGAGTTGTACCTTTTCCTTCCTAGTCCTTTTAGGTCTGAAACCATTCATCTCAGCTGAGAGGTGAAAGTCATGTTATGTACAGTAGATGTATAGTAGTATGTATTGCTCTGGTCTTCAGTCGCTGGCAGTGCTATAGCAGCCACCACCGGTCCCAGAGGATGTGCTACACTCTGCTGCTGAGGCTCCTGAGGACCATCGATGCAGAGTGGGATCCCCAAGCTGTGCAGGGAGACCTGGTAGGCCTACTGTCTCCTCACAGCTCCCCTCTGGCTCGCAATCACCTTTCGTCTGGCATTAGGACACCTCATTAACTCACCACTCAACATCCATCATCCTATGACCTAGGGGTCTGTTATTCAATAAAAACCTGGTTGTTTCGGTGCGGTACTTTTTCTGGAAGCTAGACTGAAGCCCTGTCTGAATGTGCTATTATTGGCTAGATCGATCATTGTAAGGTTGAGTGATGTGATGATGATGTACTTCCTGTGTTCAGGAGCGGCAGCTGTCGGACAGCTTCAGGCTGTACATGGACCACTGTCTGTGTCTGATGAAGAGCATGCGCCAGGTGTTCCCCTGCACCAGTCCAGCCGCCGTCACACGCTGCGAGCTCATGCTGAGGTAAACTCATACCACAGGAGGCTGGTGAGGGGAGGAAGTCTCATAGTAATGGCTGGAATGGAATCACATTAAACCATATGGAAAACGTGTTTCATGTGTTTGATACCATTCCGTTCCAGCCATTACTATGAGCACGTGCTCCCCAATTAAGGTGCCACCAGCCACCTGTGACTCCACCACCCTTTCTCTCTCTCAACACATCACGGCATCAAACACTCGCCAGCGCTGTCATACCAGACCAAACACTCAACCAAGTCACTAGAATAAAACCACAGACAGAGTACCTAGAACAGTCAAGCCAATAGGAGGGCAGGGTGACTAAGTCATAAGCCTATTGGGAGGGTTTTCTACTTGAATGGTGATGACTGTGCCAATAAAAGCAGGCTCATGTTGAGGCTCATGTTGCTATGCTCTTTCTCTGTGAGCAGCCCAACGGGGCACTGTACTTCTGTGTCGCACAGACCAGATGAATGGAGATCCTGCAGGGCCTTTTCCAATGAGATTTCAAAGTCTGCCCAGTGATTGACACTCCTACAGAGATCTCTGTGTATTGTGGACACAGACGACACAAACATTTTTTTTTTACTCAAACACATACTAATCGTTCTTGCTGTCAGTCACCTTGACGTAAGAAGGCTGACAGAAATGACAGGCTAGGCCAGTCAGGATTGTCTGTTCCAGCAATCATTTGGAACGTTTGTGTCCATCAATCGTTTTGATTACCTACAAATCACCTTGCATTGTGCCTTTTTGTCTTTTACTCAGTAATGAGTTGTTGGGCTACAATAACAACAATAATGTTTCTCTCCCTTTGTGTTTGTGACTCAGGGGTGTAGGACACATGCAGACCATGCCGGCCTTCAAGACTGCGTGCCCCCTTCGAAATGAACTGCATTTGGAAATTGCCACTGTTGTCAAGGTACAACATAAATACAAGGAAGACCTGTTAGTGTTAGCACTGTTGACTAATTCGAATGACTGCAATCTTTGATTTAAACAGAAAGGTACAGTGGAGTGGTACGAGAGCACAATTTCACAATTCAAACCAGAGGACGGGGTAAGTTGACACCATAAGAATTGATAACACACAAAGTCATACAAATAAAGAGAGTCGCGCATTCTATATATAATCTCCCAGTCATTTATTGGGTAACACATGGATGGGCCTGTCGGGGTGTGAGCTGTAGTGTGTCGATTCTATAGGCTCTAGAGGAGCAGCTGGGGAGACTGGTCCAGGTGGTGGATGCAGTGTGTGCAGATGTACAGAGGGGACAGAACGTCTACAACAAGCTCTTCTACAGGTACACAAACAGTCCCTGCAGTTTATTGTGTTAATCAAGGACGGTGACAGGGCGAACTTGACTTTTAAGTAGATTATGTCAAATAGCAAGTGAATCCTGTTCTTTGTTTTGTCTTTTTAAACCCCCGCAGTGCTGTGAAAGTGGATTTCTTCAGCATCGCGTATAGACAGCTGGAGAAACTGGTGAGAATTCCTTTGACACCAAAAGGGATAGAACCTGCCAACATCTTTATCCACACATGATATTTATCCATACACGATGATATACAGTATACTGATGCATATAGTGTTCCTGTATGTTCAGCATGCATGTATCCTCACCGTTGACCCTTGACCTCTGAGATGGGGTGACTGACCCCTGTGCTCCCCCAGGTCGCGGACGACGTGAGCGTTGCCATGGAGAAGGTGTGTGGCACTCTGGAGCAGGAGAGCTCCAGGCTAACTCAGACCATGGGAGAGACTCTGTTAGAGCTCTACATGTCTCTGAAAATACTCAAACGCTTCAGAGAGTTTCTCCCTCTCAGGTGAGTTTGTGAACACCCTACCACCCAGTCAGACTGGTGGATGGTGGATGTTCAGCTTGGTTGCATTGAACTTTTAGAAAACAGAAAGATTGATTAGATGTTGTTATTGCTTGGTGATTTGATCTTGCATTGAACTTCTCCATGTGCTTGAACATACAGTAGATTCGCTAAATGTCAGGTGGTTAATGAGTATTTCTCTCTCAGGGACGCTAAGATGATGGCCTTGACTGGCTATCACAACTGGTTTAAGACGTCTATCCACAAGTGGCTGCAGATAGTCCATGACAAGGCTTGTGACAGGATCCGCAGAGCAGTAGACATGGACCAGGTGAGAATGACGTTTTATGGAAGTCTCTATAGAGGTTGCTTTTCCATGAAAAGAGAAACCATGGAACATACGGCAATCAGGATATCCATTACACTTCTACAGCAGAACCCATTGGTGATCTGTAACCCACCATGATGTTTCTATCTAATGTACTCGGAATATGAGTTAGTTTCTGTGTACTGTACCTGTGTGTCAGTGTATTTCTAGTACAGTACATGTGCATGACTTTCTATAAGTTGTGTGTGTGTGTGTGTGTGTGTGTGTGTGTGTGTGTGTGTGTGTGTGTGTGTGTACACTGAGCAGCTGGAGCCAGTACAGCAGGCCAAACACAGCTCCTCGGCGGTGGATGTGACAGCGTGTTTCAGCCAGGTGCGGGAGTTCTGGAAACAGCTGTCCTGGCCAGACTCTGCAGGGGCCTTCATCTTTGTCACCCGCCTGACAGACGTGAGTGCCATCGCCACACACACACACACACACACACACACACACACACACACACACACACACACACACATATATATATACACACACACACACACACACACACACACACACACACACACACACACACACACACACACACACACACACACACACACACGTGCATGCTTTCACACACGCTACACATTCAGAGACAGTGTAAGAAGCTCTACAATCACAAACAACCAGAGCAGAAAGAAAATAATGCAAATTGAGGGTTTCACTCTCGATGATGATGATGATGGTGAGTGAGATGTTGTCTGTGTTGCAGAATTTCTGCAGCGAGGCCGTGTGTTACTCAGAGATGATAAAGCGCAAGATTGAGAGGAGCCAGCAGGGTCGAGACATCAAGAGCCTGACAGTGCAGGTAACGCTTGTGGGAAGGCAGGAAGGAAGGGGGGCTTCAGGATGACGTGGGAAGTAAATGTCAGCGAGCGTTCTTTCCCTGGCAACACAAAGACCTCAGCGGGTTGTCCGCAGCGTAATATGTTTGGTCTACTTCAGTGGAAGCTGCTTAGATGAGAACGAATCATAATAATGGCTGGAATAGAGTAAATGGAATGTTATCATCAACATAGTTTTCGTGGGTTTGATACCATTCCATTCACTCCATTCCGTCCATTAAAATCCATTCCAGACATTATTATGAGCCCTCAGCAGCCTCCACTGGTCTACTTACCGTCCTGCCTCTTTTCATTGTCAATTATTCACTCCGTCCCCCAATCCCCTACCTGCCTCTTTTTTTTTTAGCCCTGCCTCTTTTTCGTCCTTTGTTTCCTTCAACCATTCTCGACCTTTCCTCTGGCTTTCTCTTCTTCCCTCTACTAATGTACTTCCTGGATCTTGGTGTGGGCTAGCTGTGCATCGCCCTGAACAACACAGAGCATGTGCGTGTGTTCCTGGGCCACCTGCCTCGGGACCTGGACTGGCAGGGCGTGGAGCAGGCCATGGAGGAGTCCTGCGGGGCAGAGGGGAAGGAGCAGGTCAACAAGGCCCTGAACGGACAGCTCTACAACGTGGATGCGGACCTACAGAGGGAGGCCAAGCGCCTCATCACCCACCTCACAGACAAGGTTCCTCCATCTCACTAAACTGTCCTCTCTGTCAGTCATACTTAGTAACCAGTCATCAAATCAAATTAGTCACATGCGCCGAATACAACCTTACAGTGAAATGCTTACTTACGAGCCCCAAACCAACAATGCAGTTTAAAAAATAAATAAAAATAAACATTATTGAATAAGAATAAGAAATAAAAGGAACAAGTAATTAAAGAGCAGCAGTAAAATAACAATAGCGAGACTATATACAGGGGAGTACCGGTACAGAGTCAATGTGCAGGGGCACCGGTTAGTCGTGGTAATTGAGGTAATATGTACCTGTAAGTAAAGTTAAATAGTTAAATAGTCTGGGTAGCGACTGTCTTGGTGTGCTTGGACCATGTTCGTTTGTTGGTGATGTGGACACCAAGGAACTTGAAGCTCTCAACCTGCTCCACTACAGCCCCGTCGATGAGAATGGGGACATGCTCAGTCTTCTTTTTCCTGTAGTCCACAATCATCTCCTTTGTTTTGATCACATTGAGGTAGAGGTTGTTGTCCTGGCACCACACAGCCAGGTCTCTGACCTCCTCCCTATAGGCTGTCTCGTCGTTGTCGGTGATCAGGCCTACCACTGTTGTGTGATCGTCAAACTTAATGATGGTGTTGGAGTCATGTCTGGCCAAGTTTCTGGGATAATGGTGTTGATGTGAGCCATGGCCAGCCGTTCAAAGCACTTCATGGCTACAGACGTGTCATTTAGGCAGGTTACCTTAGTGTTCTTGGGCACAGGGACTATGGTTGTCTGCTTAAAACATGTTGGTATTACGGACTCAGACAGGGAGAGGCTGAAAATGTCAGTATTTTTGTATTTGTATTTATTATGCATCCCCACTCTTCCTGGGGTGCAGCAAAATTAAGGCAGTTTATACAATTTTAAAACATTACAATACATTCAGAGATTTCACAACACACTGTGTGTCATCAGGCCCCTACTCCACCACTACCACATATCCACATTACTAAATGTGTGTGTGTGTGTGTGTGTGTGTGTGTGTGTGTGTGTGTGTGTGTGTGTGTGTGTGTGTGTGTGTGTGTGTGTGTGTGTGTGTGTGTGTGTGTGTGTGTGTGTGTGTGCGTGTGTGTATGCATGTGTCTGTGCCAATGTGCGTGTTGCTTCACAGCCCCCGCTGTTTCATAAGGTGTTTTTTTAATCTGTTTTTTCAAATCTAATTTTACTGCTTGCGTCAGTTACTTGATGTAGAATAGAGTTCCATGTAGTCATGGTCTATGTAGTACTTTGTGCCTCCCAAAGTCTGTTCTGGACTTGGGGACTGTGAAGAGACCTCTTGCTGCATATCTTGTGGGGTATGCATGAGTGTCCGAGCTGTGTGCCAGTAGTTTCGACAGACAGCTCAGTGCATTCAACATGTCAATACCTCAATCAGGAGAGATTGACATGCATATTATTAATATTAGCTCTCTGTGTACATCCAAGGGCCAGCCGTGCTGCCCTGTTCTGAGCTAATTGCAATTTTCCTAAGTCATTTTTTGTGGCACCTGACCACACGACTGAACAGTAGTCCAGGTGCGACAAAACTAGGGCCTGTAGAACCTGCCTTGTTGATAGTGTTGTTAAGAAGGCAGAGCATCGCTTTATTTTAGACAGACTTCTCCCCATCTTAGCTACTTCTGCATCAATATGTTTTGACCATGACAGTTTACAATCTAGTGTTACTCTAAGCAGTTTAGTCATTTTAACTTGCTTAATTTCCACATTAGTTATTACAAGATTTAGTTGAGGTTTAGGGTATTAGTGTTAATACAATTATTTTAGTTTTATAAATATTTAGGGCTAACTTTGTAACGATTTTCTTCATCTGAGGAACAGGAATAGGAAGGATCAGCCCAATATGCAGCGTGGTATGTGTCCATGTTAAATTGATTACAACTGAACACAAAATAACAAATGTGAAACAACGAAAATCGAAACAGTTCTGTATGGTGAAAACACAGAAAACAACTACCCACAAATCATAGTGGGAAAACAGGCTGCCTAAGTATGGTTCTCAATCAGAGACAACGATTGACAGCTGCCTCTGATTGGGAACCATACCAGGCCAAACACAGAAATACAAAACCTAGAATACAAAACCTAGAATGCCCACCCCAAATCACGCCCTGACCAAACTAAAACAGAGACATAAAAAGGAACTAAAGTCAGGATGTGACAAACGTATTCCTTGCCACCCACTCTGAAACTAACTGCAGCTCTTTGTTGAGTGTTGCAGTCATTTCAGTCGCTGTAGTAGCTGACATGTATAGTGTTGAGTCATCCGCAGATATAGAAACTCTGGCTTTACTCAAAGTCAGTGGCATGTCATGAGTAAAAATTGAAAAAAGGTGCCTAAACAGCTACCCTGGGGAATACCTGATTCTAACTGGATATATTTGATAGACTTACATTAAAGAACACCCTCTGTGTTCTGTTAGACAAGTAACTCTTTATCCACATTATAGCAGGGGGTGTAAAGCCATAACACATGTGTTTTTCCAGCAGTAGACTATGATCGGTCATGTAAAAAGCTGCACTGAAGTCTAACAAGACAGCCCCCACAATCATTTTATCATCGATTTCTCTCAGACAATCATCAGTCATTTGTGTAAGTGCTGTGCTTGTTGAGTGTCCTTCCCTATAAACATTCTGAAATTATGTTGTCAATTTGTTTACTGTAAAATAGCATTGTATCTGGAAGTTTTCAGGAAGTTTACTAAGGGATGCTAACAGGCTGATTAGTTGACTATTTGAGCCAGTAAAGGGGACTTTGCTATTCTTGGGTAGTGGAATGACTTTAGCTTCCCTCCAGGCCTGAGGGCACACACTTTCTAGTAGGCTTAAATTGAAGATGTGGCAATATCGTCTGCCATTATCCTCAGTAATTTTCCATCTAGATTGTCAGACCCTGGTGGCTTGTCATTGTTGAATGACAACAATAATCTTTTCACCTCTTCCACACTGACTTTACGGAATTCAAAAGTACAATTCTTGTCTTTCATAATTTGGTCTGATATATTTGATATATTTGAAGTACATTTGGGCTACCAGACTTAATTGCCATACCTTCCTCATCAATCCAAGGGGATTTAACAGTTTTTACAGTCATTTTCTTAATGGGAGCATGCTTATTAGTAACTGGAATAAGTATTTTCATAAATGCGTCAAGTGCAGCATCTGGTTGCTCCTCATTACACACCGCAGACTAGCAAATATTCTTTACATCATCAACATATGAATGACCACAAAACTTATTGTATGACCTCTTATACTCTATTAGGCCCAGCCTTTGGAACTTTGATTTTCCTAGATATGGCTATTATATTGTGATCACTATATCCTATGGATTTGGATATTGCTTTAAAGCAATACATTTTGATGATTTAATTCCTGTGCTGTTTGTAACTACCCTGGTAGGTTGACTGACAACCTGATCCAGGTTGCAGGCACTGGTTACAGTTGGAAGTTTTTTCCTGAGTGAGCAGCTTGATGAAAGCCAGTCAATAAATGTAATACATTAAATTAAATAACCCAGAAAATATTATTCTCTGATGATATCACATACATTATCAAGCATTTCATACATATTATCCAGATACTGACTGTTAGCACTTGGTGGTCTATAGCAGCTTCCCACAAGAATGGGCTTTAGGTGAGGCAGATGAACCTGTAGCCATATTAGTAACATTAGATCCTCTCTAAGCTTTACAGGAATGTGGTTCTGAATATAAACAGCAACACCTCCTCCGTTGGCATTTCTGTCTTTTCGGTAGATGTTATAACCATGTATTGCTACCACAGTATCATCAAACGTATTATCTAAGTGAGTTTCAGAGATAGTCAGAATATGAATGTCATCCGTTACAAGCAAGTTCTTGACTTCATGGACCTTGTTTCTTAGGATACATATGTTAATATGGGCTATTTTTAGCACTTTTCTGGGTTGCTTGATTGTTTTGAATGCTTTACTGGGAAGCTTATCAGAGGTAGACTTACTCATGTTATTTACATTGGAGCTGATAGTGCAGGGTGAGTTGCATAAAGTGGTCTTCCTACTATTGCACACCGCCTCAGTGCTAACAGTGTAACTCTGGTTTATAGGCTCATGATTACTGCATACAATAGCTGGAGGATAAACAGATGTGTTCGGTGCAATTAGGGGTACATAAATTGAATTACTTACATTGTGTTTGCCAATGCCCCTAAGATCATGTACATTTGATGCAGCATTATGATGCAGCATTATACCTACCATGCTAGGGATTAACTGAGCTGGTCCTGGATCATTTACCAGTCATTGTTTCATCGCAGCCTTGAAATGTGTGGACAGAGTACAGGAGCCAAGATGATTTGGATGGACTCCGTCATTCCTGTAGAGTATCTTCTGTTTCCAGAAGGTGTCAAAGTTATCAATAAAAGTGACTCCAGCAGAGCTGCAGTAGTCTTTTAGCCAGATGTGTAATGCCAGCAGTCTGCTGAATCTTTCACACCCACTGACCAACGATGGTACTGGACCTGAAATTATTGGCTGTTTTTTGGAGTCTTTTAATGCTAAAATCAGTTCTAAAAAATACATTTTCAAATGTTCCCGAGCTAGCCCTCCTTATGTCGTTTGACCCCACATGGACTACGACAGTGTTAGCTGACCAACTGGAAAGGGTCAGTGAAGACACTCGCCAGTTGGTCAGCTCATGCTCGCAGTACACGTCCTGGTAATCAATCTGGCCCGGTGGCCTTGTGAATGTTGACACAGGCATGCATGTCAATATCAGTTTCCATGAGAACGGGTTACATAAATTATGTTTTTTGGGGCGTTTGATGGAGCTTGTTTGGAGTGCAAGACGGTCGGGGGTTTCACATTTGGGACTATTCCATTGGTTCCATTGCGTCAGGCAACCTTAATCCAGCACAGCTAAAGTATTTCAAAGAAAACAAATACTATGTGAACCCAGGTTTGGTTATGTAATACTGTATGATATGGTATACTAAAATGGGGTCTTGCCTGGTAACCGTTGTCACAATGCCTTGAACAGAAAGGTAAACCAGTGCATTGTGATATTGTGTGTTTCTAGATGCTTTCAGAGCTGAAGAGGTACCTCCAACACATCAGCCTGTCCCCTGACTCCATCAACAACGATGATGTAAGACTGAACAGTAAATTGTGCTCCGCTTCTGTCATGGAGCAGCAACCTCTCTGCTTTCTTTCTTTGTCCTTTCTGGGTTGGAAGACATTTCCTCAATAAGCTTCCCCCTAAGATGTCTGTGACATTGTTCTGTTTCAGGCTGTGTCCCCCCTCATGAAGTACTTACGTGACACTTTAGTCATCCTCAGCGAGTCTCTGGTGAAGGAGAATCTGGCTAGGTAATTACCTGCTGTGTCACGTCTTTATCTAGATGAGCATCTTAGACATGCACACAATAATGATACCCCTCTGACACATTATGCTGTAGTACTGGTCATTATCTAGCCATTATGATCACTTGACATACAGCGAGCGGGTTGTTGTCTAACTGTGTTCTCCTGTCTTCTGCATAGAGTTCTCCTCGGCATGTGGGAGCTGCTCCTCAGAATGATCCTAGACACGGTGGCGGAGAACATGGGAGTCCAGGTGGAGTTCTACAACCGCTTCCAGTACACTGTGGAGGTCAGTGGTCTCCTTTCTCTCTCTCTCTCTCTCTCTCTCTCTCTCTCTCTCTCTCTCTCTCTCTCTCTCTCTCTCTCTCTCTCTCTCTCTCTCTCTCTCTCTCTCTCTCTCTCTCTCTCAGTTAACCACAGAGACAGGGAGAATCACAGTAGGGGCCTATTTCCCCTTCTTCCTCCTCCTTTTCACCATCATCCGCTACTGTATCCTTGCTAATTACTTGTGTGGTATAATTTCCATACCACTGATATTCATCAGGTCTCCCGGCTGCTCAGTCCCTGCTGAGGAGAGTCTCCACCAGAATGGCAATGTGACAGTTCCTGTATTCTAATGGAGCATAGAGCTGGCAAGGGACACACGACAGATTTGGATGAAAAGTCGTGAAAATGCAAAGCTGCGTGGGTAGAACATGTGGTGTGTTCCATGGTGATCTCCTTCTACTGGGGGATTCACGCTGTCAGCGAGGATACATACCGGTCTGCTAATATCCTCTGACATATGCTCCAACCAAAGGCGTTACTTATAGTTACCGCAGCTAATTAGCTAGTCATGCCAGTCGAACAGAGCGGAGTATCAGGACATGTAACCTGAAAACTGAAACCTTCCCCGCCACAATGCTCCTTTCAGGCCCTGGTGCAGTTCTTCTGTGCTGATGGAAAGGGACTTGCCATAGAAGATCTGAAGAACCATGTCGACTACAAGGTGAGAGCACCATGGGTTTATGTACCATCTAGCCTTTTTTTAGTAGGGGTTGTTCAGCTGGTTCCTGACGAGCCCCCTCCCCACTGCTGTTCCTATAGGCTCTTGACGAGGAGCTGAGGCTGAACAAGTGTTCGTCCTTTGAGCTGATCGAGCAGTACTTCCTGGAGAAGATCTCTCAGCAGGTAGTCTGCAGCCTGCTGGGCTGCCACATGTGACTCTAACCCCCAGGCTAGTGTAGTGGGGGAGTGTTGATTAGGAGCTGAAAGATCACAACACATTTTCTTTTTCTTCATCTCTTTAATGCGAATGTGGTCGCTAGCTGTTTTCTGTAACAGCGGTTTATTTTAGAACGCCAGAACAACTTTACTGGCATGTCCACTTACTACAAGCATTTCGCTACACTCGCATTAACATCTGGTAACCATGTGTATGTGACAAATAACATTTGATTTGATGTCCAGGATTCATCATACTGAATGGATGTATAACAATCCAATCAATCAATCATCTGTTTATGTATGAGTTATAATATGGATCTGCCTTTCAGAGAACACTGAAGCACACCCGCTTTGGCCGCGTCAGTGTGAAGTGTTACTATGATGCTTCTGAGCAGAGGCTCACGGTGGAGATCCTGCATGCCGCCGATCTCATTGCCTTGGACGCCAATGGTAAATATCAGAGTTCCATTGGCATGCAGCTCCTTATGCAGAAAGAATGCCAATCCAATCTTCTGTATGAGCCCCTCATTCATTCCTGTTCCTCTCTCTCTCTCTCTCTCTCTGGTGCCACACAGGGCTGAGTGACCCCTTTGTCATCATAGAGCTCTGTCCCCACCACCTCTTCCCCATGGCCAAGAGCCAGCGCACCCAAGTGAAGCTCAAGACCCTGCACCCAGTATTTGATGAGCTCTTCTATTTGTGAGTGTCTAATCTGCCTTCTGTATGCACTAACAGAGAAGGAAATGTTGGGATTGGTGGATGATATGATAATTCTCTCTTGACAGCAGCTAGATTGAAAAGCAAAACATGGAGATGTAGACTTCAGTTTGACTCATTTTCCTCTATCTGCTGTCCCACAGCCATGTCAGCCCAGAGCAGTACAGGCACAGGTTTGCCTGTCTGACTTTTACTGTGATGGACTATGATTGGCTGTCCACCAACGATTTTGCCGGGGAGGCCTTGGCCCCGCTCAGTGACTTCTGTTGGCCAGGGAGACCCAACGCCTCAGCGGCCGGAAAGACCATCCAGCCGACCATTCTGCACCTGGCCCGGAACAAACCCAGCGGTAGGGAGAAGGGTTAGGGTCAATTTGAATTTCAACTCAGTCAATTAATTAAGTAAACCCGTATTCTAATTCCACGTTTTCCTCATTGAAAAGAATTTAGGAACATTTGAATTGTAATTTCAGTTTACTTCCTGAATTTACTGAATTGAAAGGAATTGACCCCAACCCTGGAAGGACAGTCCACCGGATAGACTTCAGTACATAACACCACCCCTCTACTCCTCACTGAGAGGGAACGGGTCCCCAGGGAGGAGAGCCTGTTAAGTCTGGGAAAGGTTTCCTATTACTTCTGTAATCCAACCTAGCGACCCGTTCAATCTAAAGGTAATTGTGGCGGGCGTTGGATGGATGCACTTATGTCTCTGTTTGATCTCTCCATCCAGAGAAGCCAATCATGAGGATTTTGGACGCACGGACGGGAGATGGAGAGGCTCAGGAGTTTGTGAGGAAGCTAAAGGAGATTGAGAAATCCATGGAAGAGGAGTGAAGCTGTCAGCACTGGTCTGGTGTATTGGTGTATTCTGACTACGTCTTTGCCACATGTGCTCTTGTACTTGTCGTACTACCCGTATGTTTACAATGTTTACAGTTTTCAAATCCTCTTGTACGTGCACTGAAAATGTCATGCCGAACAAAACACAGTGAGGCATGACTTTTTAAATTGAAATACGAATGTCCTGTCTCTGCTGTATTTTTATGCCTCAAATCAAATGCTATTTGTCACATGCGCCGAATACAACAGGTGTAGACTTTACCGTGAAGTGCTTACTTACGAGCCCTTTCCCAACATTGTGGAGTTAAAGAGTCAGAAATATCCAAGGGTCCTATCTGAGAAATCTGAGGAACAGCTTATCCTACAGTGAATATTTTGGTTTCTAAAGAGCTCATTGAATGTTATCTTTGTCATATTATCTCTGTTATATTATCTTTGTTGTATTACATCGCTAACGTTTAACTGAATCAAAAACTAATTTGCAACTGATATGTATTCAGTCGAATCATGTGGGTGGATCAATCGTTGAAAACAAATATACTCAACTACCGTTTCTGAGTATGTGGCGAAGTAGCACAAGGATGTAACACTGCAAGGAAAAGCCATCTGTAGCCAGGTTTTGTAAGTCAGCAGAAGGAGTAGTGTCACGTATGGCTGCGTTTACACAGGCAGCCCAATTCTGAAATGTTTCAGATCTTTTCACGCCAGCTCTTTTTCAGAGCTGATCTGATTAGTCGAAAGAACAATAAGTTAGGGAAAAGAGATCATAATTTGGCTGCCTGTGTAAACACAGCCTATGTGACGCCATCTGTGCTCATTGATGATTGGATGTTTATATCTCTTCAGATTATGAACCATATCCCCGAAGAAAAGAGTGTTAAGTCCTCTATTTGTTATATTGTAAATGTGAACTACTTGTCCTTGGATTGTAATGGATTGTGCTGCTGTTCATTGTACCATTCAGATGAAAATGTCTATTAATAAAGATTGTATTTGAATATGATTCACTAGCTCTTATTACATGTTGTTCTCCTTAGAAAAATATGTTTCCTTCTTTGTAGTGGACTTGGCCATATGACATCAACATGTTCCTCTTCATGTTGCATGAGTCTTTTTCTAAATGGAAACTAAATGGACTCACAAACATATAGTAGCACTAGACATCTAGAAAAAAACTGTCCTTTGTGTTTAGTTCTAAATGCCAGGATTCATTTTGATTTCTTCCAGACCGAAAGATTCCGTCTCTGCCGGTCTTGTGTCTGCATGTTCTCTCCCTTCTCTGTCTCTTTGTTTTGCTTTTCTCACTCTGTCTATCTCTGCCCTCCCCTTCTCTCGCTCTCTCGCTCGGCTCTTGTCACTTAGTTTCAAGGCTTACAAAAGGAAACAGCTGATGTCTGTTTACAGGCTCTCTCTCTCTCTCTCTCTCTCTCTCTCTCTCTCTCTCTCTCTCCTCACTTCCCTCTGAATGTCATTCTCAGATGCAGGCCTGTCTGCTCCCACCACCTCCACCTCCATTATCCTTCCACTCTCCCTCTTCCTCCACAGTGTTCCCTCTATCATAGTCCTCTTCCGGTTCCCCTCTTGACCTTTCAGACCTTCACTCACCTCAAGAGAGCCACCTTGGATGGAAAACACGCTGCTGCACGACCACAGTGACCCTAAAGAGAAACACTCAGAGTCCAGTAATAAGGGAAGCAAGGTTATGTTGATTATGTCCAATCTATCAAATCATAGAAGTCTGAACCACAATGACCCGGTTACATCCCCATCCGCCTACACACAGACCGACGTGTTTGTGACTGATGGACTTCTGTAATAATATGGGCTAAGATAGATAGATAGATTGCTAGATATAGGTCGGTAGTGTTTTGATGGATATGTTGGGATGTTTTACAGAGAGAGGGAGTGTTTATTTGGTAATATCAATCAATCAAACAACACCCCAATCCGCAGAAAAAAAAATCACCAAGCCCAATACGGGTATTGGATTGAGTGTGGACAGTGCTGTGGTGTCTCAGGTGTGATGGGGAGCAGACATTTCATGGTTCTGTAACCCAGACGTCATGCCCTGTGGTCAGAACCTGTTTAATGTAGCTATCATGCCATCTGACAGCTTCAGCTTCCTTACCATTCCATTCCACAGCCTCGCTCTCCCACCCTCTGATTGGTTCACTGTACTGCAACAGGAATCTACACTACAGCTCAAAACCAACAGGCATGCTTGTATTTTGTCGTTTGTTGATGCAGCAGCACAGAGAAGCAAAAGGAGGGAATTAGATATATAGTATGACCAAATATATTTCTGTAGATTATACATGGCAGGTAGCCTAGTGGTTAGAGCGTTGGGCCAGTAACCGAAAGGTATATGCCATATGAAATCTCCGAGCCGACAAGGTAAAATCTGCCATTTTGCCCCTGAACAAGGCAGTTAACCCACTGTTCCTAGGCCGTCATTGTAAATAAGAATTTGTTCCTAACTGACTTGCCTAGTTAAATAAATAAGAACATCAATGTAGCTTTCACACAATTGTTTATTTAACCAGGCAAGTCAGTTAGGAACAAATCCTTATTTTCAATGACAGCCTAGACAGCAGAACAACAGATTTGTACATTGTCAGCTCGGGGATATGAACTTGCAACCTTTCGGTTACTAGTCCAAAGCTCTAACCACTAGGCTACCCACAATGAGCTTAAGGCTATTGACATTCAAGGAATGCTGCACATGTGGTAGCCATATCGCTAAAAAGTAAATTAGTGTAATCAATTTTTCAGTGGAGATAATGATTATTGGGTTGGGTGAGAGGATGCTCAAAACAGCATTTGCATTAATACCCAGACAGTAAGAGCTTTAACCACTGGGTGTCCCCATAGTTTCACAAATCACTTTTTAATCAGTTCAATATTCTGACGTTAGGTGGCACATGGCACCATACTTGGTGATCCACGCTGGATCTCTATTGGTTGAACTCATTACTAAGTCACAATAACAGCATGTCTCTGGTCATCCTTGTGTCACTCTACATCTGTGCTGAGCGACAGGATCGCTGAACCATCCTGCTGGGAGCTCCGAGGTCATCAGGCACCATGGTAACACAGCCTCATCGTCCCACGGCCTCTGACTCAAGGCCTTGCAGAGAGACAAACTACAGCTGGAGGTGGAACTAGAGTGGGGGAGGAACAAGTCTAAAACATTTAGCAGTCAAATGTTGATACAGTAAATTATGTTGATTTACCAAGTATGTTTTGGTGCTATCAAATCAAATTGTATTCATCACATGCTTCCTAAACAACAGGTGTGGACTAACAGTGAAATGCTTCCTAAACAACAGGTGTGGACTAACAGTGAAATGCTTCCTAAACAACAGGTGTGGACTAACAGTGAAATGCTTCCTAAACAACAGGTGTGGACTAACAGTGAAATGCTTCCTTATGGGCCCTTCCTAACAATGCAGAGAGAAATCAAATAAAGTAAAACACATAATAATAAATTAATAATAGATACACAATGAGTTGACTATATACAAGGGGTACCAGTACGGAGTCGATGTGCAGGGGTATGAGGTCATTTAGGTAGATATGTACACTAGTAACAAAGTGTCAGATAGTAAACAGTAGCAGCAGTGTATGTTATGAGTCAAACAATTTTAGTAAATGCAGATAGTCCGAGTAGCTACAGTATTTGGTTAACTATTTAACTAACTATTTGACAGTCTTATGGTTTGGGGGTAGAAGCTGTTCAGAGTCCTGTTGGTTCCAGACTTGGTGCATCGGTACAGCTTTCCTTGCGGTAGCAGAGAGAACAGTCTATGACTTGGGTGACGGAAGTCTTTGATGATTTTCAGGGCCATCCTCTGACACCGCCTTATATAGAGGTCCTGGATGGCAGGGGGCTCGGCCCCAGTGATGTACTTGGCCATGTGCACTACCCTCTATAGCACTTTGTGGTCGGATGCCAAGCAATTGCCATGCCAAGGGGTGATGCAGCCAGTCAAGATGCTCTCAATGGTGCCGCTGTATAACATTTTGAGGATCTGAGGTCCCATGCCAAATATTTTCAGCCTCCTGAGGTGGAAGAGCTGTCGCTCTCCTCAGGCAGTGTCTCATGCTGGTGACAAACCCACTTCCCATCTGGGTAGGGATTGTATTTACCCTACTTGTAGGATATATGTTGGATTATATCCACTTCTATTGTGCCCTTCCTGGCATGGTATATATGGGCCTCTTCAGGGGCTCAAACTCAGTGGAGGTTGAGGTCTTTGAGGGCAAACCAGGAGGACTGTGTCGTATCCTTGTTTCTGCTGGCTCAGCCCTTCACAGGGCTCTGACCCTCCACAGAGCACACGTATGATGGGAGAGAGAGGGACCACAGTGGGCCTGCTGTGGGTCATGGCTCCCTCTCTACGTGTGTCAGGGACAGACAGCTCCATGGAGAGGACTCCTCCTGAGGCCACAGTAATACAGAACAGATGGAACCAGAGAAGAAGGAGAGATGTGGATACAGTAGCACACACAATTTACTGTACATTGTGCTATCCTATCATTGCTATCATTATGTAACCTGTCATACAAATACAGTGCCTTGGGAAAGTATTCAGACCCCTTGACTTGTTCAACATTTTGTTGCGTTACAACCGTGTTCTAAAATTGATACAATTATTTTTTCCCCTCATCAATCTACACATAATTCCCCATCATGACAAAGGGAAAACAGGTTTTTAGAAATGTTAGCAAATGTATTACATTTTTTTTACATAAGTATTCAGACCCTTTGCTATGAGACTCGAAAATGAGCTCAGGTGCATCCTGTTTCCATTGATCATCCTTGAGATGTTTCCACAACTTGATTGGAGTCCACCTGTGGTGAATGCAATTGATTGGATATGATTTGAAAAGGCACACACCTCTCTATATAAGGTCCCACAGTTGACAGTGCATGTCAGAGCATAAAAATAAGCCATGAGGTTGAAATAATTATCCATAGAGCTCATGACAGGATCTGGAGAAGGGTACCAAAACATTTGTGCAGCATTGAAGGTCCCCAAAGAACACAGTGGCCTCCATCATTCTTAAATGGAAGAAGTTTAGAACCACCAAACTGAGCAATTGGGGGAGAAAGGCCTTGGTCAGGGAGGTGACCAAGAACCCGATGGTCACTCTGACAGAGCTCCAGAGTTCCTCTGTGGAGATGTGAGAGGCTTCTAAAAGGACAACCATCTCTGCAGTACTCCACCAATCAGGCCTTTACAGTGCCTTGCGAAAGTATTCGGCCCCCTTGAACTTTGCGACCTTTTGCCACATTTCAGGCTTCAAACATAAAGATATAAAACTGTATTTTATTGTGAAGAATCAACAACAAGCGGGACACAATCATGAAGTGGAACGACATTTATTGGATATTTCAAACTTTTTTAACAAATCAAAAACTGAAAAATTGGGCGTGCAAAATTATTCAGCCCCCTTAAGTTAATACTTTGTAGCGCCACCTTTTGCTGCGATTACAGCTGTAAGTCGCTTGGGGTATGTCTCTATCAGTTTTGCACATCGAGAGACTGACATTTTTTCCCATTCCTCCTTGCAAAACAGCTCGAGCTCACAGTGAGGTTGGATGGAGAGCATTTGTGAACAGCAGTTTTCAGTTCTTTCCACAGATTCTCGATTGGATTCAGGTCTGGACTTTGACTTGGCCATTCTAACACCTGGATATGTTTATTTTTGAACCATTCCATTGTAGATGTTGCTTTATGTTTTGGATCATTGTCTTGTTGGAAGACAAATCTCCGTCCCAGTCTCAGGTCTTTTGCAGACTCCATCAGGTTTTCTTCCAGAATGGTCCTGTATTTGGCTCCATCCATCTTCCCATCAATTTTAACCATCTTCCCTGTCCCTGCTGAAGAAAAGCAGGCCCAAACCATGATGCCTCCACCACCATGTTTGACAGTGGGGATGGTGTGTTCAGGGTGATGAGCTGTGTTGCTTTTACGCCAAACATAACATCTTGCATTGTTGCCACAAAGTTCAATTTTGGTTTCATCTGACCAGAGCACCTTCTTCCACATGTTTGGTGTGTCTCCCAGGTGGCTTGTGGCAAACTTTAAACAACACTTTTTATGGATATCTTTAAGAAATGGCTTTCTTCTTGCCACTCTTCCATAAAGGCCAGATTTGTGCAATATACGACTGATTGTTGTCCTATGGACAGAGTCTCCCACCTCAGCTGTAGATCTCTGCAGTTCATCCAGAGTGATCATGGGCCTCTTGGCTGCATCTCTGATCAGTCTTCTCCTTGTATGAGCTGAAAGTTTAGAGGGACGGCCAGGTCTTGGTAGATTTGCAGTGGTCTGATACTCGCTTGCACAGTGCTCCTTGGGATGTTTAAAGCTTGGGAAATCTTTTTGTATCCAAATCCGGCTTTAAACTTCTTCACAACAGTATCTCAGACCTGCCTGGTGTGTTCCTTGTTCTTCATGATGCTCTCTGCGCTTTTAACGGACCTCTGAGACTATCACAGTGCAGGTGCATTTATACGGAGACTTGATTACACATAGGTGGATTGTATTTATCATCATTAGTCATTTAGGTCAACATTGGATCATTCAGAGATCCTCACTGAACTTCTAGAGAGTTTGCTGCACTGAAAGTAAAGGGGCTGAATAATTTTGCACGCTCAATTTTTCAGTTTTTGATTTGTTAAAAAAGTTTGAAATATCCAATAAATGTCGTTCCACTTCATGATTGTGTCTCACTTGTTGTTGATTCTTCACAAAAAAATACAGTTTCATATCTTTATGTTTGAAGCCTGAAATGTGGCAAAAGGTCGCAAAGTTCAAGGGGGCCGAATACTTTCGCAAGGCACTGTATGGTACAGTGGCCAGACAGAAGCCACTCCTCAGTAAAAGGCACATGACAGCCTGCTTGGAGTTTGCCAAAAGGCACTTAATGGACTCTCAGACCATCAAAACAAGATTCTCTGGTCTGATGAAACCAAGATTGAACTCTTTGGCCTGAATGCCAAGCGTCATGTCTGGAGGAAACCTCGCACCATCCCTATGGTAAAGCATGGTGGTGCAGCATCATGCTGAGGGGATGTTTTTCAGTGGCAGGGACTGGGAGACTAGTCCGGATTGAGGGAAAGATGAACAGAGCAAAGTACAGACAGATCCTGCTCCAGAGCACTCAGGACCTCAGACTATGAATGAAAGTTTACAACATAGAAACATTTAAGTAATCGAGGTGACAGACAGTGACACATTCAATATCACCTTTCACACTCTTGCCTGCATCAAACTGATCTAGGGTGTAATCATTACATGCATGATAACATTAGAAGCCTCCTCCCTAAGTTTGTTTAAGTCACTGCTTTAGCACTCTGCCAACCCGGATGTCTTAGCCGTGTCTGAATCCTGGCTTAGGAAGACCACCAATAACTCTGAAATCTCCATCCCTAACTACAACATTTTCAGACAAGACAAAACGGCCAAAGGGGGCGGTGTTGCAATCTACTGAAGAGATAGCCTGTAGAGTTCTGTCCTACTATCCAGGTCTGTATCCAAACAATTTCAACCTCTACTTTTAAAAATCCACCTCTCTAAAAACAAGTTTCTCACCGTTGCTGCCTGCTATAGACCACCCTCTGCCCCCAGCTGTGCTCTGGATACCAAATGTGAACTGATTGCCACCCATCTATCTTCAGAGCTCGTGCTGCAAGGTGACCTAAACTGTGACATGCTTAACACCTCAACCATCCTACAATCTAAGCTTGATGCCCTCAATCTCACACAAATGTTCAATGAACCTACCAGGTAAAGCCGCAAAGCCGTAAACATGGGCACCCTCATAGATATCATCCTAACCAACTTGCCCTCTAAATACACCTCTCCTGTTTTCAACCAAGATCTCAGCGATCACTGCCTCATTGCCTGCATCCGTAATGGGTCAGTGGTCAAACGACCTCCACTCATCACTATCAAACACTCCCTGAAACACTTCAGCGAGCAGGCCTTTCTAGTCGACCTGGCCCGGGTATCCTGGAAGGATATCGACATCATCCTGTCAGTAGAGGATGCCTGTTTTTTTTTTTTTTTAAATGCCTTCCTCACCATCTTAAACAAGCATGCCCCATTCAAGAAATTTAGAACCAGGAACAGATACAGCCCTTGGTTCTCTCCAGACCTGACTGCCCTTGACCAACACAAAAACATCCTGTGGCATTCTGCATTAGCATCGAACAGCCCCCGTGAAATGCAACTTTTTAGGGAAGTTAGAAACCAATATACAGAAACAGTTAGAAAATCCAAGGCTAGCTTGTTCAAGCAGAAATTTGCTTCCTGCAACACAAACTCAAAAAAGTTCTGGGACATTGTAAAGTCCATGGAGAATAAGAACACCTCCTCCCAGCTGCCCACTGCACTAATGATAGGAAACTCTGTCACCACAGATAAATCCACTATAATTGAGAATTTCAATAAGCATTTTTCTACGGCTGGCCATGCTTTCCACCTGGCCACCCCTACCCCAGTCAACAGCACTGCACCCCCCACAGCAACCCGCCCAAGCCTTCCCCATTTCTCCTTCTCCAAAATCCAGTCAGCTGATGTTCTGAAAGAGCTGCAAAATCTGGACCCCCACAAATCAGCCGGGCTAGACAATCTGGACTCTCTCTTTCTAAAATGATCTGCCAAAATTGTTGCAACTCCTATTACTAGCCTGTTCAACCTCTCTTTCGTGTCGTCTGAGATTCCCAATGATTGGAAAGCAGCTGCGGTCATCCCCCTCTTCAAAGGGGGAGACACTCTTGACCCAAACTGTTACAGACCTATATCTATCCTACCCTGCCTTTCTAAGGTCTTCGAAAGCCAAGTTAGCAAACAGATCACCGACCATTTCGAATCCCACCATACCTTCTCCGCTATGCAATCTGGTTTCAGAGCTGGTCGTGGGTGCACCTCAGCCACGCTCAAGGTTCTAAACGATATCTTAACCTCCATCGATAAGAAACAATACTGTGCAGCCGTATTCATTGACCTTGCCAAGGCTTTCGACTCTGTCAATCACCACATCCTCATCGGCAGACTCAACAGCCTTGGTTTCTCAAATGATTGCCTCGCCTGGTTCAACAACTACTTCTCCGACAGAGTTCAGGGTGTCAAATCTGAGGGCCTGTTGTCCGGGCCTCTGGCAGTCTCTATCGGGGTGCCACAGGGTTCAATTCTTGGGTCGACTCTCTTCTCTGTATATATCAATGATGTCGCTCTTGCTGCTGGTGAGTCTCTGATCCACCTCTACGCAGATGACACCATTCTGTATACTTCAGGCCCTTCTTTGGACACTGTGTAAACAACCCTCCAGACGAGCTTCAATGCCATACAACTCTCCTTCCGTGGCCTCCAATTGCTCTTAAATACAAGTAAAACTAAATGCATGCTCTTTAACCGATCGCTGCCTGCATCTGCCCGCCCGTCCAGCATCACTACTCTGGACGGTTCTGACTTAGAATATGTGGACAACTACAAATACCTAGGTGTCTGGTTAGACTGTAAACTCTCCTCCCAAACCCACATAAAACATATCCAATCCAAAATTTAATCTAGAATTGGCTTCCTATTTCGCAACAAAGCATCCTTCACTCATGCTGCCAAACATACCCTTGTAAAACTGACCATCTTACCGAACCTCGACTTTGGCGATGTCATTTACAAAATAGCCTCCAACACCCTACTCAACAAATTGGATGCAGTCTATCACAGTGCCATCCGTTTTGTCACCAAAGCCCCATATACTACCAACCACTGCGACCTGTACGCTCTCGTTGGCTGGCCCTCACTTCACACTCGTCGCCATACCCACTGGCTTCAGGTCATCTACAAGACCCTGCTAGGTGAAGTCCAGCCTTACCTCTGCTCGCTGTTCAACATAGCTGCACCCTCCCGTAGCACGCGTTCCAGCAGGTATATCTCACTTGTCACCCCCAAAGCTAATTCCTTCTTTGGCCGCCTCTCTTTCCAGTTCTCTGCTGCCAATGACTGGAACGAACTACAAAAATCTCTGAAACTGGAAACACTTATCTCCCTCACTATCTTTAAGCACCAGCTGTCAGAGCAGCTCACAGATCACTGCACCTGCACATAGCCCATCTATAAATAGCCCAAACAACTACCTCTTCCCCTACTGTATTTATTTATTTATTTTGCTCCTTTGCACCCCAGTATCTCTACTTTGCACACTCATCTACTGTCATATCTACCATTCCAGTGTTTAATTGCTATATTGTATTTACTTCGCACACCATGGCCTATATATTGCCTTTTCCTCCCTTATCTCACCTCATTTGCTCACATTGTATATAGACTTACTTTTCTACTGTATTATTGACTGTATGTTTGTTTTACTCCATGTGTAACTCTGTGTTGTTATATGTGTCGAACTGCTTTGCTTTATCTTGGCCAGGTCGTAGTTGTAAATTAGAACTTCTTCTCAACTTGCCTACCTGGTTAAATAAAGGTGAAATAAAAACAATAAAAAAATGAAAATGAGTCCAACAGTTACAAATGCAGGTATGTTTATCCCAGTTTTGTTCCATTTGCTTCAGTTTAAGAAACAAATCCGCAGAATGAATACACCCCAGACCCAAACACAGTTCACTTTCATAGCAGCCACATCCAAACAGCATGATCGTTTTGCTCGTTGTAGAATTCCTTCTTGCATCTACGCACTCTCCACCTTTCCCCTTTGCTTGTGGACTTCAGTGCACAACACATCAGCTGTCTGTGACCAGGCGGAAAAACTTTTCCAAGCAAAACCTTCCTATCATAATGACTAATCACTACACACAGCCTACCTACATCGTTCTAGCTACTAGAACTAACACATTAGTAAACCCGCTACAATCATGAAGCACAGCATACAGTCAGAAAGCAGTTTAGCAGTTACACCAGCAGGCCCCGGTGGCAATAAAATAATAAAAACAAAATATTACATAGCCAGCTAGCTAACATAGCATCCCTCTCTATTTGAGCTGGGTGTTTGAGTAGGCTAAACTAGCTAGCTGCATTCACAAGCTAAGTGAAAGTGAACAAAAAATACAAATAAATATAGTTAGCTCTCTCTCTCTTGCTTCTCCTTCATTTTTGAATAAATTCATTTATTGAAAACTGTCCAACTATTGTCTTTCCCTCTCTTTTAGTCAACTACTCACAACATGTTATGCACTGCAGTGCTAGCTAGCTGTAGCTTATGCTTTCAGTACTAGATTCATTATCTGATCCTTTGATTGGGTGAACAACATCTCAGTTCATGCTGCAGGATTTCTAATAGGTTGGAGGACTTCCTCTGGAAGTTGTCATAGTTTTTGTGTAAGTCTATTGAAGGAGGTGAGAACAGTGAGCCTCCTAGGTTTTGTATAGAAGTCAATGTACCCAGAGGAGGATGGAAACTAGCTGCCCTCCGGCTACACTGTGGTACTGCCCTACAGAGTGCTATTGAGACTACTGTTGACCCTCATTGCAAAACATTGTGTTTTAATCAATTATTTAGTGACGTGACTATATTTTGTGTAGTTTTATCTGAAAATGACAACTTTTATAATGTTTCACTATTTTTATTTTTATGAAATTCACTGAGGTTCTCCCCTTCCTCCTCTGAGGAGCTTCCTCTGATAGCTGCACAAATTAAGCAGTTGAAACACAGGAAAAAAACAAATCACAGTGGAGGGATTGATTTGAATGTTATATATGTAGGCTATGATTCCCCCACTTGGAAAACTTGTTGCCAAGTTTTAAAACCAGCTTTGCCCACTGGGTAGCTAGGCTACTAGAGTACATACCGTTATGTAAATAAGGAAACATATTGGAAGCCAAGTGAGTCAAAGATCTATATACAGTAAGTTAAACATTCTCTTGTTTTTGAATATATTGAGTTGACTTCATCAGGGACTGTATCACAGGACGCTGGTGAGGGGAGGATGGCTCATAATAACTGAAGGAATGAAGTGAATGGAATTATATCAAACACACTGAAACGATTTGTTTGATGTGTTTAATACCATTCCATTTTTTCCATTTAAGCCATTTCTATGGACCCATCCTCCCAAATGAAGGTGCCGCCAACCGCCTGTGTAATGTATTGTGTAAGTTTAGGCAGTGGGGGGTGAGAGAGAGAGAGAGAGCGAGAGTGAGTGGGAAGAATAGGACTGGTGTTGATCCCTAAGAATGCTGGCAGAGTTGTGAGCTTCGGGATGACTGCTGCTGCTCCTCCACTGGGTCCTGGCTCTGGGATCTGGCCCTGGCTGGGTCTCTGTCTCTGGCAGGTACGTTTAACAACACTGTGATCTCACATGCCTATCTCATATCAGACAACCCTAATTCCCCCACAGAAATGTAACACTATAGATCCCTGCTCTGGAACTCAGGCCAACCCAGAGTCTCTCTCTCTCTCTCTCTCTCTCTCTCTCGCTCTCTCACACACACACACACACACAGACACACACACACACAGACACACAGACACACACACACACACACACACACACACACACACACACACACACACACACACACACACACACACACACACACACACACACACACACACACACACACACACACACACACACACACACACACACACACACACACACACACACACACTAAAGCACACACACACCTGCAGCATCCCAAGCTGTCTGGGCTTCCTGGGAAGCCTGTTCCTCTGCAGGCTTAGTCATGATATCATAGAAGATATATTTACATCTGGGATTTATAGGCAGAGGGCTGTCATTAATGCCAGGGCGCACTTTACTCTGTTCGTGTTCAGACCTGTATCGTGATAGCAAAGCCCGACTCACTGGGAACTTCCAGTCTGCTGTGTGTGTGTGTGTGTGTGTGTGTGTGTCTTTGATACAGTGCAGCTGTATCAAAAAACTGAAACTTACAGTAGAAAGAACCCCCTCCTCACTTAACATGTATCTTCTAAAAGTTACTGGAGCAATGAATAATGTAATGCCACTGAGGGGAAAATACACCCAGCCAAGAAATATTCTTATTAGTGATTGAAAATGTGACCAATGTGTCAGAAACACTGTGCTTTGAACTGACAGGGCCTAATGAGTTTCCCACAAATAGCGTCCTCTCTGGCCCGTCACACACAACGTGGGCCCAGACACCTGTTGAAAGACTCTTTGGTTGTGGTCTGCAGAATGGAGACGGTTTGGCCTGTGGCGTCGGGATAGTTACATACTTCAGAGCTCCAGCCTCTCCTCTCCAGTGGAGATGGTGGCCTGGAGGGGCCAGGGTGAGGAGAGGCAAACACATCGGGTCCTTTGTGGTTTCGGGGGTCCCTGGCAGAGAGAGCAGAAATGATATTGGACAGCTCGCCCGGAGGAATGCAACTGGGACAGGGCTGGACAGGGGCCGAGCCCAACGCCTCGCCTCCACTGAGCCGCTTAAAATGGGCCCGTTGCTCCCAACCACTTGGCATGGGGCCACAAAACTGCAGAGTCACCCCTATGGCTCCACACAGGACGCCCGGGCACAACCACAACAGCTCAGAGAAAAGGAGGGAGGGAGGGAGGGAGGGAGGGAGGGAGGGAGGGAGGGAGGGAGGGAGGGAGGGAGGAATCAAAGAGGAAGAGGGAAACTGTGGAGGGATGAGGTGTCTCATTATCTAGGTGTGTATCATAAAGCTGGTGTTCATATACAGACCTATGATTACACTAGCTATACACGTGGTAAACAATAATCAGAAGACACTATTGTCCTAACAGCACACTGTAAGCAGTGAATGAGTTCTAGGGAAAAAAACGTTACATTTTATAGAACGTAGAAAGCACCCCAAGGTTAAAAATCATGACTGAAGATATATGCGCTAAGTTGTTATACAATGAGCACACAACCATTTTTCATTGCGGCCTTTCTGAATAGAGCTCTATATGAGTGCTCCCTCCAGTTCAGCCACAGGATCTATTTCTGCATAATCCCAGCCAGAAAAATACAAGGAAGGCATCACATGAGCTGCATCTGATTCTCCCCTTCTCCCCTGGTCCTTGTGTTTCTGCGGCTGGCACTTTCTCAGAAATCGAATGGACGGAAGCCAGCAGTGGGAAACATGTTTTGCCTCACAATTCCAATTGACTCTAGGGTCTTCAGCTGGCCTGATCAATGTTGGCTCCCATCAGAAAACCAATAGGCAATCAAATCACAACATATTGACAACCTTGTTTGTTCGTTTTTTTCCCTCTGCCTGCAGCCAATTGCTGGTCCGTTCACTGTGACGAGAGTGGCAAAACTGCAAAAACAAAGTCTCCAAAATAAAGATGTGAACATTTTGAAAGTGAAGCTGCTCAACTAATCCCAGAAAACCTTTTGAAGTGCTGGGAGACATTCATTTTTAGTACCGGAATGAAAGCAGCCTGAGTTTTCCTCTCTTTGGACTGGTCTGGGGGCTATCTGTAGGCCTCTGTAGAGCAGTACACAATGTTGTGGCGTGGCCTGTCCACATGAATCCTCTGCTTACCTATTCAGCTCTGCTTTTCACAGACACTGTGGTTCCCTCCACTGGCCCCTTGCACACACATCAGCGCCCAGGCTTTCTGCTACAGCACATACATCCCAAACAGTTAGACTCAGCCTCCGCGCTGAGCAATCTGTAACTTTACATCTAGCTCAAACCTCACAAACCTCACAAACATAATCAGAGGTTAGAAATCAAAGGGACTTCCAGAGTCCTTGTCTAAATACCATATTTTCCAGCTTGTTGTAACTTCAGATTTGTTTTGAGCTTAATGCATCCGTCTAATTTACATCGCATGAGTTTGTTATTTAATCATTTATTGGCCGGGAGCAGAATTTCACAGAGTGAGGATTCGTCTGGGGTGGTTGCATGGTGATCAACTCACATGGAACTGGACTGAATGAGTCGAAACGAACGCAAATCTGAACCACACCATCGCATCAGGGACCGAGGTGACTTCAGAGATGACACTTTGACCAGAGCACCTTATTGGTCTCCCTTCTTTCTGTCTCAAAGTCTGTCTCGGGTTTCCATGTCTGTCTAATGAACGAGTATAGAAAGAGCAGGATTTTTTGTATTATAAAAAATTAATCACATATCTTACTAAAAAACAAAACAAAGAGAAGAATGAATGAGCAGTCCAGTCACCACCAAAGTCCGTATTAATTGAATTTGAAGGACCACCACCCTCGTATTTGTCTCTGGATGCCCCCCACCCTCACATTTGTCTCTGGATGCCCCCCCCCTTCTCTTTTCTCCTCTCTGAATCGGCATTAGCCCTATGATGTAAAGCCCACAATCATCCGTTGACACCGTGGTGGTAGTAATTTTCAGTTCATTTCCTACTACAGTTCTCCTCGAAGAGGGCATCCGAGGGTCAAGTGGTCAGTCCCCAAGCCAAAGTTTTCACAAGTCCCTCTTTGATGTCTTTGATGACCAGCGAGTAACAAAGACAACCGTATCCATGACCACCAGCAGTGAATGAGAAAGAATGCAACTAGTTGCCATAGATGTAATCTCCTGGTTCATGTCAAGGTCAGCAGACTGCCTTGACTTCCCTAACATGGAAAAACAGTTTTGCTAGTTTTGCTAATATACACAAACTTGGACATAGAATTAAA
This sequence comes from Oncorhynchus mykiss, assembly GCF_057628025.1. Taxonomy (NCBI): domain Eukaryota; kingdom Metazoa; phylum Chordata; class Actinopteri; order Salmoniformes; family Salmonidae; genus Oncorhynchus; species Oncorhynchus mykiss. The sequence continues at coordinate 49,117,079 of NC_143034.1, forward strand.
ACAATGAAGAGGTGGAAACACTAAACAGACTGTAATAGTTTCCAAACCTTCTTGATAAAATGGCACTGCATACTGTTGATCATATTACGTCATTCCTTGTTGAACAGTGTAGCCTAATCAGTATTGGATGAATGTAAAGTTTGAAGTGCAGGGGGGGAAACAAGTGGAGTACATTATGTTAGTATAAAGCCAGTCATTCAGTCCTGTTGGACAAGTACCAGTCAGTGCATGTGAAGGGCCTCACATGCCTCCATCGCACCGCTAACACTGACGCACAACACTGAGAGGGCGAGATACACATTTCAGGACAAGCGGAGACAAAAGTAATGCAAAAGCAACAGTCTCCAAATGTCTCCGAGTTTTGAGTTGAATTTTGTGATAGTTACCGGAATTGTGCGACCCTTAAGTCAGTCTGTCTGTCTGAGGCCTGACTGTCAGTCTGTCTGTCTGAGACCTGGCTGTAGGGTTCAAAAAGGTCAAGTCTGAACCTGAAGGAAATGCTCCTCCAGTTCATTAAAAGTACCATAAAATGTCCCCCAGTAAAACGTCCTGTGGCGCGAGGGAGACTTGGGCCTAGAAAGAGCCCTTTCTTCTCCTCCTGTGACCCCGCTGACTCCTGGTGGGGCCAGGACATGGAGGCTGTGGGAATGTACTCAGGGAGCCTTCCCACTAGGGACCTCAGTGTGAGTGAGAAACACAGATTCCTCTAGCGCCATGGTCACGAGGGGGCTGTAGTGGGTACAGTATGTGTGTCCGAGGAACAGCTAATTATGTCAACTTCACTCTCTCTCATGCCCCGGCCCAGACCTCCATCAGACCACAGAGAAACAAGACCCCGGGACTCAAGACCCAGACCTCTCCAGGCCTGGATGACACCCATTGTAACGGCAGATTTCCTCTTCGTCTGAAGAGGAGTAAGGATCGGACCAAGATGCAGCGTGGTAAGTGTTCATGATGATTTATTAACAACGAACTGAACACTGAAATACAAAACAATAAACGATGTGATGAAAACGAAAACCGAAACAGTACCGTGTGGCGACAAACACTCACACGGAAACAAACACCCACAAACCAACAGTGAAACCCAGGCTACCTAAGTATGATTCTCAATCAGAGACAACTAACGACACCTGCCTCTGATTGAGAACCATACTAGGCTGAACACAAAAACCAACATAGAAAAACAAACATAGACTGCCCACCCCAACTCACGCCCTGACCATACTAAATAAAGACAAAACAAAGGAAATAAAGGTCAGAACGTGACAGTGCTGGCTGACTGGGGGCTCTGGCGGCTCCTGGCTGACTGGAGGCTCTGGCGGCTCCTGGCTGACTGGGGGCTCTGGTGGCTCAGGACAGACTGGCGGCTCTAGCAGATCAGGACAGACGGGAGACTCTAGCAGCTCAGGACAGACGGGAGACTCTAGCAGCCCAGGACAGACGGGAGACTCTAGCAGCTCAGGACAGACGGGAGACTCTAGCAGCTCAGGACAGGAGGAAGGCTCTGGCAGCGCTGGACAGGCGGGAGCACCTGCAGGCAGAAGACGGAGAGACAGCCTGGTGCTGGGGGCTGCCACAGGAGGGCTGGTGCGTGGAGGTGGCACTGGATAGACCGGACCGTGCAGGCGCACTGGAGCTCTTGAGCACCGAGCCTGCCCAACCTTACCTGGGTGAATGCTCCCGGTAGCCAGGCCAGTGCAGCGAGGTGGAATAGCCCGCACTGGGCTGTGCTGGCGAACCGGGGACACCATGCGTAAGGCTGGTGCCATGTACGCCGGCCCGAGGAGACGCACTGGAGACCAGATGCGTAAAGCCGGCTTCATGGCACATGGCTCGATGCCCACTCTAGCCCGGCCGATACGAGGAGCTGGAATGTACCGCACGGGAAGTTGGTGCAGGTCTCCTACCTGGCTTCACCACACTCCCCGTGTGCTCCCCGCCAAGATATTTTTGGGGCTGCCTCTCGGGCTTCAAGCCGCGCTGCCGTGCTGCCTCCTCATACCAGTGCCTCTCTGCCTTCGCTGCCTCCAGCTCTGCCTTGGGACGGCAATATTCCCCTGGCTGTGCCCAGGGTCCTCTACCGTCCATAATCTCCTCCCAAGTTCAGGAGTCTTGTGTTCGCTGCTGCTGCTGTCCATTACCACGCCGCCGTGAAAAAGACCCTCCCCTTTCGATTAGGTTTTGCGGCCGGAGTCCGCACCTTTGTGGGGGGGTACTGTCACGCCCTGACCTGAGTATTCTTTGTTTTCTTTATATATTCTGGTTAGGTCAGGGTGTGACATGGGTGATGTATGTGTTTTGTACTGTCTAGGGGTTTTGTAGGTTTATGGGGTTGTTTACCGTCTAGGTGTTTATGTATGTCTATGGTTGCCTAGATTGGTTCTCAATTAGAGGCAGCTGTTTATCGTTGTCTCTGATTGGGGACCATATTTAGGCAGCCATCTTCTTTGGGTATTTCGTGGGTTATTCTGTCACGATCGTCGTAGTGAGGAGACCAAGGCGCAGCGTGATATGAATACATGTTCTATATTTAATGAAGAAAGAACACTGAAACAAACTTACAAAACAACAAACGGACGTGACGCTGTCTATGTTTAGTTGCTTGTGTCTGCACATTTAGATTATATAGCGTCACGTTTGTTGTTTTGTAAGTTTGTTTCAGTGTTCTTTCTTCATTAAATGTAGACCATGTATTCACATCATGCTGCGCCTTGGTCTCCTCACTACGACGATCGTGACACCCATCCACCATCCAGCCCAACCTCCAACTCATCCAGGGTAGGGGGATTGAATGGGCGGTTCAACAGCAGAGGGATGAGGGTGTGGCAAAGGGGAGGTGGGGTGGAAGGTTTTGATTAAGGCAGGAACAGCTGTTAAAATGTTATCCTAACATTCTCTCAAAGCACATAGAGAAACCATGTGTCTCAACTCGCTCAGCTGTCCACTTTAGTTCCAAAGTCCTGTGAACCTGATGTTTTTCTAGTTGGAAATGAACATCCCACATGAGTGCTACAGGTGAGAACTAACTGTAGGCCCTCAACACGTAGTTCATGACTGAATGACAGTCCATATCGACATTAGGGATGATACTGTATGTGCAGTGAGAGAAGAGCATTCTGACATGACATGCTGTATACAGAGTCTTTGGGGTTGGTTTCCTGTCAGGGGAAAGGGCCCTGGCTTCAATCCCTCCTACTGCTGCCTGCTGCAGAACGTTTGGAAGGATTTGACAGGATTCCAAATCCATGGCCTGATGTATGTGAGTTGAGCTCATTCCATCACAATGAAGTCACATGTTCTTGGGGACACAGCTTATCACGCTCTGCACAACATGCTGTCACATTGGTACAGTATACAAACTCCACACCAAGTTATCCTCATTAGCAATAATTGAACAGAATTTCCATGTGTTCCAACTTTGTGCATTTGCAGTGTGTCAAAGGCAGACCGTAGAGACACTGGCAGAGTGGAACAACATGGCTGGGAGAGAAAACACATCTGGACCAACATTGTACTCTAAAGCACACGGCAACATGTCCCCAACATGCCAAGCGTTTGTGTGTATCTGTCCGTCCAGCCATGGATTTAGCCTAAATCCCACAACGTAGGCTCTCCTCAGCCTGATGGATGTCATCGTTGACTCATAAGGGACCACCGAGGCTGCTGCCAACACTCACGATCTGCTCTCATCAGCCCCCACAACCACAGCGGCAGGCTGTGTGGAATTGTGGCTTCGCCGTTCAGCGCTGCACTCTGTTCCTCTGTCATGTGAATGGCATGTGGCGAGCTCGGCTTTCCTGAAGGACCTGCCATCTAATGCTAAACCTCCATTGCCAGTGTGGCACGGTGCTGTACGCTCCCCTCCTCCCGCTCCCTGGCACGGGCTCCCCAATGCTAATGCTGGTCAAATCTAGCGTGCACTAAGTTGGGATGAAAAGGAGGGGGAAATGTTGTGTGTCATTGAGCCAAGGCTTTGAGACCTACATCATTTACTCTCATATGTTGCTTAATAGGGTCCTGTTATATTCCCATAATTTGTTCCTGTTGACAACAGACTTTATAGAAGAGAGAGGATCGGTTTTAATGGATCTGTTTACTACAGCCATCTGGCCTCAATCCCTGAATAACAGCTCAGAGCCCATGTTGGATGGTTGATACATTTTTCCAAGTGTAAATACAACATTTTATGATAATTGCAATTAGCAGGAACTACTGTGTTATGACTTCCTTCGCAGAGTGAATCTAAAAGCCCACAGAATAATTATTCAGCCTTGAATCAGAAGGCCCAAACCCAGGCCCAAACGCGCACTGTTTTTATTCCTCATTCACAAAAATGTTCAAACCAACTCAAGGTTGGATTACCAGATCCGTCTCTCTTCTACGGAGCCCTCCCTCTCTACTCTGACCACAGAGAGCTGCCTGGGCAGAAAAGGAACTCTCCCCTCTGCAGGGAGTGTTATTAAAACTGGTCCTTTGACAAGCACAGGAGTGTATCTAAGAGAGAGGGGCTGGACCTCTGGTTCTAGTCATGGCAGGTCTGGCTGTTTGTTTAGTGAGCAGAGCCCTGCCTGGCCTTGCTGGGGATCCAGCCCCGCTGGCCTGGGTGGAGCAACTACATCCAGATGCCTGTTAATTGGCAACGCAAGCCAGTGCTGTCCGGTCCCATCCCATGCTCCTCTCTGGTGCTTTTAGTAGCCGATCTGTGTCGCTCCACAGAAGTCTGAAGTACTTTCCTGTTCATCTTCATGTAGGCTGTGTTCTGTGGTTGTTCAGTGAGCCCATGTGTGTGTTTTTAGGGTGAGGCGACTCCTCACGGTTCTAAATAATTAGAACGATACTTGAAATTATCTGGTCAAAAACATGGGAAAAAGTCTGCTTTAATACCATGCACTTCAGGACTTTTCATGAGACAGAACATGAACCGTTGGACTTGTAACCGGAAGGTTGCAAGATCGAATCCTCGAGCTGACAAGGTACACACACTGTTGTACTCCCCCTGAACAAGGCAGTTAACCCACTGTTCCTAGGCTGTCATTGAAAATAAGAATTTGTTCTTAACTGACTTGCCTAGTTAAATGAATGCAAAAATATATTTAAAATGTGGAATTTGTCATTATTACGGGGAAGGTTATTCTACTTTCTGGAATCGATCCATAAAAAGGCAGGCCTCTGGTGAGCAGTCTTAGAAAACCATGATGTATTCTTGCCCAAGGTCTGCAGTGTGCCTCACTTCATGGTGTGTTTTCTCTGTTTGAAGAAGCGGGGAAGCATGGAGGGGAAGGTGCCACGGCATTTCTCTGAGAGTCCCTGCTGTACATAATAATACACACGCACTCTTCCCCCCCCCCCCCCCCCACACACACAAGCCCTCTCAGCATTTTATTTATCTGTGTTTTCTCTGCAGGGGAGATTCAGCTGGATCCAGCAGCCAAAACTACATAGAAATAAAAGGACTGTCAAATTGCTTTGTCTCTGATGGGACTTCACAACCTGTCTGCTCCCTGTTCATTGTGGCAGAACACTGTAATTACATCAAAATGAAAGGCCAAGAATGCCCATTCGTTCAAATAATAAACATGCAGTCATTATACCCTTTGGCGCTTACATCATCTGAAAGCCTGGGGAGGATACCATAAGGATTATGAGAGATGTGATATAGACAGACATGGTGACGCCATTTTTTTAATAATCATTGTCACGTTCAGAGGCATGAGGTTAAATCAATTCTAATGAAACAGTCCTCAGTCTGTCTGCCTGTGTAGTACTATGGGAGGTTGGCACAAAAGGCTCATATGATATGAACCCCCACAAGACTTGGAAACCGTAACAGTAAGACAATCATTACACATAATGATGCCATATTATTTACGCTAAATCTGGAAATACAATGATGCCATGACATCTTGCATCGATGGACAAGAACTCGTTTGCACAATGATTTATTGTTTTGGCCGGACTTCAATAGTCAAACTACATAATCATGAAAGTTAGGATGATGTGAACTGCAACAAAGAAGGAGGGTGGAGTGCTTATATGTTTTCTCTTGAACAATGGAACAAGAAAAGTTCAACTGGCATTTCGTGGTTTGAATCCAACAGATGGATTTTAGGGCCTTTAGGAATCAGATGAAGAAACTAAAGGCATTTATTTTCTGTAAGTAATTACAGTAAAGCATCCCCTGACAGGAAGCAGAGCGTTATGTAAGCCTGGTTCTGTTCCAGTCACATATGCATACAGATTTGATAGTGAATTTGAGCATTGCATTCTATTCTGGAGACTGAAAGCTAATAAGAATATGTTTACTCAGAAAGAGGGTGAAAGAAGGAGGGAGAGAGAGAGAGGAGTTGGTTTGGATATTGTTTTTAATGCACACGCGCAGCAGGGAACAACATTTTATCAATGTTTAGAGTTCAATGTAACGCACTTGTCCTCAGTCAAGGGCTTAAATCCCACAGAATAAAACTTAATCTAAGCAAAATCCTGCTTTAGTCTGTACCTATAATTTAAAATTATTCCATCACACTCTCAAAAAACATCTTTAATAACGGAATCATGACAAACAGAATTTACGGCCTGTAACAGCCCTTTCCAAACCACTCTAGTATAAATGCACTTAAATGTCATCAGAGGTTTGTGGATATGGTGAGTGGTGGTGGAACAGTGTATGCCTCCAGTCCCCACTATCTCCCTGCCAAATCTCTCTCTGCTCCAGGATGCCACAACTGGGTGGTCCCCACACACCACATACATCCTCCAGCACACCACATACATCCTCCAACACACCACATACATCCTCCAGCACAACACATACATCCTCCAACACACCACATACATCCTCCAGCACAACACATACAACCTCTAGCACACCACATACATCCTCCAGCACACCACATACATCCTCCAACACATCACATACATCCTCCAACACAGCACATACAACCTCCAGCACAACACATACAACCTCCAGCACACCACATACATCCTCCAGCACACCACATACATCCTCCAACACACCACATACATCCTCCAACACAACACATACAACCTCCAGCGCAACACATACATCCTCCAGCACACCACATACAACCTCCAACACACCACATACAACCTCCAGCACACCACATACATCCTCCAACACATCACATACAACCTCCAGCACACCACATACATCCTCCAGCACACCACATACAACCTCCAGCACACCACATACAACCTCCAGCACACCACATACAACCTCCAACACACCACATACAACCTCCAGCACACCACATACAACCTCCAACACACCACATACATCCTCCAGCACACCACATACATCCTCCAGCACACCACATACAACCTCCAACACACCACATACATCCTCCAGCACACCACATACATCCTCCAGCACACCACATACATCCTCTAGCACACCACATACAACCTCCAGCACACCACATACATCCTCCAACACACCACATACATCCTCCAGCACAACACATACAACCTCCAGCACACCACATACATCCTCCAGCACACCACATACATCCTCCAACACACCACATACATCCTCCAACACAACACATACAACCTCCAGCACAACACATACAACCTCCAGCACACCACATACATCCTCCAGCACACCACATACATCCTCCAACACACCACATACATCCTCCAACACAACACATACAACCTCCAGCACAACACATACAACCTCCAGCACACCACATACATCCTCCAGCACACCACATACATCCTCCAACACAACACATACAACCTCCAGCACACCACATACATCCTCCAGCACACCAAATACATCCTCCAACACACCACATACATCCTCCAACACAACACATACAACCTCCAGCACAACACATACAACCTCCAGCACACCACATACAACCTCCAACACACCACATACAACCTCCAGCACACCACATACATCCTCCAACACAACACATACAACCTCCAGCACAACACATACAACCTCCAGCACACCACATACATCCTCCAGCACACCACATACATCCTCCAACACACCACATACAACCTCCAGCACACCACATACAACCTCCAACACACCACATACAACCTCCAACACACCACATACATCCTCCAGCACACCACATACATCCTCCAGCACGCCACATACAACCTCCAACACACCACATACATCCTCCAGCACACCACATACATCCTCCAGCACACCACATACATCCTCCAGCACACCACATACAACCTCCAGCACACCACATACATCCTCCAGCACACCACATACATCCTCCAGCACACCACATACAACCTCCAGCACACCACATACATCCTCCAACACAACACATACAACCTCCAGCACAACACATACAACCTCCAGCACACCACATACATCCTCCAACACACCACATACATCCTCCAGCACAACACATACATCCTCCAGCACACCACATACATCCTCCAGCGCAACACATACAACCTCCAGCACACCACATACATCCTCCAGCACACCACATACATCCTCCAACACACCACATACATCCTCCAACACAACACATACAATCTCCAGCACAACACATACAACCTCCAGCACACCACATACATCCTCCAGCACACCACATACATCCTCCAACACACCACATACATCCTCCAACACAACACATACAATCTCCAGCACAACACATACAACCTCCAACACACCACATACATCCTCCAGCACAACACATACAACCTCCAGCACACCACATACAACCTCCAGCACACCATATACAACCTCCAGCACACCACATACAACCTCCAGCACACCACATACAACCTCCAACACAACACATACAACCTCCAGCACACCACATACAACCTCCAACACACCACATACATCCTCCAGCACACCACATACATCCTCCAGCACACCACATACAACCTCCAACACACCACATACATCCTCCAGCACACCACATACATCCTCCAGCACACCACATACATCCTCCAGCACACCACATACATCCTCCAGCACACCACATACATCCTCCAGCACACCACATACATCCTCCAGCACACCACAGCCCAAAGGAAGAGAACCCACCATGTGGAGATAGAGTGGGCAGACAAAGGCAGCCTTGTGTGTGGCAGGCAGCAGCGGTGGAATGCTCAGCCTCACACCAGGCCTGTTTTCTAGGTTTATCCTTATCTGATAGTGTGGAAAGGCCTAGGTCTCTAATTTGGCTCTTTAAAAGAAGCCTACACGTCTAGTAGGGTGCTTTTTGAGGTCTGTTCGGTTTCGGTTAAAAAAAAATTAAGTCACAGTTTTTTTTAGACTTTAAATGCACCATGCATTATGTGGGTTGAATGCTGTAACAACATAAAATACAAATAAATAATACAAGTCCCATGATGGTAGTGACTGTCCATTACAGCTTATCACTTATTAACCATCATTTATTCACATTACTTTACTTTAATAAATATTTATTGTGAATGTTGAATTTTTTTTATTTGATGACTTTATTATTTCATTCCAAATAATAATCTCATCTCTATAGAGCTTCTGCCTCTGTTGCCTGACAAAATCACTATTTTAGAAGTAAATTAGACGTTTATGACCGTTGAATACCAACTGTCAATCACTTAGAGCAGGTATTTTCAGGTAGAGATACCTCGGGAATCAACTGCTCTCTATCCCTCTCGATCGAGCATTCTTCTCTCTGTCTGCCAACACAGACCAGACAAGTACGCATGCAATGGATTATGGGCGTTGTAGTTAATTACGTGTTTTCTGTGCTAAACAAACATATTGGCCTGCTGGAAACAACAACCCGCCTACATCGCACAATTCGGGCTTGATCTGATTTATCTCTCAAGAAAGAAAACACAATGGAATGCAAAAAGTTTAACGGGAAATAACAGACATTTGGGTTAATCGCTTAGCACTAGTCAGGCGCCACTACAGAATCCGAGCTACTATGTCAAAGGGAATTTATAGCCGTATATGGATAGACATGGTTTGTGTACATTTCCAGTTACATTGACAGTCTGTATATTTTTCTCTAATGATTTTAACTGAAGCACGTCCAGTGTGTTGTGTTTAGTCACATGTTTTGGCTGTCAAGGGAATGCTGTGGCTGATGTGTAAAAACAACCTCTCTCTCTCAGTATATGATACTTCAGGAGGCCATAGATCCAGATACCATCCAATCCCTTCCATGTGTTCACTATAAACATGTGTCTGCTGTGCCTCACCCACCTCAACATGACATCACCAGACTCACTCACACAGCTCATCCCTCTCCCATTGGAACCAGTGGAGCTGAACAGTACACACACACACTGGCACACACACACACACACACACACACACACACACACACACACACACACACACACACACACACACACACACACACACACACACACACACACACACACACACACACACACACAAGTTTGTAGCAAAGAGGAAGCCAAACAGAATCTAGAGGTGCCGGTAATACATTGGCTGACAAGCGTCTGCATCTCCCAGAAAAACCTCTGCGGTCATTCAAGAGCTCCCATAAAACATGGCTTCCAGGCGAGCGCAGCCACCTCAGCACTACCTCCACACAAACCTCCCAGAACGCACTCAAAGGTAGCCAATAAACAGACATAGCGGAGAGTAGAGTACAGAGAGAGGGTGCCTAGGGAGGGCTGGGATCAGCGTGAGATCTGATGTAGCCAGACAGACAGAACCAGGTTGGGTTGCACTGGGAGTGCTACGGGAGGTTTGAACGGATACCGACCCTGTTCAGCCCTGTTTGGTGTCATAGTTGATATCTGTTTGCTTTAGGGAGGGGGATCTAGGAAAAAGCAGTGAGGAGAGAAGTAAGGGGGACTATAGGGAGGGAGCAGGCTATGCTGTTGATAGGGACTTGCCTCACAGGGAGGCAGGCACCACAAGAACAATGGAGATTAGGATGGCTTCAGTGGGGGCCCATAGAGGGGCGGCAGTACGGTCCAAAACCCAGCGGGATGGGGAGAGGGAGGAGAGGGGGAGGAGGTGGTGTACTGCTAAAAGTACACCACCACTCCCACACAGACGAACCAATGGGATTTCTGACCTTTACCCACCTCATAGACAACATAGACATGCCCTGTTCTGTGTTTATTTATTGAGATGCAACAGATGACAAACAAACAGCCAACTGTCTTCTAATCTGCTATGCCATAGGGAGGTAATGGGGCTAAAATCTGTCAAGTCATAAGTTGGTTTCTTAATATTATTTGGTTTTCAGCCACATGCAGCGTATAACACTTTGGTTGAACTGGAGTTGAACAGCATGTGGCTGAGACAAAATGGCCACTGTTTAAGAACGTCAGCCAGTCTTTTGCTTTAATAGAGTGCCCGGTGATAAATGCATCCCCTTGAGGTTGAACAGAGACCAGTGGTGCTGTTTTTTTTTTTTTTTTTTACTTCTCCTTCGACCCCATCTGTTTTGCTTGGCCGTGTGAGAGAGGAGAGGCAGGAGGCAGAGAGCTCAGGGCTGTTCTGGTGCATGGTGTGTGTGCGTGTGTGTGTGTGTGTGTGTGTGTGTGTGTGTGTGTGTGTGTGTGTGTGTGTGTGTGTGTGGTAGTCTAATGATTAAGCTGTGCAGGAACCATTAGAGGAGAGCTGCCCACACCACCCACTGGTGACAGGATGTGTACTCAGTGGTCATCTCCCTCCTACCTCTCCCTCCTCTACTCCCTCTCACATCCACTTTATCTTATCTGCAAGCCTTATTTGAAGGGGGATATGATCTTCCATGACTTAAGCACATTTGAGTGACCTTGCAGTAAGGTTTAGAGTCAGCAGCAGGCACGTGCTTAGATAGGGCTCTACCTGAGCAGAGCACATGCCTCTTTGCCCTTCCAGTCCCCAAAGTGGCCTTTTGGGTGGTAGTAATATTTCCCCCCAAAGTCTTTGTTGTTGGTGTTTTTGTTGTTCTGAACACACTGCCTGCAGTTTGTGGTTAAAGTTGTTGAAAATGGCAGATTTGGTCATTGATAAGCGCCATAAATCTGTTGCTGTGCCCTTGAGCAAGGCACTTAATCCTAATTGCTCCAGGGATGCTGTACAATGGTAGCCCCACTCCCTGTCGGTGTGGGGGGTGGGGGGGGGGGGGTATTTTTTTATGTCATTTAATTTTCCATTAAGATGTGACCATTTAATGTAACTAAATAATCAAAGTAGCCTAATATTTGCTCAACAAGTCTGTGACCGCAATTGGGATTTTTGTTTTTGGTGTGCTCTTTTTTTAGTTTGTTCACAGCCATGGTCAGTAGGCTTTAACAAACGGCTCGTCAAGCATCCTTTCTTGTTGTCTATAGCTAACTTGGAGGTCATACCTGCTCTAAAAACAAGTCACTTACAATTCAGCTTCTCTCCTCTCTTACTGCATCTGTACTTAGAGCCAGAAGAGATTCCACAGGGCTGGTGAACTGCATAATGTACTAAAGCTGAGCTGAAGCGCTTTCAAATTTTTAGAAAAATATTGGCCCAGGAATGCAGATTAGCCTCTGGTTGAAGCTGGTTATATAAAATAATAGTCCTTTGCCTGTTCAGGAAGCAGAAGCATAGCTTTGTGATGAAAAGCCTTGATGGGATGACAGGGGTCAACACACACCAGTGAATTCATAATGGCGGGGGAATAAACGCAAGGTACTTCATCTCAGGACAGGTCGTTCATGACTGCTCTGTTTTAGTATAGCATCTATGGTAAACACTGATACTGTCATGAGGCAGCAGGGATTTGTAGCAAATACTGTTTTGTCTTTTTGTCTGTCTTTTGTCCGTCCGTCCGTCTTTTATTGTGAGGGCATTATGTGGCCAGGTTTTATGTTTAATGATGCTATTGAGGGGCATGAATGTGGGTACTGCTGTGTAAACATAACCAGCCCACAATGATATCTGATAGGACTGTGAAACACATGATGGTTTTCTCCATTTGCAGTAATAGTTCTGCACACTAATGGTTGCTACTTGGGAGGTATTTCACTAGTTAGACCTATTATTTGGTGCACCACAATCTCTGCATGCAGAGAGTAAGTACTTGGACATACACTACCGTTCAAAAGTTTGGGGTCACTTAGAAATCACCGTGTTTTTGAAAGTAAAGCACATTTTTCATCCATTAAAATAACATCAAATTGATCCAAAATACAGTGTAGACATTGTTAATGTTGTAAATGACTATTGTAGCTGGAAACTGCAGATTTTTTTAATGGAATACCTACATAGGCATACAGAGGCCCATTATCAGAAACCATCCCTCCTGTGTTCCAATGGCACGTTTTATTGCTTCTTTAATCAGTACAACAGTTTTCAGCTGTGCTAACATAATTGCAAAAAGGTTTTCTAATGATCAATTAGCCTTTTACAATTATAAACTTGGATTAGCTAACACAACGTGCCATTGGAACACAGGAGTGATGGTTGCTGATAATGTGCCTCTGTAGATATTCCATAAAAAATCTGCCGTTTCCAGCTACAATAGTCATTTACAACATTGACAATGTCTACGCTGTATTTCTGATCAATTTGATGTTATATTAATAGATAAAAAATGTGCACTTCTTTAAAATACAAGGACATTTCTAAGTGACCCCACATTTTTTAACTGTAGTGTATATCCCTCATCAATTGTGGTCTTTTTCTTTTTGGGTCCATAGTGTGGGCAATAACGACGATTATGACCAAGACATGGAAGTATTACATACTCTGATCATAATAAAAGCTACATGCATATCAACCCCATTATTCCCGGGAAAAGGAGGACGTTACAGCACAGTCTTTTTTGCACTTCGTCTTTTTTTTTGCACAGCAACAGGTGTCAGAGAGGATGGTGTCAAAACATGATATTTTTTCCAGGAAGAGATACCTTTGAATTTAAAGCCACCTACATTTCTTGGGAAACAGTCATTCTTGTACTTTGTTCTTAGTCATAAATTGAAAACATATGCTCAGGGAATAACATTTGTGCCAGAACAAGATTGTATCTGAAGGATGTAGAGGGTTTATAAAAAAAAAAAAAACGAAGATAATCTCCATTCAGATTTGATTAGTTGAACTTGAAGCATAAAGACTGCAATTGTTAATTTACAGATAAAAACCAGGATTTTGAAGGTGGACGAGCTCAACTGTGTACAATACATAATTAGTTGTGTTAGTCCCTAAACCTGTCCAGTACAATTGTGTGTGTGCTCATGCATGCGTGTGTGTGTGTGTGTGCATTCATGCATGTTTGTGTGTTTGCTGTGCAAAGCTGAGGAGGAGGAATGGCCCCCCTCAGTGTGTGACAGGCAGTAGACAGAGCAGGGCTTGTCACTGCTGGCGTTATCTGATGAAGGGGCCCCATGGCGTCTCAGGGTTGGTAGTGGCAGGGTAGGAGGTTAGGGGAGAGAGGGAGGGAAGGGGGCCTTTCTGCTCCATTAAGGTTGCTGCAGGATACCCCTCAATATTACTCCACTGTGAAGGGTGCCTTCCACCCCTCTCTAAAAGCCTTTCATCTCTGATCATGGAGTGCAACACAAACAGAAAAGAGAGATAAAAACATTGGTAGTACACACGAGCAGGCCCGGTCAGCCGCAGACTGTCACTTCAATGGCAAAGTGAAACCACAGAGATCAATAATATCATCAAGAGTCGAGCAGAGATTTCATTTAGCTACACAAGTCAGTTAAGAACAAATTCTTATTTACAATTGTCACGTTCTGACCTTAGTTCCTTTGTTTTGTCTTTTGTTTTAGTATGGTCAGGGCGTGAGTTGGGTGGGTTGTCTATGTTAGTTTGTCTATGATATTCTATTTCTGTGTTTGGCCTGGTATTGTTCTCAATCAGAGGCAGCTGTCAATCGTTGTCCCTGATTGAGAACCATATTTAGGTAGCCTGTTTTCCATTGTGTTTTGTGGGTGGTTATTTTCAGTCTTTGTGCATCTGCACCAGACAGAAATGTGTCGGTTGTTGCGTTGTTATTCAGTTTCTACATTAAATAAGAGAAACACTTACCACGCTGTGCTTTGGTCCTCTCCTTCATCCAACAGCCGTTACAACAATGACAACCACTGAACAACTGCTTTGTCCAGGAGCAGAAGGACAGATTTTTACCTTGGGGATTTGATCTAGCAACCTTTCCATTATTAGCCCAACACTCTGACCACAAGGCTACCTGCCGCCCCCGGTTATAGGTTGGCATCACTTGTAACTTTGTAACGAAAGAATGACACAGGCATGTTCTACTCTGTAGGCAACACTGTAAAAAAAAAAAACTTTTTACAGTAACTTACTGTCAGCCAGTAAGTTAGGAAGGAATAGTATGTTACCGTAGCGTATTTGACAGTATCCAATAATGTTACTGTAATTGATTTACAGTACGGTGGTGAAGTTGGCCGTTACTGGGCACATAAAAACGTCAGGAACAGTTTTACTCCAAAAATGTATTGTCAATAAATATATAAATACAACGGCTTATTAAAATCAGGCTAAGAGCTAAAAGACTAAAACAAAGATGAAAAGGGAAGAGCATCAGATCTAGCACACATGGCTTCCTCTATCCTTGCTTCCAACTAACGGAAGCCTCCCTAGTGGTGTAGGTTTTATGACCAAGACACACCAATAGCGTTTACTGGCCGAGTGTACTTAGCACCTCTGAACGTAGTTTGCAAACCTACTGCGCACCGAATTTCCATGTTGAGGAGGCAACAAGAAGTGGAAGTGCAAAGTCCAGGTTGGATGTTTATTTACAGCGCAGGAGTAGCTAACTGGGGTGGCAGGTAGCCTAGTGGTTGGAGCACTGGGCCAGTAACTACAGTGGGGCAAAAAAGTATTTAGTCAGCCACCAATTGTGCAAGTTCACCCACTTAAAAAAGATGAGAGGCCTGTAATTTTCATCATCGGTACACTTCAACTATGACAGACAAAATGAGGGAAAAAAAACAACAGAAAATCACATTGTAGGATTTTTAAGGAATTTATTTGCTAATTATGGTGGAAAATAAGTATTTGGTCAATAACAAAAGTTTATCTCAATACTTTGTTATATGCCCTTTGTTGGCAATGACGGAGGTCAAACGTTTTCTGTAAGTCTTCACAAGGTTTTCACACACTGTTGGTGGCATTTTGGCCAATTCCTCCATGCAGATCTCCTCTAGAGCAGTGATGTTTTGGGGCTTTTGCTGGGCAACACGGACTTTCAACTCCCTCCAAAGATTTTCTATGGGGTTGAGATCTGGAGACTGGCTAGGCCACTCCAGGACCTTGAAATGCTTCTTACGAAGCCACTCCTTCGTTGCCCGGGGGGTGTGTTTGGGATCATTGTCATGCTGAAAGACCAGCCACGTTTCATTTTCAATGCCCTTGCTGATGGTAGGCTTTGTTACTTTGGTCCCAGCTCTCTGCAGGTCATTCACTAGGTCCCCCCGTGTGGTTCTGGGATTTTTGCTCACCGTTCTTGTGATCATTTTGACCCTACGGGGTGAGATCTTGCGTGGAGCCCCAGATCGAGCGAGATTATCAGTGGTCTTGTATGTCTTCCATTTCCTAATAATTGCTCCCACAGTTGATTCATTCTTCCCAGCCTGGTGCAGGTCTACAATTTTGTTTCTGGTGTCCTTTGACAGCTCTTTGGTCTTGGCCATAGTGGAGTTTGAAGTGTGACTGTTTGAGGTTGTGGACAGGTGTATTTTACACTGATAACAAGTTCAAACAGGTGCCATTGATATAGGTAATGAGTGGAGGACAGAGGATCCTCTTAAAGAAGTTACAGGTCTGTGAGAGCCAGAAATCTTGCTTGTTTGTAGGTGACCAAATACTTATTTCCCACCATAATTTGCAAATAAATTCATAAAAAATCCTACAATGTGATTTTCAGGATTTTTTTTTCTCATTTTGTCTGTCATAGTTGAAGTGTACATATGATGAAAATTACAGGCCTCTCTCATCTTTTTTAAGTGGGAGAACTTGCACAATTGGTGGCTGACTAAATACTTTTTTGCCCCACTGTAAATGGTTGCTGGATCAAATCCCCGAGCTGACAAGGTAAAAATCTGTCGTTCTGCCCCTGAACAAGGCAGTTAACCCACTGTTCCCCGGTAGGCCGTCATTGTAAATAAGATTTTGTTCTTTACTGACACGCCTAGTTAAATAAAGGTTAAAGTAATACAAACTGTACATTTATACAAACAAAATGACAAAAAGAATGTAGACAGGTACCTAAACTGGTAATAACTGAAAATAAATCAAAGGTTGAGCTCAATAAATCAAACAAACCGCCAAATAACAGCACCATGAAATGACAGGGTTTGAGTATAATCCCATCAGGCCTCACCTTGGACTCTACCCTTTTCAACCAATCACAAATCAGTGTTACAATTATCTTCAATAAAGTCATGAAATGTGCTTGGGGGTATCATCTTTAACCCTCTGTAACTTTCTCACTCATCATTATTCACAATTTATTCAGAATTATCCAAAATCATGGTAGCATCCACATTAATATAGAAATGTTCAAATATATTCTATTCTTATTTGCATTAAAGGTGACTCCAAAATGACACAATACATTATTCACCATTCAGATCTATTGGTCACAAAAATCTTATCTGAAATACAACCAAAACGAACTGCAAATGAATCCAACAAGTTTGTATAGTCACAAGCTTGACATAGTCAATGCGTGTTAGGAATATGGGACCAAATATAAAACGTTTTACTATTTTATTTATAAGAATCTTTACAGGCGTCAATAATTTTGACCGCTACCTTTTTGAGAAAAAAATATATTACTTCTTAAACTAAATCTATTTCCCTGAGCAATTGCATTAGTATTAAATAGTATAATTTCCCATTTTTTTGGAGCGTACATATTTGTATTATTTATTTACAAAGTCATTATTTCTCATCTTTATCAAGGGTTTCAATCATTTAGGACCGCACTCTGTACATGTAAAAACACAGATATGACAAATGATAATGATTACTGTTGTTTTACAGTAACTTACAGGTAACTGGCTACCAGTAAGTTGCCGTAAACAATGTATTTACTGTAATCCATTTACGGTACCAGTTTTGGTATTGTAATCTATTGTATTGGTTGGGGGAGGGGAGAGTTGTTTGAGTTCAGGCTGCAATTTGCCTAATTTCCACAAGGGTCCTGCGTTTTACATGTAGCTGCTCTTATATTTGTGCTTGGTTTACTTTTAACAATGTAAAATGATTGAACATGTGCCTTTCTGATTGTACATTTTTACAATAATATAAAACAGCATGGCCACAAACACAGCAATGCATCTAAAATAACAAAACAGGTAGCAATTGACTAAGAATAAATATGACATTGCTTCAGAGGATTTGCTTTGATTTTGTTGCCTGTGTGCTTTTCGTTTGGCATTCTATTTTGAATATTCACAAATACAGTAAGTTAACTGTGTTTTACGTAGCAATTTTTACAGTAATGTTCAAAATATTAAATATTTCCTGGCTGTTTATTTTTTCCCCCACAATGCAATGTTATTTAAGGTAATCTACGGAATTCAACTCATACAGTATGTTACTGCTGATTATATTGTTTTATAAACTGGGTGTTAAAACCATGAATGCTGATATATCAGACCGTATACCACGGGTATGACAAAACATTTATTTTTACTGCTCTAATGACGTTGGTAACGACTTAATAGTAGCAATAAGACATCTCGGGGATTGTGGTATATGGCCAATATACGATGGTGAAATGCTGTATCCAGGCACTCTGTGTTGCGTCGTGCATAAGAACAGCCCTTAGCCGTGGTATGTTGGCCATATCCACACCTCCTTGTGCCTTATTGCTCAACTTTGCCATGACAATTACAGGATTCCAAAAAATTGTGTAGGGACCTACTCTTTATATGAGTCTCTGTGGGTCCAGAGAAATAGACAGATCTCTGGAAAAGCATTACTCTGAAATCCTACATCCTACTCTGAGTCATTGATAGCTAAGCACATCCAGGAAGGGATAGGCAGGCATTTGAGGTAAGTGGAGCATTTAGAGAAAGAAACGACAAAAGGTAATAGCCTCAGAATGCCTCGCTTTACAACGGCGGTATTTTTCTAACTGCTCTGCTTCTCTAGAGCTCCAAAATCCTTCTGACGTCACTCTTCCTCCTCAGCTCAGACTGACTCCAGAGTGTAACAAAATCACTGCAGAGGTCATGTGCATCTATCAGCCTGAGGATGTATTGCCCTGTTTATTGCTGACAAACGTCATTAGCATTTCCTCCCCCTGCTGTCATTCGTTCCCTTCCACAAACATCCTGCACCAATCAAATTCCCCACACTTCAGATGCAGGGTTACAGGCACAACTCTGCTGCGCTGCTAGTTACTGAGACGGACCGTGCATAAGAACACAATTTCACGCAGAGATAAGAAAAGGTTGTAAATGGT
This sequence comes from Oncorhynchus mykiss, assembly GCF_057628025.1. NCBI lineage: Eukaryota > Metazoa > Chordata > Actinopteri > Salmoniformes > Salmonidae > Oncorhynchus > Oncorhynchus mykiss. The sequence continues at coordinate 49,136,482 of NC_143034.1, forward strand.
CAGATGGCGAAGAGTCACTGGCATTCACACACTTCCTGTGTTGCCTCTCTGCTCCTGTCCCTTTCTGTCCTGGTTCTGGACATACTGTATAGACACAACAGTAGAGTAGGTTACCACCTTTGAGGCCTTTGTCCATTATGTAACAGACTGATAATAATCTTCCCAAACAATACAGCTTCTATCAAAAGCACTAACTACTAACTAACTAACTATTAGGTTCGGCACAACATGACAAACCAGTGCCTCTTGCATTCTCAATAAACACACCATCACTGCTGAACTAAAAGCTTTTCTGTTTATCTACAGGGGCTTTAACATGGTTCAGCTATACATCAGATGCCTATTGGCAAAATGTTAGTAATGTTGATGAAGTCTAAAATATTCAGAAGCCACGCTCTCTGTTGGGCTAATGAGAAGCTTGTGGGGAAGCATTGCAGAACCGAACACTACAGTAAGCGAAAAAATCTCTCTGTTCCATATGGATGAGATGAGGAGGAGAGCCAAATTATGCAATTGTCAGGTTTCAGAATGAATTTGCCGCATTATAGCGGTAGCTAGCTAAACTCCATTAACACTATAGGTTGATTTCCATTAAATAGCTTTGTTTTCCACAACAACATCAGAGGGGTGTTAAAAGCTTCGGCGGGAGACTGTTTATGACTCCTGTGTAAATTCATGCTAAAAGCTCTGGCAGGAGACTGTTTATGACTCCTGTGTAAATGAATGCTAAAAGCTCTCATGGCTGAGGAGGAGAATGGGCATATTTGCTGGGATCTTACTTTTGGTTCTTCGGTACTGAAGGAATTACACTTATCCCCAGAACAGCAAAAAAAGGTCAAATATCTTTCTTTTTTTCAATTATATGTATGTAACCAGGATAGTCCAATCAGCAACAATTATTAGTGTTCTGTTGTCCAGGGGTTTGACAAACATGAAAGTTTGAGTATCTTAGTGACAAAAACCAAAGGTTAGTATCTAATCACTCATGGAGAGATTTGCATAAACATAACTGGTACCGTAGAATCTGTCGGGACTGAACAGGATGTGTAGGATAACGAGCAGCAGTAGTTCTGGTGTTTAGGTTTTCTTCACTGGTTATTTTGGACAAATCAAATTTCAGAAGGGGAGGGGAAATTACAGCCCGTAACTTGCAAAGAGAGTAGGTGGAGCTCCTCATTCTACCATTTCTCGGTCCCTTCCCATAACATGTATGGATAATCGAGCAGCTAGCCTATTATGCAATACTTAGGTTCTGGGCTAACCGAGATGACTCAGTATCAAACATTCACTTTCCATTTCTCAAAGTTGATCTATTACTAATGAGGGGTTGTTGAGCTGCAGAGCTGCAGTACAGAAGAGAAGAGAGGTGCTGCACTTCTCCAAGTGCCCCAGGTGAACGAAGGACAGGTCATGTCTCAGAAGACAAGCTCAGCGGTTCCCTTCCCAGACCACTCACTCTCCTCTGTCTAGGCTGCATTGCCACTGCCTCTCTTCTCTACCATCACTGACTGGATAACTGTGATTAAAGACGAAGGCCACAGGGTTTCATTAAAGTCTAATGAAAATGTTCTATAACTGGGCCTCTTGAGGTAATGCTACCTCCTCTCCTCCATCACAGGACAGGTTTTCAAATCTCCTGAGCTAGCAGCTACAGTACTTTACAATGCTGAACAAAAATATAAACGCAACATGTAAAGTGTTGATCCCATGTTTTATGAGCTGAAATAAAAGTTCCCAGAAATGTTGTCTCAAATTTTGTGTACAAATTTGTTTACATCTCTGTTAGTGAGCATTTCTACTTTTCCAAGATAATCCATCCACCTGACAGGTGTGGCATATCAAGAAGCTAATTCAACCACATGATTACACAGGTGCTGTAACGATTCTCCTCTTGTGAAGTAGAGGCGGACCAAAGCGCAGCGTGGTGGTTGTTCATTGTAATTTATTGACGACACTATACATGAACAAACTAACGAAAAAACAAGAAACGTGAGAACTCAAAACAGCCCTGTCTGGTGCAAACACAAAAACAGGAACAATCACCCACAAACACACAGTGAAACCCAGGCTACCTAAATATGGTTCCCAATCAGAGACAATGACGAACACCTGCCTCTGATTGAGAACCATATCAGGCCGAACATAGAACTAGACAAACTAGACATGAAACATAGAATGCCCACTCAGATCACACCCTGACCAACCACAACATAGAAATATACAAAATAAACTATGGTCAGGGTGTGACAGTACCCCCCCCCCCCCAAGGTGCGGACTCCGGCCGCAAAACCTGAACCTATAGGGGAGGGTCTGGGTGGGCATCTGTCCGCGGAGGCGGCTCTGGCGCTGGACGTGGACCCCACTCCATAATAGTCTTTGTCCACCTCCTTAGCGTCCCTAGATAGGTGACCCTCCTAAGAGACAGCTCGGGACAGAGGGACAGCTGCTCGGGACAGAGGGACAGCTGCTCGGGACAGAGGGACAGCTGCTCGGGACAGAGGGACAGCTGCTCGGGACAGAGGGACAGCTGCTCGGGACAGAGGGACAGCTGCTCCGGGCGGAGGGGCTCTAGCAGCCCCTGGCTGACTGGCGGCACTGGCGGCCCCTGGCTGACTGGCGGCCCCTGGCTGACTGGCGGCACTGGCGGCCCCTGGTCGACTGGCGGCACTGGCGGCCCCTGGTCGACTGGCGGCGGGCTGACTGGCGGCACTGGCGGCCCCTGGCTGACTGGCGGCACTGGCGGCCCCTGGCTGACTGGCGGCACTGGCGGCCCCTGGCTGACTGGCGGCACTGGCGGCCCCTGGCTGACTGGCGGCACTGGCGGCCCCTGGCTGACTGGCGGCACTGGCGGCCCCTGGCTGACTGGCGGCACTGGCGGCCCCTGGCTGACTGGCGGCCCCTGGCTGACTGGCGGCACTGGCGGCCCCTGGCTGACGGGCGGCGCTGGCGGCCCCTGGCTGACGGGCGGCGCTGGCGGCCCCTGGCTGACGGGCGGCGCTGGCGGCGCCGGGCAGACGGGCGGCGCTGGCGGCGCCGGGCAGACGGGCGGCGCTGGGCAGACGGGCGGCGCTGGCGGCGCTGGGCAGACGGGCGGCGCTGGGCAGACGGGCGGCGCTGGGCAGACGGGCGGCGCTGGCGGCGCTGGGCAGACGGGCGGCGCTGGCGGCGCTGGGCAGACGGGCGGCGCTGGGCAGACGGGCGGCGCTGGCGGCGCTGGGCAGACGGGAAGCTCCGATGGCGCCGGGCAGGCGGGAGGCTCCGGCAGAGGCGCCGGACAGGCGGGAGGCTCCGGCAGAGGCGCCGGACAGGCGGGAGGCTCCGGCAGAGGCGCCGGACAGGCGGGAGGCTCCGGCAGAGGCGCCGGACAGGCGGGAGGCTCCGGCAGAGGCGCCGGACAGGCGGGAGGCTCCGGCAGCGGCGCCGGACAGGCGGGAGGCAGACAGACGGGAGGCTCCGGCAGAGGCGCCGGACAGACGGGAGGCAGACAGACGGGAGGCTCCGGCAGAGGCGCCGGACAGACGGGAGGCTCCGGCAGCGCTGGAGAGGAGGAAGGCTCTGGACGGATGGGCCGGAGAGACAGCCTGGTACGGGAAGCTGCCACCGGAGGGCTGGGGTGTGGAGGTGGTGACGGATAGACCGGGCCGTGCAGGCGCACTGGAGCTCTTGAGCACCGAGCCTGCCCAACCTTACCCGGTTGAATGGTCCCGGTCGCCCTGCCAGTGCGGCGAGGTGGAATAGCCCGCACTGGGCTATGCAGGCGAACCGGGGACACCGTGCGCAAGGCTGGTGCCATGTAAGCCGGCCCAAGGAGACGCACTGGAGACCAGATGCGTAGAGCCGGCTTCATGGCACTTGGCTCGATGCCCACTCTAGCCCGGCCGATACGCGGAGCTGGAATGTACCGCACCGGGCTGTGCACCCGCACTGGGGACACCGTGCGCTCCACAGCATAACACGGTGCCTGCCCGGTCTCTCTAGCCCACCGGTAACCACAGGAAGTTGGCTCAGGTCTCCTACCTGGCGTAGCCATACTCCCTGTTAGCCCCCCCCCCAAGAAATTTTTGGGGCTGACTCCCGGGCTTCCATCCACGACGCCGCGCTGCCTCCTCATACCAGCGCCTCTCCGCTTTCGCCGCCTCCCGTTCTTCCTTGGGGCGGCGATACTCTCCTGGCTGAGCCCAAGGTCCTTTACCGTCTAATTCGTCCTCCCATGTCCATACCTCCTCGCGCTGCTCCTGCTGCTGCTTTTTCCTTTGCCCATTACCACACCGCTTGGTCCTGTTGTGGTGGGTGATTCTGTAACGATTCTCCTCTTGTGAAGTAGAGGCGGACCAAAGCGCAGCGTGGTGGTTGTTCATTGTAATTTATTGACGACACTATACATGAACAAACTAACGAAAAAACAAGAACCGTGAGACCTCAAAACAGCCCTGTCTGGTGCAAACACAAAAACAGGAACAATCACCCACAAACACACAGTGAAACCCAGGCTACCTAAATATGGTTCCCAATCAGAGACAATGACGAACACCTGCCTCTGATTGAGAACCATATCAGGCCGAACATAGAACTAGACAAACTAGACATGAAACATAGAATGCCCACTCAGATCACACCCTGACCAACCACAACATAGAAATATACAAAGTAAACTATGGTCAGGGTGTGACAGGTGCACTTTGTACTGGAGACAATAAAAGGCCACTCAAAAATGTGCAGTTTTGTCACACAGCACAATGCCACATCCAGCTTCTTCAATCTGGAACCAGCCGCCTGGACAACTGATTAAACTGTGGGTTTGCACAACTGAAGAATTTCTGCACAAAGTGTCAGAAAAGCTCATCTGTCTCAGGGAAGCTCATCTGCGTGCTCATCATCCTCACCAGGGTCTTGACCTGACTACAGTTCGGCATCGTAACCGACTTCAGTGGGCAAATGCTCACCTTCAATGGCCACTGGCACGCTGGAGAAGTGTGCTCTTCAGAATGAATGCCAGTTTCAACTGTCTAGGGAGATGGCAGACAGCGTGTATAGTGTCGTGTGGGCGAGCGGTTTGCTGATGCCAACGTTGTAAACAGAGTGTCCCATGGTGAGGTTATGGTATGGACAGGCAGAAACTACAGACAATGAACACAACTATACAATGTATTGATGGAAATTTGAATGCACAGAGATACCGTGATGATATGCTGAGGCCCATTGTCGTGTCATTCATCCGCCGCCATCACCTCACATTTCAGCATGATCATGCACAGCCCCATGTCACAAGTATCTGTACTCAATTCCTGGAAACTGAAAATGTCCCAGTTCTTCCATGGCCTGCATATTCACCAGGCATGTCACCCATTGAGCATGTTCGGGATGCTCTGGATCGACATGTACAACAGCGTGTTCCAGTTCCCACCAATATCCAGAGGAGTGGGAGAACATTCCGCAGGCCACAATCAACAGCTTTATCAACACTATGTGAAGGAGATGTGTCGCGCTGCATGAGGCAAATTATGGTCATACCAGATACGGACTGTTTTTTAAATCCACGCCCCTACCTTTTTTTAAATGTATTTGTGACCAACAGATGCATATCTGTATTCCCAGTCATGTGAAATTCAGAGACGAGGGCCTAAGGAATTTATTTCAATTGACTGATTTCCTTATATGTAAAATCGTTAAAATTGTTGCATGTTGTGTTTATATTTTTGTTCAGTATATATGATCATAATCCTGGGAAACATCAGCGGATTAGAAGGAGGTTATACACTGAGTGTACAAAACATTAAGAACACCTTCTGAGTTGCACCCCCCCACCCTCCCCTCTGGGTGTTTGACCTGTCTTGATACACACGGGAAACTGTTGAGCATGAAAAACCCAGCAGCATTGCTGTTCTTGACACAAACTGGTGCCCCTAGCACCTACTACCATTACCCCGTTCAAAAGCACTTAAGTATTTTGTCTTGCCCACTCACCCTCTGAATGGCGCACATACACAATCCATGTCTCAATTGTCTCAAGGCTTCAAAATCCTTCTTTAACATGTCTCCTCCCCTTCATCTACACTGATTGAAGTGGATTTAACAGGTGACATCAATAAGGGATCATAACCTTCCCCTGGATTCCCCTGGTCAGTCTATTTCATGGAAAAAGTAGGTGTTCCTAATGTTTTGTACACTCAGCGTATAAAGAACATGTATCCCATTTGATGCTGATAGGTACTGTAGAGGCATTTGAGCTTGTGACATTAATGTTCAGTCTATTGACACTGTCATGGAAAGAGCAGTTTTGTTTTGTACACTTAGTACCAGGAGAACATTCTCTTCTAGTTTTCAGACAAAAACAAAGCCATTTTCAAAGATAGAATAACATTCAAAACAGAATAATGTTCATTGTGGAAAACACACGCACGCACGCACGGACACACACACACACACACACACACACACACACACACACACACACACACATACTAGCAGATCTTACAGTGGATGGTAGACCGCAGGGAGTAGGCAGTAAGCCAGTGAGTCAGAATGAAGCCCAAAGTAACCACTCTGTACTGAACACTTTATAGGAGAGCCAGGCCACAATACAATACACACACACATTAAAACACACACACACACACACACACACACACACACACACACACACACACACACACACACACACACACACACACACACACACACACACACACTAGACTGCGAGCCAGGGCTCAAAACAAATAGAGTCCTACTCGACAGACAGACAGACAGACAGACAGACAGACAGACAGACAGACAGAGAGAGAGAGAGACAGAGAGAGAGAGAGAGACAGACAGACAGACAGACAGACAGACAGACAGACAGACAGACAGACAGACAGACAGACAGACAGACAGACAGACAGAGACAGAGACAGAGACAGAGACAGATCCATTGAAGAAAAAGTGCAGGAGGGTAGTAATTTTTCTTAACCTCTTCACTTTCCCTTTTCTTGGAAAAAGTATTTGATAGTGAACGTGTGTAAAGGGAAAGAAAAAACCCAGCCGAGCCAGAGCCAGGGAGAAGGGAGTAAAACACCATATGCCAGAGAACTGGGGAGCTCTCTGAGATGTGCTTGACTCCCCAGCCGTTACACACACCCTGCGCATATACATAATCAAGCACTTACAGACTTGATTTCCTTGACTTCCAGTTCGATTATTTAAGGTAGCTCCTCTACTAATTTCCTGTTTGAAATGGTTTGCTATTGCATAACGAGAATGTCCTGTATGTTGCAACAGTTTCCACCTATAATGGTGTTCATCAGAACCCCCGATTCTCGCCATGAGAGATTTACCATCTGATATTTTCCATCAGTGAAAGGCTTTGTTCGCCAGATTGGATTACAGTAAATAGGAGCTGTCACCAGCCACCAGTGGCAGCCATGGGGACATGAAATATGAGCGCACGTGCTGACAGTATCTAAACAGGACTTGGCAACCTAACCTGCCCTGTGATGGCAACAGTTCCCTCTGTCACATACAGGTTGCCAATATTTAGTAAACCTTCATAGACATGGCATCTGATTGGTACCTTGTTGGTTATTGCGAAGTTTTTACGATGACTTTTTGTCCTTGAAAGGAAATGGATATGTTTGGGTTTGGATCAAGAACTCTCACGAGAAGCAATAATACTGTTGAAAATACTGTAGATGCAAAACCCAATATAGATCAATAGATAAAAAGTGAATAACGTTAAAAATACTCTCTTATGGTTTATGTGATACAGTGCATTCGGAAAGTATTCAGACTCCTTGACTTTTTCCACACTTTGTTACGTTACAGCCTTATTCTAAAATTGATTAAATTATTTTTTCCCCTCATCAATCAACACATAATAGCCCATAACGACAAAGAAAAACAGGTTTTTAGATGTTTTTTCAAATGTATTAAAAATAAAAAACAGAAATACATTATTTAGATAAGTATTCAGACCCTTCGCTATGAGACTCGACATTGAGCTCAGGTGCATCTTATTAACATTGATCATCCTTGAGATTAATTGGAGTCCACCTGTGGTAAATTAAATTGATTGGACATGATTTGGAAAGGCACACACCTGTCTATGTAAGGTCCCACAGTTGACAGTGCATGTCACAGCAAAAACCAAGCCATGAGGTCGAAGGAATTGTCCGTAGAGCTCCAAGACAGGATTGTGTCGAGGCACAGATCTGGGGAAGGGTACCAAAAAAATCCATCATTCTTAAATGGAAGAAGTTCGGAACCTCCAAGACTCTTCCTAGAACTGGCCGCCTGACCAAACTGAGCAACTGGGGGAGAAGGGCCTTGGTCATGGAGGTGATCAAGAACCCAATGGTCACTCTGACAGAGCTCCAGAGTTCCTCTGTGGAGATGGAAGAACCTGTGGAGATGGACAACCATCTCTGCAGCACTCCACCAAACAGGCTCTGGGTAGGGTAGTAACATCATGAGTTGGGATTATGATTCATTGCTTAGCTAGCTAGCTAGCTACATGTCTTAACCGAAGACTCCACTAAGCAAGTGTCCATTTTAATAGAATGTCACTGAGACAACTGTTTGCCAGTTAGCTTGGGTGCTTGACTGCTGTTGTTAGGACAGAACGCTCGGATCAAGCTTTAAAGAGATTGGTCTAGTTAAAGCTTAAGAGGGTGTGAACGATGCTGAATGGGTGTAGACAAAGAAGGGCTCTCCAGTAGGTACCAAAACATTCAAAGGCCATTTTCTCAAAAGTGAGGTTACAAGTTTATCAACTTTCAAAGCAGAATCACTTTCCCATTGTTCCTCAAATGCTGTGTTTGATATACAATTTTGTAGCTCTGTGTCTCTGCTTTTATCCACTGTAAAAAACACCACTTCAAATGTTGATACATAAGACGGAATCAAGGCGGTCAGTCACAAAAGTAATATTTCAGAGGGGGGGAGGTGAGGCTGGGGCATTATGAAACACAGAGACACACAGCTGTGTGTGGACGGCCTCCTGCCGGCACCCGCTGCTCGGCCCCAGCAACCCTCTAATGCCCCTTATATATGTGCCCATCCAGGCCAGACGGAACTCGTCCAGTGGCGCTGCAACATCTGGTGAACTAAACAGCGCAATAATCTTGGCTTATGCCCAGAGAAGAATGGGTCAGGGGGCCCAGGCCCAGAGACGTGGGCTGGAGGCCTGGCTGGCGGCCCCGGGTCTCAGCTCTGTTCTACTCTATGTCTCTTTACACCCAGAGGGAGTCTGATCCTGTACACAGGGGGGAGGAAATCAAACAACATCCTGGGGTAGCATCCGCTTCACACACCCCGATGCACGCATGCACACACACATACACATCTCATCTGTAACATCCCAGACACCTGTAGTGAGTGTAAAGAGTTGGCAGCAGGTAGTCTAGCGGTTAGAGCGTTGGGACAGTAACCGAAAGGTTGCTGGTTTGAATCCCCGCGCTGACAAGGTGAATAAAATTTGTCGATGTGCCCTTGAGCAAGGTACTTACACTAATTGGTCCTGTAAGTTGCTCTGGATAACAGTTGTTGCAGTGACATTCTATTAAAATGGACACGTACATAGTGGAGTCTTTTGTTAAGACATGTAGCTAGTTAGCTAGCTAAACAATGAACCGTTATCCCAACTCATGACGTTGCTATCCTGCATGAATCTTTCAAGTAAAAGTCGTTTTCATTTCAAGTTTCAACATTAGCTGGCTGGCTCGCTAGCTAAAGTGACGTGTATGATCTCATTATTCGTATCTCAGAGCCATTTTCTTGGTTAGTTATAGCTAATGTTAGCTAGCTAACATTGAACATGGTTGGTTAGCTATGGAAAGCCACAGAGTTAGTGGCTATCACAGACGGGAAGTTCTAAGGAGATCTCCTGTATAAGAGGTAACAACTGTACTGTAACTTACTACTACAGGGGCTAAAAATCGCATTTCCTGATTATACTTCATCACTTTGCTGATGTTCCAATAGACTGAAACTGTGGAAATACTTTATTACATCTTTTGAACCCCAGGGTTAAGAGCTCATACAGTATGTAACAAGGCTTTGTCACGTTCCAGCTGTTCTCCATCACAGAGCATTTCTGGGAAATAACAATAATGTTTCAATATATTTCTATAGCAGACCCCAGATTACCATTACCAGGAAAATGCATTGTGTGTCATTCAAATATCACACAAACACAAGCAGGCAGACAACACACAAACTACACACACACACACACACTCACAAATCTCTTGATATGATTAATTAGTTAATTTGTACTATTTGTTCTTCTAGTTCTTGTCCTCTCTATTTACCCTGGATAATCTCCACCTAATTTAGTGCTAATGTTTCAGTCCATGTAGCAATTATACAATTACACAGTCATTCTATGTGCATGTGCAACTGCAAGTGAATGCAATGACTGACTCCTCAGTATGTGCCTATTGTAGCATGGACATCAACGATCAGCATTAAAACCAACAAGGCTCTCTCTGACAATAAAAAGGTCTAAAACCCTATAAATTCTTAACTGGATTAGGTGCAAGAGGATTACCATGGACTTTCCTGACCAGGCGGCATTAATAAAAGCTGTGGATGCTGACGTGCTGTCAGGTCCTGGGGTGTTTTTATATGACTTAACCTAGATGTGACCACCGCCAGGCTGAAGGTGTGGTGTCTGTCTGGCCTGGCTGACCACATAGGCTGGTGTGGTTGGCAAGGGTTAGGATTGGAATTAGGATTAGGGGTTAATCTCAATTTAAGGTCAATATGTTCTGATAACAGGAGCCGCCTGGAGTGTCTCAGGAGCCGCTCTCTTGTCTTACACTCAGGATATGAGTCTTATCCCAAGGTGGACTCCTATTATGTGACAGAAGAGAACATGTGTAAATCTCCCCTCCAGGGGATGAAAAGGGGGAAATGGGGGAAGGTGCCATAGAAAACACTGTTTAAGAGCATGGCGAAGGTGGATGGTGAAGGTGGCAACAATACAGGGTTTACTTCAGGTCAGTAATCTATGCCTCACTCACTAACGCCTCGATCACACCGACAACGTCATTGCATTTTGGTACAACAGAAGTACAGTAATTTCCAATGGACCGCTGCGTTTGCCTTGCAGCATTGCGTTGTAGAGGCAGTTAAGGTGTGTTCTGTGTGGTGCATACGTTGGATTTATTGAACCTATGTGTCAAACTGTATGCATAGACGGCTTGACAGAAATGGTAGCAGAAGGTGAACGTTTAACTTTTGTTGCACACATATCCAGATAACGCTGCGTACCATTTTCTCAATGACGCTGTAGGTATGATTGAGGCGTAAGACACCATGGGTCTGCTTGGAGGTTTTATGTGATGCTGCTGCCTGACTAACTGACTACTCTGAGCCAAAGACACTTCAACCTCGTGCCATCGCTGTGGACAGGCGTGCCAAAACACTATCTGCCCAGTTCACTTACTCCAGGAATGTCTCTCCGCAATGCAGGCCTCTCTCCAGCCAAGATGTATGACGTGTGTACGGAAACCTCCCATCTGTGTGTGAGTGGGTGTTTTCTTGACCGTGTGTATTTGTACGCACATCTGCGTGCAGTCCTGCACATTTGGGATAGGTTCTCTGGGAATTACAGCCTCAGTGTTTTGGCTGGGTTGCTAGTGTTTTTCCGCCAGAGTAACTCTGCAATTACTCTTTAAACCTCCTTGCTTGATTTTCATCTGACTCTAAAGTAACTCTGCCCTACAGCAGCCCCCTTGAAGCTTGTTGTCTGCGGGTAGGAAACAAAGTGGAGCCCAATATTGGAGCAGGCTCCCCTTGGCTTCATCCAGGGAGATTAACCCCTCAGTAGAGGGAGGCTCTAGCTAGATGCTGCCTCTCAGCAGAGATGTTATCAGCCCCCTGCCGCTAAGGTCCACCACTCATTTGAGTATAAACAAAGGAGAGAGTCCTGCCTGCATGGCAGGGCCAGGTAAAACCACTGCCCATGATATCATTTGCCTTGCAAAGCACAAAAGGTTAATGAGACATGGGGAAAATAATATGAGTACTATAGCAGATGGGGAGGGGATATCAAAATGAAATTGTATTATCAAAAAATCTTTCCAAAGCATAATTTGTTCCGGCAGACAAACACACAAACACAGGCACCACACACACACGGCTTATGAAACTGGCTTACACAGCCTTATCTTAATCCAGGGCCAATGCCATTCTATTCCCTCTCTGCAGCGCCTGGAAATGCATACATACATCTGCCCCTATACACACAGATGCACATCCATGCACATATGCAAAAACACACAGAATCAAGTGTCAACACATGCACACATGCACACACACACAAAACACACAGCCTGTGCTTCTGGTCCTAATCCTACAAACATCAGCAGCTCCATGGGGTCCCGGTCCCAGAGGCCTTTTTCCATGAACCTATCTGACAGGATGACAACCTCAGCGTGGTGCAGTCACAGTCGTCACATCTCTATCACCAGGATAAAACACAAGCAAGAGGACGGGTCACAGTGACGTTTGTATCATAAAGCCAATGTCCTCCCTGCAGGATGCCGGATCTGATCAACAACTTGATTGTTCCCTCTCCATCTGCGATTCCTCCCAGGAAAAATAACATTAGGTAACCTTACAGGTTACCAGGCATCAGGCCTGTTGCCATGCAACCTGTTGACGTGCCTTGTTTTACAGTAATAAAACACTATAAAAAAGACAGTTGACAAATGGAAGTCTTAACCTTTTACTAAACAGACAGTAAATGTGTACAGTGTATTTTTTTGTATGTGTATTTCCAATGAATCACTATCTCTGAGCTTAACATAGCACTTACACAAGATCCACAGAACAAGATGAGAAAATATCCAAGCTATTGTAACTGGCTGTGCTCAGTGTTGTGTTATATGGCATTAATAAGACATGACTGTCTGCCAGTTGTCTGAATAGGATCTGTGGTCACATCTTGAAGTGATACTAAAGGGGAGGGGGGTGTACTCTCTCTCTCTGCCTCTTCCCTGGGGGTCACAGACGCTGTCCATCCGCCTGCCCATTCCTGGGCTGGGCTGGCTGCTATAGGACATAATCTCCACCAGACTTAATGGCTTACAGGCCTCTGTGCATGTGCATGTGCGTGTGCGTGTGTGTGTGTGTGTGTGTGTGTGTGTGTGCGCATGCGTGTGTGTGTTTGTTCTACAATCTTTGAAAATTACTTTGTTGATGTCCTCCAGTAAAAAGAAGTGCAACTTTCTAAACATCAGATGTTCCTATAGCTAGCTCAGGACATACCTGACAACACAGTTAGAGTTAGATGTCCTCAACATACAAGTCCACATAGAAGGGAAGGTTCTTGCTGGGAAGGCCTTTGCCCCAACGACAGGAGAGCAGCAGAGAGCATCAAAGGGAAGAGTTAGGCTTCCTGTTCAGGAAATACATCGCTTTTCAACAACCCTCCCATTTACCAGGAAGGACTTTACTCAATTTCTTTAGAATCCAAGCAATGAGCATTTCAATGTTTCCAGCATCACCTTGCTTCTATTCATTGTCACCCACACATTCAGTATTACGTGTCTCTGGCCATCTGGTGTGAGAGTGACTGAGCAAACAGTTGACACAGACCCGTGATCTGTGAGTGGGGCTGATGCTGAGAGTACTGGCGGACTTTAATTTATAAACAGTCATCTGGACTGCTCATGAATTTAAAACAATTATTACTCTGCCATTTTTAAAGTCGTGCCACCCTCTGTCCTTGACTTTTCCTAAATAAGTCTATATAACACATTGCCGATGTTAGAATCTTAATATCACAGACAGAACTGGAGTTACAACCAGTTTTATGAGGGCATGTCATTGCCTTTATGGATTTAACCGGTGCCCCGGCTTCTCCCTAGAAAATGAAGAAAATGCTATTGTGTTATTTGAAAGGAAATATAAATCAAAATTCTAATGTTACCTTAGCACTTTGTAAACACAACCACATTTTTTTTTGCGATAACATATATAACATGTATTAAATAGTTAGAATGTTGCAGTCAATATGACTGCTCATTAGCTAGAATGGGGGTCCCTCGAGGCACAACAGTTGTAATGTTAAAAGGAAGGTGAATGCAGGCCATGGCCTTACAGTGCTGTAGGGGCTTCCAGGAATAGGACAGATTTTAGAGCTTGATTGGGGATAAACAGTGATTCACTCTTCAGGTGGTTCAATCCTTTTCCCTCTCTCTCCCCCACTCACTCACTCTCCCTCCTCAATGCAAAGGACATGCATAGCTATGCTACAAATCCTTCGAACAGACACAGACAGAAACGTAAAACACGGAACAAGTCTGCGCCCACTTAAGTTGGATTTCTCCTTCTTATCATAATTGTATTATACGAACACTACAAAAAGGCTTTCAATTCTCTATAAAAAAAAAAACGTTAGTCCTCCAATTCATCACAGCAACTCCTCCAGAGGTCATGCTGCACCAGTGTAGTACACAGTGTGAAGTTAAGGAGAGCTAGACCGTCTTTGCTTCATCCCTGTCGGTGTTTGGTCATGGTCGATATCAGGACGGCTTTCAGAGCAGAACGTTCAGCGCTGAATGCATCCTCATTCACAGCAGCCTGCATGCTCACTGTACAGCCCTCATTCCACCAGTGATGATAAGATGTCCCATTAATTCTCAATATGACTCACATCTTGGATAAAATCATAATGGCCATATAAGGGGGCAGAATAACGCTGCTTATCTGAAATACGCTCTGTTTCCTGTCGATGGAATACCTCTGACATGGCCAAGTTTGTCTCATGGAACAGGTTCTTTGGGAGGGAACTGAACTGACAGAAAGGATATTTGACAGGGAGATTGTTGAGTGAACATTCAAGACTAAAGCATCTGAAGTAGCAAACACTGTAACTCAATAACAGTTAAAAAAATGCCCTAAACAACCAAATTGACAGTATGTTTGTAAAACCAGACCACAGTACAACTTCCCAAAATGCACTGGGCAGATCCCTATATACAGTATCACCATATCATACAGCATGCAGAGTTCTTGATTAGACTTGACAGTTGAGTATTGTACAGATGTAGGATCTTGAGCCAGTTTACTACAGCAGGAAAATAATCCTGCAGCAAGAGGAACAGGTAATTATTATATAGATTATAATTAATGGACACTGTGTAGGGGTTGATGCATTTTTCCTAAGATAAAATCAAGTTTGAAATGTCAAAATGGAAATGACAAACTTCAGAAGCCTTTCTAAACCTCAAATACACTACAAGTTTTAAATGTCCTGTATTGCAGGAGTTCTCCTGCCACAGGATAATCAAATTAGGATCTTACATCTGTCCAATGAAAAATGCTAAGTACCTAAGGGATATGGGATCTATCAAATCTCAAACTTCTATTCTGGGACTTTGAAGATCATATGGGGCTGTTCATTTCCAGCCCGTCTCTACCCTTTTACAGGGTCTGCCTGTCATGTAGTGTTTGTTTCCCCTGCCTTTAATTCACGGATACACCAATGAATTATTTCTCACCTCTGAGTCACGGCTGCTCCTGCTGGAGCTGCCAGCGAAACATGTATTTATGTCAGATTAAACAAACAATAGTACCTCTTTAATCCCCATCTCAATGATAGGTTGTGATAAGACTCTTGTAATGCCATTATCATGGTGTTAATGATACTGTAAAATATCTGCATGAGATTGGGAGGGGAAAGTCTATGCTTGTGCAAGGTCAAGATCAGAAGGTGTTTGGGGAAAATGCAACATGGGCTCTATAATCTTGTCAGATGGCACCCTTTTGACTTCCTTCTTCGTTTACCTGGGAGATAATAAACATGTAAAGAACTAAAATAGGACAGCACTCCGGTGAATCCTCTTAAATGTACATATTTGTATTGCCACATGAACGCTTCGTGTGTGATCCCTTCTTCAGCGTACAAAGGCAATTGCAATCAATGTCACAACAACAAGATCACATTTTCAGTTAGTATTGGCCCAGTCAAGAGATCCCAGTGAATTCAAATGTGCATCTGTGCTGTGATCCTAACCCTGACAGCAGCGGTGCAAAGTACTTACGTAAAAAATACTTTAAAGTACCACTTAAGTAGTTTTTTGGGGGGTCTCTGTACTTTACTTTACTATTTATATTTTTGCCAACTTTCACTTTTACTTCACTACATTCCTAAAGAAAATAACGTACTTTTTACTCCATACATTTTCCCTGACACCCAAAAGTACTTGTTACTTTTTGACACGAAAATGATCCCATTCACACTCTTATCAAGAGAACATCCCTGGTCATCCCTACTGCCTCTGATCTGGCGGACTCACTAAACACAAATTCTTCGTTTGTAAATGATGTGTGTTGGAGTGTGCCCCTGGTTATCCATCAATCAAAATGATGCCGTCTAGTTTGCTTAATATAAGGAATTTGAGCAAATCCATGTACTTTTGATACTTTTAGACTTTTACTCAAGTAGTATTTTACTCTGTGACTTTCACTTTTACTCGAGTCCTTTTCTATTATGGTATCTTTACTTAACAATGACAATTGAGTACTTTTCCCACCACTGCCTGACAGTGAAAGCTAACAGACACACGTGAGGTTTAAATTCCAGCATTACCTATCCAGCACCTCACTCCCCTAGATAAACTGGACAGCTTACAAATCCACTCTAAATTGGAGACAAAAGCCAATCGTCTCAAGCTCTGGATACAGACGTCCTCCCTTTCCTTACTCCTTCCCCGACTTACGGTTGTTACTACAAATGCATAAACAAATCAGCAGAAGAAATAGTAATACCACAACAGCGTAATCCTTAGGAGTTGTGAACTTCTCAGAAGACACCTGGGAGAGACTGTGTTCCAGAGTCAGGGACTGGGTCTGACAGCACGAGTCTCTGGCAAGGAGCACGCTAGGCCTGGCTGTCCCAGGGACTTTAAGCACAAGTCAACTCAAAACGAGAGGCCATTTAAGCAGCTTTATGATGGACCTGGAGAACTGTAGGAACTGAAAAGAACCTATTTTTGGTTTGAGTCTTGAACCTGTCCAGCCACAACCATACATTGTACCCTGTAATTACGTGTTAGAACATCCTGGATATCAGGAAGCTCGACTTTAAAATGTGTTCATGTGTTTTTGTTACATAAATCCCACAGTGCCAAACACAAAGGTACACTTGAATCTCTATGAATGGCAAACACAGACGAATCCCAATAATTTCCCCCACAGCACAAGCAAGAAGAGACCATTATTTGTTTTCTTCCTGGAAAGCACACTGTGTTACATTCCATGTCTGAAATGTGCTTTATTAATAAAGATTGAATTGATTTGATTTAAAACGTTTATATGTTCATCCATATTCATTGGGGATATGTATTGTAAATGTGAGCCCATGTGACTGAGGCCACATCCCTCAAGCACATCAATCAATAGGATGACGTAAACTCTGCTCTATTTCCCTTTTTAAAAGGTGGAGATCAATACCATAACCTTTCCCTGAGGAGAACATTGTGGTCTGGCACACATATCCTTACTACTATGGTATTCATATACTCCCCTAGTGCCTCTGTATGGTTTTACAGTATCACATTGAATGGTTCAAGCAAAACACTTACACCAGGGAATCGGCTGCATGGATCCTCTTGGGGCGAATCATTTTGCTAGTTACAAAAGCTGCAATAGACCTGCTCGAGTGTAGTTCACTGTTTGAGTAGAGGGAGTGAGTGATAGATAGGGCGTATACCAGGAAGTATCCAATGAAACAACAGCAGCAGCAAGGCCATCACATGCCTCACACCACTGATGACCCAGAGGGTTCGGCTCAGGCTGTTTTATTGACGTATCTCTTCTGCCCCTCAGGTGAAGAGCAGGAAATGAAAGTATGGCTCTGTGTTCATAGGAGCCCAGCACTAATAAAGACCTTATGTCATCATGTCACCAGAAGCCGCTGGTTAAATCTCTTCAGAGAAATCTCAAGGAGCCGTTGAGAGAGGGGAATTTTAGCAGGACACACAGACTAATGAAATGTAACATGATGGTGATAATGGATGTCTTCTCGGTGTGATATGTTCTAACAAAGACCAACCAAAAAACAACATCGATTTCACTATCAAACTGCCTATCCAAAATACCAAAATAAAACTGATGTATTATCCACTTAAAAACTACTCCACAATGGTGAGAAGGGCAATCAGTGATTTCTCTCTTAACAAGATGAACTATGCCCATCTAAAACACAAGCTTGTAGTATATAATAAGTAGGTTTCCAAACAAATGATCATGCTGGCATATCTGGGTCAGAAATCCATCTCTAGACAATACAACACTGTTATAATCATGATTATAAACTGGGTGGTTCGAGCCCTGAATGCTGATTGGCTGAAAGCCTACCACGGGTATGACAAAACATTTCTTTATACTGCTCTAATTACATTGGTAACCAGTTCATAATAGCAATAAGGCACCTCAGGGTTTGAGGTATATTGCCGTGTTGCATCGTGCATAAGAACAGCCCTTAGCCGTGGTATATTGGCCATATACCACACCTCTCGGACCTTATTGCTTAATTAATGAACAGATGAGTGTTTATTGACAATCTGATTTAAGATGGAACAGCATGATCAATAATATGTTTCACCCTGTCATTTGTATATGAGCTTCAACCTTGCTGTTGTCCAATTAGAACACACACAGAGTTCATTACAAACCCTCTCTCTGTGTGGGTCAGCACATAGCTGGAGTATGTGGGTCGTAAACAGTGGTGAAGTATTTACAGTTTGCCACTACTTCTGTAATCCTTAATCTTCTGAGCAAACTCCAGTAGTCTCATTCCAACCACAAACAGTGTGCCTCATCGTGTAATACATGTTGCTATAACTAACAGAACATCCTTCTTGTTCATTTGAGTGTATGCTTATTAAGAAAATGCTGTTCATCAGTACCTGTTTGTATTACGTACGATTTCCCCCTCTCAGTTAAAGTAAGCAGAGATGGCTGTTAGACCTCTGCCTGCCCAGTCCACCAGTCCAGACCAGTGGTAGATCAGGATAGATTTGTCTGATTCCGGGATTTCTCCAGTCAGGGTTAAGTTAGACCTGCCTCTCTGGGACATGACAGGGACAACGCACAAACTTCCCCCAAACCCACAACCCTCTCCTGTCAAACACCAATCACTTCATACCAGACAGTTGACAAACAGACCACAGGGCAGTTCATCCCACCAATATTATTAGCATTTCATGCAGATTTGGTAAATCTATTTATGTAAACACTGCCAAATTAAAACACAGAGATGAGGTGTGAAAGATTAGAAGATACAAATAGCCTTCGCTCCAGTTATCTGATACAGGCATTCCATGTCCAGATATAATCCTGTTACATCATGCATAATCACAATTTCTGCTTATTACTAGCTACATTTCTACTTCCAGAATTAGAGCTGTATCCGTTTGGAGTTGTCAGATTTAAATTAGAAGCAGGTGATTGTGATATACATTGGATACATGCACTTTGAAGACAGCCAATTTTCACAAGTACAGTGAATAGTGGGCTATTATTGACTGAGAAAAACAAAAAAACAGAACACTGATAACCGCAAACTCAAAGTAAAACTGATTTTCCAACCAACTCTTTCTGCATTTAACGGCATACATTACTGGCCTAAAACTGCTGTCAGGCTCCCTCGCTAAGACCGGGTGTTTTGCGCACGTAAAAGCGGGGTATGTTGTTGAGAGTCCCTCCAACTCCCCCTCTGATCTGCTTCGTCCAATGAGTGCGTCGAGGGCGAGTCGGGCCTCATCGACGAAACGAAGGAGACTGTGGGGGAGGGTCACGTGTGTATACACTGTAGGGTTCAGTACCACTCAATTCGTAGTAAGTTGTCAACGTCCTCCCCTTTCGAGAACAAACCTCGTCAGACTAGAAACGGTGGCAGTAACCTAAGTAACTGCGCAAAAAGTAATAGATCTAACTATACCGTTTTTGTATTTTTTTCTTCTTCCGAATAGAAGAGGATACGACGTTTGTTACAAGTCAACACCAAATGTAATTACAGAGAAATGTCAGTGGAAGTACAGCAAAACCCGATGCCTCCGTAGACTTGTCGCCGTGCCAAATCTGTACTTTTCTGGTGAGTTTTCCTAAAATGTTTATCATTTTTTTCAGCAGACTGCATATTGACTTCCACGCAAACACATTTCCTATCTATGTTCGGACGAAAGCATTGACTTTACTGTTTAATTTGGCTGTAGAATAAATAGGTAGGCTATGATAAAATATAGCGTGTGTTTGAATGTAGTGGTCAACAATAGCCTCGCAGGTGTTATGTCATCTATAGTTTTATCAACTATAGATGACAGTTCTCCTCGCTTAGCTCCCAATGGTCGGTAGCACCCATAGCAAACCGGCGCCGAATAGGTTACAAGCAAATGGATGCAATTTATCCGCGAGTCTAGATTCTGTAACCGATATAATGATACATTGCTTTTAGTTTAGCAGGATGTATGGCATTAGACAGTTCAATAAGTTACGAAAAAGTAATTGTTTAACAGCTTTAAGAAACAGAAACACACAGCTGACTGTTAAATACTTTGTCTAAATTAACACTATCCCATACATACATGTGTTCATATAACATTTGATTTGATAGCCAACATTTAATTGACTGATTTGCAGTGATCACAGAACTCAGAAGCATTTATGTGCTTTAATGTTTCTGGAAACACTTGCACAAATACCCTATTACCAGCAATCTAATTCATACATAGGTAGATCATACTGTGTCTATCATCAACAACATTGATTTGAAGGACGATGTAATTTACAAACATATGAACATTTTACATGAACCTACCGTTAAAGTCAGTCTGGTCTCATAGACTAGACATAGTAAATGTAAATCCGGGACACTCAAATGAGTATGATAAGCTGCATGACCAAAAGTATGTGAACACCTGCTCGTTGAACATCTAATTCCAAAATCATGGACATTAGTAGGGAGTTGCTCCTCCCTTTGCTGCTAAAACAGTCTCCACTCTTCTGGGAAGACTTTGCACTAGATGTTGGAACATTGCTACAGGGACTTGCTTCTTCTATTCAGCCACAAGAGCATTAGTGAGGTCGGGCACTGATGTTGGGTGATTAGGCCTGGCTCGCAGTTGGTGTTCCAATTCATCCCAAAGGTGTTCGATGCGGTTGAGGTCAGGGCTCTGTGCAGACCAGTCAAGTTCTTTCACACCGATCTCGATAAAACATTTCTGTATGGACCTCACTTTGTGCATGCGGGCATTATCATGTTGACACAGGAAAGGGCCTTCCCCAATCTGTTGCCACAAAGTGGGAAGTACAGAATTCGCTTAGAATGTCATTGTATGCTGTATCATTAAGATTTCCCTTTACTGGAACGAAGGGGCCTAGCCCGAACCATGAAAAACAGCCCCAGACCATTATTCCTCCACCACCAAACTTTACAGGTGGCGCTATACTTTGGGGTAGGTAGCGTTCTCCTTCGCCAAACCCAGATTCGTCTGTCGGACTGCCAGATGGTGAAGCGTGATTCATCACTCCAGAGAACACGTTCACACTGCTAGAGAGACCAATGGCGGGGTGCTTTGCACCACTCCAGCTGATGCTTGGCATTGGTCATGGTGATATTAGGCTTGTGTGTGGCTGCTCGGCCATGGAAACCCATTTCATGAAGCTCGAACAGTTATTGTTCTGACGTTGCTTTCAGAGGCAGTTTGGAACTCGGTAGTGAGTGTTGCAACCGAGGAAAGATTCATTTTGCGTGCTGCACTCTACAGCACTCCACGATCCCGTTCTGTGAGCTTGTGTGGTTTACAACTTCGTGGCTGAGCCATTGTTGCTCCTAGATGTTTCCACTTCACAATAACATCACTTACAGTTGACTGGCACAGCTCTAGCAGGGCAGAAATGTAACTTCTTGGAAAGGTGACACCCTATGACTGACTGTACCACGTTAAAAGTCACTAAGCTCTTCAGTAAGGCCGTTCCTCTGTCAATGGAGACTGCATGGCTGTGTGCTCAATTTTATACACCTATCGGCAATGGGTGTGACTGAAATAGCCGAATCCAGTAATTTGAAGGGGTGTCCACATCATTTTGTATATATGGTTAGAGTATGGTTATATAAGATAGAAGATTACTTAAGGAACAAAATGAAGAGGGTGGTTGGTCGGGGTGGATGGGTAGGTGTATAACGTGAATGGTGTCCGAATCTCATGACCGAATACTTTAGCATTTGAGCTAATTAGCAACTTTGTAACTACTTACTACTTTTTAGCTACGTTGCAACTACTTAGCATGTTAGCTAACCATTCCCCTAACCCTAACCTTACATATTTTTGCTAACCCTTCCCCTAACCCTTTAACCTAACTCCTAACCCCTAGTGCTAGCTAACGTTAGCATTAGCCACCTAGCCATCGTTAGCCACAACAAATTGGAATTCGTCACATATCATACGTTTTGTTAGTTTGTAACATGTTGTACATTTTGCAAAATTCCTTACATATTGTATGAATTGCAATTCGTAACATATCACACGAATTGTGATTTGTAATATAGCATACGAAATGGATGATGACCTCCACAAATTTATACATACCATACAAAACGTAACGTATCATACCAAATGGAGTGTCTCAGATTTCTGTACAGAATAATACAAGATGCACTGAGACCATGTTGTTAAAGTCCACCTGTGACTTAGCATGGTAATAAAGTGTAATTATGGATCTAATGCTTCAAGGGAAATTCCACGTAACAGAATGATGTTCAGACTCAGATTCTTTCACTTTAAAATGTATGCCAAACAAAAGCCACTGATTTCAAAGTTTAACCATACAACTACAGTGGGGCAAAAAAGTATTTAGTCAGCCACCAATTGTGCAAGTTCTCCCACTTAAAAAGATGAGAGGCCTGTAATTTATCATTGGTACACTTCAACTATGACAGACAAAATGAGGAAACAAAATCCAGAAAATCACATTGTAGGATTTTTAATGAATTTAGTTGCAAATTATGGTGGAAAATAAGTATTTGGTCAATAACAAGTTTATCTCAATACTTTGTTATATACCCTTTGTTGGCAATGACAGAGGTCAAATGTTTTCTTTAAGTCTTCACAAGGTTTTCACACACTGTTGCTGGTATTTTGGCCAATTCCTCCATGCAGATCTCCTCTAGAGCAGTGATGTTTTGGTGCTGTTGCTGGGCAACACAGACTTTCAACTCCCTCCAAACATTGTCTATGGGGTTGAGATCTGGAGACTGGCTAGGCCACTCCAGGACCTTGAAATGCTTCTTACGAAGCCACTCCTTCGTTGCACGGGCAGTGTGTTTGGGATCATTGTCATGCTGAAAGACGCAGCCACGTTTCATCTTCAATCCCTTGCTGATGGAAGGAGGTTTTCACTCAAATTCTCACGATACATGGCCCCATTCATTCTTTCCTTTACACGGATCAGTTGTCCTAGTCCCTTTGCAGAAAAACAGCCCCAAAGCATGATGTTTCCACCCCCATGCTTCACAGTAGGTATGGTGTTCTTTGGATGCAACTCAGCATTCTTTGTCCTCCAAACACGACGAGTTGGGTTTTTACCAAAAAGTTATGTTTTGGTGTCATATGGTCAGATGAAATTCTCCAAATCTTCTTCTGGATCACCCAAATGCTCTCTAGCAAACTTCAGACGGGCCTGGACATGTACTAGCTTATGCAGGGGGACACGTCTGGCACTGCAGGATTTTGAGTCCCTGGCGGCGTAGTGTGTTACTGATGGTAGGCTTTGTTACTTTGGTCCCAGCCCTCTGCAGGTCATTCACTAGGTCCCCCCCGTGTGGTTCTGGGATTTTTGCTCACCGTTCTTGTGATCATTTTGACCCCACGGGGTGAGATCTTGCGAGCCCCAGACCGAGGGAGATTATCAGTGGTCTTGTATGTCTTCCATTTCCTAATAATTGCTCCCACAGTTGATTTCTTCAAACCAAGCTGCTTACCTATTGCAGATTCAGTCTTCCCAGCCTGGTGCAAGTCTACAATTTTGTTTCTGGTGTCCTTTGACAGCTGTTTGGTCTTGGCCATAGTGGAGTTTGGAGTGGGACTTTGAGGTTGTGGACAGGTGTCTTTTATACTGATAACAAGTTCAAACAGGTGCCATTAATACAGGTAACGAGTGGAGGACAGAGGAGCCTCACAGGTCTGTGAGAGACAGAAATCTTGCTTGTTTGTAGGTGACCAAATACTTATTTTCCAGCATAATTTGCAAATAAATTCATTAAAAATCCTACAATGTGATTTTCTGGATTTTTTTCCCTCCTTTTGTCTGTCATAGTTGAAGTGTACCAATGATAAATTACAGGCCTCTCATCTTTTTAAGTGGGAGAACTTGCACAATTGGTGGCTGACTAAATACTTTTTTGCCCCACTGTATGTGGGTTTTTGGTAAAAGTGAAAATACACAAGGCAATGTTTCTTAAACTTACAGAAGTCAAATAATTTCTTCAAAACTAAATATTGATATTAGTTGTCAGAGGTATTTACTTAAACATTATCGTGTTTTGATGTATTCCTTTTAAGACTTTTTCTGGTAGATGTTTTCTGACCTCTTTTCATTCTGTTTGACCAGAAATCAAAGTCATTTCTTATGCCTATTTTTTAAGATGGAAAATGGTTGAAAAATGTATCCATGCATTCATTTCCTGAAAACATAGACTGTTAGCTTTTGTTTGTAACCTAATTTGATATGCTCCAATGAACTTCACATGAGCCATTTTACAAGTAAGTTGTGGGAAACTATAGGCAATGTTCCAGAAGACTGACAGGCCATTCTCTCACAGATGACTTTGGTTTTAGAAAAGTGCTTGCACTACAACCAACTACACACTTTCCATGTTTTTCCATTTTATTTCCCTAAGCCTTCTTTTTTCCATTGAAATGCTCAGTCTGATCGTGTGGTCGTGTTGTTACAAATGTAAATATATTTACATACACAGCTCTGATTGGCGGATAGGATCTTCTAGACCAGGGGTGTCAAACTCATTCCACCGAGAGTCGAGTGTCTGTGGGTAAAAAAAATGTATCCTTTCAATCAAGCCCTAGACAACCAGTTGAGAGGAGTTCCTGACTAATCAGTAACCTTAATTCATCAATCAAGTACAAGGGAGGAGCGGAAACACCCATACACTCGGCCCTCCGTGGAATGAGCTTGGCACGTGTGATCTAGACTCTAGAGCCCTCGAACTCAACTCTGGACCTCGAAGCCAGTTGCACTGCTTATTTTCTTAATTGTTCCCCTTTAATCAGGCACCGATTTTAGATCTGGGACACCAGGTGGGTGTAACATTTTCAGGTAGAACAGAAAATCATCAGGCTCTGGACCTCGTAGGGTAAGAGTTAAATAGCCCTGCACTAGAGCCTTCCCGCATACCCCTTCAAAGTAGGAGGATACATATGCAAATAAAATATTGGTCAGAATAATCAGATCCAATTGTGATGTCATATGCAGTGGGCCAAAAACTCCATCCCACCTGAATAGGCTGAAATTCTAATAATACTGTATTATTTTGTCAAGCCATTTATGAAGAAGAATTCTGGAATGCCAATATAGGACAGAAGTTCATTAGTTTACATGAATTCATGCTTTTTTAGTAGCGGCATTCCCCTATATGAGAGCAAGGGGAAGCACTCGGGTGGGTTTTTCCAAGTGTGTAGCTGACAACATGTTTCTACTGGATTACATAAGAGACATATCACATTTTCCCATATCGTCATCAACGTTGTCTTCCTTCAATCGCTTCACCGAGTGCCGTCCAAACAACTGAAAGAGTGTTTACAGGAATTCAAGACGTCAGAGGTCACCCTTTTAGACTGAGGTTGATCACTGTTCTTTATCTCCTCTAGTCTCTTGTCTAGCATGTATAGTACACAGTCCAGCCGGTCCTTAATCTCAGCCAGTCTATCAATAGAAAGCACAGAGGTGATGGTGTGGAATAAAGTCAGTAGAATAGAGTGCGTCAGACAAAATGAACAGAACTATTTACCCCAATATTGTAAATAAGTTGTAAGTAGTAAAAGAAGCCACCTGCCACATGACATACAGCATCAGAATGCATAGTCTTGCTCATCATTTTGCTGTGATTGTGTAACAAAGTCGCTCTAGGCCAATAATTATAATGAGTGAAAATGCAACAGGTTTTACACATTGGAGCGTTATGGTATATAACAAACCCTATGCCTGCGGCTCACCAGAGCGGGCACCTTAACATGAATCACACGCCGCTCCCCTGGCTTGTTATGCTACTCTGAGGGAAGCGAAAGCAGGTGAGAATATCAAAGGGAGCTATTCATGAGAGCTGAAGGACTTTCACAGGTGGAATTATTCATGAAACAGTAACGTGTTCTCTCATCGTTCTGAAATGTTAATGTGTGTTCCCTCCTAGCCTCTCCTCAAACGAAGTGCAACGAGGACAATCGGTGTGAAACCAGACGCGATGCCAGGGTTATCCTGTTTGGGAGAATAGCTCGATTTTTGAGCAGAGGAAATTGCTTGTATGGTATGGTATGATCTTGAATGAAATGTTGGCCTAATCTAATTGTGGTTAGATTCAGAGTTGATTGAATGCTCTGTTGTTAGTTTGAACAACATCTGAAAGTAAGTCTCCAAATGTGCAGTATGATCCTTCCAGAAGGCTGCTCTTGCTCCAGCTATCAAACACGATTACAGACATACATGTGCTCTCATGTGACGTCATTCAGGCGATTCTGAGAAATAGCTGTACGTTCCAGAGGGGAAGTGAGGGGTGTGAGCCTATCACAGCGTGTCACGCTATTCACATCAAAAACCCTGAGATATCAAACCCATCTGTATCCCTCAACACCCGGTCTGGAGGGAGGGGACTTGCCAAAGCAGAGTTTCTCCTTTTCTACTTCTGGTCATATTAAACTAACAACATTGAACCTCGAAGATGAGTGAAATGAGCAGATTGTCTTGGATCAGGTCGGGTGTAATATCTTGCCGTTCCCATACAAAATGTGTTGTGGTTAACTTCTATGGTTACAGCATACAATATTGGACCAGGCTAGTGTAATACCACAGTCATGGTAGGGTTTCGTGACATACTGTTGACCGAAGGCTTCTTACAATTCAACCAGGTGTCCTGTAAATGACATTTTCCCATCTCAACCAGATGCCCTTTATAGTGGAGAAAGCGCCTATGGGATGCCCTGTTGTGTTGATGTGCCTGTTACTGTCAGTGAAGCGTCAGTGGCGTAGCTCACTTTTTTCACACCCATAGGAATGTGTCTACCATCCCAGTCCAAGTTTTGTCATGGTCTCTTGAGGGAGAAAAGGTTCTGAAAAACCGGTGAATGAAAAGAGCTTTACAGAGAAGCACTGCAGTCTATTGCGACACAACGAGTGTACTGGAATACAAAATAAATTAGTTGTTTTGATACTATCCACCACTGCGACCTGTATGCTCTCGTTGGCTGGCCCTCGCTTCATATTTGTCGCCAAACCCACTGGCTCCAGGTCATCTATAAGTCTTTGCTAGGTAAAGCCCCGCCTTATCTCAGCTAACTGGTCACCATAGCTGCACCCACCCGTAGCACGTGCTCCAGCAGGTATATTTCACTGGTCACCCCCAAAGCCAATTTCTCCTTCGGCCGCCTTTCCTTCCAGTTCTCTGCTGCCAATGACTGGAAATAAGTGCAAAAATCACTGAAGCTGGAGACTCATATTTCCCTCACTGGCTTTAAGCACCAGCTGTCAGAGCAGCTCACAGTTCACTGCACCTGTACATAGCTCATCTGTAAATAGCCCATCCAACTACCTCATCACCATATTGTTATATATTTTATTTATTTTGCTCCTTTGCACCCCAGTATCTCTACTTGCACACTCATCTTCTGCACATCTATCACTTAATTGCTATATTGTCATTATTTGCCATTATGGCCTATTTATTGCCTTACGTCCCTTATCCTACCTCATTTGAACACATTGTATATTGACTTTTTCTACTGTATTATTGATTGTATGTTTGTTTATTCCATGTGTAACTCTGTGTCGTTGTATGTGTCGCACTGCTTTGCTTTATCTTGGCCAGGTCGCAGTTGTAAATGAGAACTTGTTCTCAACTAGCCTACCTGTTTAAATAAAGGTGAAATAAATCAAATGAAAACAATTAAGAGGGGATGACAGTTTGACATAAAAGGGCGATTACGTCTCAAGCACACTGTGTGCTGTGCCTTTTGATTGTTCACACACACTTCCACATCCCATTAGGCTGCTGTGTTCATTATTGAACACACTGTCCAGGTCTCTGGGAAGACTCACACAGCCAACACTGCTGTCCCATGAATATATAGACATTTAATGTTTTTCACACTGTGTATTCATATACTGTATTCTTCACATTGCAGTTTTGTTACACCGTTTATACACACTACGTATTTACATACTGGATAATTATAATAGCAATAAGGCACCTTGGGTTTGTTGTATATGGCCAATAAATCCACGGCTAAGGGCTGTATCTATAAAGGCACAGGATGGTTGAGATCCGATATATATTATAGCAAAAGGGGTAGGCAAAAGGCAGGTCGGGTACAGGCGAGAGTTCATAAACCAGGTCGGAGTCCAAACGGTACAAGACGATAGGCAGGCTCGAGGTCAGGGGCAGGCAGAGTGGTCAGGCAGGCGGGCTCAGAGTCAGGACAGGCAAGGGTCAAAACCCAGGAGGGTGAGAAAAGAGAGACTGGAAAAAGCAGGAGCTGAGACACAAAAACGCTGGTTGACTTGACAAACAAGATGAACTGGCACAGAGAGACAGGAAACACAGGGATAAATACACCAGGAATAATAAGCTACACCTGGATGGGGTGGAGACAAGCACAAGGACAGGTGGAACAGATCAGGGCATGGCAGTATCCAGGCACTCTGCGTTGCGCGAAAGAACAGCCCTTAGACTTTGTTTATTGGCCTACTCCCTTAGGCCTTATTGCTTGATTATACACAGAGTGTACAAAACATTAGGACCTGCTCTTTCCTTAACATAGACTGACCAAGTGAATCCAGGTGAAAGCTATGATCCCTTATTGATGTCACTTGTTAAATCCACTTCAATCAGTGTAGGAGGAGGAGACAGGTTAAAAGAAGGATGTTTAAGCCTTGAGACAATTGAGACATGGATTGTGTATGTGTGTCATTCAGAGGGTGAATGGGCAAGACAAAATATTTAAGTGCCTTTGAACGGAGTATAGTAGCAGGTGCCAGGCACCTGTTTGAGTGTGTCTAGAACGGCAACGCTGCTGGGTTTTTCATGCTCAACAGTTTCCTGTGTATCAAGAATGGTCCATTACCCAAAGGACATCCAGCCAACATGATACAGCTGTGGGAATCATTGGAGTGCAACTCAGTATTAGGAAGGTGTGCTTAATGTTTTGTACACTCAGTGTATGCTGGATTCTTATTCATATACTGTATGTTATGTTAGGAGCTAGTAACACAAGCATTTTGCTGCACCCACTATAGGGACCCACTATAACATCTGCTAAGCTGTGTACACGTCCAATAAACTTTGATTTGAGGAGAGACCGACTCTAACTAGGGGTTTAAGAGCTCAAGATACACACCTGTTCTTCCTGTTCAGTATGGCAGGGTGTTATTCCCAAAGACGGGTTACTCACATGCCTTTGTCTTTAGTCTTGGTGAGCCCTCCCCCACCCCCTTAAACTGGAGCAGAAAACGAGTCACCTGGTGGTTTTAGAGTGGTTTTTACAAGGGGCAGTGTCAGCCCCATTTCACCTGTCTCTGGGAAAGGAAAGCATCTGGGAGCTTTTGAAAGGGTAACCGTACACCACCCCCCCCCCCCCCCCACCCCCCTGCTGCATACCCCTCCATGCAGTGTACTCTCCTTACAGCCAGCTGGAAAGGTGTGGAGGAGCACACAGGAACTGTGTGTGTCAAATCTAATTGTATTTTTTTGTATGCGTCGACTACAACAGGTGTAGATTTTACAATGACATTCTTACTTACAAGCCCTTTCCCAACAACACAGTTAAAAAGTTAGAAAAGATTAGCAAAAAAATTATTAATCATGGAATTACACTGCTCAAAAAAATAAAGGGAACACTAAAATAACACACCCTAGATCTGAATGAATGAAATATTCTTATTAAATACTTTTTTCTTTACATAATTGAATGTGCTGACAACAAAATCACACAAAATTATCAATGTAAATCAAATTTATCAACCCATGGAGGTCTGGATTTGGAGTCACACTCAAAATTAAAGTGGAAAACCACACTACAGGCTGATCCAACTTTGATGTAATGTCCTTAAAACAAGTCAAAATAAGGCTCAGTAGTATGTGTGGCCTCCACGTGCCTGTATGACCTCCCTACATTGCCTGGGCATGCTCCTGATGAGGTGGCGGATGGTCTCCACCAACTCCTGGACAGACTGTGTTGTGCGACGTGGCGTTGGTGGATGGAGCGAGACATGATGTCCCAGATGTGCTCAATTGGATTCAGGTCTGGGGAATGGGCGGGCCAGTCCATAGCATCAATGCCTTCCTCTTGCAGAAACTGCTGACACACTCCAGCCACATGAGGTCTAGCATTGTCTTGCATTAGGGGGAACCCAGGGCCAACCGCACCAGGATATGGTCTCACAAGGGGTCTGAGGATCTCATCTCGGTACCTAATGGCAGTCAGGCTACCTCTGGCGAGCACATAGAGGGCTGTGCGGCCCCCCAAACAAATGCCACCCCACATCATGACTGACCCACCGCCAAACCGGTCATGCTGGAGGATGTTGCAGGCAGCAGAATGTTCTCCACGGCGTCTCCAGACTGTCACGTCTGTCACATGTGCTCAGTGTGAACCTGCTTTCATCTGTGAAGAGCACAGGGCACCAGTGGCGAATTTGCCAATCTTGGTTTTCACTTTCAAATGAAAAACGTCCTGCAGTGTTGGGCTGTAAGCACAACCCCCACCTGTGGACGTCGGGCCCTCATACCACCCTCATGGAGTCTGTGTCTGACCGTTTGAGCACACACATGCACATTTGTGGCCTGCTGGATGTCATTTTGCAGGGCTCTGGCAGTGCTCCTGCTCCTCCTTGCACAAAGGCGGAGGTAGCGGTCCTGCTGCTGGGTTGTTGCCCTCCTACGGCCTCCTCCACATCTCCTGATGTACTGGCCTGTCTCCTGGTAGCGCCTCCATGCTCTGGACACTACGCTGACAGACACAGCAAACCTTCTTGCCACAGCTCGCATTGATGTGCCATCCTGGATGAGCTGCACTACCTGAGCCACTTGTGTGGGTTGTAGACTCCGTCTCATGCTACCACTAGAGTGAAAGCACCGCCAGCATTCAAAAGTGACCAAAACATCAGCCAGGAAGCATAGGAACTGAGAAGTGGTCTGTGGTCCCCACCTGCAAGAACCACGCCTTTATTGGGGGTGTCTTGCTAAATGCCTATAATTTCCACCTGTTGTCTATTCCATTTGCACAACAGCATGTGAAATTTATTGTCAATCAGTGTTGCTTCCTAAGTGGACAGTTTGATTTCACAGAAGTGTGATTGACTTGGAGTTACATTGTTTTGTTTAAGTGTTCCCTTTACTTTTTTTGAGCAGTGTAGTAACACAATAAAATGACAGTAACGAGGCTTTATACAAGGAGTACCGGTACCGAGTCAATGTCTGGGGATACGAGGTAATTGAGGTAAAATGTACATGTAGGTAGGGGTAAAAGTGTCTAGGTAATCAGGATAGATAATAAACAGAGTAGCAGCCGTATATGTGAAAGTGTTTCTGTGTGAGTGTGGGGCGTCAATAACCGTGTGTGTGTCCTCAGGCCAAAACTGAGGTTATGTAATTGAAAGAAGGAATGTTCTCTTTACTGGCGGTGGTATCTTCTCAGCCTCTTGCAAACAAAATCATCTGTCTGCTCTCTTTCCAAAACATTGTCTGGAAATGTTATTTTGTAGAAGTCTGGCTGGTCACCAGGTAAACACTCCGTAATGTGAGCTTGTAAATATGCTTCCTTACTTTGCACGAGAGCTGCTTGTGCACCAGTTGATTCATCCAACCTTTTTAAAATCGAACGTGTTTTGTCTCGAACTTTTACGAAGCATCAAACCCCACGTCTCTCTGAGGGGAATCTGGTCATTGATTCTATGTTTTTCATTATGAACTGTCCAAGCAAGCTTGAATACAATGTTGAGAATTCTCCCCGTGTTCCATTCCCTCCTGACATAAGCTCTTTTGTTAGCGTATGCTTTCACTTCTTCCTGAGCAGAACTAATATGATCAGAGTTGGCATGTTCCAGTTCAGACTCCGGCAGGCAGAGTTCTGTAACTGCTGTTTTAATGAGCAGCCTCTCACTGCGCCGAGCAGCAGGCCGTTCAGGCCGTTCCCCCCCCCCCTCCATGTGCCCAGGCGTTCTCTCTGACCTTACCCTGAACTCTAACATCACTCTCAGTCCATTCCACACTGACCCCTCCCTGGGACGGCCAGGCGCAGGGGGGCTGCATCACATTTCACAGTCTATAAATCGACCCATCACCCCGCAACATCACGCAAACTCCTTCGCTCTCTCTCTCTCGTCTCTGTTCCTCTCTTTCGCTCACACACACACACACACACACACACACACACACACACACACACAAGCCAGTGTAGTAACCTGAACAGAAGGCGCTCATGCTTTGGAAGAGTCATGGATGGGAAGAAGTAGAAGCCAAGCGGCCTGCAGAGTCAGGCGATGGTAAAGAGGGAGGTCTTCATCTGAAGGGCAACTCTCCGAAGGCATCCTGGCCCCTGCATGTTATTCTTCCATTAGAACAAGGGATTCACTTGCTCTGGCTGGAGAGGCCCTGAACACTGCAGAAAGAAAGAATGCTTTTTTAAGGCTGGAGCTGACCAGTGAAACATAATGTGAGGAGTTTTTATTCAGCCAGTGAAATGCAATGAAGTGGAATTAATGGTGTTACCCCAGGCATAATAGCATGCCGTGTGTGTGTGTGTATGGTCTTGCTTGCTTCTCTCCACAGCGTAGCACTTTTAAAGAACCACAAGACTGACTCCAATAACATAGATATAGTCCTAGAACATTTCAAGGAAACCCTTGACATGAGAAAAACCCATGCCCATTGTTTAGTTTCGTTTGTGATTTCCCACATAGAAAAATATATTTAAAACAATCTACTGATCTTCATCATGATGGATTATGAGATTGTTTAAAAGAGAATGGAATCGCATTATCTCTTCATATTTGAGCTATTTTAATTTAAACAGTAGGAAGGAGCGGGGGAGACAAATGAGGGTGGAGGACGTTTTCTCTTCAGTCAATAGTGTTAATACTTGACCACACATCAGCACTTGTTTATGTAATGAAAAACAAGATAACTTAACTAATGTTGTTCTCCTCTCTCTGTCTGTCTCCAGCCAAGCCAGTGCACCAGTCCAGCCCTCTCTCAGAGCCCTAGCTATGTGGAGCTGTATGGCTTACAATGAGACGGACTCCAGCCCCGAACACCGGCTCTGCCAGGACTTTGGCCTCATCCTTTCCGTCTTCTCCTTGTTCTACCTCATGGTGTGCTTCCCCATAGGGCTCTGCTACAACGCCCTGCTGGTGGTGGTCCACCTCTCCAATAAGATGTCTATGACCATGCCGGACGTCTACTTCGTCAACATGGCCATCGCTGGCCTGGTCCTCAACCTTGTGGCCCCTGTGGCGCTGCTAGGCCCTAGCTTCACACGATGGCCTGTGTGGGAGTACAACAATGAGATCTACATCACCCTGCTCATCCTCTTCAACGTCTCCTCCCTGGTCATCATGTACTCCACCACGCTGCTCAGCCTGGACTACTACATCGAGCGAGCGCTGCCGCGCACCTACATGTCCAGCGTGTACAACACCAAGCACGTGTGCGGCTTCATCTGGGGCGGCGCCGTGCTCACCAGCTTCTCCTCGCTGCTCTTCTACGTGTGCAACCACGTCTCCACCAAGATCATCGAGTGCTCCAAGATGCAGAACAAGGAGGCTGCGGACGCCATCATGATGTTCATCGGCTACGTGGTTCCGGCCGTGGCCGTGCTGTATGCTTTCGTGCTCATCCTGCGCATTAGGAAGGAGTCCACCCCGCTGGACCAGGACTCATCCCGGCTGGACCCTTCTATCCACCGGCTGCTGCTGGCCTCTGTCTGCATGCAGTTTGTCCTATGGACCCCGTACTACATGACTCTACTGGTACACACTATAGCCGGGGCGCCGGGGAGCTACAGCAGCAACAACAAACAGCGGTTTACAATTTACTTCTTCCTGAGGTGTCTGTCGGAGCTGCTGGCCTTCTCCAGTAGCTTCATCATGCCTCTCATGTACAGACAGATGAACAAGAACTTCTCCCACAAGCTGCAGCGGCTGCTAAAGAGACTAAACTGCAGGGGCACACCCTGCCCTCACGAACACTCCTCAGTGCAGCAGGTGGCGACGTGAGACATGGCCAGGCCTTACTAACCCCTAACCTCTTACCCAGGCTGCACTTGTTATCACAGACCCCACAGAGCCCACAACACGTGGCCT
Organism: Oncorhynchus mykiss; assembly: GCF_057628025.1. Taxonomy (NCBI): domain Eukaryota; kingdom Metazoa; phylum Chordata; class Actinopteri; order Salmoniformes; family Salmonidae; genus Oncorhynchus; species Oncorhynchus mykiss. The sequence goes on from NC_143034.1 coordinate 49,171,054, forward strand.
TAGAAGTCAGTCACAGGTCCACTGCTGCCAATCTGGCTGGAGTCTTGACTTTCAATGAAACTAAGGAATTTTCAGTGATTTTCTAGAACTTGACTTTCTTTGTCCAGTTCTGTAGCGAGAGGACGAACCAATTAGAAACCACTAAGTGCATTAGCAAGCTTGTCACTTGGACACTTGGTTGTTAGATTTGGGGCGCAAAGCCGTTGTAATGCGGTGTCTCTTCTCCTAATACACACAGGGTGATTCACCAACACAGGCTGTAGAGATACTGCGCTGCACACCAAAACTGACAATGAGTGATACTATTGGAGTAACAATTGTTTTTATATCTCATGTGTCAATCAGCATGTTACTACTACGCATGTAGGTAGGAAGTGGAATGCAACCTGTTTATGACCCTGTCAGACCACCCAGTGCCCCGGGGCCTGAGGCCATGTCTCATTGAAGAGTTCCTGTCCAGCCTCCAACACTCTGGAGGGGTCTCAAATGGCACCCTATTCCCTACATGGTGCCTTACATTTGACCAGAGCCCTGTGTGTCCTGTTAAACAGTAGTGCACTATATAGGAAATAGGGTCCCATTACGGACACATCCTCTGTCCTCCACTGTCTTGCACCTAGAGAGAACCTTTGCCTGCTCGTCACCCTCAGCAGTTTACACACTACTATACATGTACCTCATTTTAATTTCACAAACCTACGACATTACATAGGATCAAGTGAACTACCGAGAGAATTCTCCACACAGCTTCTATTCAGGGTTCAGGCATGGCCAACTTACCTCTTGTCTCCTAGAATGCTCTCACTTAACCGACTGCACACAACACCCAGTCATTGTGTGGGGAACATTTGCCTTGGCTCAGTTTATGTGTTGTCTAAACGCTGCTTAGAGGCACAGAAGTGACCTGCACAGCTGTTTTTGCTACCTTGCTTCCCACTAAAGAGGAAGACTGTTTATATATAAAACATGTCCTATTTATAATTGAGCTAAATAATGAACACGCCAATCACATTTCGCTGTTGTCACGGTGATGTCCGTTATTGCATGCGGTTATGATGCTATGAAGTGTTGAAGTCTTTTTGTTGCTAAATTGAAAAGGTCAGTTTAGTCATCTCCAATTTAAAAGAGACAATACATTGATAAGCTATAACCCATTGTTTAAACATGTTGCTACTGCTGGGGTATCCAGGCCACCTGATGATAAGTATTGACTTAATTAAAAGATCAGCAAAACCATTTGAGTTTCATGCTGAGGAATCCTAAAAAAAAATGAGTCCACACCCTGTTAATCATTATTTAAGCTCTAGTCAAAGTCCTAATTTCTTACAGTTGAAATGCTCTTTCTGAGCAGTAGAGCAACAGAGGGACAGATATGTCACATGTTCTACCCTGCTACTAACAAACAAATGACTTATATCTAGACTTAAATTGGCTCATTTTCATTCCAGGGTTGTTGAATGATGGTAGAGTTCACTGAAAATGTCATACAATGAAAAGGATTCTGGCTCTTTGCATGGTAAAGTTAGTTATAAGCAATGTTATGCTACCTTTAGGTATGACCAACAACACCAGGAAATAAAGAACATTTAGGAACAGAAATAGGGAACAGTGAATTCTCAGTTAAAGATTCAGAGATCTTAAGCACTTACAAATTCCTAACATATCATGCGAAATGGACGACATGGTACACAATTCTTTTCTACTTTCAGGGACCAGTTTTGGCTCGAGCACTACTTTCAAAACTACTGGCTGAAATGATACAAAACCTTTGGCACGTCACTTTACTGTGATTCTTAGTTTTAGTATGACAGATTGCATCGCCCTTTACCTCCCCTTTATGTTGTGCCGTTATAACCCACCACAATGAGTATATATTTTTTAAAGAACCAGTACTGTAGGTTTATGGGAAACGCTACTCTTTTAAATCCACCTATATAAGCAGAGATAAGAATGTATTTTATTTCATGAGGTTTAGCTCCACAGGTCAAGATGAATCCAGTTTCAGATGTGATGCTTTTGTGACTGTGTATATACCAGTATATATGTATAATATTGAAATATCTGTATATATTGTATGTTAGAGATTTAATGGAAAAACACCATGTCCTCTCACAAATACAGTATTATTTTCTCAAATATATATTTAGATACTGTAACTTCAGTAATCTTCTCTATTGTCGGTTGAGTCAAAGACTGATTTACACAATAAACTAACATGGGAATTAAACACAATGTCTGTTCTTTTAGTTTCTCTTTGTCTTGACGTTCAAAGTGTTCTTTGATATGCTAATGTCAACGGTATCCAGTATCCACAGTGCATTGTCATGACAAATCAATGTCAAAATAGATTGCATTGTAGTCCGTTTCTGAGGGTATTCTTGTGTCAGTAAACAATGCCAAACTTATTTTTCATTTCTGTTTGAATTCATGGGGATAGTGCCAGCTATAGAGAGCAGAAACCACACTTATGGGTTATCTTGCAACATACCGTAATTAGGTTTGGTTGCCCATCTGCAGAGCTTGGTAAACCATAGCCATTTATACTGTAAAAAGAGCTTGTTTGCCCGTTCTCCCATTGGCAGCTGGGTCTCTTTTTTCCCCCCCCAAATCAACACACTAATCACATGGGACAGGCTCAGACAATCCCACCTGGGACCCTGTGACCTGGGGGTGTTTCCCTTCTTTGGTCCAAATACAGACCTGTCATGTTTTACATCCATGTGGTTGAAACCCAGCCTTCGCAACAGCAGGATCTACTTAAAACACCCACACATTTTGAAATGAATCGACGCTATTTATATGTTCTGATGAATTGAAGCCCCCTTTTTGAGAGATGGTGTAATTATGGGTTGATATCCCCTCCCCCATGTCCATTTCCAGGGTTAATGTTGAGCTACCATTGTGCGCTATAGACGTTAAAAAAATAAAAAAAACATCTGTATGACAGCGGGACACATCCATTTCCAACGTTAATCTCTTCATATACCGAGACCTAGAATAGACTCTCTGTCTGCACTGTAAACCCACTAGACTAACCGTGGCTGTGGCACGTCCCTTTAACCACACTGTGTAAAACAGGAACAATCCAGGCATTCTATGAATTGTTTTGACATCCGTGGGCCTGGCTACACAGCCCAGTGTTGTTGGCAATTCTCAACAAGAGCAACATTGTTCTGCCACACGATAACCGTGTGGAGCAGCTGATGTGGGAGTCGTGCTGGAGATAAAGGAGTCAGAGAAAGCAGAAGCAGAAAAGTGAAGAGATTAAATAGCAAATTGTTTTGTTAGAATGTCCAACTGAGAGGAGTAGAAGGAGGGTAAACATGGTTCTAACGTATTCCAGCATGGGGAACAGGTGACAGACATGAGATCGAGCCCTGGAGACTTTGGCAGGGTTTATACTCAACAGACCCCTCGCACTTAACTCAAACCATCTCAGTCCACATTTGTAATTACTTATGAGGGGATGAAATTTGAGCTTAAGCGCCATTGCATAAAGGACAACCCTTTAATCTACTTTAAAGGGATTCCCTGCTGGGGGGGAAAACTAACTTCATGATCAGTTGCTGCTGCTTCAGCTACTGTTCATAGATACTGTAAATGTTCAGGCTTTAGGAAGTCCAGAGTCTGCACAGTCGTGCAACATATACAGTACATTATACACTACTGCTGTGCTTTGAGTCCTCGTAGCTATAGGTCCTGCCATAGTTTAAAAGACAAGGCTTAAAATACTACAGACTGTACATCTGGAAATGATATGATAATGGAGAGAATTGAAAACGGTTGCCATGGAAGCAGTTCCCTTCTGAGAATAGGAGTTTCTTAAGGTAGACTCACTAGAAAGCAGTATTACGAAAACAACACACTAACCATCATCAGTTTACATTTCCCTCACTATGATCACATGTTAACCATTTTAGTTGCTGAAATAAATAGACTAGCTTGTGGCTGCATGTCGTCATTTGTAGTTATTTCCATTAATGAACTATGGTCTGTACGATAATATCCATCTGTCAATGTACTATATTCTGTGTGTCAGCTGCATGTACCAAATGGGAGAGAGACGCTGTTTCCAAGAACACAGGAAGTCCTATGTAGGTGAAGGGCATTGAAACATGCTGCCAACTAGCCTGAGGACAGACAACAGGACATGACCCTGTGCCTGGACACAATCAACTCATTGTCTCCCCTCAGCTCCATTGTCAGAGATACACCTGTGGAGCAGCCATCAAACAACAACAACCTGCTTTAGCCTGACCAGGAGAGAATGTTGATGTTCTTGATGAAAAGACAGTTGGTGAGGTCACCATGTTTTCCACTGACCCCTTCACCCTCGTATCCTATGGTCTATTTGCCGAGTTACTAAATATACATAGCATTTGGCCAGAGGCTCTCCAATGAACAACAAGAGAAAAGCATATATTTAAGCTACATGTTTCAGGCTGTGGAAATGGTACGAATAGCAATGATACCAGCTAACAGAGGGTTAATTCAGTTAACATGCTAACATAGGATAATGAGCTGCTATGCTATTAACTGTGACCTGCTGTTAATTAGGTTAAACGGGAGCTTACACATGCCTTAGAGCATGCTAGACCACCTATGTAGCTTGCACATTTGGTTTATCACTTACACCTAGCTGTTTCGGTTGGCTGGCACCCAGATCCCTCACAAGATCTTTCAAAACACAGCCAGTCAGGTCAACTCAGGCAATGCCATTGGTTCATGTGATTCCTTCAATAACGTGCCAAAATCAAGTCCAAGACAAGCCTGCATTCTGTAACCTCAGGGAAAAGAAAAACAATCGGTGATTTAAAAAAATATTATTAGATCATTTCTGGGTGTCGAGCACACTGAAGGCTTGCAGCCTGATGTATTTCCAGTCTTGTCAGTTGGCTAGGAATTTGCTTATCTCCTATGACAACAGCACTGTAGGACGGATGAGAGCAATGACCTCATGATCGGAGTAGAGTTGGACTCTGGCTACACTGCTGTCCTGGCCCTGTAACTTCCTCTGACGGCTGATGATAAGCTGTACTACACGACATGGATTTGGGGTGAGGAGGTTTACTTTAGAGACGCTCAGTGAAATCATCCTCCCTGTGCCACCCTATCCTCTCCCCTCCGCTGGGAAGACAACCAGACCAAAGCAGATTTTTTGAAACACTATCCACCCTCCCTCGCCTGCCAGCCATACTCTATGATCTCTACTCCCTCTCCCTCAGATGGGGACCAGAGAATCAAAAACACAATCACAATGAGAACAGCGTCAGCAGAATATCAAGCAGGGTCCTGGAACCACTGGAGGAGCCGGTCCGTGTACGATGCCCCATCATGAGGCTGTGGTTGTGGGTCTGAAAGACTGTCGGAGAGCCAGCAGCATGCCAGGCAGCAAGGGCTGTTAAGTGAAGGCAGATGAATGTGTTCTTCTTCACACCCTCCTTCTTCTTCTCCCCAGTTTATTGAAGCCCAATAGACCTCCCACCTCCTTTCCCCCAGAACCCACAGACAGAAAACTGGCACGGCACTCCACTAATAACATTTGGATCCTGTTCACATTGTCTTGTCTGCAACTTGCTGCGGTGTGTGTTGTTGTTCTTTCTTTGATGGTGAGCCTTTCTTTTGTGCTGCTGTACCAAGGGGCATGAGTTGTGGAAGGAGAACTCCTTTGACATGTTTTTTTGCATTAATCACAACAAAACCATCACCCCACCCCTCTTTCTTCATCCTATTATCAAACACCCACTCAAACTGAGAATCTAAGCAGTTCGTCATAATCCGCCAGGGAGTACTATCAACGTACATCAGATCATCTGTCTAATTAGCCTGTTAGACAGCCATCAACAATGACTAATTTAATAAATAAACAAGGAACGTGCTTACATTATGGCTCAAAGGATGTCCAATGTGGCACACAGGTAGTCATTCTTTCAGATAATGTGGGTGGCACCCATGCACACACACACACCTCCTCCTACTCCCCCCAACACACCTTCGCCAGTGTCGGTGGGAGCCAGTGCGGTGTCACCCAAGAAGACTAGTGCACTGTTCAAGGAGGCAGCTGGACCTGCTTTTCAGAGCGCACATGCACAGTTCACTGTGGGTGTGTCACAACAACAGCCACATCAACTGATCCCAGGTCAGTACCCTCTGACCTCTGCCAGGTGAGGATATGAAGTACACGATGATCTCTTCTTAGCCACAGTACACTAGCTTTGCCAGGGAGGCAAACTACTATACTACTATACTAGCGACTGTAGCCTTAGAAATAAAGGTGCTATCTGGAACCTAGAAGGGTTCTTTAGCTGTCCCCATTGCAGGCCCACGGACGAATAAAAAAATAAAAGAAGCTCAGTCGGGTGTCAACTTACTGTTGAGTTAGAATAATAGAATACACTAAGCACAAATTACAAATTTGGTTGTTCATCACTCAATTAGCCCATGTCAGCTACATTTTCTTTCTGGATTAGTAAATTAGTCTAGCAGCCAGCTATCTAAACTTGTAGTAAGATGGGGGGGGGGGGGGGGGGGGGGGGGCCCATTGATCATCAGTAATCATATTAAAATCTGCAAACATCCACCCTATTGGCAAAATGAGTAGAATTGCCTGAAACTAGTTATAACATTTAAAAAATCTTCACTCCGCCCCATGGCAAAATGTGTAGAATTGCAGAAAAATTGCTTTTAAACGGAAACATTTTCTTTACGCCCCATGGAAAAATGTGCAGAATAGCAGGAAATTAACTTTCAAACAATTTTTGTCACTTTGCTGTCAAGATGGGGCCACTAAAATGGTGGGGGTGGTGAGTTCCATTTTGTTTGTGGCCCCATCACAGTTGCCCATCCCCTCCATAGGAGAAACCTTTGAAGAACCCTATTTGTGTCCAGGTGGAACCTGGAACCAAAAAGGATGTTCCTACGGGGACAGTCAATGATCCTTTTTGGAACCCTTTTTTCTAAGGGTGTATGACCACTGTGAATCACATCTGCAGTGAACAAACATTTTGTTGCTATTTTTCATAATATACAAGCTCTCTAGACTCTTGACACAACTATATCCACAAAAAAAGGATTTCTCGAAACATTCCAAGCCACTACTGTAGCATTGTTTTTGTTAAGTTCAGAAATCATCAATTATTAATACTAGTGTGCCTCCCAGTGGTCATCCATTGATGATGCACCAGTATTTGACTACAGTTTTTCTCAGTTGATACAAACCATTTTTGGATCTGTGTTGAAACCTACAGAGTGTGAATTAGACTGTGACATTCAGGGGGTCTCTATTTTTTTTTAAATTCTACAACAAGTCATGAGGTTTCCATCTGATTATCAAACAAATCACTTAAAAAAGTAGGCTACCTGCAAACATTCGTCCACTCCAAAATAATTCCAACTTCCAAACAGTGCACTTTTTGCACATCTTAGACCACTTTCTGCAAAACTTTAAATACATATGTTATCAGTGAATACAAAATTCACTGCTAAAGACCTACTCCAGCCTCATTGTGACCTGTTCATCACGTGATTTACTTGGCCTTTCACACATGGCAGGAATATCTGTGCTGGTTTATAGTATTTGTTTTGTTCACAGAATACTTACACATTATTTTCAATATTTCCCTCCCTTGGTTACATCATTTTTATCATAAGAGAAAAGTGTGCAGTTGACCTTTCACTAAGCTCCTCCCCCCTTGGTTACTGTTGCAACCTCGGACAACACTTTCCCTGGATGCTCAATCCCCTCACAATGATCTCAAACTGTGGTTCTAATACACAAATAAATTAAACACAGACTACCCCTTGCTAATTAGGAAACTCTTGGGTATGATGTGGTGGACTGTCATTACAATTACTTCACAGGAACCTGGTAAAAGTATGTTTTTAGTGTAGCTAGCCACTGAATGGCTCTGAATTCACTGTCAGCATTCAGTCAAAGCTATAACCCCTTGTAGAGTTAAATAGTGCTCTCAAATCTTATCCTGATGTGGAGAGCAGATGGGAGTTGAAATCATAACATTGCTAACTTAGCTAGCTAACATACACTGCCTTTCAAAGTTTGGGGTCACTTAGAAATGTCCTTGTTTTTGAAAGAAAAGCACATTTTTGGTCCAAAATAGCTGAATAAATGTCCTTTGGCACTACCTTATGGTAAGTGTGTTTTTGGCGTTCTCTCGTGAGCCTCCGTTTCAATGATAGAAGAAGCTACAATGACAGATATAACCTTCAATGATATATATAACCCGACTTACTGTGTTTGAATGAAACTGGACATGAGGGAACATAAAGTATCAGATAGTCCTGCCATGTACAAGCCCATACCATCCCTTGAAATTGTACAATAACTTCTTTGCGGATACTGAGTATATTAATGCGCAGACATTCTTTAGACAAAACGTTGAAACGTACAGCATATTAGTCTAGGCAATATGTGAAAATTATGTTCACTTTTTCATAAAAGCATGAAACTTGGTACAGTTTGGGACCCGGAACATTTTTACATATGGAGGCATCGCAAAAATACCTCCTGGCAGCCATGACGACAATTTTCCATTCCGCCATAACCATGTAATGTATTTTGCGTCATATCTCCTGAACAAAACATAATAACACAGAAAAGTTGATGTTTCCCCCATGTTTTGATGGTCAAGGATTACAATGGTGCCATGAAAAACATCCTAAACAATTCAGATTATTATATAATGGTGGACTGCCATGGTAAGCCATGGTAAGAAATTCAATAAATCACAGTTTCTGACAACATACACAATAGAATATCATTTCTGTGGCATACAGAGCCGACGTAGTCACCTGGAATGCATTTCAATTAAAATTCCTTTGTGGAATTTCTTTCCTTCTTAATGCATTTGAGCCAATCAGTTGTGTTGTGACATGGTAGGGGTTGTATATCTGGGAAAAGACCCTATAATGGCAAGAACATTTCCAATAAGCAAAGAGTGGAATAACAACAATGTTGTTGATTTATCCTCAGTTTTCTCCTATCACAGACAATAAACTCTGTAACTGTTTTAAAGTCACCGTTGGCCTCATGGTGAAATCCCTTAGCGGTTTCCTTCCTCTCCGGCAACTGAGTTAGGAAGGACACCATTGATACACCATCCAAAGTGTAATTAATAATTTCACCATGCTCAAAGGTATTTTCAATGTCTGCTTTTTTATTTTTGCACCTCTACCAATAGGTGCCCTTCTTTGCGAGGCATTGGAAAACCTCCCTGGTCTTTGTGGTTGAATCTGTGTTTGAAATTCACTGTTCGACATAGAGGGACCTTACAGATAATTGTATGTGTGGACAGTGGTGTAAAGTACGTAAGTAAAAATACTTTAAAGTTCAACTTAAGTTGTTTTTGGGGGTTTCTGTACTTTACTATTTACAGTTTTGACAACTTTTACTTTTGTACTTTTTTGAATGTACTTTTTACTCCATAAATTTTCCCTGAGACCCAAAAGTACTTGTTACCTTTCGAATGATTAGCAGGACAGGAAAATGGTTCAATTCACGCACTTGTCAAGAGAATATCCCTGGTCATCCCTACTGCCTCTGATCTGGCAGACTCACTAAACACAAATGCTTTGTTTGTTTGTAAATTATGTCTGAGTGCTGGAGTGTGCCCCTGGCTATCCATACATTTTTAAGCAAACCAGACAGCACGATTTTCTTGTTAAATGTAAGTAATGTGAAATTAAGTACATCTACTTTTGAAACTTAAGTATGTTTAAAACCAAATACTTTTTGACTTTTACTCAAGTAGTATTTTAATTGGTGACTTTCACTTTTACTTGAGTCATTTTCTGTTAAGGTATCTTTACTTTTACTCAAGTAGTATTTTACTTGGTGACTTTCACTTTTACTTGAGTCATTTTCTGTTAAGGTATCTTTACTTTTACTGAAGTATGGTAATTGGGTACTTTTTGCACCACTGTGTGGGGTACAGAGATGAGGTAGTCATTCAAAAATCATGTTAAACACTGTTATTGCATACAGAGTGAGTCCATGCAACTTAATATGTGACTTGTTAAGCAAATGTTTAGTCCTGAACGTATTTAGGCTTGTCATAACAAAGGGGTTGAATACTCCTCAAATTATATTTCAGAAAATAACATTTCCATTTTGGAGCACTTCACAATTCTCCTTTATGACTGCACTAACAGTCAAGACAACATAAATCAAGCCTCTTACAAATGATGCTTTGGTGCAGCACATCAAAAGCAAATAATACACATGTTATTTATATAGCTTTTTTCCACAACAATGTGTGCTTCACAACAACCTGGCCTAAAACCCCCCAAAAAGCAAGCGGTAGCAATATGGAAAGGAAACATTTTAAAAAGATGAAAGGAACCTTCTTTAGCTGTACAGGGTTGAAGGTTGGAGTGCACATGACCATCCGGTCCAGATAAGTTGTACATTTAGACAAGAGAGTATTGTAGAGTGTGACAGTAAATGAATCAGTTATTCATTTAGGCAATATTCATGGCATGGATGACCAAATGGGTCATAGTAGATGAGAGTGTGCAAGACCCTCTTGCCAGAGAGTTGTCCACATAGGTCGACAAAGATCTCATATTCTACACTTCAATCCACTTCATCCCTATTTGGGACATAAGTCCATAATGAGTCTTTATCTGGGCATTCTGAGAATGTGGTCAAGCCATCAGAGTCATGCTGTGACATTTTGGCAACTGGTCTTGTACAGCTTACTGAAGTACATTCTATTCATCCAGAAGACGCAGCAGATTCTCTTGAGACAACCACTGCTAAAAGACTCCAACCTTCTCATGTCATTCTTGACAACAGGTTATCACTCCAAACAATACAAAATAACAGATTTGACATAGCTGTTCTGTTCTAAGTGGATATTTGTTTGGAGGCTGCTCTGCTAAGACATACAAATGGGACGAGTTGTGTAAATGCACAATGAGAGGATGTTGTTTAGAGATCCTACAGCTGGGGAAGAGGGTCAATACCTCTGAATTTGTATGATCTGGTTTTGGTCATGATCCATTCAATGGTAATAAAGTAAAGGATAGGAGAGATGAGTGACCCCGGACCTGTCTCACTCCAGACTGAACAGTGAACCACTTAGAGAGGGTAGTGCCAAAGAGAATATACATGAAGAGGTCCAGAAACTGATTCTCCAATAGAAATCCCGATCATGTCTGTAGTCGATGTCATGGCGAAGTTAGCTAGCTAAGCTCATGCACAGAAACACGTCATCGGGTCTAACAGTCATGCAGGCCGTCAAATCAAAGGTACTGATTGTAACGATAACAATAGAATCTCAGAATCTGTGGAGACACCATACATCTATCCCATCCTTGTCATGTGCAGAATCCTGCTTGCTCCTGCCTTAGCTTGGTGTCAATGGCGGACTCCATACATACATTTTCAGTAAAGCAGAATAAAAAATAATTGACTCCTAAACAGGGCTTCAAGTCGCACTCCAGTCTCCTTTTCATTGCATTTATCACCTGATTGACTTAATAAAAGGCACATCTCAAAATATCATCTCAAAATATCCCACATCTCAACATGGGATATTGTTATTCAACAGGAAAGTAATACAAATAGCTGGAGTTCATCTTTCAAGTAAGAGGTTATATATTTTTATAAATCAACAACATAAATAATATGATACAGTGTACGTAGTCAGAAACTGTGATTTCATTGGATTAGTACCCATGGCTTACCATGGCAGTCCACAATTATATAATGAACTGTTTTTTATGTTGAGCATGGCATCACGTTGTGCATGGCTCCAATCAGGCCTTTATGGTAGGGTGGCCAGACGGAAGCCACTCCTCAGTAAAAGGCACATGACAGCCTGCTTGGAGTTTGGCACCTAAAGACTCTCAGACCATGAGAAACAAGATTCTCTGGTCTGATGAAACCAAGATTGAACTCTTTGTCCTGAATGCCAAGCGTCACGTATGGAGGAAACCTGGCACTATCCCTACGGTGAAACATGGTGGTGGCAGCATCATGCTGTGGGGATGGATGTTTTTCAGAAGCAGGGTCTGGGAAACTAGTCAGGATCGAGTCAAAGATGAACTGAGCAAAGTACAGAGAGATCCTTGATGAAACCTGCTCCAGAGCGCTCAAGACCTCAGACTGGGGTGAAGGTTCACCTTCCAACAGGACAACATCCCTAAGCACACAGCCAAGACAACGCAGGAGTGCCTTCGGGACAAGTCTCTGAATGTCCTTGAGTTGCCCAGCCAGAGCCCGGACTTGAACCCGATCGCACATCTCTGCAGAGACCTGAAAATAGCTGTGCAGCAACACTCCCTATCCAACCTGACAGAGCTTGCGAGGATCTGCAGGGAAGAAAAAAAAGTAATGGGGTCTGAATACTTTCTGAATACACTGTATCCTGGAGACAGGCCTGATCTGGAATAAGTCAATGTCATAATGACTCACTCACTCTACGGGGCATGTTAGCAGCACAGCCATTCAGAGAGGGTTATGAGAGGACATGAAAGCTACAGTATGTTGACTAGAGAGTCTCTATGGTGCATGGGTGAGCCGTGCTTCCAGGAAGCTGGCCCTCTTTAGAGTGTGTTACCCTCACCACTGGGCCCCGCGATACACTGGGCTCTGACAGGCAGTCATGTAGTCTGGCTTCTACAGCACCCTGTATGGAGCACCACTGTAATTCACCAATAGGCATACAGAACACAGAACCAGGTCCTCTCACCCACTGGGTGGGTATTCATACTGTCTGGAACCCATTGAAAGTCATTACATGACTGTGTGATATGAATGCATTATGAATGGGTGTTGGGATGAGTGTTCTCATTATTTGTGAATGATCTTCTGGCTGTTTCGATGTTGTAGCTATATGATTGAAATTTGCTATTCTCCCTCTTAAGGATCCGCTCCTTTTTTCCAATTTCCGCCTAAAATGACATACCCAAATCTAACTGTCTGTAGCTCAGGACCTGAAGCAAGGATATGCATATTCTTGATACCATTTGAAAGGAAACACTTTGAAGTTTGTGGAAATTTGAAATGAATGTAGGAGAATATAACACATTAGATCTGGTAAAAGATAATACAAAGAAGAAAAACGTGCATATCTGTTTAAAATATTGTACCAAGACTGCCCAAATGTGCCTAATTGGTTTATTAATACATTTTCAAGTTCATAATTGGGCACTCTCCTCAAACAATAACATGCCTGTCTCAGATACACGGTGTGAATGGCGACGTAGAGCAGTTAGTATGGTAGTTACATGAGCAGTTCCGTTCCATCCACCAGATGGCCATGTCTAAACACAGACTGGCTCTGTACACTGTCAGATAGCTCAGCTGTCACAGAGGCACGACACTATCAACCGCAATAGGAAGAGGGACACAGTCATAAAATATTTAATAAAGTCTTCAATTGGGTCTACAGTCTGTGACTGGCTGGCTTCAAAGTGATTTTGATGTTATTCTAAGCCCTAGAGCCATATCACCTGCTTACCTTCCCACTTGCTGACACTGAGGACCAACCTCACCGGAAGTGTTCAACTATAAGCCTCATCTAAGCATCATGTGGTGTCCATCCCTCTCTTTCTCTCACTCTCCCCTTTTCTCTTGTCAAAATGTATTCTGCTCGGAGGTTAGTTATCTTCCCAGTTTTTTTGCTTTCTCTCTTTTCACTCCTCCTTTTTTTCTCATCTCGATAACAAAGCCGTGTTGACGAAACCAGAAGCCTCTAAAGGGAATCAAATGTAATTATGAGGAGAATGGGGCAAACTCACAACTCACTTTGCTTTTAATACATAGCAGGGTCAACTATTACCTGTAAAATATAAGGAAGCCATGCTTGGCTGTCCTTATTTGGCCTCTTGAAAAAATATCTGTTTATAGTCATGGGTGTTCATGAATAATTATCTTCTAATCTACTAGTATTCAATACAAAAACAGTTAGTGACTAAAACGTTTTGTGATTGAGAGCTCTACATACCCTTTTGGTGTCTAACAAATGTATTTACAGTGTACTGCCTGGTAAGCTTTCTTATCATCTGTTTTTCCCTTGGAAGCAGGCTGGTTAAAGTGGCATCAACGGTATTTACTGGAGTTCCACAGTAAAGCCACTCATGCCAGATTACCTCCAGTTGGACCCAGTTAGGCTGTCCTATGCCAAATGGTTTTCAGTGCTTTTCGAAACTAGTGAAATATGTTCACTATGCAATGGAAACAGAGCTGCTGCAAACAGGATGTCAATGCAAACTCCTTTGAGAGGCATAACTAAGAAGAATGAGGTATATGTCTATAAAGTACTGTATATACAGTATAGTGATGACCTTACACAAACGATATACTGTATTCTCTGACGGGATGTGTACAGCGCTTTTTTCCTTGCTCAGACTAGATGGACTCTACAGATGAGGCTGTTTTCTCAGGCTACAGTCTATGGGCTATGTACATAGAGACCTGGGCCAAGATACATCCGGAGCCTTTAGAAGATCCCATAGCATCCACACACCTCTCTGGGTTAATAATTAGGTGACGGAACTTGAATGCTTTGAGCAATTCAGGGTGGGTTCAAGGAGAGAGGTCTGAGGGAGGAGGGGAGAGGAGGAGGAGGGGGTAGATGAGTGAGGGAACAAGCATGGTCACAAACAAAGCAAGTTTCATGAGGGAGGAGGTCTAGTGATCAGCTCCCGCGTTTGCTTGAGCGCTCCGTCCTCCTCTTCTCCTGGCTCCTCTTTCTCTCTCCCTCTCTCCCTGGGTTGGGGTGAACAGCAGGTGGCGCAGGCAGTGAGTGCAGCCTCAGCTGGACTTGGGGATTAGAAATCGGTGACACTCCGCTGACATCTGCACTGGAGCTTCACACTGGATGGACAACAAGCCCACCACGGAAAAGTAAGTGGTTTTTTTCTGCTCTCCATCCCTGTGTGATATTGTAGCTGTTTTATAACTATTACGGAGTTGAAGACAATAGATAGTCTTAGATATTAGGAGAAGGTGCAAACTTGAATTGGATGGGAGGTTTCAATAGATCAGGACCAGAGATTAATGGGGTTTTTCCTCTGCTCATTGTCAGGTTTAATTTCACTTCAATGGTGTTACAAATTAGACAGTTCAAGTTGTTATTTTCAGATTTAAGATTGTGTAAAAAATGGGGACATTAAAGACTCCATTCTACTGAAGAAAAGGAACATGTGTAGCCTGGTGTGGATAAGATGTCTGTTGCTTTTGGGTTGATGGACCATTTGTACCTTCATGCCCAGTGAACAGAAAGTGATTTGTGATGTATAATTCATTTTATGCGCTCTTCATTTTTCCATACTAACCTACATGTCTGAACTGGTAGATTGACATCCTGTTTCCCTCGGGAGACAGGGAGCTGTCAAGCCTCATGCCTCACTAGCACCATGCATCTCTTCTTCTGTCCACAACAAAATAACCCCTCCTTAGTTTCTAGAGATCGATGCCCAGCTTGATGTCAATAGGGCCATTGGGGGAGCTTTTTGACTGGTGCTTAAGCTTTTTAGCTGGCTTATAAATGGTGTGTTATGACAAAAGCAAAATGGGGTCACCAGCCTTGCTTATAGACAGTGCAGATGGAGGATAAACGAATTACATATCAAACCAATTAATACAGATAGAATGCCTCACATCATTCTTCCTCATGCTATAAAAGTATTCCTGGTAACAGGAGTTTTCATGTATGACTGTACTAAATGACATAAAGGGTCAAATAAAATGTACCAGTATGTTTATCTTTGAATTATACAACTGCCTTTATAAGGGAATTATATTAATCTTAGCTTTCCTAATGTGGGTCCTGTTGATTCCTGATCTTGGTCCATATCAAAATAATGTACCCATGTGTAATCTAAGTGGGCTGGCGTGTCTTTCTACACTTATCTGCCTTCTAGGACTGCCAGTGTCATTTCTTTGGCAATATGTTCCAAAACCATCACAGCAGTTTGAGGCTGCATTGTGGAAACGTTAGAGGATGTATTGCTCCAAGTGTCAAATCCTTCATTCTGTTTGAAGTCAAAGCAGACAGTCAAAGTTTGTTTGCCAAAGGATAATGGTAATATACGGCATGGTTGGGTTAGTAAGGCTTCCTGGATGTTTCTCAAATGGCTCAGAGGCCATTCTCCCTGTGAGATGAGATCCCTATGTCTCATTTATACCGTAATTTTTTTTCTTCCTGTGCATACATGCTCCACGGCTGAGATATGGCTGTGAAAGCTGGCACTCAGGGGAGAGGAGGCAGCATTAATATTGCAGAGGTTTTCCTCTGGGTGTAAATGAAAAGACTGAGGGTCTGAGTGTGAACGCATGCTAAAGGTCAAGGTTCCCTCTGCACTGATGGAAAACAGGCAACGGGAAGTGTCATGATATTATTTACACTGTAAAGGGGTTGCTATGAATTTAACAGTAAATTACAGGCAGCAAATAAGCATGTAAGTTACTGTATTTCATATTGCACACACCACATACCGGTTAAATTGGTACAGCACTCTTATTAATGGGTGGAACAAATATAGCCTCTTAGAAGGCACGCCTCAAAATATTTTAATGAGCCAGAAACAACAATACCATGCACCTAGTAGTGGTTCAAATGTTTTTGGCCCTCCCAAAAATACGGTACAGGGATGGATGACAGTACCATTCGAAATACAGCAATTCTTTCCCCTCCTACATCATTTTCTCATAATGCACCATAATTTACAATATGCTGCAGTAAAAGGTTTCATGGTATTTTCCTGTTGATAATATCCCCAAATTACCATATAACTTAGTTTTCCTTTACAGTGTAGGTTAGACTACTATTTAGCTAAGACCAATGTGGAGAAATTAAAAATGGGATAATGTGCAAAACAGCTACGGTTAGATTAACATTGTATTTTTGTAAATAACAGCTGGTGCACGATATCTAAGGAAGTCTCAAGGTTTTGCTTGCCGGAGGTAGAGTATCTCATGATAAGTTGTAGACCACACTATCTACCTATCTGTATTTTTCGTAGCTGTCTACATACCACCACAGACTGAGGCTGGCATTAAGACCGCACTCAATGAGCTGTATTCTACCATAAGCAAACAGGAAAACATTCACCCAGAGGCGGCTCTCCTAGTGGCCGGGGACTTTAATGCAGGGAAACTTATATCGGTCTTACCAAATTTTTATCAGCATGTTAAAAGTGCAACCAGAGGGAAAAAATACTCTGGACCATCTTTACTCCACACACAGAGACGCATACAAAGCTCTCCCTCACCCTCCATTTGGCAAATCTGACCATAACTCTATCCTCCTGATTCCTGCTTACAAGCAAAAATTAAAGCAGGAAGCACCAGTGACTCGATCAATAAAAAAGTGATGAAGCAGATGCCAAGCTACAGGACTGTTTTGCTAGCACAGACTGGAGTATGTTCCGTGATTCCTCCGATAGCATTGAGGAGTACACCACATCAGTCATTGGCTTCATCAATAAGTGCATTGATGATGTTGAACCCCACAGTGACTGTACGTACATACCCCAACCAGAAGCCATGGATTACAGGCAACATTCTGCAATCCACTGAGCTAAAGGCTAGATCCGCAACGCTGATCCTCAACACAGGGGCCCCTCAGGGGTGCGTGCTCAGTCCCCTCCTGTACTCCCTGTTCACTCATGACTGCACGGCCAGGCACGACTCCAACACCCTCATTAAGTTTGCCGATGACACAACAGCGGTAGGCCTGATCACCGACAACGACGAGACAACCTATAGGGAGGAGGTCAGAGACCTGGCCATGTGGTGCCAGGACAACAACCTCTACCTCAATGTGATCAAGACAAAAGGGATGATTGTGGACTACAGAAAAAAGAGGACCGAGCACGCCCCATTTCTAATCGACAGGGCTGTAGTGGAGCAGGTTGAGAGCTTCAAGTTCCTTGGTGTCCACACCACCAACAAACTAACATGGTCTAAGCACACCAAGACAGTTGTGAAGAGGGCACGACAAAACCTATTCCCCCTCAGGAGACTGAAAAGATTTGGCAGATCCTCAAAAGGTTCTACAGCTGCACCACCATTGAGAGCTGGTTGCATCACTGCCTGGTATGGCAACTGCTCGTCCTCCGACTGCGAGGCACTACAGAGGGTAGTGCGTATGGCCCAGCACATCACTGGGGCAAAGCTTCCTGCCATCCAGGACCTCTATAACAGGCGGTGTCAGAGGAATGCCCTAAATATTGTCAAAAACTCCAGCTACCCTAGTCATAAACTGTTCTCTCTGCTATCGCACGGCAAGTGGTACTGGAGTCTAGGTTCAAGACGCTTCTAAACAGCTTCTACCCCCAAGCCATAAGACTCTTGACCATTTAATTAAATGGCTACCCAGACTATTTGCATTGCCCCCCCGCCTCTTTTACACCGCTAATACTCTCTGTTGTTAATATCTATGCATAGTCACTTTACTAACTCTACCTACATGTACATATTACCTCAATTACCTCGACTAACCGGTGCCACCGCACATTGACTCTGTACCTGAACCCCTCTGTATATAGTCTCGCTATTGTTATTTTACTGCTGCTCTTTAATTACTTGTTCCTTTTATTTCTTATTCTTATTTGATAATGTAATTAATATTATTTTTTTTAACTGCATTGTTGGTTAGGGGCTTGTAAGTAAGCATTTCATTTCACTGTAAGGTTGTATTTGGCGCATGTGACTAATACATTTGATTTGGTTTTGATTTTCATTTGAGATTGTCTAATAGCTTTGCGACTCTAAATAAATTACTGTACATGATCTGTTATCAATAATAAAATGAAGCAAATGTAAAGTGAAGAAATAGCAGCCACTGGAACGAGCTGCGCCAAACACTCAAACTAGACAGTTTTACAGTTTTACAGTCTCTTATTCAAAGACTCAATCATGGACACTCTTACAGTTGTGGCTGCTTTGCGTGATGTATTGTTGTCTCTACCTTCTTGCCTTTTGTGCTGTTGTCTGTGCCCCATAATGTTTGCACCCTGTTTTGTGCTGCTACTGTACCATGTTGTGCTGCTGCCCTGTTTTGTTGCTACCATGTTGTTGTCATGTTGTGTTGCTACCATGCATGTGTTGCTGCCATGCTATGTTGTTGTCTTAGGTCTCTCTTCATGTAGTGTTGTCTCTCTTGTCGTGATGTGTGTTTTGTCCTATATTTTTATTTAATATATTTTTAATCCCCAGCCCCTGTCCCCGCAGGAGGCCTTTTGGTAGGCCGTCATTGTAAATAAGAATTTGTTCTTAACTGACTTAAATAAAAGGTTAAGTGAATAAAACATTGATTGAACATTGATTTATGAAATGTCTTTACTGCGTCACTGTTTAGGAATATAAACATATTATCTCACTGATTAATGATATTTGCTTATCATGAATATAACAAGGGCTGTCTCTTACGTGATAGAAAGCATGTGCCCCGCTCTAGCCAAAACATCAGATTTAGAATGGTTATGTTCAATGTTAATTAGCTCGAAATCCATTTTCCCACCATCCCACCAATTAATAAAAATTAAGTCTGGAGCAGGCTGATGGACTGAGCTAGGATTGGCTGAAGATTTCAAAGCAGCAGGTTTTCAATGAATCTGTTTAAGCCTGAAAATGTGCATTTTAATGTCCTTTGGTAACCACCAACGAACTTCGTCTCATCTCGGAATTTGTAGAGACATACTGTTGAGTTCAACCATCATATATGATTGATTGCTATGTATACAGTTCGATACCAGTAAATCATTTTACCTGAGATGAAACCTCTGGTCCTTTGGAGTTTGATATGTGCTCAGTCACTAGACAGACAATATGTCATTTGACCAAAGGCTGCTGAGCACCTAATCCTTCTTTCATGTAATGACTTTCTTCTTCTGTCTTCTCCACAGCTCAGGTGTCACAGCAATAGCGTCACAGGCTGAGGTTGGGTGAATAAACATGCACATGGACTGGATGAGACAAGCCAGCACTGGAATCAGAACGTGTGAAAAACAAACGGCTCAGAAAAAGAGAAAGAAGCAAAGTCCCTAAGTACATGTTGGTCCTCAGGTGGGACCACACAAATCATGTAAGCCCTAGCAGCCTCTGCCGATAAGAAGGGGTGATACCAAAACATGGAGGTGCTGCTCTGTGTCTGTGCCCTCTGTCATCTATTGCTAGGCAAACCTTGATATCAACATGGGGTCAGACAACCCTTAAAACTATGTATATATTTATAAGAACTGACTTCTGTCAGCATGCAAATGGAGCATAAATGAGAGAACCTTTTGAGACAGAGAATCGGGCACTGACACGATTGAAGTATGTAGGCTATATGACCTATGATTCGGGACCTTCGAAGCAAAGACACAGGCAGTATGGAAGTGCAGACCACCTCTCTGGTTCAGGTATATGTCAACGGTACGGAGCAACTAAACACCTCATACGACTACAACGTCACGGACGCGTCTGAGAACCCAGACACCTATCAGTTCTACACCATCGGCCTCTTCCTCTCCTGCCTCTACACCATCCTCCTCTTTCCCATCGGCTTCATTGGGAATATACTCATCCTGGTGGTCAACCTCAACCACAGGGAGAAGATGACCATCCCGGACCTCTACTTTGTCAACCTGGCGGTCGCAGACCTCATCCTGGTGGCAGACTCCCTCATCGAGGTCTTCAACCTCAATGAGAAGTACTATGAGTACGCTGTTCTGTGTACCTTCATGTCCTTATTCCTGCAGGTCAACATGTACAGCAGCATATTTTTCCTGACATGGATGAGCTTTGACCGCTATGTGGCTCTGGCCAGCTCCATGAGCAGCAGTCCTTTGAGGACCATGCAGCATGCCAAGCTCAGCTGCAGCCTCATCTGGATGGCCTCCATCCTGGCTACGCTGCTCCCCTTCACCATTGTCCAGACCCAGCACCGCGGCGAGGTGCACTTCTGCTTCGCCAATGTCTTTGAGATCCAGTGGTTAGAGGTGACCATCGGCTTCCTGGTGCCCTTCTCCGTCATCGGCCTGTGCTACTCGCTGATCGTGCGTATCTTGATGCGGGCGCAGAAGCACCGGGGCCTGTGGCCTCGCAGACAGAAAGCCCTGAGGATGATCGGGGTGGTGGTGCTGGTGTTCTTCATCTGCTGGCTGCCTGAGAACATCTTCATCAGCATCCAGCTGCTGCATGGCACAGATGACCCGGCCCAGCGCAGCACCTTCAGCGGCCACCTGTGGCACGACTACCCGCTGACGGGCCACATCGTCAACCTGGCCGCCTTCTCCAACAGCTGCCTCAACCCCATCATCTACAGCTTCCTGGGGGAGACCTTCAGGGACAAGCTAAGACTCTTCATCAAGCAGAAGGCCAGCTGGTCCGTGCTCTACCGCTTCTGCCACCACACCCTAGATTTACACATACCTGTGAGGAGTGAGGTGTCGGAGGTGTAACGCTGCAGGATCAGCAACATGTTTGAATGAAAGGATGTAACAGAAGTCCAGGGGGGAGGAAGAGCTATGTGCTGCTGTGTCTACCCAGCAGGATCCTGGGAATTGTCTTCATGACACCCTCAAAGGCTTCCAGAACTCAGCTTCTTATAGGTGGTAGAGATACCATGGAGGAAAAGCTAGAAACTGACCATGAGGCTGCAATTTTGTCCCCTGTAAGTGCGGGTGGAGAATGCACTGTGTATCTACATGTATCTACACTGTGTATCTAATAATGAGATCTGGGTATTAAATACACATTTGGAAAATGGAGAAGGCAAATTGATGAAAATACCAGGTTTGGTGTTCTTTCAATGTCTTCTCTTCGCTCATGAAACCGCAACAATCTACTCAGAGAAATGGCGGTGAGGGAACCAATTAAAACAGACACATCAAAGGGACCAGTGACTTGCTTCTCCTTGACCCCAGTGTGGTTATTGTAACACTGTATACTGCTCAGAACTGTTTGGGTAACCCATAAGACCGCTAGACAAACCTGTTGTCTGCTCGTTTTTTTATGTACTGACAATGCCACTGTATTGTAAGTAGATGTCCTTTTCTTTGTTTGCCTGTGCAAGCAATTGTCCACTAACACCACTTTTATTTAAATAAATACAAATAAATGTGTTTTTTTTAGGAAGCTGTTGAGAAGCTCTTTGCTGACTTAGTACCGACAACCTTAAGTGTATTACAAAAAGTGGAAGTAAAAGACAGGATATGCCTTCCACAAATCTAAACAAATCATTTTTTCTACATATGAAAACAAATTGTAGGTGGTGACTTGCTGCATGCGCCCAGACGTCAGAAAAAAGCTTCTTTACCTTTGATTTTCTCCTATTTTTAAAGAATTCATTTGAAATGTTTTAAACAAAAATATTATTCAAATCGAGGTAGATCGCAAAGGAAACATGAATGAAGATTTTCCTCAAGCATGCACAAACAGTTGTGTGCCAGTGCACTCAGTATTTGGAGAACGCTAAATATATCTAGTCAAGACCGATACACATTCTAAAGACAGATGTTATCCACAGTATTATGACCCTAGTTGTCAACTCCTGTTTGCCTGAGGCAGAAACAAGGAGGCAGGTGTTGTTCGGAGCGGAGGAGATGGGATTATAAGTAAACACATTACTCAGCGAAGACGATGGAGGCGCTGCTATCATCTCTTGTGTTTACTCTCAGTCTCCGACAGATTCAGTCATTCTAAAACTACAGTGAGCAGGGACAGATTGATTTACCAAATGCTTGTTTATTTACCAAATACTATTTTGGGTAAGGGCTGAGGGTAAGGGTAAACATCCTTTTAAACATAATTTTCTGTCTTGCTAATCTGTCTGTGAAACAAGGCTGAATAAAGACCAGATCTTTTAGTTCTTGTTACAGTTGAGAGTATGTACAGTAGGCTACTGTAAGGAGTCACACCTGCTCCTGTTTTGCTAGAAAAATCTCCTCAATTACAGGAAGCCGGCAAAAGGACTGCTCCCCTCAACTATTGTTCTCATTCATTATAAACACAACAATTCTGCGGAAATACACCAATCGCTGTAAATTTATGCCATGACCCTGTTAACCCTTATTGAACACTAAGACCATTGCCTCAGTCATTACTGTGTATGATATCATTACTGTGTATTACGGTGCATTCTGAGAAAAGTATCCCTTTCCCATGAATGTAAAAGGAACCGATAGAAACACAAACAAATACAATGGAATCCAGTAATTGCGGTTCCCAGCAGTTAGGTTTTTTGTGCTATTTGTTTGTGTTTGTGAATTGATCCTAGGTTACTCAAACTGTAATTCATTCTATCTCTAATTTGAATCTGGGGAAATGATGGATTAGTGCATGTGTCAGATATCGTTTGACTAATAGGGCCTACTTACTGAAACCACAACAGAAGAGGCATGGTATTTTTTTTTTATAGGCATCATAAAATATCTTGTCAAATCTGCCAACAAGCCCTTTTATGTTCGCCTGAATTCCCACGCGTGAACCACCCAAAACAAGCAAACTCATTTCAATCAAGATATCAACACTAGCATAGTCTGGGTGTTACTTCCGTGGCATTTCCTTTCCACCAACATGTACACATCAATAACCTCGAGATTTGAGACACCGACGTTTGGAACCGGTTCAACTCATCATTGGAATTTGTGTTCACTAGTGGAGGAGTGTGAAGGTTTTGTAGAGAAATAACTTTGATTCGTAGTTTAGCACGAACAAAACCCACGCACAGTGTGTAACTGCCATTGCTAGTCATAGGCAATTTGAGGCTATGTACTTCAGGATTATGCAACAGGCGAGGGCCACTCAAACAGGATGGCAGTGGCACATTTGGGTGCCACCACTTTGTAACATTTATGGCCTAACCCATGTGCGTTGGTGAAGAATACAATAGCACATTGATTTTATTTTAGAGTGCCTGGCTAAAAAAAGAAACAGGGCATCAAAAGCTGGGTTCCTAGTTGGAAGGAGACAGACTATCATGATCAACTTGTTTCTTACCTTGTAATAAATACCAACAATACACACTATCAAATGAGCAATAAGGAGTAGTAATCAACAAACGATTCCTAATAATTACAAGGCAACTAAATACTGGCTACTAAGCAACACAAGAGGAGTGGAAAAGACCATTGGACAGTGCTATAAGCTTGTTAATTGAGGCTCCAAATCATCTGACATAAATCCAGTTTGCAGCCTCTGTGTATATCCTTGTCAGCCAGAGCAAGTGCAATAAACAGTTAATGCGTCAGGTTGAATCTGACATGGCTAAAAGTGATCTGTCTTTTTATTACTATCTCACATTACTGTGAATTGCACCCTCTATCCTAAACAACATTTTGGGATGAATATTCTCAAAGCCATAAACAAAAAAACTACTTCGGTGTCATTCCAGAGAGCAAATAGGTTCCCATTGAGAAATGGTTTCAAGGATGATACAGGGCACGCCTGCATCTAGAATGTACTGTAGTCGGATCCTGTCGTTTAATTATTGTTCCTGTGGGTGTTGCTGAGACAACCTCCCTGTGGGTCAACCTCCCTGTTGTTAGGGGTCCATGGCCAGCCTGTGGCTGTGGTAAGGCTGGGCTGGGTGGTTGTTAGGCCTCCATGGCCAGCCTGTGGCTGTGGTAAGGCTGGGCTGGGTGGTTGTTAGGCCTCCATGGCCAGCCTGTGGCTGTGGTAAGGCTGGGCTGGGTGGTTGTTAGGGCTCCATGGCCAGCCTGTGGCTGTGGTAGGGCTGGGTGGTTGTTAGGCCTCCATGGCCAGCCTGTGTCTGTGGTAAGGCTGGGCTGGGTGGTTGTTAGGGCTCCATGGCCAGTCTGTGGCTGTGGTAAGGCTGGGCTGGGTGGTTGTTAGGGCTCCATGGCCAGTCTGTGGCTGGGGTAAGGCTGGGCTGTATTTGTGGACGGAGCGGTGCAGCGGGAGATGGCGGCTTGTCGTAGTCTGGGAAAAGCATGAGCCCAAACCACAAACTGTTTTTCCAGCTGTGATAATCCAGGCAGCCTGGGAAATCAGCTCAGAGCATTGTTTGAATAATTGTTTGTAGGGGGTCTTTCGTGAAAATGTCAAACTTGTTGTGGTACATGATACAAAAATCTGTCCTTTTCACACAAAACACGTCATATCCTTTCAGAGTGTACCTCATCTCCTTTAGGTGAAATAGCATGTTAAATTGCTTGAGCATGAGAACATACAGCAGATACTCTCTGTGTACACTTGTGAACCACATATAGCAGAATGTTCAGAAAATACTAGAACGGGGCTGGGTGTGGGTTGGGTATACAATGTTTGGATGAGATTTAGAAATCAAATAAAGATCCCTGTGAGAACGACCTGAGGATGCGACTATCAAGGAAGGGGACTGAAGGGACGAAGACAGGAAGATGGGTGAGTGATAACGCAAGGATGACTGACAAGTTCATTAATAAACAGAAGCGGCGGCCAGACGAACGGAACCAAAAGCACCCCAGGTCACCCATCCCCTGGGGTGAGGCAGAGCAGGACCCGTCCGGCACACGTGTGGTGTACACAGACACACACACACACACACACACACACACACACACACACACACACACACACACACACACACACACACACACACACACACACACACACACACACACACACACAGGGAGATATAGACTGTGAGAAGAGTTTGACAGGGGACTGTGTGCGCAGCTGTCTGTTGAGTCGGGATCAGAGTTGGATGTGACTGACGTCATAGAAAGCAGAAATGGTGTGACTTTTTCCTTTGATTTTATCCACAGCATTTTTTTCTCCTTGGATGAGGTTTGCTTAGACCCTTGAGCATGCTTGAGCAGTATAACTTGACTTTTAAAGACGACCAGAGTAATACACCCTGACATTCTACTGCAAAATTGAAGAAAGGGGAAACACATGCTCCACAGCCAGTGTTAGGAAACTACTCCGAAAATACAGTTTACCAAGCTACCAATTACTTCACACTGCAAGACGTTAAGCTACACTAAAGCAACCTTAAGACAAATATATTTGACTTAACTGAAGTTACTTTGAAAACTTAAATTACAAATTGAACTACATAGAGCTCACGCCTCCCCAACACTGACCAGTCAGTCCAAGGAGTGAGAGACGGCTGCTGCCATGTCAAAGTAATTAAGACTGGATAGGGCTCATGCATAATTGTATGGCAATGCACGCTGTGGCGCTAGGTAGATGAATAACGGATCTGACTCATAATTGCATTTGTAAATTTAAATTATTCACAGAAAACCGAGAGGTGAAAAAGAAAGATTGCGTTCTGGGTAATAGGAGGGGCGAAGTATGATTTTTGCACGTATGCTGAGATACACAAGCGTGCATTCAAGCAAATGATTGGCTGATTTGGAGACAAGTTAAATTTAGACAGCAAGCATACATAAAATGAAGAGGGCACGTGGTGACGAAGTTGTTGTGCCCGATCTGAAGCTGAGCGAAAGCTTAATGTGTTTTCATCCCTCCTCCCCCTTGCCTAGCAGCACCCCTGCTCTAGTTATTGATTTGACCTGCTACAACAACTGCACACACACACGCACACACACGCACACACACACACACAGGGGATATAGTAAACATGGTTATGGCTATGTCCAAGGTAGATCAGAAGAGTATGTACTGTATGCAGCAACAGATAAGTGAGAAGTGTTGAGTAGGGTTTCATCTCCATCTTCAGTTCTATTGGTCTTTATCGTGCAACTTGATGAACCCCTGGACATAGCACAGTCATATAAGACAACTCTGCCCTCTAGTGGCATACTAACCAAGCACTATAGTCTCTCTGTCTCTGTCTCTCTCTGTCTCTGTCTCTGTCTCTGTCTCTCTCTCTCTCTCTCTCTCTTTCTCTCACTCAAACATGCATGGCATGCACACACACACACACACACACGCACATGCACACACACACACACACACACACACAGGGGATATAGTAAATATGGTTATGGCTATGTCCGAGGTAGATCAGAAGAGTATGTACTGTATGCAGCCACAGATAAGTGAGAAGTGTTGAGCAGGGTGGATATGGGCTTCATCTCCATCTTCAGTTCTATTTGTCTTTATCATGCAACTTGATGAACCCCTGGATATAGCACAGTCATATAAGACAACTCTGCCCTCTAGTGGCACACTAACCAAGCACTATACTCTCTCTCTGTCTCTGTCTCTCTCTCTTTCTCTCACTCAAACATGCATGGCATGCACACAGACACACACACACACACACACACACACACACACACACACATGCACACTACAATCGATAGAACATCCTGTGTCACTTTACTTGGACTAAGAAAATACACTTTATGATACTGTCAAGAAGCATTATGACATCATAATTATATAATCCAGCAGTGGTGGAAAAAGTACTCAATTGTGATACTTGAGTCAAATTAAAGATACCTTAATAAAAAAATACTCAAGTGAAAGTCCCCCAGTAAAATACTACTTGAGTAGAAGTAAAAAAAATAGTATAGTGGTGGAAAAAGTACAGCATTGTCATACTTGAGTAAAAGTACTAAGTAAAAGTAAATGCTATACTTCACAATCCTCATATTAAGCAAAGCAGATGGCACGATTTTCTATTATTTTTTCCCCAGACAGACATGGGCACATTCCAACACTCAGACAAAATGTGCAATCGCCGTATTTGTGTTTAATGAGTCCGCCAGATCAAATCAAATCAAATTTGATTTGTCACATACACATGGTTAGCAGATGTTAATGCGAGTGTAGCGAAATGCTTGTGCTTCTAGTTCCGACAATGCAGTAATATCCAACGAGTAATCTAACCCAACAATTTCACAACAACTACCTTATACACACAAGTGTAAAGGAATTAATAAGAATATGTACATAAAAATATATATGAATGAGTGATGGTATAGAACGGCATAGGCAAGATGCAGTAGATAGTATAGAGTACAGTATATACATATGAGATGAGTAATGTAGGGTGTGTAAACATTATATGAAGTGGCATTGTTTAAAGTGGCTAGTGATACATTATTAAAGTGGCTGGAGGTATGAGGCAGAAGGTATGACAAAGCGTTCTATTGATATGCGTGAATTGGACCATAACTCTGAGGCAGAAGGTATGACAAAGCGTTATATTGATATGCGTGAATTGGACCATAAATCTGAGGCAGAAGGTATGACAAAGCGTTATATTGATATGTGTGAATTGGACCATAACTCTGAGGCAGAAGGTATGACACAGCGTTATATTGATATGCGTGAATTTAACCATAACTCTGTCCTGCTAAGCATTCAAAACTGAATGAGTAGTTTTGGGTGTCAGGGGAAAATGTATGGAGTAAAAAGTGCATATTGTCTTTAGGAATGTAGTGGAGTAAAAGTAAAAGTTGTAAAAAATATAAACAGTACAGATACCACAAAAAAACGACTTATGTAGTACTTTTTTGCCTAAGTACTTTACACCACTGTAAGCCAGATAAGCCTATCACGGACATGCCCTTATGCCAATCATCAGTCAAAAAGAGGGTGTCTTGTCCTGCTCTTTAAATCTGCTTCTGCATTCATCCATGTCATCCCACCGAATCCCACCATACCTTCTCCGCTGTGCAATCCTGTTTCCGAGCTGGTCACAGGTGGACCTCAGCCACGCTCAAGGTATTAAATGATATCATAACCGCCATTGATAAAAGACAGTACTGTGCAGCCGTCTTTATCAACCTCGCCAAGGCTTTCGACTCTGTCAATCACTGCATTCTTATCGGCAGACTCAACAGCCTTGGTTTCTCAAATGACTGCCTCGCCTGGTTCACCAACTACTTCTCAGATAGAGTTCAGTGTGTCAAATCGGAGGGCCGGTTGTCAGGACCTCTGGCAGTCTCCATGGGGGTACCACAGGGTTCAATTCTCGGGCCGACTCTTTTCTCTGTATATATCAACAATGTTGCTCTTGCTGCGGGTGATTCCCTGATCCACCTCTATGCAGACCATTCTGTATACATCTGGCCCTTCTTTGGACACTGTGTTAACTAACCTGCAAACGAGCTTCAATGCCATACAACTCTCCTTCCGTGGCCTCCAACTGCTCTTAAACGCTAGTAAAACTAAATGCATGCTTTTAACCGATCGCTGCCCGCACCCGCCCACCCGCCCGACTAGCATCATTAATCTGGACGGTTCTGATTTAGAATATGTGGACAACTACAAATACCTATGTGCCTGGCTAGATTGTAAACTCTCCTTCCAGACTCATATTAAACATCTACAATCCAAAATGAAATCTAGAATCGTCTTCCTATTTCGCAACAAAGCCTCCTTCACTCACGCCACCAAAAATACCCTCGTAAAACTGACTATCCTACCGATCCTCGACTTCGGTGATGTCATTTACAAAATAGCCTCCAACACTCTACTAAGCAAACTGGATGCAGTCTATCACAGTGCCATCCGTTTAGTCACCAAAGCCCCACACCCCACTGCGACCTGTATGCTCTCGTTGGCTGGCCCTTGCTAAATATTCGTTGCCAGACCCACTGGCTCCAGGCCATCTATAAGTCTTTGCTAGGTAAAGCTCTGCCTTATCTCAGCTCACTGGTCACGATAACAACACCCACCCATAGCATGCACTCCAGCAGGTATATCTCACTGGTCATCCCCAAAGCCAACACCTCCTTTGGCCGCCTTTCCTTCCAATTCTCTGCTGCCAATGACTGGAACAAATTGCAAAAATGGCTGAAGTTGGATACTTATATCTCTCTCACTAAATGTCTATCTGAGCAGCTAACCGATTGCTGCAGCTGTACACAGCCCATCTGTAAATAGCCATTCCCCAGAGTAGCCTGTTCTCTAGGAGTAGAGGAGGGACTGCGTAAAGTAGAAGCTTCGGGGCCTTTAGCTGTCAGGAAGAATGGTTGAGTAAAAGTCGAATCCACAGTAGGGTGAGAATATGTTCCGGATTGTGCGGGACAGTCCTGCATTTGGGCCCTTTGTCCCGCATCCCGCAACTAAACAATCATGTCCTGCATTAAATCAAAAAAATTCTAACACCACTTATTTACAAAAAAAAGTTGATTTAATAAGTATTCCAGTTAGGCATTCAAATCTGTCTCTTTTGCAGCAGAGCGGAAGAGTCGAAGCAAGATATGTCCAAAAATAAGCCCAACGCGTATTCTTTGTGCCTATGTTGGACCTAGGTTTTTCGCCTGCCTTCCCGCATTTGAGACAACGACTCCCATTGTTAGGACGCATACATGGGCATCTCGTCATTATATACTGATCTCTGTTTGCAGTCACGTTGCTCTTTAGACAAGATATACATAATATAGATGTGGTACTGATGATGACACTTCTCCAATCCTTGTTGAGATCTGATATTCTGCGCAGCGCAAGGTGATATGGCCAATGTCATATCTTCAAACCAATCACTTTTATAAAATCCTTTCGGGTCTAAATTCCAGCTAAACTTGGAGGGGACAGTTAAAAAAGCATGCGTCTAACAAAAAAGCTATAAAAGTAAATAAATAGCCGTATTTAAAATATATATAAGGTTATTAAGCTGAAAATATATCATGTGATTTTGTCAAACTTGTGAGGCTCTCCATGCTCATTAGTTGCTCATCATATTTGCTGCTACATCACTCAATCCGGTTGTCAACGTCTCCCTTCCTAACGGTCTTACATTCCCTGAGACCAACCAGAAATGTTTCCTTGGCCAAGTATTCCCAGATTTTCCCAAAACAGATAAACATTTGCTCTCTCATTTCTGCATGACCAAATTTTGCGTAAATCAAAGGAGTAGGGTATAGGCGCGCTTCAGTTAGCATGTGTGGTGTAGTGGGAGGGTGTTTTTTGTGTGTGCTTGGGTGTGTGTGTGTGAAGTGAGACTTCCTATCATGAATGCCATTGGCTCCAGCCAGGGTTTCTGGTGGTCCCACCTTTGAAAAAAAAAGGTTTTAAAGCTCAGGTCAGGTCACCTGACCTCTGTTTAATTTACAGGTCAGGTGTATTCAGGATTCTCTTAAAGTTGAATAGAAACTAAAAACTTGATGACTTGGTTTGAAGTTACTGTGAGATTATCTTGGCATGGAATTTAGAGTTTGGAA
Source organism: Oncorhynchus mykiss (assembly GCF_057628025.1). NCBI lineage: Eukaryota > Metazoa > Chordata > Actinopteri > Salmoniformes > Salmonidae > Oncorhynchus > Oncorhynchus mykiss. Next base: position 49,202,104 of record NC_143034.1, read on the forward strand.
TTCAGAGTATGCTTTTGCATAGATTTTTGGTTAGAAAATGTTACTAACAATGGTCTAATCTAGAAGAAAATGAAACGCACACCTATTTAGGCGAGGTGCTGGCTAACGGAGTAGAAAACTTGAAAATAAAAGAGAGCCCCACACTCTAGGACCTCAAATGCAAAAATGTAAATACCAAGACAGCCAAGCTGTCTTCATTAGGGTATAATCACAAACACTGCGGGATGACAGTGTCAAAAGACACAGGTATCTGTAATCATGGCCAAGAGTGGCCTAATATCATTGGTTAATATTAAAATGGCATACAAAGAACAGCATACAAACAACAAATGGATAGCATACGATCATAAATTCATTTTCGACTACACAAGCTTACAAACAATTACAATGGCAAAGTCACAATAATCACAAGAATGGCTTCAGATCAAAGTCTACGTTGAGACCGAAGGGAGCAAAGGTCTTTAAGTTAAAGATCCAGGCAGCCTCTCGTTTTAACAATAAATTATCAAGGTCACCCCCTCTCCTAGGGAGGGTGACATGTTCAATGCCAATATAACGCAGAGATTAAATTGAGTGGCCTGCCTCCAAGAAGTGGGCCACAACTGGGTAACTAAAGTTTTTACACCTAATGGTGCTACGATGCTCTGAGATACGTACTTATAATTTGCTCTTTGTTTTACCCACATAATTTTTACCACAAGGACAATTTATAAGTTAAATAACTGCCTTAGCGGAGCACGTAATAACATTTTTGACCTTTCATTTCCATCCAGTAGGGGCGCAAATAGACGTTGTTCAGGAATATCTTGTGGTGGTAAATCAGAGTGTACCAATTGGTCTCTGAGATTTCTGCCCCACGAGAATACGACCAAGGGAAGGTCCGAAAACACATTACCGAGACTATCATCAGATTTTAGAATGTGCCAATGTTTGTGAGCGATTCCCTTAATTTGTTCAGAACGCTTTGAATAGTGGGTGGTTAGAACACAAGAATGCGTCTTTTTGCGAGACTGAGCTTGAAAAAGGTCATGTCTCGTTTTGTTTGGAATTTTCTCAATGGCAATATTAATATGATCATTTTTGTAGCCCCTCTCCTTGAACTTTCTTTGCGTCTCAGCCACATATCTGTCGAAATCGGATTGTTTTTTGCAAATTCTTTTGATTCGACAGAATTGGCTGTATGGCAAACTATTTTTCAAGGGAAGTGGGAGACAACTATCAGCCCTCAACAAACTGTTACGATCAGTAGGCTTCCTGTAAAGATCAGTGTATAGAACATTATCTTCACACAAGATCAGACGATCAAGAAAACTGATTTGACGTGTGTCAGATTGCAGAGTAAATCTCAGATGATCAGAACAGGAGTTAAGAAAAGCATGGAATGCCTGGAGCTGTTTTGCATCACCCCTCCATAGAACAAAAATATCATCAATATACCGTCTCCAAATAATGATGTTAGGCAAGAAAACATTTTGGAGAGGATTGAAAATAGACTGTTTCTCCATGTAACCCACATACAAATTAGCATAGTTAGGAGCCATGGGGGATCCCATAGCAGTACCCTTCGTCTGAATAAAGAAATCATTTAGAAACATTAAATAGTTATGTGTGAGTACTTTTTCAGCCAATGTTATAATGCATGCACTGGAAGGTAGTTCATTAGGGTCACGTTGCAGAAGAAAATGTTCCATAGCTTCAATACTGCCCTCGTGTGGAATATGTGTGTATAACGACTCAACATCAAAAGTAGGTATTCTCAGGCAGAGGATCAAGAGATTCAATGATAGAGATCATACTGCTGGTGTATTATTACAACAGGGCGGGTAAGGACTGACGTATCGGATTGTAAATCAAGCAAAGCTTGTTTTTCATCCTTAGGTAAATTATGGAAAGATTTGGACCCCTTTTTATTCTTAAAGAGATGTCCAACATCTTTTTCCACAAGTCTGCAATATGTCTCGATAGAGTGATTGCGATTGGCTGGAGGTATAAAATAAGTATTGCTTCAAAAAGGAGTCGCAGTATGTGCAGGAGAGCAACCTACTGGTTCAATAGAAGTGTCAGAATCTCGTCGATGCGCGTGCCTGCGGCCACCTCCGCCCTTCCGTCCGTCCAGTCTCTCGTTGAATAAAAAACTACCACTGGAAGCCGATGAGGCGCTGGTTGTAGAGCGTTGATCAGACGGGGGTGGATAGAAGTAAGCGGCATCCCTCCTGCGTCTGCCATGGTGAGGAGGAGCAGAACCTCCCTTATCAGGGTTTCTCCAGAAGTAGACTTTATCCTCGGCCTTGTCTTAATAATGGTCTAACCCTAGGATGGATTGCAGTTTCTCCTTATCCATAAGGAACCAACATAAGTAGTGTTAAAAGTCCTGCCTAGATGTAGCTCTCCAAGGGGTTTGGCCAACCCTGGTCCATGTTTCCTAAATACTGGGGGTTTGAATATGTTCATGTGACATTTGACATTCTACAAATTATCCCACATTTAAGAAAAATCGAATGAAAATCAATCAGGTGGTTGAGGCTGATTTACAAAACCTTGCCATCGTCTTACTCTGCATAGGAAAGATATTTTGCAATTATGCCTACCGTTTCTGCCTAGTAGCTTGTGCACAATACTAAAATGACAAATCAGGATATTTGAGGCCGGGGCATTTCAATATTGCCTATTCTAATTTTATGACTTATAGACTACAGTGAGCTCCAAAAGTATTGGGACTGTGACACTTCCGTCTTGTTGTTTCGTCTCTGTACTCCAGTACGCAATGACTATGAAGTTAAAGTCCAGACTGTCAGCTTTAATTTGAGGGTATTTTCATCAATGCCGGGTGAACGGTTTAGAAAGGACAGCACTTTTTGTACATAGTCCCACATTGATTAAATCAAGCTTGTGACGCTACGAACTTGTTGGATGTATTTGCTGTTTGTTTTGGTAGTTACAGATTATTTTATTCCCAATAGAAATGTATGGTGAATAATTGATTGTGTCATCTTGGAGCCAAATAAAGCTTAAGTAAAACATTTTTTTAAATATATATATATATATATATATATATATATATATATAAATATATATATATCATACACTCAGGACATGCTAAACTCTCACCGTTATGATATGTGTACGTCTGTAACTTTCTCACTCACCATTATTCACGATTCATTCAGGACTATCCGACTGTAAAACGTGTCACTGTCCCAATTCTTTTGGAGCTCACTCTCCATAAATGCTTACAAAAGTGCAAAGCCCTCATTTAAAAAAAAAAAAGTGTAGTTTTTTTTCAAATACACAAGTTGGCATATCAGATTTCAAATAGCCGAATTAAACCAGCAAAATTACTTAGATATGAAATAATAAAAGTATAGGAATAGCAGTAATATTCTTGCTGTGATAAGGTTGGTCATGGGACTTTTTTTTAAAGGAAAATCGCCGCGGTCACCTTAGGGTACCACACTCAACGTTGTTCAACCCCATCACCTCTGAGTGGCGCTGCGGTGTAGGCTACATTTGAACCACGATAGACTGTAAATCACTCAACGTAGGCTATGACGAATTGTAGCCTTTTTGAGTAGCCAAGAGTCAAACAATATTTCAACAGCGTCAAGTTTGTTTATTCATAACGATATCACAAGTAGTAGAAGTAGATGTAACAAGTAGGATGGCTAGTAACCTAACAGATTCTGACTATAGCCTACACGACGTGCTGGCAGACTTTTTAACATACATCCATAATATTTTTTTCCATTCTGACTCATACAGTGGATAGCCAAATAATTCGGGACTTCACTCCTCCTCTAAGGGAGCATTTCCTCTGTTACAATGACCGCTGGTGAAGAGACGCCTTGGTAGAGGAACATGCTGTGATTCATAAGGGTGTTATAATACAGACTAAACTCTGTAATAATGTTGCGCGTCGTAGTGGAATCAGCCAAAGGCATCCCCAAAAAGAAACTCGGACACCCAGATCCCATAGCAGCGGTAGTGTTCAAAGGTGAGATATTGTTTTGTTGCCTCTTGCTGTGGCATTTAGCCTACATTTTCTCTTTGGTTTCAATGCCTTGATTGTTGGCTATTCTTGAGAAGTTCAAAACATCTGGATCAAAGACGTTCTCCAAATGTAGGCTAATATAAATCAAAGATGAAGACATGCAGAGTTGCTTTCAGGTTGTAGCCTAGTTTTTAGTTAGGCTACTTTATAGTTCTCTTTATTTTAAAGTCACATTATCCTTTCTGCCCTTTGCTGTCAATGTTGGGTTAACTGACCCATTTTCTGTCTATCATTTTTTCTTTGAACCAACAACTGCAAGATTCCACAATAAGATGATATTCTGGTGGATTTTGTGGTCCCCAAACATTTAACATGTTCAATAAACACAAACATGATGCTCTTTGTATTCAAAGTGGAGATACTGCGTCATTTAACTGTGAGCATGTAAGGGCACAAAACTACTATGATTTGCTTTGAAGGTACAACAATGGTACTGTGCATTGGTTCTGAGATACCGGAACCTAATTTTGCCTGCTTTAAGGCAATGAGTCACATTAAATAATGTTGCCTCTATTGTGTTACACAGAGGGAAAACATATTCCCTTATAAGGGGTTGGAATCACCCATTCTCCCCTGTCATCAACAGCTCTGCAGCTGGGTCAATGTGCTTCATTTTTGCATGGATATTTTAGGATAAGAGTCCGTCCAAGATGCACATTCGACTTTTATGGTTGAATATGTTGCCACTCTAAGTTGGCTCACTATGTTACCAGCCCCAGGGATGTTGTAGGTATTACTAATTTTAAAACTGCCTGTATATGTTAAAGGCCCAGTGCAGTTAAACATGTGATATACCTGTGTTTTATATATATTTCCATTATGAGATTGAAAATTGAAATTGTGAAAATGATGATAATGTCCTTTTAGTGTAAGAGCTGTTTGAAAAGAATGCCTGAAATTTCAGCATGATTGCTTGAGAACTTTGCATTTTTGCCAAGAAGCTATTTTTATTTATTTTGGCCATTACATTAAAAACAATCACAGTAACGTAATTGTTACCCAGAAAGGATTTGATATTGAGATAAAAACGTCTGCATTGGACCCAGAGAAATATATTCTACCCATACATATACTCCCGAGTGGCGCAGCCGTCTAAGGCACTGCATGTCAATGCTTGAGGTGTCACTACAGACACCATGGTTTGATTCCAGGCTGTATCACAATCGGCTGTGATTGGGAGTCCCGTAGGGCGGTGCACAATTGGCCCGGCGTCGTCCGGTGTCGGCTGCCATTGTAAATAAGAATTTGTTCTTAACTGACTTGCCTAGTTATATAAAGGGTACATAGAAACACATATATTCCATGTTTTAATCTTGCCACTTTGTGTAAACGCTACAGGTGAAAAGAAGAAAACTAAGGCCATTGATAGTGAACTCAATCCCGTGTGGAATGAAGTAAGTATAAATATTTACATTTACAATCCTTCCTCTCTCTGGCAGTCTCTGGGAATGTTGAAAAGGGCCTCGAGAGGAATGTATTATGTGGACGAGGGTATGAGAATGAATTAGGGAATGAGGCTAACATTTTGTCCGCTGTGCTTGGTGTTTGTTGATGACTCAACATGGAGTAGTTATTATTAGATAGAGGAATGATAACTGTTAACACTTCCCCTTTGATTTTAAATATTTGCACCCCCCCCCCCCATGCTTCAACATTTTATAATTGAAATTAACATGGGCAAAGTTGCGAGTTTATGAACTAACTCAATTTGTGGTTGCAGGTGCTTGAGTTCGACCTAAAGGGCTCCCCATTGGATGCCTCCTCCTTTTTGGACGTGATTGTGAAAGACTATGAGACTATTGGCAAAGACAAGTACGTACCTGGCATGTAGCTACTGTATATGTCTCAAATGTTTTGTGAGAGAACACACACCACACACACGCACATACACCTCCTGCTAATCGGACGCTGCTAGTGCTGCTAGGGAGGAGGAGGGACATAGTGTTTTACTCAGTTTGACCTCTTGTCATTTCTCAGTCAAAGTGCCCCTACATTAGAATGTGAACCTGGTCATTACAATACAGTGTCTGGTAATTACAGGTTATACAGAGAGTGAGTTAAAGGGAAAGTTCAAACCCTGAGGCCAGTGCTGAGTTTAAACTGAGCTGGAAAAAACTAGAGTAAGCACTTCTGCGGAGGGAGATCCATAATGTTCATTCAGGTCAAATCTTCAGGTTACTTGCATAACTCCGGGTTCTCTGATAATATGAGTGAGCTATCTTACATATGGGGCATGCCCTTTGGTGCGAGATCATAAGGAAGCTCCAATCACACAACATCTGCCGTAAACAGACAGGAGGCGTGGCGAATAGTGGGCAACCCCACTTATTATAACGCTCCAAGTCCCGTACTCTAGCTCATTATCAGACATATGTTTTCCTCCTTATGCATATTGAGATAACCCAATCATATTATCAGAGAACAGGGGCTACGCAAGTAACCTTAAGATTTGACCTTAAGGAACATTATGGATCTCTGACTGCAGAAGTGCTTACCCTAGTGCTTTTTCAAATACTTTTTTCGTTATCTCAAATATGGGTGTTTCACATATAGTCAACTTCCATTGCGCTCATGTACCCCCCGAAGCTAGATTGTCTTGACATAATCATCCCTCAGAGGCCCCAACACAGCACTGTATATGTCAGCGAGGGCGCAGTGACGTCTAGTTCGTAAATCCTCATAAACGTATGAGGGGTAGCCCAACATGCCGCATTGCAGCGTCACCTCTTGCTAGTTCAAAAAACAGCGGGCAGTGTGCGTCTTTGCGCATGCGTAGAGACCTATGGACGTTTGTCCGTATTTTTCCACCACACTTGAGCCACCACTTCGGGATGGAGTCTTCAGTCACCATACAGGGGGTTACCTCTGGACTTACAAGTCTGTTCCGGACATGAGCCACGTGTAAAGAGTGATGTGCGCTGCTCCACAGAATCATTTTCTGGGCTGGTCTGCACAAACACAGAGATCAGGTGCCACCTTGGTGGTTGATGTATGCCACTACAGTCGTATTGTCCATTCTGACCAGGATGTGACAATTCTGAAGAAAAGGCAGAAAATGCTTTAGTGCAAGCAGCACTGTAAGCAACTCAAGGTCATTTATGTGAGCATGACGTAGTTGTGGGGACTACAATCCATTCAATGCTCTCCCCTCACAGACTACGCCACACCCTTTGAGAGATGCGTCTGTTATCACTACAGGCACTACCTCTAGGGGAGTGCCGTTGGCGAAGATGGAGGGGTCCCGTCAGTGGCGGAGAGACGCTATGCTTGGGGAGGACACCGTTATGCTCCGCTGAAGGTGACTAAGGGAACACAGGCGTAGGGCAGACACCCAGCACTGAAAATATTTCATCCTCAACAGTCCAAACAGTCCCAACGTACAGAGACACGTCTTGAGTGTGACTGTATGACCCCATTGGAACATGGAGAGACATGATTCGCACGAAGCAACATGATTCACCCATCTGATAGTGCGGCCTGGAAAGAGATGGAATTCAGAACTACGCCTAGATATTCTACTCTATATGTGGGCACTAAACAGCTGTTTATCTGATTCATCCTGAAGTCTACAAGGGCAGCTCTGTCTCTCACTGCCTGCTTCTGTTAATGGGAGCAGAGCAGGTAGTGGTCTATGTACGCGGAGATCCTGTGTCCTCTCCATCTCAGGGGAGTTAGGGCCACCTCTACAACTTGCTGAACGTCCGAGGGGCTAGTGATATCCTGAAGGGAACTGTGAGATTCTCGAAACCCTGATAGGGAAACTTGAGAAATCTCCTATGTGCTGGCAGAATGCTTATGTGAAAATCCTGCAAATTGACTTTAGTGAACCAATCACCTCGACAAACAAAGCAAGACAGCACTTTGTGTGTAAGCATAAGGAATGTGAACTTTTTCAGATAGCTGTTGAGGATCTGTAGGTCCAAGATGGGGCGCTGGAGAATGGATGAAAAGAAATGTTCCATCTTGCCAGGGAGAGACGTGTAGGTAAGGGAGGCACAGCGTTCAGGGTGAAGGTGGTTTGCGAGAGATTGTTCCACTGCTCCTCCATACCTTGCATGTCCATGGCAGTGAAGTCCCTCGGTGGGACCTTACCGGAAAGGGGTTTGTCCCAGGTGTGTTTAGCCTCCACCAAGCATGTTGGGATCATGGGGACACGCTGTCTCCCAGGGACGGTATGGGATGAGTCTCTTCCCATTGAACCAGTCTCTTTCGCCGTTTTTGCACAAATGGATTAGCCTGTACTCCAGGCTGGGAGAGGAGGGCCCTCCACTCAGGGTGCTGGAAGGCCTTGAGGCCTGAGCCTTGGGGTCTTCATCCCCTTCCTCATCCTCATTGCAGAAGAGTCGCACAATACTGATGTCCTCCTCATCGTAAACCCCTATACCTCTTTTCCCTGCTGCTAGCTCGTCGAACCGAGAGTGGATATCTGGGGGGAGACCGCCCATAACCTTGGCCCAGCTCGTGGTTGTTGGGTTGCCTCCTCGCCCGAAGGCTGGGAGGAAGAGGAGCCTCGAGGGGGGCTGCGGCAACTCGAGGGGGACTCCGGCAACTCCTTGCAATGCTCGCAGGACTCTGGGTTAGCAAGAGCCGCCTGAACATGCTCCAGTCCCAAGCAGGCAACACAGATAGGATATGTGTTCTTCACTGACATCATGGACCCACACAGGCATGGGTGAGCCAGTTGGGGAACAGGAGGCCAGCTGGGTACACACTGTGAAGGGGTAGTAGTATCCATAGCTCCGGATAGTGGAGGGTTCAAGGCTACGCGTGTACTGGCCAATGCCTAGCTGTGTAGCTAGTCCTGACATTAGCTAACTAGCGTTCACCCCGTGGGCTATTAGCCTAGCTTTTGCTAACATATTGCTATCTGAAGACAAAGTGGATAGCATTCATTTTTGATGAGCTAGTTGGTTAGCTTTACCTTGCAGCGTGGGCTAACCGAGTAGAAAGGGCTAGTTGAATGAGCTATCTCTAAGCGTGTGTTGGCCGACATTTAGCTGTGAAACTAGTCCTGGTGTTAGCTAGCTTGCACTCACCTTGTGGCCTAATAGGCTAGCTATTGCTAGCACACTGCTAGCTGAAGAAAAAGCGTGTGGTGTAAGTCTTCGGTGAGCTAGCTAGGTTAGCTTTGCCTTACACTGTGGGCTAACCCCTTTTTAAAAATATTGCAGTTTTGAAACTACAGTAAAAGTGCAGTAACTGCAGTCGACTGTGGTATTTCAGACACAGTAATTGCAGAATAACTGCAGTGTATTGCAGTTGAACTGCAGTTATACTGCACTGTAACTGCATTTACACTGCAAATTGACTGTAGTAAAAAAAACAGTGTTATTTTGGACGCATTATTTGCAACATACTGCAGTTATACTGCACTCTGACTGCAGTTATACTGCAGTGTATTGAATTTATACTGTACTCTGACTGCAGTCTTTTTTTTTGTACGGGAACGAATCTCAAAATGATCTTTTCTCCCTTCCACTGTGGTGGGAATTAGCAGCACGAAGCAGGTAAGCTGCTAAGTGGGCGAGTGGGGCAAAAGTTAGCCATGTGGCGCTAGTTTTGACTGGAGACTGAGAAGAACCCAACTTTTCCTTTTGGTAAAAGTACTTAACACTCTATACGAGAAGCAGTATCCTATCCTCAGTGGCGAGTTCACAATTGAGTAGGAAAACAATGAGACAAGTCGTGCTGAGGAGAGTGTAGAGAGAGCTTGTGATCTCCGTATGGAAGAAAACGATAATGAGCTAGAGGGCGTGGCGTGGCGCCTTATAATAGGTTGTGTGATTGGAGTGTCCTTGTGATCCCATCCCGAACGGCTTACCCCATACGTGAGATACAGAAACAAGTATTTGAAAGAGAACTTAGTTGATCTACAATTACATAAAAAAGCTCAAGTTTTTCCATTGCAATGGGCCACATAACGTTTACAGGAACTCCTCTTGCCATGACAACATGTGTTGAGGAAAAATTGTGTTACCGCAGAGCTTCAATGATTACCACATTGGTAAGTGAAAAGTGAGGTGTGATTTGAAGTAGCACAACCCCTTACGGCTTCTCTACCACACCCTGTACCTGCCTCCGTGTTCAGACTCGCTGTGCTATGTGATGAGGATTTGTCTCTCTCTATGATGAAACAGTTTTCTCTCTCCAAAAGGCTATTGTTTCACCATGAGCACAAATCACTTCAAACTCAATAGATTCAAAATGGCCTCTCATGTGTCTTCTCTATATCAAGAGAAATAGGTATCAACATGCTTTTTACTTAACATATTAGTGATTTTAGATTGATGGAACATATCTAAGCTGTATTGATGCTTCATTGTTGTTCCATTTCCATTGTGACATTTTTAAGTCACGTAATGAGCGGCCTCTATTTAGCAGCATGCTTTTCACCACTTCTCAGCAGGAACTCTAATATAGATGCCTAGAGAGAGAGATAGAGAGAGAGAGAGAGAGAGAGCAGGCTATGATAATGAGAGTGACTCACGTTTTTGATCTTCTATAATGTTGGGGGGGCACTGGCAGAGTCCAGACTCAAACACAAGCAAAGTTACAGAGCTTGCACAGGCTTGTCACTGGCAGATGGGGGGGTTGATCTTGAGTATGTTTGAGAATCCTTGGCAGATGTGTGTATATGGGTGAGGTTGAATCATTCAATATAAACACACACTCAATAAGGGGGGGGGGGGGGTGTTTTGGATATAAGGACATCTCCTAGTGACCACCATATACAATCATGTGTCCTGTTGAGTCATTTTTAATCCTCCATATCCAACGTCAGAATTCTAAAACGTCCAAAATGATATTCAAACATGGATACATACAGTATGTTTTCTCTGCTAGACACTAGACAGTTAACTATAGCCTGCTCTTGCCAACTCCATTACTCATTCTCAATCCAAACATTGCATGACATTGAGTGACAAGGAGTTGACATGATAGCACAAAAAGACTGGCACAGTTAGCAGCAGGGCCTTTGATATCAGCAAAAGAAAGAACTCCATATTATGCTGTATTATCTGACTTCATGGTGTGGAACTGCTTTTGACTCATAAAAGAGGAACTAGCCACTACACAGTGCATAAATATAGCCAACTAGTGTGCTGGCAGCTAGTGTGTGTTCCATATCATTAGTAACAGTCAACTAATTTCCTCAGGGGGAAAATATTCAACAATGGGTATTTTGCATGTGTCTGCTCGCCTTTGAAAAGTCAAGTGCCAACTAACTGAGTGAAGAAAAAATTTGAAATGTGTAGAATTCCAAGAGAGGAATAAAAACAAAAGACTCAAAGAGCATTCCTCTCTCAGCTTCAGAGTAGCCTGCTTTCAATGCCAAGGTGTGAACTCTACCCCGTAGTTCAACTTCATTTCCAGGACCTGTTTTAATGCATGATTGTTTATCTCTCTGTGTGTGATGACAAATTATTTCAACAGGTGACATAGCCAGGAGGGGAGAGGCATGACAACATCCCACCTTCCCCCCTTTCTCTCCTCCCCCACCCTCTTCTCTCCTCTCTCCCTCTCTCTCCCCTTCTCCCATCTCTCTTCTTCTCTTCTCTCCTCTCTTCTTTTCTCTCTATCCCCCTCTCTCTTCCTCTCTTTCAATTCACTTAAATTATATCTCTCTGTCCCTCCTTCTGTCTCTCTCAATTCAATTCCTCTCTCTCTCTCTCTCTCTCGCTCTCTCTCACTCTCTCTCTCTCTCTCTTTCTCCTGTCTCTCTCCTCCCCTCAGCCTGACACACAAGGCCAGACTACAGGCATGCCTGTGGTAGATGCTAATTGCTCCCAGCGGTTAGTCTTTCCTCGTCCTCCCTTTCATGATTCTTTCCCCCTCGTCTATGGGATCGAGTGTTGTTCCTCACTACAGAGCACAGATGACATTTTTCCCAGTGTTCTCCGGGGAAGGCTCTAATGGTTGCCAAAATAAGCTAAGCTAGGCTGATGTTTGTCATTGTGACAGCTTATGAAGATCACTCAGCTACAGGAAAGTCGTCTTCTCGCTACCACCCTATCATTTTATTTTTCTTGAGTCCCTCCAGTCCAGCACAAGCAAAGTGCCTCAATGGTATCAACAATATGTTGACATATACACACTTCTTTAAATTGTGGCTGCATGGCACAGTGGTGGCTATATATACATAATAGGAATAACTGATATTAAGCAATGCAACGGGATTCTTAATCACAGTTGATTGTGTAATAAAGAACCCTTGGTACCTTCCTAGTTAGTCCTCAGTTCCCCCATAAGGGACTTTCATCAGATCCGTGTGGCAAATATAACTGCTCTATAGGACTTGTTGCTAGGTTTGTCAATTCTGAAAGAAGTACAAATGAGAACTGGATACTGCCTGTGATTAGTCAAAAAACAAATATATTCACACATATAAAATGACATACATCATTGTACACAAACAACAGAGGAAATCTACACCTCTTTATGCAGTAGACCAGCAAACATAATACATGCATTTGTTTAAGTGATCTGGAAATTATATTACTATTTTACTGTATGCGTTTCCTCAAGAAATATTCATATCACGTAAATACAGTAGGTGCTCATGCCTTTTTACCTGTATTGCAGATTTATTGGCTCAGCTAAGATCTCTCTCCTAGACCTGGCTCATGGTCACACCAAGTCCCTCCCAGCAAAGAACCTGTCCCTGGTCAATGAGAAGAAACAGGACACTGGGGTGAGAGTTATTCTTGAAAGTAAATGAAGTGTAAGCAATAATACACTTTATTGTAGAGACATTGTCAAGAGGTTCGGTGTTTTTGGCTTAACGGCTAATGTGTTGGGTTGACAATCGCTGGACCCGGATTCGAGTCCTGGTCAGAACAAACACACAAATTCCCTACGTTGGTGTAAGAAGTGGGATGGCGCCCATAAGGTCATCGGAAAAGGCGTGTACACATGAAGGACTTGGAATAAAGAAGCTTGAGGAGATGTTCTCCTAAAGGGAGGGGCTAGTGTAGCGAGCATTTCGCTACACAACAAGCATTTCGCTACACTCGCATGAACATCTGCCAACCATGTGTAAGTGACCAATAACATTTGATTTGATTGGAGTAGCGACCTCAACCCAACACCTAGGGGTCTCGTCAAGAGGTTCGGGTCTCTTGGCGGTGTTGGGTTGACAGTTGCTGGACCCAGGCCTGAGTCCCAGTCAGAACTACCCCATGCATATAATAACTAGGTTAAAACATCTTGATTGTTGGCCATATCATGTCAATGTAAAATAATGTAAGTTAAAGTTGTCAATACATTGAGACATTGTCTTGAAGCAGCATGTTGACATTTAATCCCATCTGTTTTTTAGGCGACCATTAATTTGATGATAGGGTACGAGCCGCCAGCTAGCACAACTCCGAACCCTAACAATCAAACTGATGAAGACCAGTCGCATGGGGACACAGGTCAGTTTAACATAACAAATATGTGGCACGCCATCTTTTGTTTTGGTTAAGCACAATGGTGTCCTTCTCTCATGAGATCAGTTCCAATGCCTTTGTTATGCCGGTAATGTAAATCAACTCTTATACATGTAGTTTGGGAAAAGTATGCAGCTATCACAGTGGTATGTTTGGGTTTGGTATTGCAGTGGGAGCCTGGTTCCCAGATTTGTTTGTGTGTTACCCAACTCCTCTGTTTTTCAATGTCATGTAACGAGCAGTTGACTAAAGTACAAACAGATCTGGTAGCCAGGATTGTGTTCATTAGGGCACACAACAGGAAACGTTTGAAAACGGGAAACAAACGCTTGCATTTCAGGTAGTCCCTACTTGTTTCAGAGTTTTCTTTTCACCATTTGGTCTCTAATGAATGCAACCCAGGTAACCAGGCTAGTGAGGTGATGTTGTGGTTTTAGGCTTTGGTTGGTAGGAAGTATTGGAGTGGTACTGGCTTGTCTGTGTTCGTTATACAAGTGAAAGGCTGCTTGCTGTTTATTTAAATGGAGGATGCAAATTGAAAAAACAAACAATACTCACAGCCTTTGCAGACTGCCACAAGGAAACAGAATCAATAGAACATGTTTTGTAGTACGTTCCCTCTGTGGCTCGCTTTTGGAGTCAGGTCCAGGAATGGTTGTTATGTCATAATACCAGGTTACAGATTGATCTGCAAACTGTTTTGTTAGGTGATCTGAAAAACCACGATCAGTCAATGGGAAATATAATTTTACTCCTGGGTAAAGTATTTATTTTTGGGGAAATATTGGTAGAAATGTTACAAATAGGGAGGTTCAGGGCTCATAAGACATCATAGTAAAATGGATGGATGTATTACAAAAGGAAAAATGGCATTCTACTGGGAAAGATGAATTAATCTGTGGACATCGGAGGGTTGGATTTCAGATTGAATGATGGATTGGCACTGTGGATAAAAATCCAGCACTTGAAGAAAGAGGAAATTAGGAATATGTCTGTGTGTCTAATTCTTTAACTACAGGTACTGTAGATATGAGTTCAAATAGCTGTAAGTAGCAGTAAAAGCTATGTTTACTCGAATCAGGGTAGGGATGGTAGGGTATATATATTTTTTAATATACACACGACACAAGTACTCTCAGCAGACAATATGCTGAACACAGGTCACCTGGACCAGAAGTCCCCACAAGAATAGTAAACTAAAGTGTTTTTACCAACTGGGGACATTTTGTTGGTCCCCACAAGGTCAGATTCTACTTCTATGGGGTTTAGGGTTTAGGTTAGAATTAGTGTTAAGGTTAGAATTAGGTTTAGGGTTAGGAGCTAGGGTTCGTTTTAGGGTTATGGTTAGGAGTTAGGGTTAGGGTTAAGGTTTTCGGGTTAAGGTTAGGGTACAGGTCAGAGTTAGGTTTAAGTTTAGGGTTAGGGAAAATAGGATTTTGAATGGGACTGAATTGTGTGTCCCCAGTTGTACAAGACTGTGTGTGTGTTCCCAGGTGAGGGTGAGGAAGGGGAGGATAGGGAGGAGGTATCCCTTGGGGGTCAGGTGGGGACCCCTGGAGTTCCACCCACACCTGGCCAGCCTGGTAACCCCAACCAGAGGCCTGTCCGGACTAGCCGCAAGAGACACCGGGCCCTGGCCAACAAGCCCCAGGACTTCCAGGTAGAGTACATAGCTAGGACATGAAGTGCATGTCAAACGTTTAAAGTATCCTCCCCTCCTCATCTCTCTTTCCTTCATTTGCACTGATCTGAAACCACAGGAGAGATGAAAGCAGTATGGTGGATGGTGGCTTTCACCCTCCAGTTCTTTCAGATCAGTGGTAGAGAAGACGAGCAAAGGACTATTGAGATGCAGCCCTGGATGGTAGTATGGGGCCCTGTTTAAATACTTATGACATGCGTCCTTCATCCCATTTTACCTTACTTGAGGTAATCACTAATCTGTATAGGTATGTGAGATGACAGCAATATGATAATTATGCATTCCTCAATCCAATCACTAACAGATCAGTGATTGCCTCAAGGAAGGAAGGAAAAAAGAAAGGAGATGTGCATTTTGTGGTAGAACAGCGCCTCTTTGACCTCTCCTCTTATTGACAAATTATATCAATAAAGGCATAATTAAGGATTTTTGTGTTTGTTGAAATTACTGTGTTAGTTAAACTCTCTTACACTGTTGTCTTCAATGACCAGATTCGCGTTCGAGTTATCGAGGGCCGACAGTTGCCGGGAAACAACATCAAACCGGTTGTCAAAGTGAATGTGTGCGGACAGACCCACAGAACCAGGATCAGGCGAGGAAACAACCCCTTCTTTGATGAGGTAATCTCTTCATAACTCTATGGTTTTAAACTGCCCTTACACTCCAAAATCAAAACCACTAGGGCAAAGTTACACTTCTCTGATTGCGCTGACGGGAATCTTTGTTTCAGTATTCCATCTTTTGATTGACTGTCTTTTTCACCCCTTTAAATGCTTGTCTAATTGACTCCTGCTCCTCTTTTACCTTGTCCTGCTGATCCCTCTCTCAATGCACTCCTCCTCCTGCTTCAATGAGTTTCATTCGGATCTTCTCTCTCTGCAACAGTGATATGTTTGAGTAAATCTAAAGCGGAATCCTCCGTTAGATACATTATCTATCACCCTTGACCTCTCACATGCATTTTCTCAACCTTTCCTAGTCAATTACTATACAATTGCTACAGTATGTCTGTATGCATTTGCTTCAAAATCAGAGTATAGAAAGCTATGGAAAATGGCCATGGTTATGCCTAACTCTCTACTATGTACATAAAAAACTATGAAAATACTGTATATATCAAAATTTTTATAAACCCTCTCCACAGATGTTCTTCTTCAATGTCAACATCCTGCCTTCAGAGCTTTTAGATGACTGTATCAGTATTCGGGTAAGTACAACACTCATTTCAGACTGGGTATAGTCTATAAACAGTGTGTTCACGAGTTCGGCTTCTCTCCATCTGACGAACATGGAGGGGGTTTTGGCGTGGATGGTGGATGGGGAGGCTAGACCCCGGTCGGGGATCGGAGTTGGTAGCTGTCCTCCCAGCAGGATCAGCCCCCAGTCATGGACTGCTGGCAGTGCCAACCCACGTAAGACAAGGTTGTGTGAGCATGGATCTGATGAACATGCAGGAAGGGGTTGAGCTGGCCCACCATTATGTAGGAAGCCTGGAGGCAATGGGGATTGGTAGCTGGCCCCCCAGCAGGATCAGCCCCAAGCCATAAGCCAAGGTTGTGCTGGCCCCCCTTCCTTTATACAAGAGCGAGAAAGACTTTCTGACAACGAGGTCGCTACTGGTACAAGTCTGAGTCGCCACTGGTCAGAATGGAGTCGGTGCGTGAAGACACTGCATGGGAAAAAGATGGGCACCCTATTATGTGGGCTGAGTCACTGGATTACTAATGCTCTTCCATGCCGTCCCTAGGACGGGTGCATCATGTTGTGCCAGGCCTTTTCTGCTATACTTGACTTGAGTGGGTTGAGTCACTGAAGGGGTCTTCCTCTTGCTGGTCTTGCGCCAGTGCGGTGGAGGAGATCTTCGTGGGCTATAATCAGCCTTGTCTCAGGGTAGTAAGTTGGTGGTGTGTTGATATCCCTCTAGTGGTGTTGGGGCTGTGCTTTGTGGGGGTTATATCTTGCCTGGTTGGCCCTGTCTGGGGGTATTGTCGGACAGGGCCACAGTGTCCCCCCCGCCCGTCTCAGCCTCCAGTATCTATGCTGCAACAGGGTGTGCCGGGTGGCTAGGGTCAGTCTGTCCTGTCTGGTGAAATTCTCCTGTCTTATCTGGTGTCCTGTGTGAACTTAAGTATGCCACCCCCACTACCTGTTGTTTTTGACACGCTTTCCCTCCCTCCCTCCCTCCCTCCCTCCCTCTCTCCCTCTCTCCCTCTCTCGCTCTCTCTACCGCTTTTGCTGTCTTGACCTTTGAATACTCGGCTATGAATTGCCAACTGACATCTACTCCTGAGGTGCTGACCTGTTGCACCCTCTATAGCCACTGTGATTATTATTTGACCCTGCTGGTCATCTATGAACGTTTGAACATCTTGAAGAACAATCTGGCCTTAATGGCCATGTACTATTATAATCTCCACCTGGCACAGCCAGAAGAGGGCTGGCCACCACTCAGAGCCTGTTTCCTCTCAAGGTTTCTTCCTAGGTTCCTGCCTTTTCTAGGGAGTTTTTCCTAGCCACCCTGCTTCTACATCTGCATTGCTTGCTGTTTGGGCTTTAGGCTAGGTTTCTGTATAAGCACTTTGTGACATCTGCTGATGTAAAAAGGACTTTTAAATCCATTTGATTTGATTTTGATGTCATGGAAAGAGCAGGTGTTCTTAATGTTTTGAACACTCAGTGTAAATAAATCGTTTTAAAACTCCTTGATTGTGGTAAACTATGAAGCAGTTTAGAACTAAGGGCTGGGTTTGTTTCAACATCACTAATTCTCTCTGTCTCTCGCTCTCTCGCTCTGTCTCTCTCTGCAGGTCTATGATTCCTACTCCCTCAGAGCAGACAGTCTAATGGGGGAGTTCAAGGTGACATTTAAATGTACAAAAAGTGCATTCAATTTAGATATTTACAGAGCATTACATCCAGCCTATTATGTTTGCCTTTCATAACAATGACAGAAAACGTTGGATAAATCACAGAAATCCTTTGTTCAAACATGGATTGGCTACAATGCACACTACCACACTGTGTTTATACAGTATTGAATATATTACTGTAATCATCCTTCCAGGCAATAACCTCAATATCTGTATTTGGTTGATATTTAATTTAGTTGTCAACAAATATGCATTTTTATTGAAATAAAAGTAAAATGGTTGAAATCTGGTTAAAATCAGTTGTGTAGTGTAACCAGACTTTATTTTCATTTTAACAGTTGGATGTTGGGTACATATATGACGAACCTGGTAAGTTCATCTTTACAGAAGAGTGACACAGGAGAGGAGTATTATCTTGATCTTCAATTATCTTCAAAGACATCCTTTGTCTGTGTCTGTGTCTGGAATGTGTATATTCTTATGGTCAACAGCCCACGCCATAATGAGGAAGTGGCTTCTCCTGAGTGACCCTGATGACTCTAGCTCGGGGGCCAAAGGTTACCTGAAGGTCAGCCTGGTCATCGTGGGGACAGGAGACGAGCCACCGGTACGACTGCTGTGTCACTATGCTATGTCACCACACGCCTCATCTGTCTTTCTCTACATTCTCTACCATTGTACTTAATGTAATATTGATTACATAGTTTATAAACTCAGCAAAAAAAGAAACGTCCTCTTACTGTTAACTGTGTTTATTTTCAGCAAACTTAACATGTCTAAATATTTGTATGAACATAACAAGATTCAACAACTGAGATATAGACTGAACAAGTTCCACAGACATGTGACTAACAGTCAGTATCTGGTGTGGCCACCAGCTGCATTAAGTACTGCAGTGCATCTCCTCCTCATGGACTGAACCAGATTTGCCAGTTCTTGCTGTGAGATGTTACCCCACTCTTCAACCAAGGCACCTGCAAGTTCCCGGACATTTCTGGGGGAATGGCCCTAGCCCTCACCCTCCGATCCAACAGGTCCCAGACGTGCTCAATGGGATTGAGATCCGGGCTCATCGCTGGCCATGGCAGAACACTGACATTCCTGTCTTGTAGGAAATCACGCACAGAACGAGCAGTGTGGCTGGTGGCATTGTCATGCTGGAGGGTCATGTCAGGATGAGCCTGCAGGAAGGGTACCACATGAGGGAGGAGGATGTCTTCCCTGTAACGCACAGTGTTGAGATTGCCTGCAATGACAACACGCTCAGTCCGATGATGCTGTGACACACCGCCCCAGACCATGACGGACCCTCCACCTTCAAATCGATCCCGCTCCAGAGTACAGGCCTCGGTGTAACGCTCATGCCTTGGATGATAAACCTGAATCCGACCATCACCCCTGGTGAGACAAAACCGTGACTCAACAGTGAAGAGCACTTTTTTGCCAGTCCTGTCTGGTCCAGCTATGGTGGGTTTGTGCCCATAGGCGACGTTGTTGCTGGTGATGTCTGGTGAGGACATGCCTTACAACAGGCCTACAAGCCCTCAGTCCAGCCTCTATCAGCCTATTGCGGACAGTCTGAGCACTGATGGAGGGATTGTGTGTTCCTGGTGTAACTCGGGAAGTTGTTGTTGCCATCCTGATACCTGTCCCGCAAGTGTGATGTTCGGATGTACCGATCCTGTGCAGGTGTTGTTACACGTGGTCTTCCACTGCGAGGACGATCAGCTGGCCGCCCTGTCTCCCTGTAGCACTGTCTTAGACGTCTCACAGTACGGACATTGCAATGTATTGCCCTGGCCACATCTGCAGTCCTCATGCCTCCTTGCAGCATGCCTAAGGCACGTTCACGCAGATGAGCAGGGACCCTGGGCATCTTTCTTTTGGTGTTCTTCAGAGTCAGTAGAATGGAGGCTAAAGAGGCTTTAGTGTCCAATGTTTTCATAACTGTGACCTTAATTTCCTACCGTCTGTAAACTGTTAGTGTCTTAACGACCGTTCCACAGGTGCATGTTCATGAATTGTTTATGGTTTAATGAACAAGAATGGGAAACAGTGTTTAAACCCTTTACAATGAAGATCTGTGAAGTTATTTGGATTTTTACGAATTATCTTTGAAAGACAGGGTCTTGAAAAAGGGAGGTTTATTTTTTTGCTAAGTTTGGTAGAATGTGTATACAATATCAATATGTTATACAACTACATGCAACATACTATATTTCATCAAGGCCCTCCCCTCCCCTCCCCTCCCCTCCCCTCCCCTCCCCTCCCCTCCCCTCCTGTGTGTTCAGACTGAGAAGAGAGAGCGGAACGAGGAGCAAGATGACATAGAGAGTAATCTGTTGGTGCCTGCTGGGGTAACACTCAGATTGATCACTCTCAACCTGAAGGTGTACCGTGCTGAGGACATGCCTCAGAGTACGTGCATATTCCTTCTTTCTCCATCCTCCACCCTTCTTCCTCCATCAGCAGCAAAGTGTCATTTAGTTCAGTCCAAAAACAACCTCGTGCCCCTTTCCTTATCCCTAAACCTCTTGTTTCTTCCACCTATCACTTCCCCCTTACCCCCTACCCCATTGGGTTTGGGTATGCATATTTCTAGGTAAAGGAAACGTGTAAGCAATATGGCAGACGTTAGTATGAACAGCCAACACCATATTGATTGCACGTATCTGCAAACACCAAGTGATGAAGTGTTCTTTTTGAATCTGGACATGTATTTTAAGTAATCCAACATTGTTATCAGTGGGCCTATTCTTTCAAAACGTTGGCTGTCTGTTATTTTTTTATGTGAGTGTGTGTTAATATCCTTTCACTCCGTCTTACAGTGGATGATGCGTTTGTACAGACTGTGAAACAAGTATTTGGAGGGGAAGGCGATAAGAAAAACTTAGTTGATCCATTTCTGGAGGTCAGCTTCGCTGGCAAGAAGGTAAAGCTAAGACTGCAAGAGAAGGACAAAACGCCAAGTCATTTGGCAAATATTTTCAGATCTTTGGTTAGATGTTTGCTTAATGATGACATTGTTTTGGTTTCAGTTGTGCACCAAAATTATCGAGAAAAATGCCAATCCTGAGTGGAACCAGCTGATCAACCTTCAGGTCAAGGTGTGACCTAGCTCTCTCGTATTACTTGTAGTACACCACAAAACAAATGGATGATATGAATGGAAGCCAGACAAACACAACATGCTCTCATTTCCCTCTTTAGTTCCCGTCCATGTGTGAAAGCATCAAGTTGACTGTATTTGACTGGTAAGACTTTGGTTATCCTCCCTGGAAGACAGATACAGTGCATGTTTGGATGTTGTTGCTATAACGGTTTCCTGTGTATTACACTATCCACATTCATGTATACCTTCACTTTTAAATGCTGCTACTTTGAGTTTGAAGACATGGATCTCGTAGGAAAGTTTATTAACAACGTATTGAACTTTTCACAAAGGGATCGTCTGACCAGGAATGATGTGATAGGAACCACATTTCTAAACCTGACCAAAATAGCCTCATCTGGTGGTGAGATTGAAGGTATGGTATCGCTCTCTCTCACTGTGTGTGTGTGTTTGTGTTTGTGTGTGTGTGTGTTCCCTGTCTCAACCACATTGCATCTGTCCCTTCAAACAGATACGCCTGCAGAAAATTGCACCAATCTGTCATCTGAAGGTAAAGAACCATAATCTTTTTGTATGAGGGCTCCCTATAGGGTGGCAGGTAGCCTATTGGTTAGAGTCTTGGGCCAGTAACCGAAAGGTCCCTTGTTGAATACCCGAGCTGACAAGGTGAAAACATCTGTCTATGTGCCTTTGAGCAAGGCACGTAATCCTAACTTGCTCCAGGGGTGCCTTACTACTATGGCTGACCCTATAAAACAACACCTTTCACTGCACCGATCTGGTGTGTGAAAATACAACTTTTTTTTATTTATTGCTTTTGTCAAACAGGGACAGCATTTGTAAATACTAAAGTTTGAATACAGATGTAGCATAGGCACCAGATCACGTTGTATTACCATGTCAAAAAATAAATATTAAAACGGGGGGAAATAACAGAAAAACAGCTTCTATCTCCAGACCATCAGATTGTTAAATAGTCACCCCTAGCCGGCCTCTGCCCAGTAGCCTACCCTGAACTTAGTCACTGTTTCTAGCCCGGCTACCACCCTGTACTCTAGCCTGCACCTTAGAGCCTGCTGGCCTACTGTATGTACATAGTCATTGAACACAGATCACTTGAACACTGTTTTACCCACTTCATATGTATATACTGTATTCTAGTCAAGGCTCATCCTGTATAACTACTTCTGTACACATGTTGTCTATTCATATACTGTCCATACTGTCAATACATACATACATACATACATACATACATACATACATACATACATACATACATACATACATACATACATACATACATACATACAGTATATACAGTATATTTATATTCCAGACTCATTCTGATATTTCTAAATGTCTTTCTTTAAATTGTTTTGGATTTGTCTGTATTGTTTTTGTATTGTTAGATATTACTGTACTGTTGGAGCTAGAAACATAAGCATTTCACTGCTTCTTCGATAACTTCTGCAACATATGTGCACTATCGCTCAGAGTCTGGTCGCCAGGCTAATTACACTGTACTTGGCAATGTACTGGAGTAAATACGACATTAATTCAAAATATCTGTAGCAAACCATTTCCCAAAGAGAACCTGCCTTTTTATTTCAGTGAGCAGTGGGGAGGCGGAGGTGGGTTTCCTCCCAGCGTTTGGGCCTTGCTACCTAAACCTGTACGGCAGTCCCAGGGAGTTCACTGGCCTCCCAGACCCGTACGAGGAACTCAACTTTGGCAAGGTAAGACCATCCCTGGGGTTGAGGACAAGTGCTTCAGCTCTGGTAAGATGTTTTGCTATTCCTTTTTCGTATTGTAAATATTTGCATATCTAACATGCACTTCTCTCTCACAGAAACATGCAATTATTAAGATTCAGAATGAAAAATTGTTGTAGAAAATCAGCTCTTGTAGATGAGAAAACGATGAAGCATTCACCCAGGGTTTATTCAATGGTGACCTGTGCAAGGGGAACCTGTTCTGGACGCAGCCAGCATTGGACTCTCTTAGACAAAAATACATTTTAGCTTATATAGGCAAGGAACATCTGGTTTAGATCAGTATTCTCTTTTCTGCTGAGTTTCTTGGCAAGCGTATCTAATCTATAAAACATACAGGTATCTAATTTATATACAGTATACCCCCCCTTCAATGTATAACACGTGGGAATGCCACATTTCATACTTCGATTCCTCAAATCCAGATAGTTCAACTTGGGTAATAGCTTTAAAGCACACCGTACAGTTGTCTAACACAATTGTCATTAAGCTTAATTTTTCCTTCACAAAACTATACATTTTTTTCTCAAGTAATTTCCTGTGTTGATAGGAACATCTTGTGTAGCAACACGATTACAGTATCACTGTGTTGTTTCATCTCTGTCCGTCTGTCTGTCTCTGTCCGTCTGTCTGTCTCTGTCTGTCTCTGTCTGTCTCTGCCTGCCTCTGCCTGCCTGCCTGCCTGCCTGCCTGCCTGCCTGCCTGCCTGCCTGCCTGCCTGCCTGCCTGCCTACCAGGGTGAAGGGGTGGCCTACAGGGGCAGAGTCCTCATCGAGCTCTCCACTCAGCTGGAGGGCAAAGCTGACAGGAAGCTGGACAACATCTCCAGTGATGACATCCTGGTGGCCCAGGTACACAGAGAGGGTGGGATCCTGTCATAGCTGGGATATTGTTGCTTCATATATTAATAAAGGTCTGAAACAGGGGTGGTGTCAATTTCAATTGAAGGCAGTCAATTTAAAAAGTAATTTGAAATTCCAGTTCAATCATTTAAAAAAGGGCATCTATTTTATATTACTTCTCAATAAACTGTAAGGTAGAAGCTATTTACTTCAAAAGTAATTCAAATTACCGGAATTGACTTCCTTCACTTCGAATTGACCCCAACCCTGGTACGAAACTTGCAAAACGTAGAGAAGAACTGATGAGAAATGGATACAGAGAAAGCTAGAAGGGAAAAGGTTACCCTCCATCCAGATTTCTTGTGTGTAGACCAGTGTTTCCAAATCCAATTTTGATTTAGTCAGGCAATAACGCACCTTTAATGAATGTACACTGGAATGAAGCACCCCTGACCCCTTGTTTGTGCTTTCAGAAGTACCAGCGGAGGAGGAAGTTCTCGCTGTGTGCTGTGTTCCACAGCTCCTGCATGCTCCAGGAGCCCGGTGAGCCAATCCAGTTCGAGGTCAGCATCGGTAACTACGGCAACAAGCTGGACTCCACCTGCATGCCGCTGGCATCCACAACCCAATACAGCTGTGCTGTGTTTGACGGTGAGAGAACCTAGACTATACACCAGTGTTCTTCAGTCCTGATGGGTACCCTCCTGGTGTGCTAGCTATTGTTCCAGCCCAGTGCCAACACATTAGACCTTGATTAGACCTGATATTTGAATGTTTACAAAATATAGATTTTTTTAGCACCCATGCTTTGAGAGCATGTGTTTGTTTATCTATCAATTCTAAAGTCACAAGGCAGACCAACTATACACAGTCATGCATATGACAACAGGAAAACATACAGTGCCTTTGGAAGGTATTGAAACCCTTTGACTTTTTCCACATTAAGCAAATTCCTACACACAGTAGCCCATAATGACAAAGCGAAAACAGGTTTTTAGAAATGTTTGCTAATGTATAAAAAATAAACAGAAATATCACATTTACATAAGTATTCAGACCCTTTACTCAGTACTTTGTTGAAGCACCTTTGTCAGTGATTACAGCCTTGCATCTTCTTGGGTAGGACACTACAAGGTTGGCTTAGCTGTATTTGGGGAGTTTCTCCCGTTCTTCTCTGCAGATCCTCTCAAGCTCTGTCAGGTTGGATGGGGAGTGTTGCTACACAGCTATTTTCAGATCTCTTCGGAGATGTTCGATCGGGTTCCAGTCCGGGCTCTGACTGGGGCACTCAAGGACATTCAGAAACCTGTTTTTGCTTTGTCATTATGGGGTATTGTGTTTAGATTGATGAGGGAGGAAAAAAAACAATTTAATCAATGTTAAAATAAGGCTGTAACATAACAAAATGTGGGAAAAGTAAAGGGGCCTGAATCTGAATACTTTTCTGAGGACACCATTCATTCCTATCAAAAGTGCATTGCTGTTTCCAATGCAGTAGAGACATTCCCATACAGCAGGACTAAATTGTCAAGTTGTACAGGTATATACCACTCTGCAGCTTGAACTGAATATGACTTAGTTCTGTTTCTCCTGTAGGTAACCACTACTATTACCTGCCCTGGGCTGACACCAAACCTGTTGTCATCCTCACATCCTTCTGGGAAGACATTAGCCACCGATTGGATTCAGTCAACATCATCCTCTACATCGCAGACAGACTGGTGAGAAACACTTCCAACAAATCGACCAATCAAATAATCAATCAACCAATCATGGGATAATTCTCAGTTGTTGCAACTTTGTTATTTTGTTGTAATTTCTTCCAGGAATCCAACCTCACTTCTTTGAGAACAGCCATCCTTGCCAAAGCCTCAGAGGTGCGCTTGGCTGAGATCTGGCTCAAACTCATCAACCACATGATTGAGGATCTGAGCAAGTAAGACAGTCATCGATCGTATCTCAGCTTATAATTGTTTCTTGCTAGGTTCTGTTAGCTTCCTTCTAACTTATCCTAGCTTCACGCTAGATTCAGATAACTTCATGATATTTTCTAAATGCTTGGTTGTGATAATTTCATGCTAGGATCTGGTAGCTTTGTGCTTGGTTATGATAGCTTCACCCTAGCTACACATTCGTTAGTTTCATGCTAAGTTCTGATAGCTTCATGATATATTTTGACAGATGAACACTAGCTTCTGATAGCTTTATGCTAGGTTTTGATAGCGTAATGCTAGGTTCTTAAAGCGTCATATAAGTTCTTAAAGCTTGAAAGCTTCTGATAGCTTCAGTATAGTTTCTGTAGCCTCATTATAGCTTCTGATAGCTTTCAGGTACCAGAGCTTGAGGGCAGGCCCAACCTGACGGCGCTGGACGTCCAGATTAAGAAGCTGCGTGATTCGGCTGTGGCCATCATCAGAGAGATGGCCAAACGCTTGAAGGAGGAGGCCACCGACGTTATAGCCACTCTGACAGACATTGAGGACTGGCTGGAGAGACTGAAACAGCTTGCAGAGGAGGTCAGGAGCAACAAGACATTGACATTCTCACAACATTCAGGGTTCAATAGCACATTGAATATTGAAATGTCCTTACCTGTCTTTCACTCTTCCCTCAGCCCCAGAACAGTATGCCTGACGTGGTGATCTGGATGCTGCGGGGAGAGAGGAGGGTGGCGTACGCCCGTCTCCCAGCCAATCAGATCCTCTACTCCACCTACAGTGAGCAGGCCTGTGGGAAATACTGTGGCAGGACCCAGACCATCTTCATGCAGGTACTAGGATGGAGAACAGACTGATACTAGTGATAGTAGTAGTAGTAGTAGTAAGTGTAGCAGTATGATAATGGTAGGGAAATTCTATGGCAGGACCCATACTATCTTAAAGCAGGTATTATGATGGAGAACAGAGACTACTGATCATGCTACTACTATTGTCAATAGTATTACTAATATTAGTGCTAATAGTAGTAGTAGTTGTTTAAGTAGTAGTAGTAGTAATAGTGGTATAATTAAGCAATAAGGCCCAAGCGGGTGTGGTATATGGCCAATATACTATGGCTTAGGGCTATATACAGGCACTCCGTGTTGTGTCATAGGAATTTTGTATTATGATGTGATCATGTCTCAATATAATCAAGGTATGAAAGTATTATTTTCAAATACAATCTCTTTTTGGAATTAGTTGTGGTCAATTAGCAGTGTACAAATTATTCTAATTATGTTCCGGCTCCCAACCATCCGATTCGACAAAAATCAGCCCGCTGCTGAATCTAATTGCCTACCCCTGGTATAGTGGTATGATAATCGTACAGGAATACTGCAGCAGGACCAAGACAGACTTCATGCAGTTACTAAGGTGTACAGAGTTAAAACTGATGCCACAGACATTGTTAGTGGATATTGAAGCGAAACTGGTTGAAATGACATCATTATAATCAGAAACTGATGTCTTTTCAAATAGTTTTTCTCAGTTTTGCCTGCTGGGAAGAGGCTCATAATCAATCAGTTTTGTGTCAATGTCCAATGACAATGTCTGTCAGAGTGCGAAGAGAGGAAGAGTCCAGGGGGCGGATCTGTTTAAACGCAGGTGTTTTGGTTTAAACCTCAGATACGGCATAAACATTCGGAGATAACATGCAGTTAGCTACTTGGCGTTTTCATAGGTGATGTACAGTAGGGTTGGATGATATACCGAATACCATTGTATTTCGAAATAACCCTGGTAGGATTTTCAGTAACGTCAATATAATTTAAACATTAGCCGGCTTGCTAAAGGTAGCTAACGCCAATTAGTGCTAGATATGAGAATCTGTATACCGCTAAACCCCGATTTTATAGTATTTAGTTTTGTTGTTTGTTTGTTTCGGCCAGTACCCCATGGACAAAAACAAAGGTGTTAAGATCCCTGTCCAGCTCCGTGTCAACATGTGGCTGGGGCTCTCTGCCCACGAGAAGAAGTTCAACAGCTTCTCAGAGGGAACCTTCAGTGTGTTCGCAGAAATGGTATTATTGTTATTCACATGGGTTTTGTGGCAATGCTTTATTTTGGTTGGTATTTTACCTGGTCTTTACTATGCTGACAAAATCTTGTTTCCCTCGCCCCCTCTTTCTCGCTCTCCCTTTTCACCCTCAGTATGAGAACCAGGCCCAGGTGTTTGGGAAGTGGGGCACCACAGGGTTGGTGTGCCGGCATAAGTTCTCTGACGTGACGGGGAAGGTGAAGCTGAAACAGGAGCGCTTCATGCCCCCCAGGGCATGGGAGTGGGAAGGCGAGTGGTTCGTCGACCCCGAGAGAGGGTGAGAGTGACCTGTTGGCATGCTTAAACACACCCACGAACACATACACACTCATACTCACTCACACACTCATACTTATACTCATATCCACACACACTCACACAAACTAACTCAGACACACACACACACACACACACACACACACACAGACGTTTGTGGACCCTGATAGATGGTGAGCGGTAGATCTCTAGCGCTATAAATAACTGAATTTAAGTAGAAACTTCCTGTTTTCATTGTTTGTTTTCAGTAGTTTACATTTCAGTTGGACTACCCCACCCAGACAAATCTAGCTTGGTCTGGCATTGCCTGTGGTTAGGGAATCATCCTCTTTCCGTCTCTATAGATGTGCAGGGAGTCATAGTACTGTGAGTACACAATAGTCCCACTTCCACCTCATCCACCCCACCTAATTCCTCATTGTTTGCCTCTGAGTCAGGAGTGCGCAACACCAGCCCCCTTCATAGTACTCCTATAGAAACACTTCCCCAGACAGTTATCTCATTGATTTGGTTGATTTGACCTTTCCCCAGACACAGTTACCTCATTGATTTGGCTGATTTGACCTTTTTCCAGACATTTCTTCAGTGGTTCTGTAATCCCACCTTCTTTCCACTAGAGCTGAGCATTCCTGGACTAAACTCCAGCTGCCAGTACTCTATAGTTTAGTGGGATCAAGCCCGCTATTTGTGATGTGTATGTCTGTGTTTGGTTTTACTATCCTTGTGGGGACCAGAAGTTGTGGTGGTTCATTTCTTTACTATCAAATGAGGAGAGACAAACTTATCAGACAAGTCAGAGATATACCTAAACTAAATCTTCAATAGTGAGAGCTTTGCAATAGCGATGACTTGTCGACGAATCACCTTTTCTAATGATCCTCTGAGAGCGGCGAGACAAAAGTACAAAGGTCTTTTAGAGCCAAGATACACCCCTTTCAAACTACATGATGAACAACAGATATATAGAATGGGTCACAAGGTTAAGATTTGTATGAACGATACCTATAATACATAGCAGACAGTATCTGCTGTGTCAACAGTTTTCATTGTGTAGAGACCAGTGTCTGGCCCTCCGACTCCGAACTGGAACCATCTCTCCCTGGTATGGTATAGAACAGAAACATTAACTCATGCTCTGGAATGTTCTTTAGGTTTTATCACCCAAAGACATTGTAAATCTCCTGTCAGTGTTATCTCCCAGAGGCCCATCCTCAGTAGAACACACACACAATAGCTATAAGAATATTCTATTCTGTCGAATAAAACAACCATTTGATGCAATAAAAGTATTATAACATAGTCTTGCAATTTTTCTCTAGACAAAGTCCTCACAGGGATAGTAAAACCAGGAACATTTTGACAAGTGGGGACATTTCGCCGGTCCCCACAAGGAAAAAGGCTATTTTAGGCTTATAGGTTAGGTTTAAGGGTTAGGGTTACAATTAGGTTTAGGGTTAGGTTTAGGAGTTAGGGTTAGGGTTTGGGTTAGGGGTTACGGGTAGGGGTTAAGGAAAATAGGATTTTGAATGGGAATCAATTGTTTGGTCCCCACAAGGATAGTCAAACAAACGTGTGTGTGTCTGTGTGATTCAGCCTGCTAACGGAAGCAGACGCGGGGCACACAGAGTTCACAGACGAGGTCTTCCAGAACGAGACGCGTTTCATTGGCGGGGAGTGGAAGCCTGCTGCCGACCCCTTCACAGACGTGGTGAGACAGAGCAAGAGACACACACTATTGCTAGAGACAACCCTGTCGCCTGCAACTCAGACCCCTCTATCTACAAGAGGGAAGAGATATGTAACACTGAGAAGTTAAGCTGACCCCTCAGTGTTACATTAATTCTCCTTCTGGGATGAAATTGTATGTTCTCTTTTTCTTACGAAAAGAGGCCAACGAAACTGAAGCCATTTCGTCTGTTTCCCTTGCAATTTGATCTCCTAGACTACGTAGCGACAGGTGCTCATCCCTGGATTCATTTTATGCACATATCACTCACTGTCATGTTTTAAGTCATGTTTCCCTTGTCAAGAGAGCTGCATATAGCCTGCGTACCATTCCACTTTTTGTCTCTCCTTGTCATACCAAGAATTGTATCTAAAAAATCAAAAACAAGTTTCTTAATAACAGTATAACAGTAACCTGGCCGAATGTCCAGTTTGGCATATGACACCGAGTACAAGGAATGAAGACAGGTCTGGATTTCAGGCTAAGCTAAGTAGTCTTGATGTTTTCAAACTGTGACGCCTATTGTTTCGATGTTGGGGAGTTTACACAGCCAGCTACCTTTTTCCACGATGGTGCTTGTTTCAGTGAATCCCATAAATATAGAGGCTTAGTTAAATACTTGATAGGAGACTGGAAACCAACGTGAATCAATCCCTCCGCACACAGAATACCCAGAGGGGAAAATAGAGGGCTACGTCCCTACTTTTATAAACAGTGTGTCTCTGTATTGTTTTGATGTTGTAATGTGGTGTCATTGTCACATGTTGATATACAGCCACTGTGTAATGTCGGAAGTGACTGACTGTGACTGTTCTGTGTAGAATGGGCAGAAGA
This sequence comes from Oncorhynchus mykiss, assembly GCF_057628025.1. Classification (NCBI taxonomy): domain Eukaryota; kingdom Metazoa; phylum Chordata; class Actinopteri; order Salmoniformes; family Salmonidae; genus Oncorhynchus; species Oncorhynchus mykiss. Next base: position 49,232,737 of record NC_143034.1, read on the forward strand.
GCCAGAGTCCAGGGGAGATAGAGTGTCCTGCTGGCTGGAAGTGGGAGGATGACTGGAGCTTCGACAGCAACAGGGCTGTGGATGAGAAAGGTAAAGAAGCACTGGAATTATTCTCCTTCATATCCATAGCCCAAATGCTAACACTGGGATTGATTGTATGGTGTACTGCTGTATACTTGTTTCAATCAATCAAATAATCAATATTGTTTAAGGATTCCGTTATCATATGTGAAACAATATGGCACTGTATAGTATACAATTTAATTGATAAACCTCTTTTGTACTGTATTTTGACTTTACTTATTATAACCAATATGATACTACAGTATAAAGCTGAATGTCCTCTGACTCTGTATACCGTTTGTCACTGTGTGTGTTGCGTACCAGGTTGGGAGTATGGCGTCACCATTCCCCCCGATGACAAGCCCAAGTCCTGGGGAGCAGCAGAGAAGATGTACCACATCCACCGCAGGAAGAGACTCTTACGACCACGCAGGAAAATAGCAGACACTAAAGCAGCACCCGAGGTGAGCGGAGGAGGAAGAAGAGAAGTGGAGGGAGGAGGGGGAGGGAGGGAGAAGGAAGAGGAGGAGGAAGTGAAGGGGGAGAAGGAAGAGGAGGAGGAAGTGAAGGAGGAGAAGGAAGATGAGGAGGTAAGGTAGGAAGAGCAGGAAGATGAGGAGGTAAGGTAGGAAGAGCAGGAAGAGGAGGAGGGTAGGAGGAAGAGGAGGAGAAGGAAGTGGTTATAGAAGAAGAGAGGAGGAAAATGTTTAGTGTGCAGGGTAGAGTGGAAGCATATGTCAATTTCGAGGGCTAAAGTTCTAGTTCTTACACACTGTCCACTGCCTCTCCGTTGACTCTACAGAGGCGGGATCCCGGCGAAGGCTGGGAATACTCGTCCTTGATTGGCTGGAAGTTCCACAGGAAGGAGCGTTCGTCTGACACATTCCGCCGTCGCCGCTGGAGACGCAAGATGGCTCCGTCAGACGGGATAGGAGCGTCAGCCATCTTCAGGCTGGAGGGGGCGCTGGTTAGTAACTTCTTCTGAGTTCAAAAACAATTGACTACACAGGAAGGCTACACAGGAAGGCTAGACTTAAACTAGACTCATACCACACATCAAAGTACATCAAAAGTGCTTCATTTGACAAATGTTGTTTTTTTCACCCGCAGAAGATTGACTATCAATCATCAATGTTGTTGCTATCCCAGCTGTGTGACTGGGTGGTGGAACTGGGTTGTGGAAATAAATAAAATACTACTTTAGCTACAAAGTGTTAGGTTCTAGTTAAACAGAGTAAAAAACTCACACACGCTTATTAAAGTTCAAACCGAGTTTATTCACCCACTGGGTCATACAGCTGCATAAGACAAGGAACATATTCACACAAGCACGGGTATTTAACCATTTCTCCTATGCTGAGTCCCTTGTTACGCATCCGAACAGCCAATACACCTCTGTTGCCATCAAGAAGATTAGTGATACATGTTCTTCCTCACTTCATCTAACTTGACCTCTGTCCCAAAGGACTCACTCCTCCCCAACTCACGGCTGTCATGTTGACTTGTAACCAGACTATGTCTCTTCTCCCATAGGATCCCTGATGGCTAACAATAACATATCCTGACAGAATGTAAACATTATACATTCCCTCTCTCCCTCAGTGACATGAATACGTGTATTTCATATCTAAAAGTCAGAACCCATCAAAAGGCTTTGGGAAACCCAGTCCATGAAAATACAATGGAATTTGGCCAAGTGCCTTTCAGTGTGTTATCTTGATTATAATATCCTCTCATTATTCTCCTCCATCTGCCCCTTCCTGCCCAGTGATCCTGGTTGGCAAAGCACTCAAAAGGCACGGATTAGACCAGCGTTGACTCATGCCCTATTTATTTCAAATCAAATCAAATTTTATTCACAGTGTTGTGCTATTTGTGCTGCCGTACCATCCAGAAACAAACCCAAACTCCTAGTCCCTGGACACTTATGGAGATTCAAGAGGATTGGATAGATTTAAGCAATATCGTTATTGCTCCAGCAGGCTCCAACAGACTCTAATGAAGGCATTGCTAGTCCTGTTCTGAACTGGTCTCTCTGGCTGTGTTTACACAGGGAGCCCAATTCTGATCGCATTCCCACTTATTGGCAAAAGAGCTGATCTGATTGGTCAAAAGACCAATTAGTGGGAAGAGATCAGACTGGAGGTGTCTTTGTAAACTCAGCGTCTGTGTTTTGTCTACAGGGGGTAGATGTTGATGAGAAGGCCAGTAAGAAGGACGCAGCCAGACTGTTTGGTGCCAACACACCCACCGTTTCCTGTAACTTTGACCGTGAGTAACATTGACCCATGCCAGCTGATTGTAGACACTGATTAAGGGATTAAGGCTGTGGCCACACAGAGATAGATGAAAGAGTATGAAAAACACATATGCATTGGTCACAGTCCTGTTTGTCCATCAAAAAAGTAAACTAATTTACACATGTTGCATAGGAGTTGCATACTTAACAAGATGGACAACATCAGCATTTTTGTTGACAGATAGACATTCATCATCTCCTTTGTTCGTGAAGGTATGACTACACTAGAAAAAACACTGGGCCAAATGTTGTTGTTTTTTATGGACAATCTCTGTCTGGCCACAGCCTAAATGTTGATTTCTCCTCAGATTCCTCCACTCCACTGCCCTTCCTCTCAGGAAGTCTGGGCCCACACTTTTCAGATTACATTAAATCACTATCACTCTCTCTTCAGGGTCGTATATGTACCATCTGAGGGTGTATGTCTATCAGGCCAGGAATCTTATCGCCATGGACAGGGACAGCTTCTCAGGTGAGGAAAATCATAAAATGGAGATAAATGGAGAGCTCACTTTTTTGGGGGAATTTACCAAGCGGGTTGTTATATCCATACCATTTGTTTGTTAGCTAGTTCTTGAGCACCGTCCACATTCTCCTGGCTAGTACTTTTGAAACATCTAAGCAATGCTAGTGGGAACAAACTGGGTTGTTTCCACTAACATTGCATGGGGAAAGAGAGAGGTGGAGGTGGAAGTGTAACCCAATCCTCACAGCAGTTGTAATTGAACCACTAGCTGATTAAATCCGTTGATGACTGTGCTCTGGTCTTCTGCTTCAGATCCCTATGCCCATGTGTCCTTCCTCCATGTGAGTAAGACCACGGAGGTCATCAGGGCCACTCTAAACCCCACCTGGGACCAGACCCTCATCTTTAATGACATTGAGATCTATGGAGACCCCCAGACCATTGCACTCAACCCCCCCAACGTGGTGCTGGAGCTCTACGACAGTGACCAGGTGGTATGTACCCTATCCTACCCTCACTTACCCTACCAGTTGTAGTGTGTTAGAGACACTTACCAGCCGAGCACTGTACATACATGTGATACCCTTATGTATGTGGTCAATGTGTGCGACCACCACTAAGTACATTTCAATGAATCCTGTGAGTCTGAGTCAAGTCAATACATTACGCCCGTCAATTTCCATCCACTGCCTGTTCACCTGGACTTATTCACCTGTGCCCTGTTAGTCTTCTTAACGATCGGAATTCAGTCAACAGGACAGTTGTAAATCATGCAGCATGTTATGTCAAGATCGCAGGTTTTAGAGAAACAACAAATGTTGGTACATAAAAGTGTCTTATATTGGCTGAAAGCTTCAATTATTGTTCATGTAACTGCACTGTCCAATTTACGGTAGCTATTACTGTGACAAAATGCCATGCTATTGTTTGAGGAAAGCTCCAAACAGCAAAACACTTTTTTCACCGCGATAGGTTTGATAAATGCACCTCTGAAGGTGACAAGTGTACTTAAATCAGAGCAAGATTTCAGAATGTATCATCCAACGGGCCCCAGAGATACTGTAACATGAAGTGTCATTAAGTTAGATAGAATCCTTTTTCCTATCCTAAAAAGGTCCATATAGCATGTATGATTGATTTTGTATTTCCACTTGTTTAATTTGCAAAGAAAGGAATCTGTGAAAATCTCATCCTAAACGTTGTTTCAACCAGCCAAATCACGTTTGTATGTATTCCTCAGAGATCCTAGAAGGTAACAAGTCTTCACTATATCATTAGGGGTGTAGTGTATCCTATAGGACACCATATTTGGTCAGAGAGCGAAGCCTTCATGGCACGCCGATGACGCGGGCGGTCATCACTTGAACGACTGTATCTTTGTCAAATAAGCACCAATCGGGATCAAACAAAGCTAGCTAGATAGCCAATGAACTGGGAATTTACGGGAATATCCGGAAACCATGTATGTGTCGTAAAATGTAGCTTCTAACCTTGTACGACAGCATGCCTTTTCATTTTAGAAAAAAATGATAAGGATATTCAGAGTTATTTTGTTGTTTTGCAAATGTTGAACTTATAATATGGCTACTAATACTTAGAAAGCTAAATCAAAGTCCAAATATACAGATTTGACGATATTCTTGCAGTAAAATGTAATATGAATGCAAATGTTTCCTTTGCGATTTGCCCAAATGTACCTGGGGACTTCACACTAAAAGTATTGTAGTTCACTGATACTTCAAGTTTTCCATCTGAAACTTTGCACATACACTGATGCCATCCTGTGGACACTATCGGAATTACAACCAGAGTGATGGCTAGAGCTGTGACCTTTCTCTTTCATTTCAAAGATGGTAGTAAAAAAAAAACAGTTGTTTTTTTCTTTGTATTTTCTTCTACCAAAACTAGCGTGTTAAATTCTCCTACATTCAATTCACATTTCCTCAAATGTCAGTGTTTTCTTTCAAATGGTACCAAGAAAATGCATATCCTTGCTTCAGGGACTGAGCTTCAGGCAGTTAGATTTGGTATGTCATTTAGGCGAAAATTGAAAAAAAGGGGGCTATCCCTCTCCAGCCCTGTCTATTTCAACAGTGTCATATTGTAAGTTCAATAATATTTTGATACCATTGTTTTTGACTAGTGCAAGCAGTTGATACCGATCTAGTTATCTGTTATTATTTTTCTTTTTAGCATGTATGTTGGAAGCATCTGTCCTTGTAGACAAAAAAGAAAAACTGTTGTGTTTGTGTTTTTCTTTACTGTTACTCTTGTACAATTAGCTAGTTATTTTTTAAGGTTTTACTTGAAATTATCTGGATATGTAGATGTTTTGCCTACTTTAGTTGAATGCACTGATTGCAAGTTGCTCTGAAAAAGAGTGTCTGCTAAATGTACTGAAATGTAAATGTAGATGCTACATATCCCTGTGCTGTGTCCGACTCTCAGGGTAAAGACGAGGCCATGGGTCGCTGTACGTGCCCCCCTGTGGTGAAGCTGAACCTCGGCACGGTGGTCTCCCCCAAACTGCTGTGGTTCCCCGTCACCAAGAAAGGCCGCAGCGCAGGAGAGATGCTGGTGGCTGCTGAGCTATTGCTGAAAGACAAGGTAAAGTACTACCCAGCTAGCACACAATGTTCTGAGAACCATATGTTTCTTAGAGCTTCGTGGTCCTATGTTTATTTAGCATACAACCTTCCCGCAACTTTCTGGGAATGGTGCTGGATAGTTGCTTGGCCTTGGAACATTCTCAGCACATTTAAGGAAACTGACAAAACACTTTATTTTCTTGGAATTTCATTACTTTAACAGAACGTTTCCAAAAGTTCAAAGATGGTTACATTCAATTAAAATGCTGGTAATGTTCTAGGAACGTTCTCCAATTTGTTTGACATTGGAATGTTCTGCAATATTTCTGAGAACGTTAAGAATCAACAATTCTTCTGTGGGAATTTCAGTACTTCAGAATAACTTTTCTTACAGGTTTCCTCATGGTTCTATTTAAAGTCATGTTGTCACATTGTTTGGGGAACATTAAGAAAACGTTTGTTTGTAACGCTCAGAGAAAGTTTTTAGAATGTATGTTAAACATATACATTCCATTCTTCTCAGCATCAACATCAGCATCAACAAAACTCTCTCTGTCCTCTGTCTTGTTAAGTGATCTTAATGTGTACCTGTTTCCTTTGAAGTGGGGTCTGTTTGTAGATTAAAATTAACACCTTTGTATGAGTTAAAAAAAATATGGCATGCTAGCTCCAACCTGGTGGTACAGTGGGCTAATTCCATGGATAGAGAACAGAAGCTCATAGGTTTGCATATCACTGATGCTGTGCCACAATAAATGCATGATTAATGCCTATGCAAATTCATTTTCATGTGTCCTATCTGTGCTTGGAGTTCAAAACATTTAACCCAAACTAAGCTAGCAGTTTTATTAAAAGTCTCAGAAGGTTTTTTAATTGTCTTCAAATAACCTAGAATTTCCATTCTCTGAAAGTTTTGAAAATTGCCAGGGAAACTTTCAGAGAACCATAATAATACATTCTCAGAACCTCCCTGCAACTTAAAAAAGGTGAAATTTTCACTTACGTTCTAAGAACGTGGCTTCTCTACCAGAACAAAAGTGAAACCAAAAAAGTATGTTCCCACAACTTCCAATGAAGCAAATATGCTAGCTGGGTAGTGCCCAGTGTTGCAGTGTTGTTAAGGTGAAAGTTGCGCCTAACCACAGATCTAGGATCAGGTTTCTTGACCCCTAACCTCACGCGCCAGGCGGGTGGAAAATATCTGACTGTGTGTCAGTGGTTGATGCAACTTCCACCAACTCCAGTCCAGGTAGAGTTACTGTAGAGTACTTTTTTTGTGAAAATCACGATTTAAAATACAATTAATTGATTGATTGATGTTTATTACTTTTAGGCCAATGAGAGTGACTTGCCCCTGGTGCCCCCCAGACGAGGAGCAACACTCTACATGGTTCCCCAAGGAATCAGGCCTGTCGTACAGCTTACCGCCATCGAGGTTAGGCCTCAGGCAGCCCGTAACACCATCACACACACACACACACTCACATGCACGCTTGCGCATGCATGAACTCCTACACACACAACAAAGACATGAACACACACACACAAGTACACATTCACACACATAAAGACACACACACATTCTCCTGCGTGCGTGTGTGTGTACATGCACATTCTTGCTCATGTGTGTGCGGTGTGTGTGTGTGTTGTGTCCTAGATCTTAGCCTGGGGTCTGAGGAACATGAAGACCTACCAGTTGGCCACAGTCACCTCTCCCAGTCTCATGGTGGAGTGTGGGGGGGAGGTCGTCCAGACGGCCGTCATCAAGAACATCAAGAAGAACCCCAACTTCCCCGGATCTGTCCTCTTCTTTAAAGTGGTACTGCAACTTCCCTTCAAACTCAGTGTACTGTACAGTTCTGTACAGTTCTCTCCATGAGATATACTATTAATATCAGGGACTGGAAGGAGAAGACAAATGCTCTCGATGTCAACAAAGTGACTGAATGAACGTGACATGAATGTACTATATTTTAGTGGTATTTAGTGGTATTTTAACTGTACACCATACGTACTATAGTTTTGTATCCAAGTTGATACTTAACTAGTTTGGTCTCAGATATGTTTGTGTTTGACATTGACAATGACCATAGGAGCTGGCAAGACAACACAAACAGGTCTAGGACTAGGCTAATCTTTAACTTCTTGGCGCTACCCATCCCGTTAGCGGGATCATTTTCGTCAGCAACCTCTGAATAGCATCGCACAACAGTCAAATAATATTACTGAAAAATATTCATATTCATGAAATCACAAGTGCAATATTGCAAAACACAGCTTAGCCTTTTGTTAATCCACCTGTCGTCTCAGATTTTGAAATTATGCTTTACAGCAAAAGCAATCCAAGCGTTTGTGTAAGTTTATCGATAGCCTAGCATAGCATTATGTACACTTAGCATCAGGAAGCTTGGTCACGAAAATCAGAAAAGCAATCAAATTAATAATTTACCTTTGATGATCTTCGGATGTTTTCACTCACAAGACTCCCAGTTACACAACAAATGTTCCTTTTGTTCCATAAAGATTATTTTTATACCCAAAATACCAACGTTTGTTTGTCGCGTTATGTTCTGAAATCCACAGGAAAGAGCGGTCACGACAACACAGTATATTCCAAATAATATCCATAATGTCCACAGAAACATGTCAAACGTTTTTATAATCAATCCTCATGTTGTTTTTAAAATATATATTCGATAATATATCAACCGAGTGTGTAGGTTTTTCAATAACAGTGGGAGAAACAATGGCGGCTTTACTCAATTGCGCAAAAACTCACTCTGAGAGCCCCCACCTATCCACTTACACAATGTGATCCTTCACGATCATTTTTCAAAATAAAAGCCTGAAACTGTCTAAAGACTGACACCTTAGGGAAGCCATAGAAAAATGAATCTGGTTGATATCCCTTTGAATGGAGGATAGGCTTGCATAGGAACAGAGAGCTTTCAAAATAAGAGGCACTTCCTGATTGGATTTTCCTTTGGCTTTCGCCTGCAATATCAGTTCTGTTATATTCACAGACAATATTTTTATTGGAAACTTTAGAGTGTTTTCTATCCTAATCTGACAATCATATGCATATTCTAGTGTCTGGGGCTGAGAAATAGGAAGTTTCAAATGGGTAAGTTTTTTAGCCTAAAACAAAAATACTGCCCCCTACACGCAAAAGGTTAAAGCTGAAATCCACGAAAGGCTTCACTGGTCGCCTCGCAGGTTGACGTTTATTGTCCTGGAGGCAGAACTGTGTAATTTCCCCTTAGATAGGAAAGGGAATTCAACTGAAATGTGTCTTCCGCATTTAATCCCACCCCTCTGAATCAGAGAGGTGCATAGGGCTGCCTTAATTGATATCCACGTCTTCGGCGCCTGGGGAACAGTGGATTAACTGCCTTGCTCAGGGGCAGAATGAGAGATTTTTACCTTGTCAGCTTGGGGATTCGATCCAGCAACCTTTCGGCAAGCTGCAAAGTCAAAATTGGCTCTATTCTAAAAATAGGTTAGGGTTAGGCATTAGGGTTAGCAGTGTGGTTAATGTTAAGGTTAGGTTTAAAATGAGATTTTATGACTTTGTGACTTTGCCAGCTAGTGACCACGCTGCAGAGCTGCCTCCAGAAAATGATTCATGACAAAAAATGCTAACCTGCGTTCGCCCCAGGCACATTTGTTAATGTTTTTGTAACAGAGGAGATGAGCATCCATCATGGTAAAAATAAATTATCCTAGTGCGTACTCTGATGTTCTAGCATTCCTGCAATGATGTCAGAACCAAGTAAACAGCATTCGTTGCTTGAAATAATGTCTTTGTTGTTGTAATATCTCAAACGGACGTGGAATTATCACCACTACAGATTCCAGCTTTAAGGACCCCGATTATTGATGCATTTTCCATCCCAATGAAACATTACTTAGGTTGAAATGTTTGACAACCATTAAGATAAACCAGTTGAAATGTCTCTGCATTTAAGCTGATTGATATTATGCTTTCTGTTTAATTGATTGATTGTCTTCGATCCGATCCTATAGTTCATGCACTAACTGTAAGTCGCTAAGACCGTCTGCTCAATGTCTAATATGGATATGTAAAATGTAGTTTCTGTATCACTGGTAACACTGAGTTGTCTGAGCCAGGTTAACCCTACCTCCCTCCCCCTACCCCCAGCTCCTACCCAAAGAGGAGATATACACCCCTCCCATCGTTCTGAAGGTGATCGACCACCGGCCCTTCGGTAGGAAGCCCATTGTGGGCCAGTGTACCCTCTCCCTGGAGGAGTTCCGCTGTGACCCTTACGTCACCAATGCTGAGGTGGCCATGTCTTCCAAAGGTACACACATACAAACAGAACCACGTATGCACGCACACAAATACGCATGAACGTATCCACGAATGTGCACACAGATACACACACACACACATCCACACACAACATTGCTAAAGTACTGTACTGTATGTGTCAACTCTATTTACTACCCCCTTTCTTTTCTGTTGTGTATTATTGTAATAGTGGCCATGATGGCAGCAACTCAAGGAGACATCATCATTAACATGGAGGATAGGCCCATCCTTAATACTGAGGTAGCTACTGTAAAACTCATAAAGGACTTTACAGTATTAGCTTGTGTTGTGTTGTTTTATCAGAAATGTACCAGCACTGTAGCCTGGGTGCCATGCTGTTTCTGCTGTCTTGTAAAAATAGCTTGGCATGACAATGAGTGACAAAGAGTTGACAAGATGGTACAAACAGATCTGGGATCAGGCTAACGTGTTGTGTGGTTACACATTCTGATGGTTTTTATTCTGTTTTTCTTCTTAGCTCCACAAAGAGAAGGTGAGATTTTTCCTTTTTATGAATACATATGATCAAGGACGGAAAGAATGGAGGATTTGACCGAGTCAAAATGTGCTGTTATTGAGGCTTATTTGAGTCTGCCTGTTTTGCAGGAGGAGGAGGCAGTTGACTGGTGGAGTAAGTTCTATGCCTCTGTGGGAGAGCACGAGAAGTGTGGGCCGTACCTCAAAAAAGGATACGACACCCTAAAGGTACAGTGAGAACGATCTACCACTTCTGTCTCCGAGACTGAAAGGTTTTGAGTTGACCTGTTTTTTTTTTTGGAAGTCTCTTTTGTCTATGGTCACAAGGATTGTTCATAGGACTTTTCCCGTCAATATTTAACACCCACCTGGGTTTTACACGACAACCTGTATAATGGTGATGCTGTGAGAAATGTGTGTTTTCTTATATGATTGATGGTGTGAATTGTGTGTATCGTCTCAGGTGTATCAGGGTAGTACAATACAGCCAGGTCCCAAATGATTGACACTCTTGATTAGCTGTAAAGACTGTATACAATTAATAATACAAATACTGAGCTATATTGTATGCTTAAAGATATTGGTCAATTATATTTCCAGATCCTTGATATCCTTCTCTTATGGATGGCCCTCTTCAATTCAAACCACCGGTTTTCAATGGGGTTCAAGTCTGGAGACTGAAATGGTCATTGTAAAATGTTGATTTTGTGGTCAATTAAACATTTCTTTGTGGATGTTGATGTGTGCTTGGGCTATTGTCTCGCTAGAAGATTTACTTGCAGCCAAATTTCAGCCTCCTGGCAGAAGAAACCAGGTTTTTTGGCTAAAATTTCCTGGTACTTGGTAAAGTTCATGATGCCGTTGACCTTAACAAGGGCCCCAGGTCCAGTGGAAACAAAATAGCCACATAACATCAAAGATCCACCGCCATATTTTACGGTAGCTATAAGGTTATTTTCTGCATACGCATCCTTCTTTCGATTCCAAATCCACCACTGGTGTACATGGCCAAAGAGCTTTATATTCATGTCATCTGACCATCGCACCGCCTGGAGTTTGCTAAATGGTATTGGCACTTGGTCAGATGACATGAAAAAAGAGCTCTTTGGCCACGAAATCAACATCTTGCTATGGCCATCTCAGTCTCCGGTCTTGAACCCCATTGAAAACCTGTGGTTTGACTTGAAGAGGGCCGTCCATAAGAGAAGGATATCAAGGATCTGGAAAGATTCTGTATGGAGGAATAGTCTAAGATCCCTCCCAATGTGTTCTCCAATGTTATAAAACATTTTTGGAAAAGGCTTAGGGTCCTTATCATCGTAAGGGGAGGGTGCTGGAGTATTGAAAACGGGTCCTTATCATCGTAAGGGGAGGGTGCTGGAGTATTGAAAACGGGTCCTTATCATCGTACGGGGAGGGTGCTGGAGTATTGAAAACGGGTCCTTATCCTCATAAGGGGAGGGTGCTGGAGTATTGAAAACGGGTCCTTATCATCGTAAGGGGAGGGTGCTGGAGTATTGAAAACGGGTCCTTATCATCGTACGGGGAGGGTGCTGGAGTATTGAAAACGGGTCCTTATCATCGTAAGGGGAGGGTGCTGGAGTATTGAAAACGGGTCCTTATCCTCATAAGGGGAGGGTGCTGGAGTATTGAAAACGGGTCCTTATCCTCATAAGGGGAGGGTGCTGGAGTATTGAAAACGGGTCCTTATCATCGTAAGGGGAGGGTGCTGGAGTATTGAAAACGGGTCCTTATCCTCATAAGGGGAGGGTGCTGGAGTATTGAAAACGGGTCCTTATCATCGTAAGGGGAGGGTGCTGGAGTATTGAAAACGGGTCCTTATCATCGTACGGGGAGGGTGCTGGAGTATTGAAAACGGGTCCTTATCATCGTAAGGGGAGGGTGCTGGAGTATTGAAAACGGGTCCTTATCCTCATAAGGGGAGGGTGCTGGAGTATTGAAAACGGGTCCTTATCCTCATAAGGGGAGGGTGCTGGAGTATTGAAAACGGGTCCTTATCATCGTAAGGGGAGGGTGCTGGAGTATTGAAAACGGGTCCTTATCCTCATAAGGGGAGGGTGCTGGAGTATTGAAAACGGGTCCTTATCATCGTACGGGGAGGGTGCTGGAGTATTGAAAACGGGTCCTTATCATCGTAAGGGGAGGGTGCTGGAGTATTGAAAACGGGTCCTTATCATCGTAAGGGGAGGGTGCTGGAGTATTGAAAACGGGTGCCAATAATTTTGACACCTATCTTAAAAAAAAAAAAATGTTATTACTTGTTTAACAAAGTCTCTTTCACGGAGCAATTGTATTAGAATAAATAACAATATATCTCAGTGTTTGTATTATTTATTTTATACTGTCTTTTTTTTGTTATATTTATCGAGGGAGCCAATCATTTTGATTTGTGTGGGTCTGTGTCTGTCTGTGTCTGTGTATCTGTGCGTGTGTCTTAAGGTGTTTCAGGTTGTATGATGTGTGTTTGTCCTCAACATATTAAGTTATGTGTCCTCGTGTATAACAGTGTGATGTGTGTGTTTTGCCAGGTGTATGAAGGGGAGCTGGAGGAGGTCCCAGATTTCCGAGGGCTGACAGATTTCTGTAAAACGTTCCGACTGCAGCGGGGGAAGACTGAGGATGAGGACGACGACCCCTCAGTGGTCGGAGAGTTCAAGGTGATCACAGACCTATTTTTCCTTTAGGAATGTATGATCCTTCGTGTGTACATGTCATCCTGTTAAGATATATTTTCAAGGGAGTTCTGTCCAGAGCCTGTTTTCAATAACAAGGAGACATGGACTGGGGGCCTTTTAAAGCCCTGCACATACAGCTGGTGGGGGGGGAAACAACATTACATAGAACCAATGATAAAACATCCTTATTTTCTCCACTTTATATGTGGACACCAGCCTAAGTATTGACACCTAGCCTGACTTTTGACCCCTGACCCTGCTGGTGTCTCCTGTGCTGTAGGGCTCGTTCCGGGTGTACCCCTTATCTGATGACCCAGGGGTGCCAGCCCCACCACGCCAGTTCAGAGAGCTGCCTGAGAGTGGGTTGCAGGAGTGCCTGGTCAGGATCTACGTGGTGCGATGCATGGACCTGCAGCCTAAAGACAACAACGGCATGGTGAGTGGACGCCAAACACAGTCTTAGAGACTCTACACACTGAGAACACTTCCAACGCGATCCTGGATCAGGCTTATGTCAAAAGCTGAATTAATTTCAATTTTCAGCTGAGCGTTTTTGCAGCGCATATACATACGTTTGCCCCTCCCCCTCACCAACCAACAGTTCTCATTAAAATAGATGACTTATATAGCCTTTTCCCACACAAACACCACACCATATTTCAACATTTGTGTTTGTTTTTGGTTTTTAGTGTGACCCTTACATCAAGATCTCTTTGGGGAAGAAAACAAAAGATGACAGGGATGACTACACACCAAACACCCTCAATCCAGAGTTTGGCAGGTAAACATTTTTATTTAACCATATTTAAGTAGGCAAGTCAGTTAAGAACAAATTCTTATTTTACAATGATGGCCTACAGTAGTAGTTTTAACGAAAAACTGAAACTGTTGAATGAAGGAAGGACTTAATGAATGGATGGATGAATGAGTTATTATGAAATGTATCAAGTTGTTTCAGCCAAGTGAAATCAATAATGCACACAGAAGTGTACCTGACCAAGTTAACCTCTTCTCTTCCTCTTGTGTCAGGATGTTTGAGCTGTCCTGTTTCCTCCCTCAAGACAAAGACCTGAAGATAGCCGTGTACGACTATGACTTGCTCAGCCGAGATGAGAAAGTGGGAGAGACGGTCATTGACCTGGAGAACAGACTCCTCTCCCGCTTCGGCGCCTACTGCGGCCTGCCGCAGTCCTACTGCATGTGAGTGTGTATGTGCATGTCTGTCCGTCTGTACGACTGTCAGTTATAAAGGTCTCTCATTCCAACTTTCCCACTCTGTCTCAGATCTGTTGAATTTATGTTTCATGACTTTTAATTGCATGTAGTTTCCTAACTTTTATTCTGGCCTAATCCAGCCCCCACTAGAGAATTCTATTGTATTACACTACCGTTCAAAAGTTTGGCGTCACTTCGAAATGTCCTTGTAAATGACTATTGTAGCTGGAAACGGCAGATTTTTTATGGAATATCTACATAGGCGTACAGAGGCCCATAATCACCAACCATCACTCCTCTGTTCCAATGACACGTTTTAAAAGGCTAACTGATCATTAGAAAACCCTTTTGCAATTATGTTAGCACAGCTGAAAACTGTATTTTTAATGTACTTGTCCTCTTGCTCAGTTGTGCACTGGGGCCTCCCACTCCTCTTTATATTCTGGTTAGGGCCAGTTTGCGCTGTTCTGTGAAGGGAGTAGTACACAGCGTTGTATGAGATCTTCAGTTACTTGGCCTTTTCTCGCATGGAATAGCCTTCATTTCTCAGAACAAGAACAGACTGACGAGTTTCAGAAGAAAGTTCTCTGTTTCTGGCCATTTTGAGCCTGTATTCGAACCCACAAATGCTGATGCTACAGATACTCAACTAGTCTAAAGAAGACCAGTTTTATTGCTTCTTTAATCAGAACAACAGATTTCAGCTGTGCTAACATAATTTCAAAAGGGTTTTCTAATGATCAATTAACCTTTTAAAATTATAAACTTGGATTAGCAAACACCGTGCCATCAGAACACACAAGTGATGGTTGCTGATAATGAGCCCCTGTACACCTATGTAGATATTCCATAAAAAATCAGCCATTTCCAGCTACAATAGTCATTTACAAAATTAACAATGTCTACACTGTATTTCTGATCAATGTTATGTTATTTTAATGGACAGAAAATGTGTTTTCTTTGAAAAACAAGGACATTTCTAAGTGACCCCAAATATAACATTACAAAACAGCTCAGGGACCAACCAGTGGAGGGATCAGCTGAAACCTTCCCAGATCCTGGAGAACCTGGCCAGACTGAGAGGGATCCCTTCACCCCGCACCTCTGCTGACGGCAGCACACTCTCCTTCGGGGGGAAAGACTACAGCCTGCTGGACTTTGGTACAGAAAACCCCTAAGTAGCAAATCACACGTTAACTTGAGGGATCACTCTAGACCTCCAAGTAAACCATCCATTTCAATGTGAGATTTGCCCAATAAGTTAGCATTCAACCATCTGAGTTACATTCAGTTCTATTAGAGGAGTTCCACAGATAAAGCAGAAAGAATAAATATATATATTTTTTTTTAAATACATGTGGCATTTGGCATTTTACTTCAACCACAACATAGTGAATGTGTTAGTCATCTGAACGTCAACCCAAACTTGTCTCCTGACTGAGTTGTGTGTCCTGTCGCTAGAGGCCAACAGAGTCATCCACCAGCACCTGGGTCCAGCCAGGGAGAGGATGGCCCTGCATGTCCTCAGTAAACAGGGTCTGGTGCCAGAGCATGTGGAAACCAGGACTCTCTACAGTACTTACCAACCTACACTGTCCCAGGTTAGTACCTTATTTCCTTTTTTCCGATGACACTTTCTAAGAGCCGTCATTGTAAGCCGTTGTAAATGTTTATAAGTGCTTCATAAAGCTTATGAGCATGTCAAAAAAATGCATTTAGAAGTAATGAAATGCTTATAGTTTATTATAGTTATTATAAAGTGTTTCCTTATTGCCCTCATGAAACGTCCAAACATTGTACTGCATTATCAGGCCACGTTATCGAAGAAAAAAGATATGTGGTGTTTGTTTGTTGTGTGACAGCATGACATTGTCTAGAGCAGTGCTTCTCAAACCTCTCCTCGGGGACCCCCAGACGTTTCACCATTTTGTTGTAGCTCTGAACAAGCACATCTGATTCAAGTAGTAAGGGCTTGATGTTGAGTTGACAAGTTGAATCAGCTTTGCTAGCTCTGGGGGGTCCCCAAGGAGAGATTTGAGAAAGGCGGGTCTAGAGAATACTTACCAATTGTATTGTCTTTCCCATCGTTAGGGAAAGATTCAGATGTGGGTGGACATCTTCCCCAAGAGCCTGGGTTTACTGGGACCTCCCTGCCACATTACTCCACGCAAAGCCAAGAAGTGAGGGCCTTTATTACATTCATTCAAAAATAAAGACCCTGCACAGTCAAAATCATATTTATCATCATATTTGGATGAAACCAGATCAAAGTGGGATGACCAAAGTATGAGAAATGACTGGTGCTGGTACATTGATGAAGTTTGATCATACACTTACTGGCTTCCTCCTCTGTGTTAAAAACTTGAACTCAGGAGGCAGGGTTAATTGAGGCTTTATATGACATCACATACATTTTTATTCACCTCCTTTTAAACACACCAATGGTAACGTCTTATTCTCTTACCTAATTTAAATAAGTACCACCTTGCAACCATCATTGGTGCCAAAATTTGACTGCAGGGTGTCAGCAAATATAATTACTGTTTTCCCCTATTCATCTATAGCAAAGTTATTTATAGGTTTCCTCTTTCATTTGTGTCTGGTGTTAGCCAGTTAATGGCTAGCTAGGTCATCAGCCAGCATGGGAAAAAAGGGGGAAAGGGTCGTTCAAAACTCCTACGCAGTATAGGAGATAGGACCAATAGGACCAAGTCATTGTTTTACAAGTCACAAGTAAGTCTCAAGTCTTAGCACTCAAGTCAAGTCTCAAGTCAAGACCGAAAAGTCTCAAGTCCTAAACTTTGAGTTTCGAGTCCAAGTCATAATGTGCTCTTCACCAAATGTAATACCATTTCATATTTTTAACAAGAGTAATATTTAGTATATTACATTTACGCAAATCATGAATGCTTTTAAAAATATATACATTTTATTGCTTTCCAAATGAACTTTATATTTCCATGGCGATCGACTATTGAGGATCGCTATGGGGCGCAATCGGGCGATATAGGCTTGTACACAATCACCCACCCTTAACACATACTCACACACACCACACACACACCCTCTCTGTGTATGGTTACAGTAGACTTACGTTACATCAGACAGGATTTAGACTACCAACTGCCTAGCCAGTTGTAGCTCAATCTTGCAATGATCCCATTCCCGCACAGACTGACTGTGTGGACGCTCATTGATTTAACGTTACGTTAGCCTACATGCTACACTAGCAAAGTTATAAATTGTATAGCTGTTGGCTATATTAGCCACGCTTTACCGTTCTTTGTGTAGCTTCAAATGTCGAACAAAGTTGTAAGTTGTTGCGCCTCCGTCTGCAATATAATTCCCGCATGTTTTGGAAGTTGCAATCCGTTTTTTGTTGATAAAGCGTAGTCTTTATATCTGAAAATAATCATTTTGGGTATCATCTTTCCAAGGGCTTCATCTGAATTTACCCACCGGTGTTCCTCTGCACTGCCATGCACAACTTTTTCTTAGCTGGCACAATTTGATTGGCTGCTGTCCGATTCAAACTGTAATCCGTTAAATGAAGAGTTGATGCTTTATTTTATGCATATTTTTTTATATTTGGGCTTGGGGAAGGTATCATCAAGTAAGTTCGAATCAAAAGGCTCAAGTCCAAGGTAAGTCACGAGTCATTGGTGTTAAAGTCAAAGTCGAGTTGCAAGTCATCATATTTGTGACTCGAGTCTGACTCGAGTCCAAGTCATGTGACTCGAGTCCACACCTCTGGGAGATAATAATTGATAGTCATGGTTTATGAACATGGTCTAGCAGTCAAGGTGCCTTCGGAAAGTATTCAGACCCCTTTACTTTTTCCACATTTTGTTACGTTACAGCCTTGTTCTAAAATTGATTTAATAAAACAATTTCATTAGCAATCTACACACAATACCCCATAATGACAGAACGAAAACAGGTATACAATTTTTGGGCAAATGTATTAAAAATAAAAAAACAAAAATACCTTATTTACATAAGTATTCTGACCATTTGCTATGAGACTTGATATTGAGCTCAGGTGCATCCTGTTTCCATTGATCATCCGTGATAGGTTTCTACAACTTGATTGGAGTCCACCTGTGTTAAATTCAATTGATTGGACATGATTTGGAAAGGCACACACCTGTCTATATAAGGTCCTACAGTTGACAGTGCATGTCAGAGCAAAAACCAAGCCATGATGTCCAAGGAATTGTCCATAGAGCTCTGAGACAGGAATGTGTCGAGGCACAGATCTGGGGAAGGGGGCCAAAACATTTCTGCAACATTGAAGGTCCCTAAGAACACAGTGGTCTCCATCATTCTTAAATGAAAGAAGTTTGGAGCCACAAAGACTCTTCCTAGAGCTGGCCTCGGTCAGGGAGGTGGTCACTCTGACAGAGCTCTAGAGTTGATCTGTGGAGATTGGGGAACCTTCCAGAAGGACAACCATCTCTGCAGCACTCCACCAATCAGGCTTTTATGGTAGAGTGGCCAGACAGAAGCCACTCCTCAGTAAAAGGCACATGACAGCTCGTTTGGGAGTTTGCCAAAAGGCACCTAAAGACTCTCAGACCATGAGAAACAACATTCTCTGTTCTGATGAAACCAAGTTTGAACTCTTTGGCCTGAATGCCAAGCGTCACGTCTGGAGGAAACCTGGCACCATCCCTACGGTGAAGCATGGTGGTTGCAGCATCATGCTGTGGGGATGTTTATCTGCGGCAGGGACTGAGAGACTAGTCAGGATCGAGGCAAAGATGAACGGAGTAATGTACAGAGAGATCCTTGATGAAAACCTGCTCCAGAGCACTCAGGACCTCAGACTGGGGCGACGGTTCACCTTCCAACAGGACAACGAGCCCAAGCACACAGCCAAGATAATGCAGTATTGGCTTCGGGACAAGTTTCTGAATGTCTTTGAGTGGCCCAGCCAGAGCCCAGAGTTGAACGCGATCTAACATCTCTGGAGAGACCTGAAAATAGCTGTGCACCAACGCTCCCCATCCAACCTGACATAGCTTGAGAGGATCTGCGGAGAAGAATGTGAGAAACTCCCCAAATACAGGTGTGCCAAGCTTGTAGCTTCATACCCAAGAAGACACAAGGCTGTAGTTGCTGCCAAAGGTGCTTCAACAAAGTACTGAGTAAAGCGTCTGAATACTTATGTAAATGTGATATTTCTGTTTTTTATTTGTAATAAATGAGCAAAAACAACAACAAAAAAATGATTGGGGTATTGGAGGTATTATCAATTTTAGAACAAGGCTGTAACATAACAAAAACATATATATATATATATATATATTATATATATATATTCTATGAGGTGTACCCAGACCTCACTCCATCCAGTTTCAAATGAAATATGAACTAGATAGCTAGCTTGATAAATCAGTGCTGACAATTCCATCTTGGCTAGCTAACTCAATTATACAGGCATCATTATGTATATATATTTATGCTGTTACAATAACCAAACAGTTGGAAAAACAAATAATTTGTGAAACCATCATGTGATGTATGACAAGATTGGGATGTTGCATACAACTTAAATGCTGTTTGAGTTGCTTGGATGATCTCACTGGAACACTGCTCACTGTGTCCAAGTTTCATAACATAGGTGTTTCAAAGAACTGTCAGTCAAGATGAGCTCCCTCCCACTCCGGCTATTAGCTCTCCACCCACACCGCCTGTCTTTCCACTATTACTGATAGTTCCACATGAGAGAACATATATTTTGGTCACTCATAAGGCTATTTTAAATGGGAATCAGGATGACTGTGCGTGAATGGTGTCAATCTCATAGACTCTCAGTTCTTCCATTCTCAGCTCTGCTCATGAATTTGCGCAGTTACATCCCCACCTCACACCTTTACATTTACCAAACAAAGTGGCAGTGTTAGGCTGTTTATTGAAATGGCAGATTGAGCCTTTATGTGTATGATATTTTTCAACAGGTACTTCATGCGGGCTATCGTCTGGAACACCACTGATGTCATACTAGATGAGACCAGCATCACCGGAGAGAATATGAGTGACATTTACGTCAAAGGGTACGGCAGAGCATGATTGGCTACTCAATGGTACAGTATTGAGTGATTGGCTTCTCATACGGATCATACTGTATTGCTGTTCAAGCAAGGGTTGTAAAACCCTATATTTTAAGTGTGCAAAAAAATAAGTGAAAACCATGTGAACAGCTGTCCATCTACTTTAGATCTAGGTGCTGGTTCTAGCAGGAAAACCTAGGTGTCCAAAACAAATGTAAAGAAATACACACAAGTAAAGACACAACCAACTTTGACTTCATAATTATGTTGAAATGTTTTCATTGCAGAGTGCATGAGAGTGTACCCCACTGCCGACTCGATTGGTGGCATACAGTAAACAGGGAATTGATAGAGAAATAATGATGTGTGGTTGATCGAGTTAATAGGCGCTAGAGCAGTGGTGTCAAACTAATTTTGCCCTGGAGGCCACATATGAGGTCTGAAGGGACGCACTGAATATTTGTTGTAATTCCTTGCCTTCAAAATTAGCAAAAAATAGTGCTCTATCCATTGTTTGGGAATTGTTGATGCTCCCTGACTGTCTAGCTTTCATTTGGGTGATTATTAGCGGGCTGGAAACAGTCAAGAAACTGTATGAATGTAGGCCCATTATCATTACTACACTGTTTCAATTTGGTTTTAGTCATTTTAAAGTATATTTATTTTATTTACAGATGGATGCCTGGTATGGAACAGGACAAGCAGAAGACAGACGTCCATTACAGATCCCTGGATGGTGACGGCAACTTCAATTGGCGATTCGTCTTTGGCTTTGACTACCTGCCTGCAGAGCAACTGTGTCTCGTTTCCAGGAAAGTGCGTTTGAAGAAGATTTATTGTATTATTTATTGCCTTTATTTGACTATAATAATGATATACCCCATTTAGCAGACGCTTTTATCCAAAGCGATTTAGTCATGTGTGTTGTGCATGCATTTTTTGTATGGGTGGTACCAGGAATCAAACCCACTATTCTGGTGTTGCAAGCGCCATGCCCTACCAACTGAGCTAACACATTCTCTTTTACAGTTACGGCCTAAAGTGAAGCATTTTGACAAATTAAGGAGAAGTCTGACCGTAAAAAATAGTTTCAGAAACGTATGTTGGGTAGATGGTGAGCTCCAGACTTACATCCAAATGTGTTTGTTTGTAAGGAGCATTTTTGGAATCTGGACCAAACCGAGTTTCGGACCCCCCCAAAGTTGATCGTCCAGATTTGGGACAATGACAAATTCTCACTGGATGACTACCTGGGTAAGATACATTTATTTCCTCTGATCTAAACTAACTGATACAAAGTGTTTCTTTTTTTCTCATCACTGGATGTCTCCAAAAATCTGACTGACTGGTTAACTCATTGAATTCATGTATGTTTATTGTCCATCAAAACAATAACAAGAAACATCCATCAGCAGCTGAAAACCAATCTTATTTCAACCCAGGTCTGCAGTACATAACATATAATGGTGAATAGGAAATGTGGGAAGGAAACAGTGAAATAAAGGGATTGCTAATGCAGTTTGTGTTGTATTTGGGACACAGGCACAGTTGAGCTGGATCTGCTTCATCTGATCCCCCCTGCCAAGACCCCTGAGAAATGCAGTCTGAAAATGTTACCAGGGGTTACAGGCTCCACACCTTCCAAACAACCACCGCCCAACTCTCTGTTCTCCCAGAAGTCTGTGCGGGGCTGGTGGCCCTGTATGATCGAGCAGGACGGGAAGCACATCCTGGGTGTAAGTCCCGTTGTAGCGAAACAGAGAGAAAAAATGGCAAATTCTAAGTAAATTCTCCCATTTTGCCATGTACAAATTTTCCATTACTTATGCCATGTTCATACGATACCTGGATGAGAGCGACTAACAAAATTGTAATTTAGCAGACGTTTTTTAACCAGAGCGACTTACAGGAGCTCAGCTCAAGGGCATGTCAGATTTTTCGCCTAGTCAGCTCTGGTATTTGAAACAGCGACCTTTCGGATACTGGCCCCTCTCTTAACCGCTAGATTACCTTTGTGCCCCCAAAATCAATGGAGGAACACAAAAATGCACCTTCTGTTTTCTACTATTTTAATTCTCAACGTAAGTTGAGACCCTGACACCGACCTAGCGTCCACTTATGTTGATTATCGGTGGGCAACACACACACATGGACAGAACGCACACACACACACCAACCTTTCCCTTTGGGAATTGACTGTAACTGTGGTATGTGGTTGTCATATCTAGCTACCTTAAGATGAATGAAAGCCTCTCTGGATAAATCAAATAAATTTATATAGCCCTTCTTACATCAGCTTATATCTCAAAGTGCTGTACAGAAACCCAGCCTAAAATCCCAAACAGCAAGCAATGCAGGTGTAGAAGCACGGTGACTAGGAAAAACTCCCTAGAAAGGCCAAAACCTAGGAAGAAACCTAGAGAGGAACCAGGCTATGAGGGGTGGCCAGTCCTCTTCTGGCTGTGCCGGGTGGAGATTATAACAGAACATGGCCAAGATGTTCAAATGTTCATAAATGACCAGCATGTTCAAATAATAATAAACACGACTAAGATGTGAAATAAAATAAGTTAATACAGATTTCCTCTAAATAAATTCTTATAGTGGATCATGTGTCATTGTGGATGAATGTATAACCAGAAATGCCTGCTCATAGGTGACAGTATTTAGTCACTTTGATCCTTTGCACAGTATTGATAAACATAATTACGTGAAATGGATATCTGAAGTCACAAGCTTTAGGGCTAAATATGTTTATAGATCACAGAGAAGATGGATGAGAAAGTCTGTGGAGTGTTTATGACTGTCTCTGTGTTCCCATAGGGGAAAGTGGAGATGACCCTGGAAATAGTAGAAGAGAGGGAGGTAGAAGAGAGGCCTGCTGGGAAGGGCCGGGACGAACCCAACATGAACCCCAAACTGGACTTTCCCAAGTAAGACATCATCCACAAGTCACTTTTCAACCACCTATGACAATAACATTGTAGCTTCTACATTGTAAGTAGAATGTTTTAACATACAAACTACATAGCGCTATAACATTCAGTAACAACACGGCACTCAATAAGAGTCTACATTTCAAACTGGGCTTGCCTAGGCCTACAGTTCTTTGTTGTTTCTCTCTCCATACAGTCGCCCAGACACTTCCTTCTTCTGGTTCACCAGTCCATGCAAGACCATGAGGTTCATCATATGGCGCAGATTCAAATGGATCTTCATTGGTTTGATAGTCCTCCTGCTTGTGCTCTTGTTCCTTGGGATCCTGCTGTACTCCCTACCAGTAAGATATATGTCCTTGTAATCTATAATACGAATATGTCTATGCCACTTAGAAGACACTTTGATTCATAGCAACTATAGTGAGTAGATAGTGCATACATTTGTTGTGTTTGTATGTGATTCACTCATATAGTGTAAACAGGCAACATGCATCATTTCTTTGATATGCTGAATTGCAACATAATACGGTAAAATTAAGCATAACTGCATTTATTTGATTCCACTCCACAAATGCATCCTGCATATGAATATAACAGAGGATTTAACCTTACTTGAAATAAAAGTAAAAGATGTGTTTTATTAATTCAATCTTTTCTCTTGCCTCTCCAGAACTACATCTCAATGAAAATTGTGAAGCCTTTCTCTTAGGAGTTACTCTACGGGGCAGCTGAGTACTATGCCCGTCTTCGTCCAAGGGATAAGGCGACAGAAGTCTTGACACTCAGACCCTCACAAACTCTATGCAATGTATTCCTATCATCGTTGTCTTCAGAGTTGCATGCATTATTTACATTTTTACACTTTATCAATCAAGGCTACACTTCACTTGCATTAAATACTGTAGCTACACAGCCCTTTTAATTGTACTGTACTTGTACAGTTCTTACCTGTCTGTATTTCCCTGAAATACCGAAAGCGAAAGGAAAGGGAAAGGGGATACCTAGTTAGTCGCAAAACTGAATGCATTCAACCGATTATGTGTCTTCTGCATTTAATCAAATGCTATTTTGTATGCATGCTTTACTTAACCTAATATAGAGATGTTGTCATCACTGACAGAACAAACTACTAACAACAAACACTGTTGTTGTGGCTTCAAACAATGTCCCAACATTCTAATAAGCCACTTCCTTAGACACCATACAGAGAATGTCCCAAGAAGGTGTCCAAGAAAGGGCATGAGATAATGTCTTGGTTGCAACAAAAATCCCATTTAATTTACTCACAGATTGTCTAGGTATGTCATACAGTCCGGGTAAGTCCAGGTATGTCACACATAATAAATTAAGCATGGTTTACATGTAAGCATAGACAGTTTTACTATAAATATTAATTGGGATCTAACTCAAAAAGGTACACAAAATTAACAAGGTAAAATAGATGATTGTTTTGAAATCAAAGGGTAAATCCAAAGGTATTAATGAAACAGCTGAAACAGTATTAACCACTCTAGTTTTTGGAAGGCATTTTTCTAGCGGGCTTCTATCCCGTTCTAAATTTGGTTCCACCATAGAGGTATAAAGAAGGCTCATCATTGTATCTGTGCTATAATAGCTTCTGAGACAGGATGGGCAGTGCAATTGAGGGGTATCTCCATTTTAAAGTAACTGTCCAGTGATAATCTCACTTTTAAAATTGTAATGTTCTGATAACTCATACCCAAATAATGTTGTTGGCTCATCCTATACTCTTTTTGTGGCCAAAGCAGAAATGGGAGAAAAAACACTTAAAAATCCCAACCTCAAACAGAAAAAAATGCTTGCTATTTTCTCATAGAGGGTGATGACATCCTCCTGAGGAGGATGAGCTGGCCAATCAGCGTTCTACTCGCATTAATATTGGACAGTTACTTTTAAAGTAGTCCATTTCTTCTTATTCTACTTTTATGAGTCAGTAAACAAACTAAAAAGGTGCATACTGCCACCTGGAGTGTGTTGTCTGAACAGGTATAAAGCCAAGGTTGGTGATTTACTGCCACCTGCAGTTCTGGAATGTTTCCTCAGGAGTAATAATTCCTTGGCTGATCCCTCCTGATTACCTGGATGGAATTATGTGATCCTTCCTTAATTTAACCCATAGGAAGTCCCAAACAGTTGACTACTTTAAAATGGCGAAAGCCCTCAATGGTAATGTTCATGCTGAAACAGGTTCTATCCATCCAGAGTCCTCTTTCTACCTCTATGGGTTCCACTGACACATCTTCGTTTTAACCATTATATTTCCATATAAACAGTTTCCATACTATGAATAATAACTTTAACATATTTTCTTTTCACATACAAAATGGCTCTAACAACTGTTGTGTTCATATTTCATTCATATCAATAGGCTTTTCTATGTTTTAATAAAGAACAATGATTATGTACAACAGTGGCGGTTGCGGATTTACTGTAAATGTTTCTCTC
Source organism: Oncorhynchus mykiss (assembly GCF_057628025.1). Lineage (NCBI taxonomy): Eukaryota > Metazoa > Chordata > Actinopteri > Salmoniformes > Salmonidae > Oncorhynchus > Oncorhynchus mykiss. The sequence goes on from NC_143034.1 coordinate 49,258,338, forward strand.
CACACTGATCCTGAAGGCAGCGTTTTAGATCACTTACTGACACCTGGCTGGTGTAGCGGTAGTTCCACAGCCCTGCTGCACACATGGCTAAAAGTGTCCATATAGGTTTGAATCTGGCCTACTGCCCTTTGTCACAACCATAGATTGTGTTTTGTATACTGTGTCAGTACTCAATCAGTAGACAATTCCAACAATTTATCGATTGGCTGAATGATCTATTGGCTGACTTTCAGCAAATGCAAGTCAGGCAAAGCACATTAAGTTGTATAATTTGTATTGGTGATTCTACAGAAGAGGTTTAAATTGCTGTCCCCTATCAAAGTACTATTTTTTTTTAAAACAAGTCTTCGAACATTTATTTATTTACTTTGAAATGTATTTATATCATAATATATTCTAATTAATTCCAAGGCAATTACAAACATTGTTAAATTAATATAGTACAAAGTACAGTGCCTTGCGAAAGTATTCGGCCCCCTTGAACTTTGCGACCTTTTGCCACATTTCAGGCTTCAAACATAAAGATATAAAACTGTTTTTTTTTGTGAAGAATCAACAACAAGTGGGACACAATCATGAAGTGGAACGACATTTATTGGATATTTCAAACTTTTTTAACAAATCAAAAACTGAAAAATTGGGCGTGCAAAATTATTCAGCCCCCTTAAGTTAATACTTTGTAGCGCCACCTTTTGCTGCGATTACAGCTGTAAGTCGCTTGGGGTATGTCTCAATCAGTTTTGCACATCGAGAGACTGAATTTTTTTCCCATTCCTCCTTGCAAAACAGCTCGAGCTCAATGAGGTTGGATGGAGAGCATTTGTGAACAGCAGTTTTCAGTTCTTTCCACAGATTCTCGATTGGATTCAGGTCTGGACTTTGACTTGGCCATTCTAACACCTGGATATGTTTATTTTTGAACCATTCCATTGTAGATTTTGCTTTATGTTTTGGATCATTGTCTTGTTGGAAGACAAATCTCCGTCCCAGTCTCAGGTCTTTTGCAGACTCCATCAGGTTTTCTTCCAGAATGGTCCTGTATTTGGCTCCATCCATCTTCCCATCAATTTTAACCATCTTCCCTGTCCCTGCTGAAGAAAAGCAGGCCCAAACCATGATGCTGCCACCACCATGTTTGACAGTGGGGATGGTGTGTTCAGCTGTGTTACTCTGGACCCTGATCTCTCTTTTGAAGAACATATCAAGACCATTTCAAGGACAGCTTTTTTCCATCTACGTAACATTGCAAAAATCAGAAACTTTCTGTCCAAAAATGATGCAGAAAAATTAATCCATGCTTTTGTCACTTCCAGGTTAGACTACTGCAATGCTCTACTTTCCAGCTACCCGGATAAAGCACTAAATAAACTTCAGTTAGTGCTAAATACGGCTGCTAGAATCCTGACTAGAACCAAAAAATTTGATCATATTACTCCAGTGCTAGCCTCTCTACACTGGCTTCCTGTCAAAGCAAGGGCTGATTTCAAGGTTTTACTGCTAACCTACAAAGCATTACATGGGCTTGCTCCTACCTATCTCTCTGATTTGGTCCTGCCGTACATACCTACACGTACGCTACGGTCACAAGACGCAGGCCTCCTAATTGTCCCTAGAATTTTTAAGCAAACAGCTGGAGGCAGGGCTTTCTCCTATAGAGCTCCATTGTTAAGGAACGGTCTGCCTACCCATGTCAGAGACGCAAACTCGGTCTCAACCTTTAAGTCTCTACTGAAGACTCATCTCTTCAGTGGGTCATATGATTGAGTGTAGTCTGGCCCAGGAGTGGGAGGGTGAACGGAAAGGCTCTGGAGCAACGAACCACCCTTGCTGTCTCTGCCTGGCCGGTTCCCCTCTTTCCACTGGGATTCTCTGCCTCTAACCCTATTACAAGGGCTGAGTCACTGGCTTTACTGGGGCTCTCTCATGCCGTCCCTGGAGGGAGTGCGTCACCTGAGTGGGTTGAGTCACTGATGTGGTCATCCTGTCTGGGTTGGCGCCCCCCCCCCCCCCCCCCCCTTGGGTTGTGCCTTGGCGGAGGTCTTTGTGGGCTATACTCAGCCTTGTCTCAGGATGGTAAGTTGGTGGTTGAAGATATCCCTCTAGTGGTGTGGGGGCTGTGCTTTGGCAAAGTGGGTGGGGTTATATCCTTCCTGTTTGGCCCTGTCCAGGGGTGTCCTCGGAGTGGGCCACAGTGTCTCCTGACCCCTCCTGTCTCAGCCTCCAGTATTTATGCTGCAGTAGTTTATGTGTCGGGGGGCTAGGGTCAGTTTGTTATATCTGGAGTACTTCTCCTGTCCTATTCGGTGTCCTGTGTGAATCTAAGTGTGCGTTCTCTAATTCTCTCCTTCTCTCTTTCTCTTTCTCGGAGGACCTGAGCCCTAGGACCATGCCCCAGGACTACCTGACATGATGACTCCTTGCTGTCCCCAGTCCACCTGGCTGTGCTGCTGCTCCAGTTTCAACTGTTCTGCCTTATTATTATTCGACCATGCTGGTCATTTATGAACATTTGAACATCTTGGCCATGTTCTGTTATAATCTCCACCCGGCACAGCCAGAAGAGGACTGGCCATCCCACATATGCTCTCTCTAATTCTCTCTTTCTTTCTCTCTCTCGGAGGACCTGAGCCCTAGGACCAAGCCCCAGGAATACCTGACATGATCACTCCTTGCTGTCCCCATTCCACCTGACTGTGCTGCTGCTCCAGTTTCAACTATTCTGCCTTATTATTATTCGACCATGCTGGTCATTTATGAACATTTGAACATCTTGACCATGTTTTGTTATAATCTCCACCTGGCACAGCCAGAAGAGGACTGGCCACCCCACATAGCCTGGTTCCTCTCTAGGTTTCTTCCTAGGTTTTGGCCTTTCTAGGGAGTTTTTCCTAGCCACCATGCTTCTACACCTGCATTGCTTGCTGTTTGGGGTTTTAGGCTGGGTTTCTGTACAGCACTTTGAGATATCAGCTGATGTACGAAGGGCTATATAAATACATTTGATTTGATTTGATTTGTTGCTTTTACGCCAAACATAACGTTTTGCATTGTTGCCAAAAAGTTCAATTTTGGTTTCATCTGACCAGAGCACCTTCTTCCACATGTTTGGTGTGTCTCCCAGGTGGCTTGTGGCAAACTTTAAACAACACTTTTTATGGATATCTTTAAGAAATGGCTTTTTTCTTGCCACTCTTCCATAAAGGCCAGATTTGTGCAATATACAACTGATTGTTGTCCTATGGACAGAGTCTCCCACCTCAGCTGTAGATCTCTGCAGTTCATCCAGAGTGATCATGGGCCTCTTGGCTGCATCTCTGATCAGTCTTCTCCTTGTATGAGCTGAAAGTTTAGAGGGACGGCCAGGTCTTGGTAGATTTGCAGTGGTCTGATACTCCTTCCATTTTAATATTATCGCTTGCACAGTGCTCCTTGGGATGTTAAAAGCTTGGGAAATCTTTTTGTATCCAAATCCGGCTTTAAACTTCTTCACAACAGTATCTCGGACCTGCCTGGTGTGTTCCTTGTTCTTCATGATGCTCTCTGCGCTTTTAATGGACCTCTGAGACTATCACAGTGCAGGTGCATTTATACGGAGACTTGATTACACACAGGTGGATTGTATTTATCATCATTAGTCATTTAGGTCAACATTGGATCATTCAGAGATCCTCACTGAACTTCTGGAGAGAGTTTGCTGCACTGAAAGTAAAGGGGCTGAATAATTTTGCACGCCCAATTTTTCAGTTTTTGATTTGTTAAAAAAGTTTGAAATATCCAATAAATGTCGTTCCACTTCATGATTGTGTCCCACTTGTTGTTGATTCTTCACAAAAAAATACAGTTTTATATCTTTATGTTTGAAGCCTGAAATGTGGCAAAAGGTCGCAAAGTTCAAGGGGGCCGAATACTTTCGCAAGGCACTGTAATTGTTTAAATACCCATTCCTATTGAGAGGTGGCTGCCCCACACCCTGACTCCTAAAATTCATGTTTGAAAATAAAGCAATTAAAGATTTTTGTAACACTTTTATCAAATCTTGAGTTAGTTAGTATTATTACATTGAAAGATACTGATCTAATTTGTACACTCTTAGAAAAAAGGGTTCCAAAGGGGTTATTTGCAGAGGGACAGGGTTGTACCAAGAACCATTTACATCTGAAGAACCCTTTTTGGAAGAACATTTTTCATCCTAAGAACCGCTTTTCGAAAGAAAGGGTTCTTTAATTATTTTTTGGGTAGGAAAGAAGGATTCTTTGGAAGGCAAGAGGGTTCTACTGTACATAGAACCCTTCTGAACTGAATAAGCTTTTCAATAGTGCCTAAGCATTAGTGTTTACTTAAACTTTAACATCACGAGTTTGAGTTATCTGATAGAGGTGGGAATGTTTTAAACTGTACCTACAGTATACTCCCAGTTGGTATTAGATAGAATGTCGCGGCCCCACCCGCTATGGGGGAAAATGACCCGTGGTTACCCCATTGTCTCACCTCAAAAACACAACCTTTTTTGCTACCGACCAGAACATTCTTGGACACCGAGTTCTCACATTTTCCCACTCTCCCACACTGAATAGCCTGAAGCCACAGCGCTCTTCTTGCAGGATCGATTTCCCTACATGGGAGCATTGTGAACTGTTTGTCGTGATTTTTGACATAGATACATGTACAACAACACAGCATCTTTTCGGCATGTTTTGTTATTTCTGTATAACAAAAAATTGATGATGAAGTTGGCTCTTTTACAATGGGGGTCAATGGGAATTTGTGGGTGTGGTCGGGGGGAATTACTTCTTATGGCGTGAATATCGACCATCGAGTATATGGGAATATTTGTACATGTATATGGTATTCCTCATGTGTCTGTTATTCCTTTATGTTAGGTAGTTTTTAAACCAATTACATGCAGCCTGATCCAGGCCTATGATCTGGTCTAAAGCCAGGTTGATGAACATGTACACTACATTTCTTAGATAAGAAAGTTCTTAGTTGAGAGTTAGGCAGGTAACTCCAAGAGTTACCGGTCTAACAGAACACAGAGCGTGTTCTTTAATAGTAGCCTCTCCAACAAAATCCAGGTAGAATCAGGCATTCCCCAGGGCAGCTGTGTAGGCCCCTTAATCTTTACTAATGACCTGCCACTGGCTGAGTAAAGCCTGTGTCTTTATGTATGCAGATGACTCAACACTATGCACGTCAGCAAGTTAAATCACTGCAACACTTAAAGAGCTGCAGTCAGTTTCAGAATGGGTGGCAAGTAATAAGCTGGTCCTAAATATTTCAAAAACTAAAAGCATTGTATTTGGGACAAATCATTCACTATACCCTAAACCTCAACTAAGTCTTGCAATGAATAATGTGGAAATTGAGCAAGTTGAGGAGACTAAACTGCTTGGAGTAACCCTTGATTGTAAACTTATGGTCAAAACATATTGATGCAACAGTAGCTAAGATGGGGAGAGGTCTGTCCATAATAAAGCACTGCTCTGCCTTCTTAACAACAATATCAACAAGGCAGGTCCTACAGGCCCTAGTTTTGTCGCACCTGGACTACTGCCCAGTCGTGTGATCAGGTGCCACAAAGAGGGACTTGGGATAACTACAACTGTCCCAGAACAGGGCAGAACGGCTGGTCCTTAAATGTACACGTAGAGCTAACATTAATAATATGCATGTCAATCTGTCATGGCTCAAAGTAGAGGAGAGATTGGCTTCATCACTACTTGTTTTTTTTACTCAAGCAGTAAAATCAGATTTAAAAAACAGTGAGGACTGAAGAGTCACACACAGGTACAAACACACATAACATACACACACGTACACCTGGATTGTGTGTTGTAGTAGAGTAGTAGCCAGAAGGCACACACTTAATGTATTGTGAAATCTTTTGTAAAATGTATTTTAATGATTAGAAATTGTATTATATTGTATATTACTGCCATAATAAATACAAATGATTCTAATACTTTTGCTAGGTAAGAAAGTATAGAAATAGGGCAATCATTATTTAGGGCACAAAGGTCACCACCTTTGTGGAAAGGGAGCACAGCCTTCTAAACCCTTGTGATAGTACCAGATATGATCGTCAAATAAAAAATCTGGGTTAATGATTCAGAAATCAATGGGGCGGAGAGCTGCAATAAAACCAGAGTCTGGTCTAGCAGTAATGCAGCCAACTCATCCCCCTTGCTAATGTCCTGGAGTCTGGTCTAGCAGTAATGCAGCCAACTCATCCCCCTTGCTAATGTCCTGGAGTCTGGTCTAGCAGTAATGCAGCCAACTCCAGACTACTCATCCCCCTTGCTAATGTCCTGGAGTCTGGTCTAGCAGTAATACAGCCAACTCATCCCCCTTGCTAATGTCCTGGAGTCTGGTCTGGCAGTAATGCAGCCAACTCATCCCCCTTGCTAATGTCCTGGAGTCTGGTCTAGCAGTAATACAGCCAACTCATCCCCCTTGCTAATGTCCTGGAGTCTGGTCTGGCAGTAATGCAGCCAACTCATCCCCCTTGCTAATGTCCTAAGCATATCAACCCCCCCCCCCCCCTCCCCCCACCATGGATGTTTTAACTTCAGTATTAAGCAAGGCCTTCAGCACATCACAGGTACAGTAGTAACTTGTTGAAATTAAAACACAGATTCACTAGTAGTTGACAGGTTATCATTCATGGCATAAAAAGCCAGCAGCAGGCCGTGCGACACAGTCCCCCTCAAAAAGTAACCATATTTGGTTAGTAGAGACCCTACTAAGTAATTTTCACCCCACTTTATTTGAGTAAAGTTGTTTCTCTACAACCAAATACTGTATGAATACCATATAGTATTGCATTTGGAGATATGTTGCCAGAATAAAAAGCCAGCAGTAAACATTTGGTTAGTAGAGACCCTACTGAGTATTTTCCACCCCAGTTTTCCATATACGATGTATTGCATTTGGGGCTATGGAGGGGAGAGGGAAAGGCCAACAGCAGGCGTGCAACTCAGTTGCCCTCAAAAACTAAGGGAATGCAGGCGACAAGTTTAGATCTGCAAATTATGCCAATTCAAACGCATTGGGCTTATTCAGGACACATTTTGGCGACAGTGAGCCCTCTCGCCTTGCCTCTTCCTCTCTGCTGAAACTAGTGAACGGAACAGCGCTGCTCTGTCTTACTATATGTAGCCCATGTATCTGATGCTGTCTGCCCAGAAACAGTATGACATGCCATTCTCCTTCTGTCCAGACAGCATCAGATACATGGTCTACACAGACGGAGATAGAGGGGGGCTGTTTCGCTCACTCGGATGCTTTATCTGAGATCATAAATCCGGCCCTAGCTATTCGGTGGCACAAGTGGGGACACACCAGGATGAGGAGTAAGTTTCACACATCCCCATGTGCAACGTTCATCCCTGAAATTTTCCCAACAGCGACCCCCAGGCAATAGCAGAACGAAGTCACTAAGCACCACTGTAAAGGACATCACGCTGCTTGCTTAGCAAGTACCACTTCCTCTTGATTCCAGTTATGGGTAGCTGTAGCCCAATATGGCGACCGGAGTATTGGCGAGGGGGTGTGTCAGAAGGAGTGGGTTTGTGCAGATTTGTTGCCACTCAAGAACGTTTTGCTTCGAGTCGATAAGCTGGCGAGCGACCAGTGCACCGGTGTTGATACACGCTTGTGTCGCCGGCAGTAGCTAATGTGCCCATTTTTTTTCCTCACATGATTTTACTTCAAGTAGGATAGCAGCCTACACAAGAAATAATTAATATTGATAACCATCTAGTTGTCACCTTGATACCTAACCTACATGCAGTCTACTACTCAATGGGGAGGGTATAAACAGCAACAGCAGGACACACTGCTCTTCACTCTCTCCTGACAAGCACTCCTGTCTGACAACGGCGTGGGCAACGGCGTAGGATATCATGGCGACAGTCACAGAAGCACAAGCATGCAGTAACAATACAGTCATCATACCAGTCATACACCCTCCTCAGAGCATTATGTGTTATTCTGTACGTAAATCCTAGACACTCCATTTAGTATGTTATGTTACGTGTGCAATGGTTACATTAGACAGATGGCTACTTAAGGCAAAAACAAAAGTAGGGTGGGTGGTCGGATTTACATACAGAATAAAACGAAATGCTCTGAGACCAGGTTGAGGAGAGCTACCCTCATGTAGGTTTTCACTGCAACCCAGGGATGTAGTGTTGCAGCAGTGCTGCCATAGCGTGATGCTGCTCCCTCACTTTTTTTATTTGAGAATACGCAGAGCTGCATGGTAAAATAATTTCTGGAAAATAAATTTGAAATAAATTATATTTAGGCCTAACTACCACGAAAATTCCATGAAAACGATAGAATGACAAACCAAATAAATATGTAGGCAATAACAGCCTATGAGTATGTAGCCTAAATGGTGGTTTCTTCCCTGAATGCTTTCTCTATGGCGGTGACACGAATGATGAACTGTAGGCGTGTGTGCAGAGACCAGTCGGTCAGAGGCTTGACCACTTTCAGTGGCCCAAATCCGACATAACATGAACAGTCACAGACAGAAAACTGCTAAAACAGACTTGTACAACACACGTTGTACAACTCGCCCTACTGTCCAAGTGCTTAGTTTACAGAAACGTACCACCTCTATTGCATATGCTGACAAACAGCCTGGTCTCAGTGCATTTCGATTATTCTGTGTGGAAATCCGTGACACTGCATTTAGTATGACATATTACTTTTGGTATGGTTACATAAGACAGATGATTGCTTAAGGCTAAAGTAGGGTGTTGGTCGGAGTAGATGGGTGGGTGTATAGCGCGAAAGTCTAGCAACCCAAAGATTGCAAGTTTGAATCTCATCGCGGTCAAATTAAGTATTTTAGCAACTTTTTAACTATATACAACTTTTTAGCTCACTTAGCAACTACTTAGCATGTTAGCTAACCCTAACCCCAACCCCAACCATTTAACCTAACTCCTAAACTTAACCCTCACCCTGAAACCTATCCTAGCTAAAGTGAGCCACCAAGCTAGAATTTGTAACAGATCATGCGTTTTGAAAATTGATAACATATTATACGTTTTGCAAATTTGTAACATATTGTACATTTTGCAAATTCGTAACATATAATACGAATGTTAATTCATAACATATCATACAAAATGGGGGATTTACATCCACAACTTAACGCATACTATACTAAATGTATATATTTCTTTAACGAGTCGGACACGAAGGATTTACTTCAGACTCCCGACAAGGCCCAAATTCCCATAATTCGCATGAAGAAGAGACAGAGATATCGGGGACGTAGGTCGGGGAGCCTATACCATCAGTCCTATTAGCGAATGCGCAATCATTGGATAATACAAATAGATGAGCTCCGATCAAGACTATCCTACCATAAAACATAAAAAACTGTAATATCATATGTTTCACCGAGTTGTGGCTGAATGACGACATGGATAACATACAGCTGGCTGGGTTTTTGGTCCATCAGCAAGATAGAACAGCTACCTCCAGTAAGACAGGGAGTGACGGTCTGTGTCTATTTGTAAATAACAGCTGGTGCACGAAATCTAATATTAAGGAAGTCTCAAGGTTTTGTTCGGCTGAGGTAGAGTGTCTCATGATAAGCTGTAGACCACACTATTTACGTAGCTGTCTATTTACCACCACAACCCAATGCTGGCACTAAGACGGCATTGAACGAGCTATACAGCTCGAGCTGTACAAGCAAACAAGAAAAGGCTCATCCAGAGGCAGCGCTCCTAGTGGCCGGGGACTTCAATGCAAGGAAACTTAAATCAGGTTTTACATCATTTCTACCAGCATGTTACATGTGCAACCAGAGTAAAGAATCTCTAGACCACCTTTAGAGACTAGTACAAAGCTCTCCCTCGCCCTCCATTTGGCAAATCTGACCATAAATCTATCCTCCTGATTCATGCTTACAAGCACAAACTAAAGGAGGAAGTTCCAGTTACTCGCTCAATAAGGAAGTGGTCAGATGAAGCAGATGCTAAGCTACAGGACTGTTTTGCTAGGACAGACTGGAATATGTTCCGGGATTCTTCCGATGGCATTGAGGAATACAGCACATCAGTCGCTGGCTACATCAATAAGTTTATTGATGAAGTCATCTCAACAGTGACCGTCCGTACATACCCCAACCAGAAGCCATGGATTACAGGCAACATCCGCACTGAGCTAAAGGGTAGAGCGGGACTCTAACCCAGACGCTTAATAGAAATCCCGCTATACCCTTTGACAAACCATCAAACAGGCAAAGCATCAATACAGAACTAAGACTGAACTCTACTACACCGGCTCCGACGCTCGTCGGATGTGGCAGGGCTTGCAAACTATTACGGACTACAAAGGGAAGCACAGCCGTGAGCTGCCCTGTGACATGAGCCTACCAGACGAGCTACATAACTTCTATGCTTGCTTCGAGGCAAGCAACACTGAAGCACGCATGAGAGCATCAGATGTTCTGGACGACTGCGTGATCACGCTCTCTGTAGGCGATATGAGTAAGACCTTTAAACAGGTCAACAGACCTTTGTACTCCGAGCATGCGCTGACCAACTGACAAGTGTCTTCACTGACATTTTCATCCTGTGCCTGACCGAGTCTGTAACACCAACATGTTTCAAGCAGACCACCATAGTCCCTGTGCCCATAGACCCTGTGCCCTAGGCTGGTAAGGGCTCACATCAACACCATTGTCCCAGAAAACCTAGACCCACTCCAATTTGCATACTGCCCAAAAAGATCCACAGATGATGCCATTTCTATTGCACTCCACATTGCCCTTTTCCACCTGGACAATAGGAACAGCTATGTGAGAATGCTATTCATTAACTACAGCTCAGCGTTCAACACCGTAGTACCCTCAAACCTTGTCACTAATCTAAGGGTCCTGGGACTAAAAACCTCCCTCTGCAACTGGATCCTGGACTACAGGCTGCCCCCAGGTGGTAAGGGTAGGTAACAACACATCTGCCACGCTGATCCTCAACACGGGGGCCCATCAGGGGTGCATGCTCAGTCCCCTCCTGTACTCCCTGTTCACCTATTACTGCATGGCCAAGCAAGACTCCAACACCATCATTAAGTTTGCAGACGACACAACAGTGGTAGGCCTGATCACCGACAACGATGAGACAACCTATAGGGAGGAGGTCAGAGACCTGGCAGTGTGGTGCCAGGATAACAACCTCTCCCTCAACGTGATCAAGACAAAGGAGATGATTGTGGACTACAGGAAAAGGAGGACAGAGCATGTCCCCATTCTCATCAATGGGACTGTAGTGGAGCAGGTTGAGAGCTTCAAGTTCCTTGGTGTCCAAATCACCAACAAACTATCATGGTCTAAACACAGTAAGACAGTCGTGAAGAGGGAAAGACAACATCTATTCCCCCTCAGGACACTGAAAAGAGCATCCTGACTGGCTGCATCACTGCCTGGTATGGCAACTGCTCAGCATCCGACCGCAAGGCACCACAGAGGGTAATGCATACGGCCCAGTACATCACTGGGGCCAAGCTTCCTGCCATCCAGGACCTCTATACCAGACGGTGTCAGTGGAAGGCCCTAAAAATTGGTAAGGACTCCAGCCACCCTGTCATAGACTGTTCTCTCTGCTACCGCACGTCAAGCAGTACCGGAGCGCCAAGTCTAGATCCAAAATGCTTCTTAACAGCTTCTATGCCCAAGCCATAAGACTCCTGAACAGCTAATCAAATGGCTACCCAGACTATTTGCATTGCCCCCCCTCTTTTACGCTGCTGCTACTCTCTGTTTATTATCTATGCATAGTCACTTTAACTCTACCTACATGTACATATAACCGGTGCCTACGCACATTGACTCTGTACCGGTACCCCCTGTATATAGCCTCGCTATTGTTATTTTACTGCTGCTTTTGAATGATTTGTTACTTTTTTTTCTTCCATTTTTTACTTATCTATTTTTTACTTAACACTTGTTTTTCTTAAAAGTACATTGTTGGTTAAAGGATTGGAAGTAAGCATTTCACTGTAATGTCTACACCTGTTGTAATTCAGCGCATTTGACAAATACAATTTGATTTGATTACTCGGCTCTCAGCTGCGCAACATGCAGTAAGTCATTGTTTTGCAGGCTAGGAGTGTCCGTATAGCCTCTCCCTGCTAACTATTTGCTTCATTTAAACAACATTGCTCCATAATGTTACAGTATTAGCTAAACCAGTTCAGTTTACTAGTAGTATGCAAATGTTTCTTGGCACCGAAAGAAAGGAAAATGTTGTGAGTCTGGTAAAATAATCTGTAGTATTGTGTAGGCTGTAGCAATATTTTTTAAGTTAGCTATGATTTGAAGTAAGTTTATCTAGCTGTCTTATTTTGTATTTGTTCAATGCCTCAATTGATTTCAGAAGTTATATTGGATATACCGTATGGCTGTACAGATTCCTGGTTCGAATCAACCCAAGATCATGAACCCTAAAGATGGGACAGAGTGCATGACAAGGTGGCCCAGAGGAATCTAGCTGTTCTGAATGAAGACCTCTCGTGAGGTAAGTACACACACACATACAGTGCCTTGCGAAAGTATTCGGCCCCCTTGAACTTTGCGACCTTTTGCCACATTTCAGGCTTCAATCATAAAGATATAAAACTGTATTTTTTTGTGAAGAATCAACAACAAGTGGGACACAATCATGAAGTGGAACGACATTTATTGGATATTTCAAACTTTTTTAACAAATCAAAAACTGAAAAATTGGGCGTGCAAAATTATTCAGCCCCTTTACTTTCAGTGCAGCAAACTCTCTCCAGAAGTTCAGTGAGGATCTCTGAATGATCCAATGTTGACCTAAATGACTAATGATGATAAATACAATCCACCTGTGTGTAATCAAGTCTCCGTATAAATGCACCTGCACTGTGATAGTCTCAGAGGTCCGTTAAAAGCGCAGAGAGCATCACGAAGAACAAGTAACACACCAGGCAGGTCCGAGATACTGTTGTGAAGAAGTTTAAAGCCGGATTTGGATACAAAAAGATTTCCCAAGCTTTAAACATCCCAAGGAGCACTGTGCAAGCGATAATATTGAAATGGAAGGAGTATCAGACCACTGCAAATCTACCAAGACCTGGCCGTCCCTCTAAACTTTCAGCTCATACAAGGAGAAGACTGATCAGAGATGCAGCCAAGAGGCCCATGATCACTCTGGATGAACTGCAGAGATCTACAGCTGAGGTGGGAGACTCTGTCCATAGGACAACAATCAGTTGTATATTGCACAAATCTGGCCTTTATGGAAGAGTGGCAAGAAGAAAGCCATTTCTTAAAGATATCCATAAAAAGTGTTGTTTAAAGTTTGCCACAAGCCACCTGGGAGACACACCAAACATGTGGAAGAAGGTGCTCTGGTCAGATGAAACCAAAATTGAACTTTTTGGCAACAATGCAAAACGTTATGTTTGGCGTAAAAGCAACACAGCTCACACCCTGAACACACCATCCCCACTGTCAAACATGGTGGTGGCAGCATCATGGTTTGGGCCTGCTTTTCTTCAGCAGGGACAGGGAAGATGGTTAAAATTGATGGGAAGATGGATGGAGCCAAATACAGGACCATTCTGGAAGAAAACCTGATGGAGTCTGCAAAAGACCTGAGACTGGGACGGAGATTTGTCTTCCAACAAGACAATGATCCAAAACATAAAGCAAAATCTACAATGGAATGGTTCAAAAATAAACATATCCAGGTGTTAGAATGGCCAAGTCAAAGTCCAGACCTGAATCCAATCGAGAATCTGTGGAAAGAACTGAAAACTGCTGTTCACAAATGCTCTCCATCCAACCTCACTGAGCTCGAGCTGTTTTGCAAGGAGGAATGGGAAAAAATGTCAGTCTCTCGATGTGCAAAACTGATAGAGACATACCCCAAGCGACTTACAGCTGTAATCGCAGCAAAAGGTGGCGCTACAAAGTATTAACTTAAGGGGGCTGAATAATTTTGCACGCCCAATTTTTCAGTTTTTGATTTGTTAAAAAAGTTTGAAATATCCAATAAATGTCGCTCCACTTCATGATTGTGTCCCACTTGTTGTTGATTCTTCACAAAAAAATACAGTTTTATATCTTTATGTTTGAAGCCTGAAATGTGGCAAAAGATCGCAAAGTTCAAGGGGGCCGAATACTTTCGCAAGGCACTGTACACACACGCGATACCAGCTTGATATGTCCCTTGTCACCTATGTTTTTACCCAGAGAGTAACAGCTCTGGTGCTCTCTGTCTCATTCTATTATTTCTTGCTCTATGCTTGACCTAGGGTTTGAGAAGAGCTGACAAATCAGAACTGAGTAGGATTGTTAGTGAGCCCCATGAGGAGCACCTGATACTGCGCTGACTTCTCTGTCCTGGATGCTCTCCTGCCCAAACTGTCCCATTGTGTTTCCCTACCTCTGAACCCCCTTAACCCAAATAGAGTTGCCCCTGATCCTAGATCTATGATCAATCTCAATTTTAACTCCCTCTCTTTGTTGCTCTCTCCCCATTAAATTTGTGTTGCGATGAGGTTCTTATTTGGTTAACTGTTGTTACTTATATTGTCAATTGTGTTGTTTAATTCGTTTTTAATGTTGTTACCACTTTGAATAAATTTATTTTATGTATTGTTTTTCTTACATTTAGATTTCAGAGAGAATTTCAGTGTACATTTACAACAGTATCCTGGCACCAGAATTGCAAGCTTAATACTGTAATTATGCTTTGCAGCAGAGATGATGCAAAATATTTCACAGTACTATTTTCCTTACTGTAAAACATTACAGCATCCCTCTAAATTTACAGCAGGGATGCTGTAATATGTTTTACAATAAGGAAAATAGTACTGTAAAATATATTACAGCATCTCTGCTGTAAACAAAATTACAGTATTAAGCTTGCAACTCTGGTGGCAGTATAATGCTGTAGATTTACAGGGGAAAGTTTTATGGTGTAACTCTCAAATAAACCATGACCTGTAAATATGTAAAAAAAATATTTCACAAATATTGACCAATATACCATGGCTAAGGGCTGTTCTTATGCAAGATACATTGCGGATATTGACCATATACCACAAACCCCTGAGGTGCCTTATTGCTATTAAAAACTGGTTACCAACGTAAAGAGCAATACAAATAAATGTTTTGTCATACCCGTGGTATACAGTCTGATATACCACGTCTGTCAGCCAATCAGCATTCAGGGCTCAAATCACACAGTTATAAAAATAAATATATGATCTGTAAATATATTTAAAATAGCTCACACATAAAACTACAATTTGAACAAATATAGAAGGATTTGTGAGCAAATGTTCAGAAATCCCTGACATTTAAAACTGTGGAATGTGCATTTGCACGTTTAAAAAGTGCCTGTGGATCTGTATTCTGTGTTTACAGAATTCTTTGATTTTTACCCCCATCTGTCCATGTATTGTAATCCACAAATGTAGTTTCAGATGAGAGTCGGCTATCTCCATTCATTGGGATAATCTTTATGTCACGTGACGAAATTACATCACGACTGTGTACTTCTTGTCCTTAGCTAGAAGAAAGAACAGCTTCATAAAATGTGAGTACAACGTTTATTTATTCAACAAATTATGTTAAAATGTTCAACAAATGACTTTCGTATGAATATTACATTTGACCATTGGTGCATGCAATACCGAGTGTGTGTACCGGTAGCTAGTAGGCGATCTCGTCACCTGTTTAGACAAACCACCTAAATTAAATTTACTAGCAGTGGTTGAAAAAGTACCCAATTGTCATACTTAATTTAAAGTAAAGATACCTTAATAGAAATGAGTCAAGTAAAAGTCACCCAGTAAAATACTACTTGAGTAAAAGTATTCGGTTTTAAATATATATTTTTTTATTTTAATTTTACCTTTATTTAACTAGGCAAGTCAGTTAAGAACAAATTCTTATTTTCAATGACGTCATAGGAACAGTGCGTTAACTGCCTGCTCAGGGGCAGAACCACAGATTTGTACCTTGTCAGCTCGGGGATTTGAACTTGCAACCTTCCGGTTACTAGTCCATATACTTAAGATTCAAAAGTAAATGTAATTGCTAAAATATACTTATGTATCAAAAGTAAAAGTATAAATCATTTCAAATTCCTTTATCAATAAACGGCACCATTTTATTGTATACGCCAGAGGTATACTCCAACACTAATTTACAAATTAAGCATTTGTGTTTTTAGTGAGCCCATCAGATCAGAGGCAGTAGATATGACCAGGGATGTTCTCTTGATAAGTGTGTGAATTGGACCATTGTTCTGTGCTGCTAAGCATTCAAAATGTATCGAGTACTTTTGGGTGGCAGGGAAAATGTATGGAGTAAAAAGTACATTATTTTCTTTAGGAATGTAGTGAAGTAAAACTTATCGAGTACAGATACCCCAAAACACTACTTAAGTAGTACTTTAAATTATTTTTACTTAATTAGTTTACAACACAGCTTAATAGTTAATTGTTAATTCAGGAATGTGTCATTTTTGAAGAACAATTCAATAAAAAAAAATCTGAGTTGTGATCTGGCTAACAAGCTAAATTGAAATGTTGCAAATCCTATTTTCCAATCTGTTGTCTTTCAGGGACTTAACAGGGCAATTGATGCTTTGGCAGGACAAATCACTCTTTCCCGACTGGTGTGGAGGTATTAAGAAATTGTAACATTATCTGATTAGAAATGTTAGAAATTCAGCTACTGTTTTCTGCTCCGTGTAGGCTTGCTAGCTAGCCAAGTAATTTGTTGTGCATGCTTAGATAAATGTATTAATATGTTGTTTTCTAGTCAATACATGCATTCTGTGTCCGAGTACTGTCAGTTCAATACATCTCTGTGTTGTGTTGCATCAATGAGTTAAGGGGCTGGGCAATGTTGCCTGTTCAATAAAAGGCAAAGTTGTAAAAATGATTAACCTGACAATAACGCTTGAGCCGGCTGCTTTTGGACCCTACTGCAACTCCCCACTAGTCAATCTCCCATTTATTTCAGGCCCTTCCTTAGTTGCTTGATCTGACAGCTGACTCACCCAAGGACCCACTGCAGAGTTTCCCAAAAAACAGTCCTGGGGACCCAAAGGGGTGGACTTTTTTTTTGTTTTTTGTCCTAGCACGAATACACAGCTTATTCAGGTCAATTGATCAAATTGATTATTTTAATCAGCTGTCAAGACCAACCTGTACAAACACTCCTTTACCCCTAATGCCATTGCCGTTTGAATACAGGGAGAGGGAGGCAGGCAAGTCTGTCTGTCTAAACAGGAACTGGTATCATTGTCCTTGGTCATCATAACATGGTGATGCTGATGATTTTGCTCAGCATATTTTTGATGTGATTCGAGGATGTGTACAGTGCGCTTTGCTTGTTATGTAACTTTGTACTATTGCTCTTATTACAGATCCACAAGCACTTTTTGAATGGGCAAATACACTTTCCAAAGTTGTAAATGTTAGGGATTTCTGAATATTTGCATGCAAATATTTCTACATTTGTTCAAATTGTAGTTTTATTTGTAAACTGTATTGAATATATTTACAAATCATATTTATTTTTGATTTATGGTGAATATCTGTGAAATATTTATACATATTCACGGATTATGGTTTAATTTGTGAAATATATGATTTACATATTTCCGGACTATAGTTTTATTTTAATATATGCACACATCAAAGTTTTATTTGTGAGTTATGTTGAATATACGCACGGATCGTGGTAGACACATTTACAGAATAAAGAAAAATCTCTCTTCGTACGCAAATGGAACGAAACGGGACAGTTCGCGCAGGCGCGTTTCATTGTTTTGACTGAAAATGCCGTCGGTTTCGAAAACGGCGGCGAACGCTTCTCCTCAAACCGAGAAACCAACCCACTATACGTAAGTAAAGCAAACGTTAAATGGACAAAGACATATTCGTTAAAATACCGTGCTGCTTTTATGTACAGAATATTGTTTTATAGTTGGACTGCTTGATATTCCTTCACTCGTAGTGCAGTAAAACATGGTGCTTTTCCTTTTGTAAATTCTTCCCAATGCACGCAGTTAGCCTGGCGCTAACTTGCTAGCTACATATTCAAATTGATACAGTAACTGAATTTTAACAAATACATGTGTATAATTGTATTGTGTGACCATGAAAATGTTCCACATAAAAAATAGGCGTAACATTAAAAAGCGGAATTCGCAGGAACTTGGTTGGTGGTTAACGTTAGCTAGCCAGTCAGCGTGCTAGCGTGGACTGGGTAACGTTAGCGAAGTTGAATGGTTTGCCAGCCAGCAGTGGTATCCTTTTCCTCTTTCCACCTCGGCCTTATTTGCTGCCTGTATACGCATGTGTTTTGACGTACGTTCTGGTTGTTTGATAGAGTGCAACGCCGAACATCTTGCGTGGATTGTATGTGAATGGTCAAAGTAGATAGCTACTAGCTATCACTACCAAGTAGTTCTAGCAGTTCGATTGATTGTAAAATTCAGCTACATAGCTAGCTAGTGTCAATCAAATATTAGTTGTAGATGGTGTAAACGTGTATCTCCTTACCTTTAGCATAGATAGTGTTTACTTTAAATTTCAAATAGCGAAGCTGTAACATTTCTATCAAAGTTAATGCGATATTTCCCCTGAGCTTTGGACTCAATACTTTTTTTTTACACGATGTCTGGTGGTGTCTGTCATTAACACTGCCTTTGTCTTTCCATTTTGCAGATATTTGAAGGAGTTTAGGACCGAACAGTGCCCTCTCTTCCTGCAGCACAAGTGCACACAACATAGACCCTTTACATGTTTTCATTGGCATTTCCTCAACCAGAGGCGAAGACGACCGATTAGAAGAAGAGATGGAACTTTTAACTACAGCCCTGACGTTTATTGCACAAAATATGACGAGACTACGGGCATTTGCCCAGATGGAGAAGAGTAAGTGTGAAGCTTAATTTTTCCCGTGAATTATTATGTTCTGGTTAGATTGTTGATACCGTATCATGCTTATCAATATTGTTTTGTGGCTGTTGTTCATTCCGGTTGAGAATTCACTCAATGTGTGCAGGTTGCCAATTTAGTGAGCACACTTATAATGGTGTTGCTAATATTTTATGGATGTTGCATTGTTTCAGTAGGAAGTCAGATTCATGCGAATTCCTGAAGTGAAATATCCTTATTGCACAGAATTCAGCTCGCACCACGAGCTTGGTGATGACCTAGCTTGCACATGGTGTTGTTGACTTGTCTATTGTTCGAGCTAATGTCGATCCGCATGGCCTCGTATGGCCCCGGAGTGGGACGACAGCCGTTCTCAATAATGCGGAACCAACTGGATGATTTAACCACATTCATTGTCATTTCATGGATGTTTTTTTGTAATTCTCGCTGGACACGTCTGTTTTGAGCTGCAGAGTGGGGTTGAGCTTCTTCCTCCAGCTTACAAGGAAACGATGAACACACCCCCTGTTTTCTTGCTCGTGATTGAACCGCCTTTGCACATAGCCCTCTCCCATTGGTCGAGCAACCAATGTTTATTGTTCCTGGGTCCGTTGAAAATGAGGTCGCTTTGAACGAGTTCCTGCTTTGTATTTGTATCCTTAATGTTGTCACAAGTAGTTATACATGGACGTGTCTGGTTTTTACCACTTGTTCTGTATCATCATGTTCATTGAAACCTAAGTAGAAGAGGGATTTCCTAATTCAATTATCTGCTCAGCTTGCGCATAACTACTCTTTTGTGATAATTAATAGAGATGTACTGAGG
Source organism: Oncorhynchus mykiss (assembly GCF_057628025.1). NCBI lineage: Eukaryota > Metazoa > Chordata > Actinopteri > Salmoniformes > Salmonidae > Oncorhynchus > Oncorhynchus mykiss. Next base: position 49,278,124 of record NC_143034.1, read on the forward strand.
GGTAGAAATGGAGTATGTAAGTCTTTTATATATTCTTGCTCTATTGTTTAATGGCTACTGGAGCATTTTTAGGCCCAACCCTCAAAGCATCAGCTATTTTCACTTTTGTAACAAAATCAGAGGAACATATTTTGAATGTTTGGGGTATGCCACTTCAGCTCATTCTTAGAACTGTAGTTTTCACTACTGGTGTGACATCAATCTACTGAAAATGAAAATAACAAAGAATAGGCCTAAATGAGCCTACACATTTGTAAAGACACAACCATGATAATGGAAATAGATGTAGCCTAAAATATAATATAGCAAGTCACGTTGTGCGGATACAGTTGTCACTTGAGGTTACATATGAGAAGGCTTGTGGTGGTGTGGATAGACACCAAAGGAAGGATGAATACATTCATACATTAGCAGTTCATCTGCATCTACCTAAAATAAAAGCTACACTATTCAGTTCCCAGGTGTAACAAAGTCACAGGGTTATTGTAAAAAAACAGAATGCTACCCTGTAGTGAAGGGGGAACTTACATATCAGGATATTATTTGACTATATATCGTATTCACAATATCATAATATTATTTCTGCTCTAGTTGAGGATACCTGACCAAAACGCCAGTATTTTTCCTTCATAGAAAACAAGCTATTGTGTCTTTCAATAGGGAGCCAATCGCAATGCATATCGTATTGGCACCTAAGTATTGTGAAGTCCCAGGCATTTCCCAGGACTACTAACCGGTCCTGAGTAATACTACAAAATGCCCATACTTGGCCTACTGGAACAGACGTACTTGTTAGTATACTTACTGGCAGCGCTATCAGTTAAAGTAAAAATATGGGAATGTTAATATTGTATGTGTTGGTTGGGGATTTTTACAAGTCTCCCTACAAAATTAACATAATTAAAGGTTCACTGAAAGGAAGCTGGCTATACAGTTAATAACCTAGCCTATTTAATAAGACAGGATAGATGTTCTAGATTATATCTTGAGAAAGATGCTGTTCAACACTAAGAAGAACAGCTCTGAAACATGATATTCAAACCACTCCTATAATTTGGGCTTATTTGTGTCAGAGCACCATAAAGAAATTGAGTAACTTGAAACGTCTCACTCACTAGTTCAATGACAATCCTCAATGGCACATGTCTGGTTAAAGTGCTTTGGTCAGATCCACAGTTTAGTGATATGTAGAGGTAGCGACTAGATGCGATGTTAATAGTATTTGTGGCAAATATGTAGCATACTGAATACTTTTTTATAGAGGGGTTGGTTAATCATTGAGGTTGAGTTCCAGTTTACTATATCAGTGTGTTTGGAATTTCACTACAGTAAGTAAACAATGTTCCTCAATTCAACCAGCTGTCATATTGAAAGTTCTATACAATTTTTGAACTCTGCCTGAGAGCGAGCACTTGCACTCTCTATTCCTCATTCTACCAGAGCTGCTCTCTTCTCGTGACATCACATCCGTTGCCATGGTTACTGTTGCTGAGTCAGAAGCTTTTGCTGTATTTGAGAAATTGATTGGTTATCTAGCATTTTCAATGTGAATTTGAGCACATTAATAGCGATGTTGCTATTATTTCTGTTAAATTCCTCACCATACATCAAAGCCTGTGAGAGCGCTGTATCTATAAAAGGCGTTGCATTCCTCTGACTCCCACTGTGGGCATTGGCTACATTTTTGTTGGTCTGATGTGCATATTAAGCATCAAGATGAACGGTTGCCACTAATACAGGGAGGAAGACAGATGTAACTCATTCCTTTAGCCTCGGTCTGTTTCCTTTCAATTAAAATCTGTGGACTGACTTCTTAGGATAAGCACAGCATAGAATTCTAGAAACATAGGATAGACTAATTTTATGCAGATTGTATCTCTGTCACATCAAATCCTGATCATTTTAATGAGGAAGTCTGCATTTGTCTAATCATCGTTTCCTTTCCTGTCTAGCTGTCCTTACTTGCACCGGACCACTGGTGACACAGAGCGGAAGTACCATCTTCGCTATTACAAGACTGGTACCTGTATCCATGAAACTGATGCCCGCGGGCACTGCGTGAAGAACGGCCTACACTGCGCCTTTGCCCATGGCCCACATGATCTCCGCCCCCCGGTCTACGATATCAGGTGACCTATCATGCCTTTAGTAATCACTCTGTTCTCAAGGTGTCATACCTTCACGAACATGTGAATAGGCTTGTTAAGCCAGTTAGCTGAGTACACAATGATAAATATTGCAAGGCCTGACCATGCACTAACAAAATGTACTAACTGATTCCATTCGTAAATCATAGTTTTAATGAAATTCTAAAATTTACCCGTAGACCATATTTTTGAAGCTGGCTGTCAACCCCTTCTCTACCATTGTTAGTGTTACTTTGATTCGACATGTTAGGCCTAGCTGTCTCTGCAGAAGTGAGTCTGTATCCACTCCAGTACATGCCCATACATGGAAGTGGGAGAATGAAGCGTGTTAATCTATTTTCTTAGCTCAATTAGTCTCCCTGATGCCTCTCGAACTGGCTGGGGCTAAGAGCAGATGAAAGCACAATTTTCTCTTCATAGACATCAGTCATAGTGTACTTATTGCCAGGGTTGATGTTGGTTTTGTTGAGTACCAATACTGTGCAAACAATGAAAGTGTTAAATGATGGTGTTTTCTTTAATGGGATGAAAGATTCAGTGGTATATTTGAAGTAATAACCCCACATATCTCAGAGATGGATACAAAAACTAGGCCCATATCTGTAATGCAAGCAATGGACTTAAGTTTAACAATAACATACATTTGCCCCTTTACTATGAACCATGTGTTCACATTTTAAATTCCTGTCACTAGAAAATAGCAATACCCTGTCGAACGTTCGATGAATGACGTCACATTAAGGAATGGGAGCTTGAAATAATTCAACAAAAACAACAATTAAATGTGGTATCAGCGTTGCCTAGCAACTGAGCAGAACAAGTCTGTAAGAGCAAGGCATTGCCTGAATATTCTACATTTTGTCTCTTCCTCTTTTTCTTTGTTTTGTGTAGTAGCTCTCTCACTGATCTTCTTCATGTGCACAGAGAGATCCAGGCACAGGAAGCCCTCCAGAATGGCCAGTTGGGATCTGGAGAAGGTATCCCTGATCTACAGCCTGGTGTACTGGCCAGCCAAGCCATGATAGAGAAGACTCTTACAGAGGACCCCCGGTGGCAGGGTGAGCAGCAGACACATTGATTCTGGTGTCGGTGTTACCCAGTGCCATCATTTTTCTATTGATTGGATTTCCTTGACCTGTTGTGTTATATTTTGGCATTTGGTCAATACCAGAATGTCTTACAATGAGTGGGTTTATATGCACATTAATAAATCAATATAAAACTGATTATGGCAGAAGGCAGAGTATGGCATTAGTCATATTAACACCTTACTCTGCTTATCTTAATTGGTGTAAGATCATAATGGTTGTAAGCATACGCCGATTAAAACATCTGGTTTTCAGGACAATCTTTCTCATTATTAGGGCATCAGAGTTCAGAGGTGTGCATGAGCTTCCTCTTGTGCGAGTGAAGTGAGTTTGGAAAAACTGAAGTATGCATATTAGAAATAGTTTTCACATACGAACTTTGTCTAAGATTCCAAATGTTTTCGCAAAAATAACATGGTCGCTGTGGTTTATTTTCATTAGCGTATTATTATATCTTTTTTATGCATTCATCAAAGTCCCGTCAGGTAGCCTGATTTCAGATGGCCATGTAAACAGGATTATTAGGGGACTCGTTCTTGAAAAGCATGTAAAAGTTTGAAGTCAAACGATTATATTAATCTGACTATCCACAATAATCATTTTGTGTGCATACAACAAACTCATTGTGTGCTTTCCTTCCAGACACCAATTTTGTTTTAGCGAACTACAAAACAGAGCAGTGCACCAAGCCTCCACGACTATGCAGACAGGGCTATGCCTGCCCTCACTACCACAATAGTAGAGACAGAAGACGAAATCCACGCAAGTTCAAATACAGGTAGGCGATTAGGACTGTCAAACGACAGAGTATGCCTTTTGACAGCTGTGTAATATTTCTGTAATATGTAGTTAACCCTTTTTAAATGATGTGTCAGGTCAACTCCGTGTCCCAATGTGAAACATGGGGATGAGTGGGGAGAGCCATCGAAGTGTGACAGCGGAGACAGCTGTCAATACTGTCACTCACGCACTGAACAGCAGTTCCACCCAGAGGTAAGTGGGACATTGGAGACTTTATAAACGCTTAGCACATTGTCTCTTGCAATGGGGAATCTGTCAAACCTTAATTTGGGAAAATGCCACACAGTTATGAGCAGAGAACCTGTCTTTCTCACTTCAGATCTACAAATCCACCAAATGCAATGACATGAGGCAAACTGGTTATTGTCCTAGAGGGCCGTTCTGTGCGTTTGCGCATGTAGAAAGTAAGTGAAGCGCCTCAAAATAAGTCACCGCTGTCTTGCTTGTTGGCAACCTTTCAAAGATAAAACCTTCTGTCTGTGATTGTGTACTTTTTCAGGAATTCCCTCCACGGAAGAGACCATGAACTCGTTGCTAACAGCGATGCAGTCGGGTTCCCAGGCCAAGCTGGGCTCTCAGCAGTATTCAGATTGTCCGGTCAGCGAGTGGGGTAGCAGTGCACACTCCATCAGCAGCATCAACAACGGCCAAGTGGGGAATGTATGTGATCTGATTACTACTCCCTCTATGCTTCTCTCCACTGTCTTTTACAAAGGCATCTGTTTGTATGAAAAACATGCTGTCTATAGATTAGACCCTGAATAGATATTTCAACTGTTAACTTTCCTTATGTCACACCTTTGTGTTGTATATTCTTGTAATTTTCTGTTCTTGCCTTCTATTTAACTAGTTTGTAACATCATTTTGTTTCTGGTAGTACTAGTGCACCAAGAAACACAGTGTAATTCAAATTAATATAGGATTCAACAGAAACCAAACCTTAACAATTCAGTGTCATTTTCTCTCTCTGAAGCCAATATTCCATCTAAACATCTTCAGTTATCATCTGGCCTCGTTAGGAAAGCTGGGCTTGTTTGGCTGGCTCTAAAACCCTATTAAGTCCATGTGTACTTCTCTCCCTCAGGTTTCATATTCTAATAGTCCGACTGTAACGCCAAGCTCAGGAAGCAACAGTTCATTGTCCCCAATCGGACCCATCGGCAGGTCCAAATGCTTAACTAATGGTAGCTTATGTTCAGAGTCCACCACGTCAAGTGTGTCATCTCTGACGTCTAACTATCCCAAAGCGCCGGGCTTTGAACGCGAGGATCAGGTACTACAATAAGACTGCTCTCTCTCTTTCCCCGTCCTTACGGGAAGACCCCTGTACTCAGCTTAGTGTAGGGCCTGACCCACTGCTATAAACACGTCGGTCATAGTTTCCATTCTTTTGATTCAGAATTTTGATTTATTTCCATATTAAAATATTTGTCAGTCACTTTTTTTATGTTATGTCATTTTCTTTAAATGTGTGATGACTTGGTGAATACTGAAATTAACAACCAAGGCAAAATAAATAATAGTTTACCCGTTCCAGGTCAAATTCAGTGTTGTGCTTAACATTTTTATGAACGTAGATTAGACATTTTGTTTGGATATGGAACTTGTGTTCATGTTATCTATTAGTTATAAAATAAATGTCTGCTTATTTAGTCTTAGACTGTCTTAATGGATTGTGGTGATAACATTAGGCAATTTCTCTCTTTTGATAGGGCTGCAGATGACTGATTTATTAACTGAATTTTCTTCACTTTTAAGAAACATGTTGGCTTTCGAAGACCCAGCCAATTGCTGGGTTTAAGTGTTGGGTCATGTGAATGTGCTGTCTGTTTTCAGATAAAGAACTATAAGGGACATAGTGATCAAAAGATGATGGACCAAGACAAGCAGGTGAATAACTAAAGCGTTTGCCACTGCCTTTGTATTCCTATAAGCTAGTTCCCCCTAATATTAATTTACCACCGGTCCAAAAAACATGATTTTATAGAGAATAATTTTAAGTGCAAACTGAAATGACTAAAACCAGATATAAAGTATGTAGAAAAGATAATGGCGCTATATATATATATATATTTTAAACAAATTCATCTTTGAGAACTACCAATCACCAAAAAACTATACAGTCAGGGAGAATCTAAAATTCCAAAAATGGCATGGGACCCCCATTGATATGTTAATGTTTGAGTCCCTGATAGCATAAGCCATGGCAAAATGTGTAGAATTGCAGGAACTTAGATTTAAAACTGCAATTTTGCCGCCTCTGCTGAAAAATATCATAGGGGAAACACTGCTAGTGATATGTAGAACAATTTATATTTAAAGGTATTCATGTAGAGGCAAAAGGGTTTTGCTGTTATAATTTCAGTCATTGGGATCCGTCCAATCGACTTGATTTAAAAACAGCCTATTCATGGTCTCCCATCTAAAGCATATGTCCAGGCACGGTATCTGTGGCTTGTCTTACTTCTTAACCAAGCACCAATGTAGTAAAGCTAACTATTGCTCAAATTGACACTATTAATGAAACAATGCCTTACTATGTACGCCTCTTTTACAGACACACAATAGTGTATTCTCTGGGATGAACCCTCTGGCATCCAGCATAACCTCCAGTATAGAATCTAGCCTGGCCTCCAGTATTGGATCAGATAGTTCCTCACCCACCACCTTATCAACAATGAATGCAAAAGCAACCCCATTCTATCCTGGGAGCAATACTGTGGAGTCAGTTATAGGTAAGTGTACTTATTGTACAAACTTGTTTGAGGGGTGAATGTGCCTCTTCATACAAGGAATACTTATTGTTCTAGAAAAATAAAAAAAAGACTTGCCTTTTCTTTCAGGTTCTGCTCTTGACCTGAATTTTTGTGACATCAATGTTGCTTCTCTTGATAAAGAGTTTGAGGAGCAAGAAAACAACAGTCTTGGTTTAAGTAAGCAAACCTGGTTTGAAACATTGAACACAATTAACTTAACAGTCTGTTCTGCATTTTTAAATTGCGAAATTGATTTTCACTTCCTGTTGCCCTCTAGGTCAAAGGATGCTGGGAGGATCCGCTCCGGTTAACATTCCTGGCTCCCTTGCACGGTCTTCTTCATTGAATTCCAACTCCTCGCTCTCTGCATCCCCTCTGAGCTCCCTCTCTCAGTGCCTGTTGTCAGGAATGGCTCCACAGCAGACTCAGCCTCAGGGCCTGCTAACCAAACCTGAGCATGGCCTTCTGGGAACACCTACCTCCTCTCAGAACTCTCTGGGTAAGTTAACAATAGAATATGTACTAGCAATCTTGACAAACATGCAAGAGTAAGCATTATTCGTTTACCTTTGTGGCATCATCAACCATTCATAAATACATCACTATCGTTTTTTTTGTTGTTGTGCTTTGACATGAAACAATTGTCCTGATCCTACCTTGTAGGTTTGAATGGGGGAGCTAGCAGCATATGGGACTTTGTGAGTGGCAACTTCTCTCCCAGCCCATCACCAGTGTTCAGCAGCCTGGGCTCCACCACTGTGAGCAGCAGCGCTGACCTGAACCGGCTCTTCAGGGAGCTGGATGAGGCAAATAGGAAGATCAAGCAATGGGAAGACGCGTGGCACCAGGTCAAGCAGGTCAGTCACTAGTCCCATGCAAGAACTATGACATGAACTAAAGGCACTGCCTCAGTAAGCAATACATCCTGACCCATGTTAAACTAATTTATATATTTGACATGTCTGTCTGTTCCAGGCATGCGAGGCCTGGCAGAAAGATTCCCATGATGCAAAAGAACAAGCAAAGTCGGCCGAGGTGGAGCGGCAGCTGGCAGAGCAGAAGCGAGAGGACACGGAGCGCAAGCTGAAGGAGCTCCAGGGGGACTTTGACGTGCTGTGTCGCTCCCCTGGCACACCCCTGCTTAGAAGCTATGGAGACCTGGACCAGCTCCCTCTACCAAAGCTCCACTCCATCCAGAGCCAGCTGCGCACTGACCTAGACCTTATAGACGGGGTAAGAAAGGCCAGATACTAAACACATTCTTATTTATAGTGATCAGGATATACATTATGGCAGACTATTTAGCCTAGTGAAGCATATTTCTTTTAAGATCTTGCTTGGAATCATTGTATTGTTATTTTGTTGCGAGTAGTTTCTGATACAACCTCTTCTCTTCCCAACACAGGTAATATATCAGCTTCAGTCAAAGAAATGTATAGTTTGCCAAACGCATGATCGTTGCATAGTCCTGCAGCCTTGCCAACATTATGTACTTTGTAAGAACTGTGCACCTAGTAAATCAGAATGTCCATACTGTAAGACAAAAATATTGAAGTGGTGATGTACAATTATTCAAGGTACTACTTAAGGAATTTGCCCTTTGAAGAACTACTAATACATATAGTATGCTTACATTTTCTAAATAGCATTTTGTGTTTCAGTATTCATATAGTAATTCAATGAATAGTTTAATTTGAACTACATAAATGGTGTTAAATGTAGTATGTTACTTTGTATTGTAATGGATCACTTACATTTTCCAAAAAGTTTGGGCATCCATAGTTCAAGTAGGCCTAATTTGACTTTATCACGGAAACACATCAGTCAAACATTATTATTATTATTATTATTAGTATTGCAACCATCTTTGTGAAGATTGATTTCTCTTAAAGCACTTTGTTGACCTGGGAATTTGTTAAAGGGTATTTTAGAAATTAGCTTTGAGCTGTTTTTGTTTCTTAGATTTACATATTATTTTTCTTAATATGCTAATGTATCGAGCTTTTGTGTGTACTGTGAAACATACTAGAATATTTCATGTTTCCTATTGTTAAATCATGGTATAGTTCTATATATCTTGTTAGTTTTCATAGAAAAGTGCTAAACTATAGTTTCTACTTTTCATTCTTTAATTTACACATTTCCATCAAATAAGTACACACATTTGAATGCATTTTAGGCATAACCAGCAGCTGTAATGTCAGTAAGGCACATTTATGCTAAAGCAGTTAGGAAATCAATTGTCTTTTAATGATTTACTGAATTGTTCATTATGTAGTTGTTAGAGGAGCATGTCTTGATGTACATAAGTCTGACACAGTGAATTTGATCGGATTCCTACTAGCTCTCAAACATGTCTAGAACATATCTGATACTTGGCCTCTATTTTAGTCTCAAGTGCCTTGCCTTAAATGATAACCATGAGCATCGATGCTTAGAGGATTGTTGTAAAAGCAGACACAGGTAGTCAAAGCTTCTGCACACATTTCTGCATCATATGTATATGCCATAGTGTATTGTCCAATCCTATGTCAAATTATTTCCTCAGATTATAGTTGTATGAAGATATAAATCTTGTCAGTGCCTGTGTCCTGACTTCACGCTTACAATATATTTTCCTTGTCTAAACAGGCAATGGTGCTTTGATTTAAATCTTTGATTTAGTGGTTGGGAGTATGCAAGCAAGGAAACAACTCTGGTCTTGTTTGTAAACAAGATAAAAACAGGCTCTGCTATACATTTTAGACTGGTGTTTGTAAGATGCATCAATGGTGTTGAACCTGTAAGTTGTGTTTTGAAATACGACAGTGTAATGTGCTTAGCTAGGTTAATCTAATTGACATGACCTTCTACTGTGTTCAAAATGTATTTTCCCTCACTCTATATCTTGGTCCTTTTAATATTTACAGCAATTAGTATGTTCAGTAGAAAACCATATTCCCAGGTACACGATTTGTAACTTAGTTATACAAATTGAGAAATAAAATTGTTTACATTTACATGGATGGTAATTCAGAAACTCAGAAAAACAAAACGTGTGTTTATCCTAAAATAAAAGGTATTGTGTTCCATCATGTTAAAATGGCAGGCGAAACAATTTTATTGCATGTCTTATACGCGTCATACGTTAACCAGCTACAAATCTAGATCACTGCCAGATATATTTGTATTGTGAGTCTAGCATACTGTAGAGTCGATCACTCCACTTTTGCAAGCTTTGCCGCTGCTGAGAGAAAGAAGTATACATGTAGTTGTAATGCATTTACATTCTTGAATGTTATTGTGCATACACAGTTCAGATTTCAGACATCAGAAGCCTAAATTGTCACCCGTTAAGCAGTAACACGTTTTACTTAATATATATCAAAATGGTATCATAACAATTGTTACCTAACATTCAGAGACCTATGTCATGGAGTCTAACATTTGGTATACCAAGTTTAACTTCTATAATGTTATAGTTCAAGTAAAGTACCACTTAAACAAAGACTCGTTTGATTAAATTGTGTGAATTATTTTTTTAGTCAGTCACACGTTCGGGTACTTTTGTGAATCTTCGAAAACATTGTTACAGGCCAATCAATGTACTGCTGTAGAATGTCTCAATTCTTAAATTCGTTGTTGGAGAATCCTAATAAAGCTACAGTAAATGCTCACCCCAATTTATAATATACCACAGGTTATTTTTCCTGTGATGCCAACTAAGTTAATGTGGACTTGACTCAAATGAACCAAAGTGGTGTTGTAGTTTGTTCTTGTAGTTACATTTAAAATATGTATTGAAATGTATAATTAGAATAACATTCTCTTCAATGGTTCAATGACAGAGAACTATGCCAACTGCTTTTGCTGACAATAGCAATGGACTTGAAGCCCATTTGTAGTTTTACCAAAGATCTTTATTGCTATTGTTTCCTTTTTTATTTTTATAACTTCATTTCAGTATTCTAAGCAAATCGTTAAAAACCTGATTTGAAACAAACCAAACCTAACACCTTATGTAGATTGGTGTGTATTTACAGAAACTAATGGCATCCTCTTTTTGTAAAACAAATGACTGTGGTTAGCAGCATACACAATTCTAGTTGTCTACAAGTTAGTGACGTGTTAATATTCTTAAGTGGCCATATAGACGAGTACCAGTGGAGGCTGCTGAGGGGAGGACGGCTCATAATAATGTCTGGAACGGTGCAAATGGTATTTGATACCATTCCGCTCCAGCCAATACCACGAGCCCGTCCTCCCCAATTAAGGTGCCACCAACTTCCTGTGATGAGTACTATTTTGAAGTATGTTGTTCACTTTACAGCTAAAATCTCTTAATCAGTTTTAAATATTGATGGTTGTGAACTACTTGTATGCTGTCAGGAGTATAGAGTACACTTTGACTGTAATGTGCTTTCTTTCATTTTCACTTGACTGGTGTTTTCTTCATTTTAATTCACAATTTACTGCAGTCATTGGAAAGATGGCGATAGTGTATCATTTGTTTATTGGTTAGATATGAGTGAGTCATTGACGGGTGAAATGACAACTTGATTTATTTAAACCAGCATCAATGGCAGATACAGACGTGAGTAAGTTTAAGGAGCAAGTCTTATCACTAATTTGTTCTTGGTCCTTAACCCTTCTTCAATGTGGCATACTAAGTATACATCTCCCTTTTACACTGAATAAAACTTAAGCTCATATTTTATAAATATGGCTCTAAATCATTCAATGTTATGGCCATATTAAACTAATGTTCTTTTTACTATGGACCAATTTTTTTTTTTTTTATAAATCGGTGCCTTATGTTACATTTTAACTGGCATTTAAAGAGTATTGCTCTTAATGAGGGGTGACTTCATTGAGGGTAAATTGTTATATTACAGTAAAACGGAAAAATAATCCAAATTCTAGTGCCTTTAGATAATTGTATGTACCATACTCTCCCCAATTAAAATCTGTGGTGGATACCACTCAGATGATTAGCTTTTTCGATATCACTTGAGTGGTAAAATTTGCTTTGTCGCTCAGAAAAGTGATTAATTCTATGTGAAGAGCTAGCATTCGTAAGTGATCAGAGAAGGGCCGTTTTGAACCAGACTGCATGTTTCGTGAGGGAGGCTTAGGGCAACCTTAGAATGATGAATACTGCTTCTTCATCTCAGTCTGTATTTGCCATATCACTCTTCATAACATGCCACAATACCTACCACCAATAAATACTGGACTCAACTTTATTGGCACAAGAAAAAACAGACAATTACTGTTAAAGAAAAGCACCAAGTACGACTCTGTTTTGTAAATTAAATGTAATTGAGATGTAACAATGCTCTGCAGTGGATTAGCATAATCTATTTTGCATTCTTGTAAAGTGTTTGTTTCTTTGTTTTATTAAATATTGTGATCATGGAACCTGAAGATTTTATGCAATCTTGCACATACATAAATGTATGATGCTGTTCCAATTTAGTATGGAGAGAAAAATGCATATTGCAGCATAGAATTTTTGTAAAAACATTTAATTGTTCCCAATAGTTAATTTCAAAATGTTCATTTAAAATAGAAACCCTGAAATATTGAATGTACCGTTCTAAATTAGATATTTAATAGGTCACTGGAATAATATGGAGAGCAGTTCATCCGTTAGCTATGATGTAGCATCTAGTTTTGTGAATTGCTATACAATGAAATAAATGTAAGACTTAAACACATGCCGTTTTCCGGTCTCTGTATTTATCAGTGTAATGATTAAGGGGAGGGGGGGAATACATTTTATTTTCTCAGGGTTTTGGTGGACTGTAGGATAAAAGGTTCTTAAATTGTGAACTGTAGTTCGTAGATGTATTTGCGCTGATGTCGATGGAAGTAGACATTTGTATTACGAATGAGAAACATGTCCCTTTGTTACAATAAAGTATGGACAAATAGGACATTGTATATTGAATTAGTATTCAACTACCCCATAGAAATTATCAATGGGAGTTCCCCTGTGTTAAAGTTCATCCTCTTTATGGCATCAAAGAAAGGCTGGATTTGGCATTTTACTCAATTAAGTAGGAGGTATTGAATCTTTTGCTTGCAGAGTATCATTAACTTGTTCAATTGTACTGCAACATTATGCAATGGTTTACAGAATTCACAATTTGTATCTTGGGAATTAAAACCATTTTTGATCTTAAATGTGTTGTATTTGTTTCATGGATTTAAAACAAGGTAGTAATGAAGGTATGTACTTCTAGATCACTAAACTCCCAACGACGAATTCCCCTTGACAAATGTAGTCTTGCAATAACTGAAACATGAACCAGCATTTATTTTCTTAACATGAAAATACCATCATTTTTACTTTTTAGGTGGGGGTTATATAAGGTTTCTTACCACTACCAATTAAATCAATATTTTCTTTATACAGTATTGGTACAGAATTCCAGAAAATAGGTTGGCCCTCTTGGTAATGCTCTATAGCATTAAGGTTCACTCAGATTGCTGTGGTACAATGGCATGATGACTATCAGGAGACAGGACATCAAATAGATAGCACAGAAGCTGCAATGCCTAGAGCCAAAACAGACAAGAGATGTTCTCAGACATGCTTGTTATCAATGGTGATTTCTTCATAGACATTCACTCACAATCTGTTTTATTGAGGTCAGTTGATCCTGTTAACTAAACATAAGGGTCCATTTTGCCATTATTTGGTACTACAACACAATGTTTCCGCAGTTAGAACAAGCTTACTTTTTTTTCAGTGCTGGGATATATCAGCATTTTCCCCACTTTGGCAAGGTTAGACCTCTCTCTGTAAATACTATAGTAAAAAATAAATAAACCATAGATTAATATGCTATGCATTCCATTATGATGCAAAGAAGAAAATGCAAAACACTAACTGGTACATGTTTTTGAGTAGCCCATTTCCTTACCTTTCAAGCATGGAGTCAAAGCAGGTCACAGCGTTATCCTTCTGTAGAACAACGATAAGACAAGGGCCCTCGGGTAGAGAACAAATCTAGAGAGGAGAGTCAATGCCACAGGCAGAGTGTTACAGTGAGTGACCACTGCATGCTGCTATTGCGCAACTCCTACATGGCAGATACCTACTCCTCACCTTCCCATCCCTCTCAGAGGGTAGCACCAGTGTCTCAGCTATGTGACATCGCTGGGTCTCGTCCAGGACAGTCATCCTCCCGGCCACCAGGTGGCAGCCTGTCCTCAGCAGCTGCTCAAGCAGGTCCAGGTGGATGGGGGCTGGGCCCAGTACACTGGTGGGCAGCAGCAGGCAGGTGGTTTGGCAGAGAGCACTGCGGACCAAGAGCCCTGCTGCCACCCACACACAAACAGCCACGTTTACAAAGTTCAACTGCTGTTGATACCGCATCAACTAAACACAACAATTGCCCCAGACCAATCATAGGCAACGTCCCAATAAAAAGTCAATGATTAAGGGACCTGTTTTGTATCCACATACAAGTAGTAAATAAGAAATTCAACAACAAAGACACAGCTAGGCTAAAACATTCAAAACTAGACCTCACCTCCATTCAGTCCAGACGCCATAAGGTGTGATAAAGATGGCTTGTTCGCAGCAGCAAGAGTGTGGCTCTGTTCACGAGCCAGACAAGCCAAATGGTCTGAGTGTACACTGGGTATCTGTGATACAGAACAGTGAGTGACAGACACAAAATGTGTTCCTTATTTAAACACAGGGCATATGAGACGGCTATACATCTTGGAATAGTAAATCATGTCTATTGTAGCACTGTGTGATGTACCTGCTCCTGTCTCATGGTGTTGGTCTCTGTGCAGCATAGGCCCTGAGGGAACAGCCTCTTCACATCCTGAACAGCTCTCTGATAGCTCCTCGATCCTACAACATAGTATTATATCATTCATCATGAGCTACTAACATTACATCTGAAACATTAAAGCCTTGTTCCAAAGCCAGTCTCAGCCACTCTGTAACTGATTGATCTATGTTGTCTGGCAGGGCCTGGAAGGTGGCCCAGTATGGTGCAGGGGCGAAGGCCACTGACTGACCATAGATGCCGCTGTGTAGCTGGTCCGAACTGTAATCGGCCCTCCAGAGGAATTGGTCCTGAGCGCGGGCCTGGGCAGGGTCCTCAGGTCCCAGCACGTCCAGTAGCCTCTTCACAGCATTCTCCCTCTGTAGGCACAGAGCCAGGGAAGGCCCAGAGCTCAAGTACTGGACATGGGCTTCTACAGCAGAGGGGTCCTAAGGGGAAAACACAAGAGGAAAAAAACACAAGAGGAGCCAATGCATTAAAAACAATATAACAATCTGTCCACTGGCCTGGTTTAGGTAGGTAGGAATATGTGAGTTGCCTGATGCTCTGCAGCAGACGCCAGTGACACAGCTGTGCTATTGTCCAGAACCAGCACATGCAGGCCCACCACAGTGAAGCCACTCCGCTGGACTTTGCTGAGGATTTTCCCCAGAGCATGGCCCCACACTCCAGGCTTGAACAGACACAGTGTGACCAGCGGCTGGGGACCTGATGGAAACAGACAAGAGTGGCAAACAGGGTGTTTACACATTTTCAACTTTTGTACATATTTGTAACCATTGTTGAAGTAATCGACTTTGCAAGTAACCAATGTTTAATAAAACATCCTACATTACATCATGCTATTTAAAAGGTCAAAGTTCATCCAAATAAACCCGTTTCCAAACTCACCCTGCACCATGCAGTTAAACAATGACTCACACTGGGAACCTGTAAGAAATATTAAACAAGTCAGAAGGGAGGCGGGTGAGAGAGTCGATTGAATGTGCTGATGACCCGGTGACACATACCAGCTACATTAATGCGAGGTGGGGGTAGGAACTTCAGTAATGGGCGCACACTGTGATCTGAAGATGAGAGAAAATCCACATAGCTATCCTTGACATGATTGCCCCAGATATAGGGTACAGTGAAATAGTACCTAGCTTGCACTGACTAGTTTTTACCAGGGATCATGTCTCCCAGGGAGAAGAAGAGGGACGCTTGTCTGAAGGCCAGTTCAGGAGTGGGAGACAACAGTATGTTCAGGTTCCCGGGGTAGTCCCGTGGCAGGAGCCGCCGTAGCGTGGCGAAGGCGTCCACCCTCCTCAGAGCACACACCAGGGCAGGGGAGGAGGCCAGGCCCACCAGGCTGCTCTGCCACAGCCGGTCTCCTACCTCATAGGGGCTCACCTCCCGCGCCTGCTGCCGGGACAATGTAGGCAGCCATTTCAGGGCCAGCAGCTCGAATCCATCCTCCACGACATCGCCTGACGGAGAAACAGGGTAGATAGGAGAGAAACGTAGGGCAAGGTTAGGTAGGTGAGGAGTTCAGTGCTACAGCTGAATTGCAAGTACAATATCGGTATTATGAATAACATTATGCATTTTAAATATATTTCATTACATAGGCTGTGTTGTGGGAATGGTTAATGTGGGGTAAAGTACCTGTTGTGTCCCCTGTCCAGAGCCTGTGTAGCAGGCTCAGGCCCTGACTGATGTCCCTTCCAGACAGCGTAAGCACCACCACCTGCTCCAGCTCTGGGTTGGATGGACACCTGTGATTGGACAGCACCACATTGCAGGGGTTGGGTACGGCCCACATTCGCCCACCTGAGAACCAAGCATGAACATAAACTCAATTAAACCAGGAAGCCAGGGAGGGGGTCATCATTGACAGACTGTGTTAACTCTTCCCTTACCAAAGCTATGGAGCAGGCTCTCTCTGTAGGGCAACATGTGAAAGCAGCTGCTCGGGTCCAGCTTTCCTTCATCTGACAGTCTGATGTGGATACATCCCAACAACCTCTGCTTCTCGAACTCTTTCATAAGGGCTGAGAAAAAGAGGAATCAGTGTCAATAAACTGAACATTGATGTCACGAGCTCAAATGCCTCTACAGTACCTATCAGCATCAAATGGGATACATGTTCTTTATACACTGACTGTACAAAACATTACGAACACCTGCTCTTTCCATGACATAGACTGTGACCAGGTGAATCCAGGTGAAAGCTATGATCTCTTATTGATGTCACCTGTTGAATCTACTTCAATCAGTGTAGATGAAGGTGTATTTTTTTTTTCCACCTTTATTTAACCAGGTAGGCTAGTTGAGAACAAGTTCTCATTTACAACTGCGACCTGGCCAAGGTAAAGCATAGCAGTGTGAACAGACAACACAATGTTACACATTAACAAGTCAATAACACAGTAGAAAAAAAAGAGAGTCTATATACATTGTGTGCAAAAGGCAAGAGGAGGTAGGAGAACAATTACAATTTTGCAGATTAACACTGGAGTGATAAATGATCAGATGGTCATGTACAGGTGGAGATACTGGTGTGCAAAAGAGCAGAAAAGTAAATAAATATAAACAGTATGGGGATGAGGTAGGTAAATTGGGTGGGCTATTTACCGATAGACTATGTACAGCTGCAGCGATCGGTTAGCTGCTCAGATAGCAGATGTTTGAAGTTGGTGAGGGAGATAAAAGTCTCCAACTTCAGCGATTTTTGCAATTCGTTCCAGTCACAGGCAGCAGAGAACTGGAACGAAAGGCGGCCAAATGAGGTGTTGGCTTTAGGGATGATCAGTGAGCTACACCTGCTGGAGCGCGTGCTACGGGTGGGTGTTGCCATCGTGACCAGTGAACTGAGAAAAGGCGGAGCTTTACCTAGCATGGACTTGTAGATGACCTGGAGCCAGTGGGTCTGGCGACGAATATGTAGCGAGGGCCAGCCGACTAGAGCATACAGGTCACAGTGGTGGGTGGTATAAGGTGCTGTAGTAACAAAACGGATGGCACTGTGATAAACTACATCCAGTTTCCTGAGTAGAGTATTGGAAGCTATTTTGTAGATGACATCGCCAAAGTCAAGGATCGGTAGGATAGTCAGTTTTACTAGGGTAAGTTTGGCGGCGTGAGTGAAGGAGGCTTTGTTGCGGAATAGAAAGCCGACTCTAGATTTGATTTTAGATTGGAGATGTTTGATATGAGTCTGGAAGGAGAGTTTACAGTCTAGCCAGACACCTAGGTACTTATAGATGTCCACATATTCTAGGTCGGAACCATCCAGGGTGGTGATGATAGTCGGGCGTGCGGGTGCAGGCAGCGAACGGTTGAAAAGCATGCATTTGGTTTTACTAGCGTTTAAGAGCAGTTGGAGGCCACGGAAGGAGTGTTGTATGGCGTTGAAGCTCGTTTGGAGGTTAGATAGCACAGTGCCCAAGGAAGGGCCGGAAGTATACAGAATGGTGTCGTCTGCGTAGAGGTGGATCAGGGAATCGCCCGCAGCAAGAGCAACATCATTGATATATACAGAGAAAAGAGTCGGTTCGAGAATTGAACCCTGTGGCACCCCCATTGAGACTGCCAGAGGACCGGACAACATGCCCTCCGATTTGACACACTGAACTCTGTCTGCAAAGTAGTTGGTGAACCAGGCAAGGCAGTCATTAGAAAAACCGAGGCTACTTAGTCTGCCGATAAGAATATGGTGATTGACAGAGTCGAAAGCCTTGGCCAGGTCGAAGGTGTATGTGTACCATTCAGAGGGTGAATGGGTAAGACAAAATATTTAAGTTCCTTTGAACGGGGGATGGTAGTAATTGCTAGAACTGCAAGTGAAGTGTCAAGCTAGAAGTGTCAAGAACTGCAATGCTGCTGCGTTTTTCAAGCTCAACAGTTTCCCGTGTGTATCAATGGTCCACCACCCAAAGGACGTCCAGCCAACTTGACACAACTGTGGGAAGCATTGGGGTAAACATCGGCCAGCATCCCTGTGGAACACTTTCAATACCTTGTAGTCCATGCGCCAACGAATTAAGGCTGTTCTGAGGGCAAAAGGGCGTGCAACTCAATACTAGGAAGGTGTTCCTAATGTTTTGTACACTCAGTGTACTTTTGAGGTGATAGAAGGAGAGATATTAGGTATTACAGGGTTAAGTGCTATACCTGCAGGCAGGCTGGCACAGTGACGCAGGCCACTCTCTCTCCTCAGAAGTAAGACCAGGCAGTGGGAAGACAGCTCAACTTTCTTCTCATCCACAGTAACAGTGGGCGGACTGCAGAACACTGCCACCTTGTCAAAGAGAAAGACAAGTTTTTAAGGGCATAGTCAACATTGATCTCACCAGCTTCTCTCAGGCACTTTGCTGTCATTTCAGTGTGGTGTGACTGATCTGGAGACAGTGTGGTGGAGGTGGGGTTGTTACCTGCTGTCTGGTGAGTCCCAGTGCCTGGGTTCGTTTGGTGGGGAGCTGCAGCCTCTGGACCCCCCTCAGACTGAACCCTCTGCCCTCACACACAGACAGAACCCGGCTGTAGCAGCACGGCGCCACCGCTGGGGACACTATCAAGAACACGTCCACTATGAGGTGGGAAGGGAAGAGTCAGATCCACAGTAAGACATTTTGAAACTTCCAACTACTGTACTTGGGATCGAGACTAGAGTAAAGCATTAAGCCATAACTCTAACATTGTTGACCTCAAGTGTGTACTTGTTTCTGAGTTACCTTTAACAGTAGCACACAGGGTGGTAGAGGACCTGGTTAAATACAAGGGGCTGCTTCCCTCTCCATCACCAGGGGCAGAGCTGAGAGTGTTGGAAGAAAATCATGTTTTTTGTGAAATACTTTGACTACTGTTTGTGTTGTGTATGTTATATATATATATATATTACCCAAGAAGATGAAAACGAATGTATCAATCAATGTTTACTGAGTAAACCTTCAGCCTCTTGACCTTCCATCTACTCATGATGATTAACGATGTTGTTGTTTTTCAAATTGCTTGTTTTTTTGTTGTTGTTGCTTCACAACGCTTTGAGATTCTTTATGTGAGGTTATAGCACTATAAAAGTTCAATAAATTGTTATTAGTAGTAGTAATATGTTTGTTTTTCTACTTGTAATGTTTGAGTGATGGTTGTGAGACATCAGGATGGCTCTGGACTACAAACACACCTGTCAGTTGGAGCCTGGTCAGGGTTCTGGGAATTATTCCCTGGAACTCTCCCTGCGAACCACGTGACCAGTTCCCTGTGCACACTGCTGGCCAGGCGAGGGGAGTAGAGGAGGGGCAAGTTCTTGCTGCTGTAGTGCAGGGCGTTGATGGATGCCGGGTCTGTCTTCCTAGCCAACAGGGGGTCTGAAGGGCCTGTTACATCCTGCCACACGGTGCGGGCGTGAGGCCCTCGGACAGCCAGGGCAAGGACGGGCTCATCGGCCCCATCATCTCCCTGCCCGTAGGATACCCTGCCTGAATCGGAGACATACTTACTATAACTTACTGAATCATTCCAGTCTAGGCCACTGAAGATCTGCAGACTAGATAAGAATATAACAGAATAGAATATTAGTTGATAGACGTTTTACCGGCGCTGTTGGTCAGAAGGTCAGGAGGAGGGTAAAGGAGGCGGAGGCCACACACATCCAGGCCTGAGCTGTGGAGAAGCTGGAGGGTGTGGTGAACCACCAAGGGATGCAGGAACAAAGACGTGTATCCCAGAGCAACAGCTATCTGTGAGGAGAAGAAGAAAAAAACTGTATGGTTGATTTCCTCATCCCATGACCATGGGGTATTAACCCTGAGGTTAGACGATACCAAGGAGTTTTGGAACAGCTGAGACTAGACGTTCTTACCTCTGTGTGTAGCTGCTGAGTGCACATGGTCTCAGGCCTCTGACAGCTGAGCTCCTGAGTCTCCACAGTCTGCCAGTAGAAGCCTGGGTTCAGACCGAAGGTCCTCTTCACAGCCTGAGACACAGGGCAAATTATACAGCACATTACAGGGAACACATCCACATCATCAAGTCAATCTCAGATTCTAAGCATTCACCTGTACCTACTACCTACCATTTTGTCTGAGTTGACAGAGATAAAACTGTCCAGGCAGGAGGCAGGTATGTGGACGGTTGGGGGATAGGCCTCTTGGTCTAATAGGCTCCTGAGCTGCGGCAGCCAATGGGTGATGGCTCTGAGGGAGGTCTGAGAGAGGAACCTGCAGACACGCTGCTGGAACACACTATGACCCTTATCCACACCCCATTTCTATAAAGAAGAAAAAGGAAAATCACTTAACTGCAGAAAAGGTGGTGTAGGAACAGAGGAAATGTTTGGGTGCATTCACATAGAATTGGGAATTAGAATACTACTACTACTAATAATAATAAGTAATTTAAAAGGATCTCTATGTTCATTCCTCTCACCCGGGGTTTTCGGACAAGTTGTAGGCTCTCTCCGTGGGACACAGCACAGATGTGTAGAGCCAGTCCATCCTCTGTCCACAGCTGCTGTAGGCCGGCCACCCAGAAAGGTACAGCAGCCCTGTCATCACCCCCTTGAGGGTCTGGTGCTCCAACCTACAACACACAAGTTAGAGGCCTCAGTAAGACATGGACTCCATCTCAAACAGAGTAAAAATAATCAGATGATCTCAGTTGAATGACGTTGTCAAGGACTAGTCAAATAAATATTCACCAAAGACAGAAACCAAGCAACCAGAGCATTGTATATAGTGGATTTGGTTGTGGCTGACTCCACTGTTGGTGCTTTCCAATGAGGACTGCTGCTGGCTACCAGGCCGGGACTGGAGAGGCATACAGTCAGCAGCAAGCACTCCTTATCCTCCATATCAGCAGGCAGAGTATTAACTGATTGTAGGTGAGAGGCCTCCTGGGAAAAAAAGAACGAAAAATATGATATATGTAGGGGTAACGCTCAATTTATCAAATGGCACTGAGGGAATGACAATGACAAAGAAGACTGAGTGGAGAGCTATTGAATAGTGAGCACTGAGTCTCTGTTCCAGATGAACTTACAGTGTCATAAAGAACATCAGTCTTCTCAGCGGCAGGCTCCCTGTCTCCAGCAGACCTTGTTGGTCTAAAGCTTTCCAGCTGTTTCTCGAGCTGTTGCTGGCGCTGTGCTCTCTGTTTCTGTTGCTCTCTCTGCTCTCGGTCACTGACAGGTCACAAAACAGGTGTTCAGCCACCAGTGGAGGCTGCTGAGGGGAGGACGGCTCATAATAATGGCTGGAACGGAGCGAATGGAATGGCATCAAACCATGTGTTTGATGTACCTTATTTGATACTATTCCACTCCAGTGTTTAGCATGAGCCCGTCCTCCCAAATGAAGGTGCCACCAACCTCCTGTGTGAGCCACTGTGACTAAGATTCAAGATACAGTATCTGAGACAAAGTCTCCTAAAATGAATATCGTATCTACCTTTGTTTCTTTGGCTGCCCGGTAGTAGCACTCTGCTGAAAAGCAGGTGTTCTCTCAACTGGCGGCCTGTTTTGGTCACGCTTCATTGTGATTTGGTTGTCCACCTCTGGAAGCAGAGATGTTATCTCACTGTTAGCCTCAGGCAGCTTGTCCTTCAAGGACACTCTTCTGGGGGTTCTGCATGTAGAATCTGCTGGAACTGGATCTTTCCTGTCCGGCTCTCTCCTGTTTCTGTTCGCCTCGCGTAACATTCTGAGTAACAGGCTCTTTCCAGTTACTTCCCTGGGAGAAGAAAAAAATAAACATTGACTCAGGAAGGAGTAAAACTGTAATTCACAGATACAGAGCCATTATAGTACTGTATATTTACAAACCTATGTAATAATGTTTAGAGCTTTACAATGGGTCAGTTATTCAAGGCAATATTTACTCTTTTCCATTCAGTAAACCAGACCGTATATTATTGTCTGTTTTCTTATCAGATTGGTTTTCGTCATGTAGGTTGGGGTTGGTCAGCTTCATGGATTGTGATGAAGCGCTGTTACATGGTCTGGTTGTGTTCGTGGGAGGCTCAGGGTTACGTAAATCAATATAAACGGTGGGCGCTTCCTGGCGGCTTGGCTGCAACTCAAATGCCATCCTTTTGAAAGACTTTCTCCATCCACCATTTTGTCTGCAGTAAACAAAATGTTCATGTTAATTAATTACATTATTCATAATCATGTGAAACCCACACAACATGATCATATATTTTACCTGAAATTGGTAGGATGTTGGACAGGTGCTTTCTGAGGCACACCAGAGGTTTTATCTGGCGCAGTTTCTCTTTTCTCTTCAGCATCTCCACATGACTGTGTCCTACAGAAAGCAGACAGCCTCTCCAATATAGTATCCTGTGACCTTACATTGTCTCCATCTGTGACCAAATTGAGAATGAATTGATTACATCATTATGATAATAGCATTGAATGTGAATGACATGCTAGGTGCACACTGGTTACTCTACATCTACTAGTTGTTCAGCAGTAGCTATACAGTTGAAGTCGGACGTTTACATACACCTTAGCCAAATACATTTAAATTCAGTTTTTCCCAATTCCTGACATTTAATCCTAGTAAAAGTTCCCTGTCTTAGATCAGTTAGGATCACCACTTTATTTAAAAATGTGAAATGTCAGAATAATAGTAGAGAGTGATTTATTTCAGCTTTTATTTCTTTCATCACATACCCAGTGGGTCAGAAGTTAACATACACTCAATTAGTACTTGGTAGCATTCACTTTAAATTGTTTAACTTGGATCAAACGTTTTGGGTAGCCTTCCATAAGCTTCCCACAATAAGTTGGGTGAATTTTGGCCCCTTCCTCCTGACAGAGCTGGTGTAACTGAGTCAGGTTTGTAGGCCTCCTTGCTCACACACACTTTTTCAGTTCTGCCCACAAATGTTCTATAGGAGTGAGGTTAGGGCTTTGTGATGGCCACTCCAATACCTTGACTTTGTTGTCCTTAAGCCATTTTGCCACAACTTTGTAAGTATGCTTGGCGTCATTGTCCATTTGGAAGACCCATTTGCGAGCAAGCTTTAACTTGTCTTGAGATGTTGCTTCAATATATCCACATCATTTTCCATCCTCATGATGCCATCTATTTTGTGAAGTGCAACAGGCCCTCCTGTAGCAAAGCACCCCCACAACATGGTGCTTCACGGTTGGGATGGTGTTCTTTGGCTTGCAAGCCTCCCACTTTTTCCTCCAAACATAACGATGGTCATTATGGCCAAACAGTTCTATTTTTGTTTCATCAGACCAGCGGACATTCCTCAAAAAGTACGATCTTTGTCCCCATGTTCAGTTGCAAACCTTTTTTTATGGCGGTTTGGGAGCAGTGTCTTCTTCTTTGCTGAGCGGCCTTTCAGGTTATGTCGATATAGGACTCGTTTTACTGTGGATATAGATACTTTTGTACCTGTTTCCTCCAGCATCTTCACAATGTCCTTTGCTGTTGTCCTGGGATTGATTTGCACTTTTCGCACCAAAGTATGTTCATTTCTAGGAGACAGAATGCGTCTCCTTCCTGAGCGGTATGACGGCTGCGTGGTCCCATGGTGTTTATACTTGTGTACTATTGTTGGTACAGATGAACGTGGTACCTTTGCATTTGGAAATTGCTCCAAAGGATGAACCAGACTTTTCAAGGTTGGCCTTGAAATACATCCACAGGTACACCTCCAATTGACTCAAATGATGTAAATTAGCCAATCAGAAGCTTCTAAAGCCATGACATCATTTTCTGGAATTTTCCAAGCTGTTTAAATGCACAGTCAACTTAGTGTATTTTAACTTCTGACCCACTGGAATTGTGATACAATGAATTATAAGTGAAATAATCTGTCTGTAAACAATTGTTGTAAAAATTACTTGTGTCGTGCACAATATAGATGTCCTAACCGACTTGCCAAAACTATAGTTTGTTAACAAGAAATGTGTGGAGTGGTTGACAAATTAGTTTTAATGACTCCTACCTAAGTGCATGTAAACTTCCAACTTCAACTGTGTCAGTGATACCTTAGAGTTACCCTATTGTCTACCTGGTTGTATTTCCATAGGTTCGTCAGACACACTGCCTCCTAAAAAGAGTCTGTCTGTTTGAAGAGTCAGAAGAATCTGGTCCAGATCCCAGTGCTCCAGTGGCTGGTAAAAACACAAAGGTACTGATTTGTAGGACATAACACTTCATCAGTATTTATCTAATGGTCAACAAATACATTAGTTATTATGTAGTACCTTCTCAATTTATAACAGGAAACTTAAACTCACCTCAAAAGACAAAACAGTTTGACTATTTTGTAGTGGCTTTTTCATAGAGCCATTTGGTTCAGTTCTCGGTGTCTTTCTCAAAGCATTGAGTGACTCCAATGTGTTTTCTTCACAAGCTGTGTTGTGTGAAGTCTGTGGCGATGTGGACTCAGTTGTTTTTTGTCTGTTTAGTGTGCCATGGCTGTGGTGCGCTGAGGTGTCCCCTTTCATCTCCACAGGAACGTTGCTGCGTGGATGGCCTCCTGCCCAAGCTGCATTTCTAATAGAGTCATGGCTGCATATCTCATTTACCGTATTACCTATGGGACTGAGCTCCTGGTGTGTGCCCTGCTGGGCTAAATCAGTAGCTTGATAAACTCCATGGGGTTCAGTTGTAGGCTCTCTATGAGGGCAAATGGTCTCCTCTGTCAAACACAGTTGTGGCTGTGCCATAGATATTAGAAGCTCCTGTTTGGGATACACACAGTAACCTTGTCAAGGACTCGTCACCAATTGGCGTAAACTTGCTCCTAGCTATTTCACGTTACCTCTATTTCAGAGTCCTCCAATGACAGACACTCTAGGCACTCTGTGTGTTTAGGAAGAAGGGCTACTGGTCGCCGAAAGATGGAAATGTCTTCTTCATTTTCAGACTGGAGAGTAAGATTAGACAAATGTCAGCTAACGTTTGATACATTTATCTAGATTTACTGTGGCAAACACAATTCAAACTCTTGTGGAACAGCAAGTAAGTAGCAAAACTCATACAAATTAAGGGTTTTTCATAGGGCTAGCTAGCTAACGTTAGCTAAGTGCAGTAATCAAACTCACCGATGAAGAATCCGAATCAATGGACGGAATATGGGGTTTGAAGCTGTCAAAAAGAGCATTCCAACGCGTTGAAGGATCTGTGTCCATATTGACATAAACTAATGTATCTATAATCATCAAGATAGACCACTCTTATGTGAAAGCAGTAGCAGTCAGCTCCACTAAGTTAGCTCAAGTTAAATAGCTGCTAACAACAACTAGCAAACTGTTGGTTACCATAACAACTGAACTAAGAGAGTGAGGAGCGCATATCAATTATGGAGGAGCACGTGTTGCAGTGCAGAAGAGATGTGGCCTGGGGAAAGATGGTCAACATGAACATGTCAACATCTGTGATGCGACTGCGAGTTAAGTAATGTAGTTCAAGTTCTGCGGTCTATGAATCCTGCTGTCAAAGCTGTATTGGAAATGTGCTGCTGTAAAATTGCTCCTGCCCACTTCTTCAAAATGAAAACGTTATAGTGTCGTTATATGTAGGCCCTGAAGGTTTACTTCTCCCTCTGCTTAGAGTTCTGTAGTACCTTCTTATGATACAGAAGGAAGTGTTTGCCTTGTGTACACACATGGTCCATCTGGCCCCTCAATAGCTGGGCCTCTGCACCTTTAATTGGTAAAGGCTGCTATTGTTTACCTAGGGCCTATATCTATATTTGGTTGTGTGACCAATTCCTTGTTGAGCAAATCTGTCTCTTAAATATTTATTCAGAGGACAAAAACAAACATGACTTGTGTTTATTCAAAGGAGGAGTTTAATAGTCACCCATTCAAAAGTGGACTGCTTTGAAACATGTCCTAAAAGCTAAAAGTACTGTACACTGTGTATTCTATTAGGCTTACTTGCAATGTTAATGAACATTTCATGAAATATGAAACTAACTAAAAGTGTATGACGCAAAAGCTACATACTTGCAACATGTAGGGCCTAATTACCACAGTAGCAAAAATATTTTGTTACATTACATATTTTGAGAAATAATTAATATAGGCTAAATCATTGAATGTACAGGGAAAATTGTAGGCTAATAACAATTATTTTGAAATTATTGTCTTCCAAATGTCTGGCGTCTTTGACCCCTTCAGCAGTTGTTGAAATGTTCGTTGCTGATATCCCTCAGGTCATGGCCAACCAAGCTTGGAGGGCTGTTGCATGTTATATTGTTGTAGATGGTGACAACAGTGTGGGGTTCCTCTCCCTCAGCCAGGGTTTCCACTTGCCGGGGCACCGTCTGTGGTCTCCTCAAGCTGTAGTCTCTAAGGGGAAGGACACTGCAGTCACACTTCCAACGGTTCCCTGTCAGCCACAGTTGGTGTAGGGTGTCTGGGATATCTGGTGGAATGCTGCTAAGAGCGTTATCTTTCAGGTTTAGATAGCGTAGCCTGGGCAGCAGCTGCATGGTACCATTGTGCAGGATCTCCAGCCTGTTAGCTGAGAGGTCCAACCACGAGAGATGCTTCAAGGGCATGAGGGCCTCAGAGGGAAGTTGACGGAACAGGTTGCTGGACAGCAGCAGATAGTCCAGGTTCTTCAGGCCGTAGAAGGTGTGGGAGGTTAGGACCTCGAGCTTGTTGAATCTCAGGTCTAGTTGTTGTAGGCCCAAGAGTTCCACGAAGCTCTGGCGCTCCACCACAGAGATGTTGTTGTTTTGAAGAAAGAGTCGTCGCAGACCCGATAGTCCAATGAAAGCTTGGGTCGTGACCCTGGTCAGACAGCCCTTATCCAGGTGAAGACTGTGGAGCTTAGCGAGACCTTTGAACACTTGGTCTGGAAGACTGCGGAAACAGCTGCCAGACAGGTTAATGACAGCCAGGTGAGAGAGGCCCATGAAGGTGCCCATCCGGGCCTCCTGCACCTGGTTGTGCTCCAGCTCTAGAACCTCCAGGTGCCCAAGCCCCTCAAAGATCCTGTCCCCCAAGGCATGAATCCGGTTGTAGCTCAGACGCAGTTCTTCAAGGTACTGCAAGTCACGGAAAGTCCTGGGCCTTAGTCCACTGATGGAGTTGTTGGAGAGCCGCAGCACATGGAGGCTGTGAAGACCAAGGAAAGTCTCATCGTGGAGCGCTGACAGTTTATTGTTTGTGAGATCCAGCCATCTGAGGGACTTCATACCCACAAAGGCTCTGGGTACCACCGTCACTATCTGATTCTGAGCCAGGTAAAGCTTTTGCAGTTTGGGGAGCTTCATGAACACATTAGCCTTAATGACCTTCAGGTAATTTCCGGTGAGGTCCAACTCCTTCAGCTCGGTAAGACCTTGGAAGAGTTGTGGCTGTAAGTAAGCCAGCCTATTCCCAGCAAGAACCAGCTCCCTCAGGCCATGCAGGTCATGGAACCCAGTCTCAGGCAACACTGCTAATGAGTTCCACCCCAAGTTGAGAAGCCACATATGTGGGAGGCCAGCAAACAACTTCTCCTCAATGCGGGACAGTTGATTGTTATGGAGACTAAGCGAGGCGAGGTTAGGCGTGTTCTGGAAGATAGTGCCCGGCAATGAACGGATTCGGTTGCGCTCCAGGTGGATGTGAGCTAGCGACTTAAGCCCTCTGAACACCTGGGAGTCAAGTGACACCAGCTGACCGCTCTGTAGATTCAGAAAATCCAAGTTGCTGAGATCCTTGAAGGCGGTGGCAGGCAGAGTGGTGAACAGGTTTCCATCCAGCCAGAGGGAGCGAGTGGAGACAGGCACGTCGGAGGGGGCCTGGGTGTAGTTGCGTGCGCTGCAGTAGACATTGAGCTCTAGACTGTAGTCGTCATGCAGACAGGTGCAGCCCTTGGAACAAGGAATGGGCTCAGTAGGTTTCTCTCCCCCTGTGTCAGGGTCTGGCAACACCAGTGATGTCCCCAGTACCCACAACACCAGTAGCACAATGGTGTGCATAACAGCTGGGGGTAGAGAACAAAGGAAGTAAGCTCAATGTTGGTGTTCCTTATCTAAAACTACTTAATATGCTTATTCTCTTTGTAAAAACATGTATTTTCTCACATTTGAAGTCCTCCCTGAAAGCCAATAAATTAACATATGTACTCAGATTACTCAGATTTTACATGAACCAATTTAAGATCAATAGTATAGGCAATGCCTAGGCCTATTTCCAAATTTGTAAAAAAAAATGTTTTTTTACTGCAAACATTCATGACTAAAATATGCAAAGCTACTATAAGTGTACATTCATTTCTATTATGTGTAATTTTAAAAGATGAAAGTTCAATGAATCAGAATAGTTGACCTTACCTTATATTTCAGCGATTTTGACTGAGGTAGACCGACAGACAGCCACCCACCAAACGAAGGACGTGTGTATTTGTGTTTGGAATGGAAAACCTGCCTAGTCTTTCTAGAAAAAGTCAGACCCACTGAACTCTCAGAATTAACCTGTTCATACCCTATGACCAGCATCAGCATCAGTCTTTCAATGAGACTATGGTCCTATCTCTCTCAAATATATTTTTTATACATATACAAACATATCAGTATCTTTATAAGTACATTTTCAGTGAACATTCTTAACTATTTGATGTTCAAGAATTTAATTAACAAAATGCATTTTTTTCCCCATGACCTCAGTTACCGCTTATCTCTCTATTGGTTCTTAGTTTTAAACTCAGATTTGTCATACTACATAACATCATTAATACTGCAAAAATTAATATTATATGAATGTCTACTGTACATATGGTCTGGGGGTCTGACTTCCAAGTAGCCTTTTGCTGTTTACTAAAGCCAGGGTCCTGTCTCTGAGTACATTTACTGTAGATTATGACTGATACAGACAACATGGCGGAGAGACAAGACAAACCTGGTGCAATAAACCTGTGCTGGCTGAAAAGTAGCAATGGCATTTTGAAATGTACAGTTGAAGTCGGAAGTTTACATACACCTTAGCCAAATACATTTAAACTCAGTTTCACAATTCCTGACATTTAATCATAGTAAAAGTTCCCTGTCTTAGGTCTGTTAGGATCACCACTTTATTTTAAGAATGTGAAATGTCAGAATAATAGTAGAGAGAATGATTTATTTCAGGTTTTATTTCTTTCATCACATTCCCAGTGGATCAGAAGTTTACATACACTCAATTAGTATTTGGTAGCATTGCCTTTAAATTGTTTAACTTGGGTCAAACATTTTTTCACACGCTTTTTCAGTTCTGCCCACACATTTTCTATAGGATTGAGGTCAGGGCTTTGTGATGGCCACTCCAATACCTTGACTTTGTTGTCCTTAAACCATTTCGTCACAACTTTGTAAGTATGCTTGGGGTCATTGTTCATTTGGAAGAGCAATTTGCGACCAAGCTTTAACTGATGTCTTGAGATGTTGCTTCAGTATATCCATCCAATTTTCCATCCTCATGATGCCATCTATTCTGCGAAGTGCACCAGGTCCCCCTGCAGCAAAGCACAACATGATACCGCCACCCCCGTGCTTCACGGTTGGGATGGAGTTCTTCGGCTTGCAAGCCTCCCCCTTTTTCTTCCAAACATAATGATGGTCATTATGGCCAAACAGTTTTAATTTTTGTTTCATCAGACCAGAGGACATTTCTACAAAAAGTACGATCTTTGTCCCTATGTGCAGTTTCAAACCGTAGTCTATTTTTTTTATGGCAGTTTTGGAGCAGTGGCTTCTTCCTTGCTGAGCTGCATTTCAGGTTATGTCAATATAGAACTAGTTTTACTGTGAATATAGATATTTTTGTACCTGTTTCCTCCAGCATCTTCACAAGGTCATTTGCTGTTGTTCTGGGATGATTTTCACTTTTCGCACCAAAGTACGCTCATCTCTAGGAGACAGAATATGTCTCCTTCCTGAACAGTATGACGGCTGCGTTGTCCCATGATGTTTATACTTGCGTACTATTGTTGGTACAGATGAGCGTGGTACCTTCAGGCGTTTGGAAATTGCTCCAAAGAATGAACCAGACTTGTGGAGGTCTGCAATTCTTTTTCTGAGTTTTTGGCTAACTTCTCTTGATTTTCCCATGATGTCAAGCAAAGAGTTTGAAGGTAGGCCTTGAAATACATCCACAGGTACACCTCCAATTGACTCAAATTATGTAAATTAGCCTATCAGAAGCTTCTAAAGCCATTACATCATTTTCTGGAATTTTCCAAGCTGTTTAAAGGCACAGTCAACTTAGTGTATTTTAACTTCTGACCCACTGGAATTGTGATACAGTGAACTATAAGTGAAATAATCTGTCTGGAAACAATTGTTGGAAAAATTACTTGTGTCATGCACAAAGTAGATGTCCTAACCGACTTGCCAAAACTACAGTTTGTTAACAAGAAATTTGTGGAGTGGTTGACAAACGAGTTTTAATGACTCCAACCTGTGTAAGTGTATGTAAACTTCTGACTTCAACTGTATTACAAAAAGAGATTCAGGTTTGTACTTGCAATGTGCGTAAAAGCTCAGTATTAAGAGTTGTGAGATGTTTTTTTTGTCCGAATTTCGTCTTGATATCAGTGCACTGTAGCTAATCATTATCCCAGGTAAAGGGAAATGTAGCTGTTTCTTATCTCACAGCACACACATTGACCGGCAAACAGACTGTGATGTTAAACGTGGGTTGACTTTCACTTTATTCTCTTTCTCTGTAGCTTGGTTTCGTGAACTTACTGGACTACCCAGAACCGGACGTGTGCCTAAGGACGTCCAAATTCAATAAAATCTAACAGAAAACATGACCATTGGCTGGACAATCCTGGACTTTGACAGACTGGCAGTTAAGAAAATACATGGGTATGTTGTGTAATGCCTACTCTAATACTGGCAGGCATTAAATTACATTGTTTTGTCACACTGAACACATTTTTGTCGCTAAATTATATCCTAAACCTTAAGTAGGTATATCAGGGTTTTAAGACGAAAAGTCATCATTTTGACACAGAACTGTCACCTTAGGCTTAGTTCTCTGTTTAGCTCAACAAGTTTCTCCTTTCACAATGTGATTGTTCCATGATAGTGAACAACATGAGACTTGCCTGAAGGTTGTTAGAAAGATAAAGCATCCCTAATATTTAAGCAGTGTGTTTAATGTTTATAATTGGTGGTGCTATTCACTTCTTTCACCACTAGAGAACACTGCTGCTCTGTTACCTAGGCATATGAGACACTTCGAAGGAATCCGAAAGCTCACTTTCTCTGAAAGAAAAGACCATTCAGCATACAATCAAGTTATCCCAATCTGTTTGCAGGTGTTTACATGTTTTGAGATATTGTTTTACTTTGAATCAGTCCAACAAGATAGCCACCTTACCACGTACACTCTGTCATGGCAATGTTTCATTCAAGTTTGATTCATAACTTCCATTTCTGCTCTAGCAGAGGAGGCCCTTGTTTGCTACAGCATGGTGTCAAATTAAAATAATATGGAAGAACATTGTTGAGTTTTATGCTGTTAGAATGATTAATGAGCCGTCGCAAAAAGATATACCATCTTATTTACTTTTCCTATTTTTAAGAAATGAAGGAATGGGTCTCATGAAGGTGTGTAAATCCCTGTACCGGAGGGAAATCTCCCATAGTGCGTCTTTAACAATTCCTGCTCCCCAGACAAACACCTCTAATTGG
This sequence comes from Oncorhynchus mykiss, assembly GCF_057628025.1. Lineage (NCBI taxonomy): Eukaryota > Metazoa > Chordata > Actinopteri > Salmoniformes > Salmonidae > Oncorhynchus > Oncorhynchus mykiss. Next base: position 49,310,337 of record NC_143034.1, read on the forward strand.
CTCACTCCCCTGCACTCAACCAGCAGAAAGGTTCCCTTCCCAGGTCTGTCAGCACCGGGAGAACAGGAGGCTTCATGGTGAGTGACAGAGCCCCAGCTGCAGTGGCAGTAAATGTAGAGCAATGTCTCGCGCTCTGCTGGGAGTCAGTGTTTATATACAGGAGGAATAGATAAACTCCTCAGTCACATAACTAGCAGTGGAAAAGTTGAGAACTTCCTCAGCAGTGGTGAACAGACCTGAAGGGCACCATGTCAGTGTGTGTTGGAGGATCCGTGCTGATAGCTACAATACCGCATCTTCCTTATATTTTTGTTATTCCTTCTGCTGCTCATGACTGTCTGTCAGAGAATGAATGCCTAGAAGGGCAAGTGCACTCTACTGCCTTCCAAATTCTATCCCAACAGTAGAGAATACTGCCTACCTCCGTTAGGCTAACTGTTGTGTAATCGTGCAGGCTGACACTGTTTTGAATGCTGGTTATGGAGCAAAGCTATGTTATATTTTAAGATAATAGAGAAAATAATATTTTTGCCAGTTGCACAGATGTATTTTTTACAGCTGGCTTATTATACAGATTGTAGGCTAACTAAATGCATTATATGTGAGGTTTGTGTATAGCGCAGGGCTGTCGAGGGGAACCTAATGGCACAAGTCCCTTAAGATCACATGCGACAGACATATTGTATGAAATCTAGCATGTTGACTTCCCTGGGATAACATATGCTGCTGGCATATTGGATTCTCCAGATGTAGGGAGCAGATAATAGGTATAATTTCATAAAAGAACATTACCATTCCGCCAGGTACTTTTGCATGATTATTGCAAGAGATGACATCAAACCCAATCCACTGACAAGTGAGAGGGGGCATAGAAGTTTAAAGTAATTTCCTTTCTCTTTATACAGGCTATGTATGTAGAGGGGCTAGAGTCAAAGAATGTGTCGTAAAAAGTTGGTTTGCAGTAGATTGTAGCCTACAACTACACAGGTGAAGTGGAACAATCTTATTTCTATTTCACAGTGATAGAACAGTACTGAATAAAAATTAAACTAGCGGCTTTGTGTGGAGCCGTGGGAGACATAGGCTAAGATGAGTTTACCTCAAGGTAATATGAAATAACCATGGAACTTTTTCATTATTTCAGGGATTAATTGTATTATCGTGTTACAAAAAAAGCATTTTAATCGACTCAGAACATGAAATAATCCCCTCGAGAGATTATTTATTACTCTCCAAGGACAAGATTCTTCTGCCCTCAAGATAAGTCTAATCTTCCCTGAAGATGTAGGATTATTCACTTGAAAAGGATGTTCCTGTAAAATTGAAAATGATGCCCCAACCCGTCTCAAAAGGGAGAGAAACTGTCAGAAAGGGCCATGATCCCCATCTGAATCAAAGGTAAAGCATAATGAAGCTGTAGCACAGAAAATACTTTGTAGGAATGAACTAACCTGTATGATTTTAAACGCTTGAATCAGTAAACATTACTTTGACCCACTGGTCTGCTGTTGAGATGAGTCCATATCACACGCCGTCTGTTGGGTACATCCCACTAGGCCTATAGGCATTAGAGGAAGCCTGCAGGCCTCAATCTAAAACAAATGGACTTATTGGCACCAATGTTCCCTCTAATGTTTTAGGGCACTGAGTCTTGTGAGCCGGAAACTTGAACCTTGTGAGAATTTTATGCAAATTCCGGCACTGATGTTCAGTGAACACTGAGGCTGTACCCTTACAGTTTTAGACAGTAGCCAATAGGCTATTGTGGCTATTTGAGCGTAATGTAGGCCTACCAACAAAACTAATGGAGCAAATCACATAACATTTTTACATGAAAATAGCTTTTGATTTCTATGATATAGCCTACATTAGCCTATATTTGGTGTTCAATGCAGGCCTACATTTTATGACACTATTAATAACGTGTTTACATTATGAAGGGCTTGACATTGATTTTTTACTAGGGTCTGTTCTGTAACACCGTGGGACAAATAGGTGACTGTAAATTGCATTGTATGATGCAAGAAACCACTTTACAAAATAACAGTAATTATTATTACCATACAGAGAATTAGACAATGTAGGCTACCTTTGCCTATTGGCTTATTTGCAAATTCAAGCCTGCGTCAAAATACATCACTGCCCCTTTAATTAAGACGTAAGCTTTTTGCCTGACTGACTTTTCAAAGACTACTTGAAATGTAGCCAACATATTTTGTGCTCTTGTAGGAACCAGTAACTCCCCAAGGCTTACCTATACTTATCTATAACTAGGCTAATAACTCGCTAACTAGCAAAGAATATCAACACACGTGCACATGCGCGGCTCTTCGCTCTGATCTGAAAAGGGCATTCAATTGCGGGTGATTGAAAGGCCGCTCGTGGGCTACCCCCGCCAATAGCATTCTACTCCTTTGCGCTCTGGCTCTGCCTACAACAAAATCAAAGACTAAAGACTAAATATTGCAAAGTTAGATTTGTTTTGTTTTGCTGATATAATGTTGATTCGATCACAGAAAAAAACGTTGATCTATATAGTCTAATCTAATGGGGCGAACTCAGTGAAGTTCAATCTCTTGCGTCTCTGGGTGCGGCCTGGCATTTCTTCTGCACAGCAGTCTTGGAGGAGGTGCGCGGTCTCGCACACGCGCAGTTTAAAGGGAACATTGATTTGCACTAATTCATTCCATCTAACTGGATGGAGGCAATATTTCACAATTAATAAGAGCAGAGGCCTTCCTTCGTGATACACATTCAAATTGATTCCCGGTTTGCGGTATGAAAACGCCTGACAGACTTATCAATTCAAGAGCTCTGAAATGTCCAGCTGTGTGAGCCAAAGCCATTTGAAACATTCGTGACTGCAATCATGCCATTCAGCCTCATGCTCGGCTTGGGAGGTTGATCATAGCGCGATGAGAAGGATTGTGACTATGTATGCTCTCGTTCATGATTTATTTTTGTTGTTACCACGCCAAGCTGATTGCTGGTCAGATTAAAAAGGGGATCCACACAACCCTATTCAATTAGGAACCCAATTCATTTGGGAATTTAATTGGTCAAATGTAGCCCACTTTGAATCCATGTAAGCCTTAGCTAATACATTTCTCACATATCCTTTCATATCCCTGGATGATTTTTAGCCCTTGTCACATGCTGTAACCTATGCCTCTGACCATTAGGCAATCAGTCAAGCGTTGATAGAGGCATGAGTCAGAGCAACAAAGAACCCAAATCTGAGGTGTGATCTTTTTACATTGATGCTGATTGGTGTGTGGTCTGTCTGATTTTTAGAGAAAAAAAGAAATCTGCCTTTCATATAACGTTTCAAACCCTCTATCGGTTTCCTAGGCATTCATTCACCCTAAACCTGTCCACACAATGCAAACTCAACCAATGCATGATGGGAGATAGACGTAGCTGTACAAAGCATTGAGGGTTGGTATTAAAATGTGTTTTTATAAGTAGGCTATACTGATTGAAATGTTCATTAGCACATTAGCAGCTGAGTTGATCTTTAAGCCTCATATCGGAAACCCCCAGACCCACTAGTCAGGATATGCCCATGATTACTCACACTGTACCTCCACTCTTTAATACCCAGAATGTCTGTTGAGTACAGGAGGCTTCGTTGCTCTCTGCTTGTTGGGTGAATAAAACACAAAATGTTATGCTTAGATACGCAGACCAATTAGATGTATTTATTTACCAATTTATGTAATTTTATTCAATAGTGTCCTATGCTCATAGGCCATAACGTAATTGTGGACAAGCTGTGTTCTATGTTAAATGGACATATGTTATTGCGCTGCTGGGTATGGTACATGGGTTGGTAAGCAAGGTATTTGTCTCAGGGGTAGTTGGGATATGCAAAAAACACATTTCACACTCGTACAGGTAACCCCTATTTGGCCTTTGATAATAGTCCATTAGAGAGTGATTTGTTTTGTGTGAATCTAGCCTCTAATAACAGTGTTCTTATCTTACCTCTGTCATGGTGCTGCAGAGTTAATGGAAAAACCTTTTACATTAAAGCACATTTTTGTTGCATTGTCCTCAAGAGCCATCTCCCATTTAATATAATAATACTATATAGTATACTAATATACAGTATATCACAAAAGTGAGTACACCCCTCACATTTTTGTAAATATTTGAGTATATCTTTTCATGTGACAACACTGAAGAAATGACACTTTGCTACAATGTAAAGTAGTGAGTGTACAGCTTGTATAACAGTGTAAATTTGCTGTCCCCTCAAAATAACTCAACACACAGCCATTAATGTCTAAACCACTGGCAACAAAAGTGAGTACACCCCTAAGTGAAAATGTCCAAATGGGGCCCAATTAGCCATTTTTCCTCCCCGGTTTCATGTGACCCGTTAGCGTTACAAGGTCTCAGGTGTGAATGGGGAGCAGGTGTGTTAAATTTGGTGTCATCGCTCTCACACGCCCTCATACTGACTGGTCACTGGAAGTTCAACATGGCACCTCATGGCAAAGAACTCTGAGTATCAGAAAAAAATAATTGTTGCTCTACATAAAGATGGCCTGGGTTATAAGAAGATTGCCAAGACCCTGAAACTGAGCTGCAGCACGGTGGCCAAGACCACACAGCGGTTTAACTGGACAGGTTCCACTCAGAACAGGCCTCACCATGGTCGACCAAAGAAGTTGAGTGCACGTGCTCAGCATCATATCCAGAGGTTGTCTTTGCGAAATAGACGTATGAGTGCTGCCAGCATTGCTGCAGAGGTTGAAAGGGTGGGGGTCAGCCTGTCAGTGCTCAGACCATACGCTGTACACTGCATCAAATTGGTCTGCATGGCTGTCGTCCCAGAAGGAAGCCTCTTCTAAAGATGATGCACAAGAAAGCCCGCAAACAGTGTGCTGAAGACAAGCAGACTAAGGACATGGATTACTGGAACCATGTCCTGTGGTCTGATGAGACCAAGATAAACTTATTTGGTTCAGATGGTGTCAAGCGTGTGTGGGGGCAACCAGGTGAGGAGTACAAAGACAAGTGTGTCTTGCCTACAGTCAAGCAGTCAAGCATGGTATCATGGTCTGGGGCTGCATGAGTGCTGCCGGCACTGGGGAGCTACAGTTCATTGAGGGAACCATGAATGCCAACATGTACTGTGACATACTGAAGCAGAGCATGATCCCCTCCCTTCGGAGACTGGGCCGCAGGGCAGTATTCCAACATAACGACCCCAAACACACCTCCAAGACGACCACTGCCTTGCTAAAGAAGCTGAGGGTAAAGGTGATGGACTGGCCAAGCATGTCTCCAGACCTAAACCCTATTGAGCATCTGTGGGGCATCCTCAAACGGAAGGTGGAGGAGTTCAAGGTCTCTAACATCCACCAGCTCCGTGATGTCGTCATGGAGGAGTGGAAGAGGACTCCAGTGGCAACCTGTGAAGCTCTGGTGAACTCCATGCACAAGAGGGTTAAGGCAGTGCTGGAAAATGATGGTGGCCACACAAAATATTGACACTTTGGGCCCAATTTGGACATTTTCACTTAGGGGTGTACTCACTTTTGTTGCCAGCAGTTTAGACATTAATGGCTGTGTGTTGAGTTATTTTGAGGGGACAGCAAATTTACACTGTTATACAAGCTGTACACTCACTACTTTACATTGTAGCAAAGTGTCATTTTTTCAGTGTTGTCACATGAAAATATATACTCAAATATTTACAAAAATGTGAGGGGTGTACTCACTTTTGTAATATACTGTATAATACAATTATATGTCATTTAGCAGGCACTTTTATCCAAAGTGAGCATGTGTGCATACATTTGACATATGGGTGGTCCCGGGAATCGAACCCAAAATTCTGACGTTGCAATTTTTTATTATTTTGATTTAATCTTTTATTTAACCAGGTAGGCCAATTGAGAACAAGTTCTCATTTACAGCTGCGACCTGGCCAAGATAAAGCAAACAGTGCGACAAAAACAATAACACAGAGTTACACATAAACAAACATAGTCAATAACACAAAATAAAAGAAAAATAGAAAAATCTATGTACAGTGTGTGCAGATGTAGAGGTAAGGCCCTAGAGGTGAATATAATTACAATTTAGCGTTAATACTGGAGTGATAGATGTGCAGATGATAATGTGCAAGTAGAGATACTGGGGTGCAAAAGAGCAAGAGGGTAAGTAATAATATGGGGCATTAGGTAGTTGGGTGTACTATTTACAGGTACAGTGATCGGTAAGCTGCTCAGACAGCTGATGCTTAAAGTTGGAGAGGGAGATATAAGACTCCAGCTTCAGAGATTTTTGCAATTCGTTCCAGTCATTGGCAGCAGGGAACTGGAAGGAAAGGTGGCCAAAGGAAGTGTTGGCCTTGGGGATGACCAGTGCAATATACCTGCTGGAGAGCGTGCTACGGGTGGGTGTTGCTATGGTGACCAGTGAGCTAAGGCGGGGCTTTACCTAGCAAAAACTTATAGATGACCTGGAGCCACTGGGTTTGGTGACAAATATGTAGTGAGGGCCAGCCAACGAGAGCATACAGGTCGCAGTGGTGGGTAGTATACGGGGCTTTCGTGATAAAACGGATGGCATTGTAATAGACTACATCCAGTTTGCTGAGTACAGTGTTGGAGGCTATTTTGTAAATGACATCGCCGAAGTCAAGGATCGGTAGAATAGTCAGTTTTACGAGGGTATGTTTGGCGGAATAAGTGAAGGAGGCTTTGTTGCGAATAGGAAGCTGATTCTAGATTTAATTTGGGATTGGAGATGCTTAATGTGACTCTGGAAGGAGAGTTTACAGTCTTACCAGACAGCTAGGTATTTGTAGTTGTCCACATATTCTAGGTCAGAACCATCCAGAGTAGTGATGCTAGTCGGGCGGGAGGGTGCGGGCAGCAATCGGTTGAAGAGCATGCACTTAGTTTTACTTGCATTTAAAAGCAGTTAGAGGTCACGGAAGGAGTGTTGTATGGCGTTGAAGCTCGTTTGGAGGTTTGTTACCACAGTGTCCAAAGAAGGGCCAGATGTATGCAGAATGGTGTCGTCTGCGTAGAGGTGGATCAGAGAATCACCAGCAGCAAGAGCGACATCATTGATGTATACAGAGAAAAGAGTCGGCACGAGAATTGAACCATGTGGCATCCCCATAGAGACTGCCAGATGTCCGGACAACATGCCCTCCAATTTAACACACTGAACTCTATCTGAGAAGTAGTTGGTGAACCAGGGGAGGCAGTCATTTGAGAAGCCAAGGCCATTGAGTCTGCCGATAAGAATGTGGTGATTGACAGAGTCGAAAGCCTTGGCCAGGTTGATGAAGACTGCTGCACAGTACTGTCTCTTGTCGATGCCAGTTATGATATCGTTTAGGTCCTTGAACGTGGCTGAGGTGCACCCATGACCAGCTCGGAAACCAGATTACATAGTGGAGAAGGTACGGTGGGATTCGAAATGGTCGGTGAGGTGTTTATTTACTTGGTTTTCAAAGATTTTAGAAGGGCAGGATGGATATATGTCTGTAACAGTTTGGGTCTAGAGTGTCTCCCCCTTTGAAGACTGACTATATTGGTTCTTGACTTCCCTATGCTTCGCCATGCTCTACCAACTGAGCTACAGTGGACCTGATACATCCCACTTATTTACCTGGTTAGTGTGCTGTACGGGACAATGGGAGATAATTATTAGGAAAATGTAATATGCTGAAGAGTGAATTTGCCAAACTTCATATAGACAGACATTTTACCATTTTAGACTCATTCACACTTTATTAAGTAGACATGCTTGAGGTGCACCCTCATTGATACAACCAGCCACCATTTGGTTAATTGGCATCCACCCTCTGCTTACAACATATGACTTCAGTGTTCTAAACACAAGCCCCTGGTGTTACAGATTGAACTGCAACATGGAGTGTTACATTTCCCTTTCAGTCTCTGTTTTCAGATCCTTTTTTATTACAGTATTTTGCTTCTTGATGAGATTAATTTGTCACAGCAATATTGATTCCCCAGTATGTTTTTCATGAGGCCATATGAGTACACATAAGTATGAATTTACATACTGCCTATATTGAAAAGGAGGGGGCATTCACATTTCCAAACTACCAGCGGCCCCTTAAAGCTCAGAGTTTCTAAGAGACCGATGGAGCAGACAGAGCCCCATGGACACTGTTGCTGTTGCCAGGTCTAATAAAACCCTGGATTGTGTGTATTACCATTCGTAATGAGCTACGATTCTTCTGTGGGACCCATGACAGCCACTTCCCCTATTGTCAGCCATTAAATCACCATGTGATAAGCAGCTAGTGCTTGGGGGATCCATAAGAGCATGTTGTCTACAGCTTTTACTCAGTTTGATAACCCTAGTCAACCCTTCCCCATTACCAGATTCCAGAGCTGTACCACTGTCCCTTGTGAACACTAAGCATCCACATAAAACCTAACAGCTGCATGTGTTTAACAGAACCTTGGAATTAAGTGTTTTATAGGCTGATAACAGCCTGACAGAGCAATAACACTACAGACTATATAGCTTCCCATCTCCTCTATTTGGTGCAGTGGCCCTTTGGGGCATAAATGCTGTCAGACCATCCTGTTGGACTCATTTGTTGCATGATGTGCTATGAGCATGGGGGACACAGCACAGCAGTTGTGCCCAGCCCTGGGGACAGTCACAGCTAGGAGAGAGCCCTAGGGATACTTTCTCTCTCTTCCACATCAGCGACTTAAAGGATGCCCACCACATAGAAATCAAATCAAATCAAGGTTTATTTGTCACATGCGGCGAATACAACATCTTACAGTGAAATGCTTACTTAGCTCTAACCAACAGTACAAAAAAGGTATTAGGTGAACGATAGGTAAGTAAAGAAATAAAACAACAGTAAAAAGACAGTGAAAAATAACAGTAGCGAGGCTACATACAGGCACCGGTTAGTCAGGCTGATTGAGGTGGTATGTACATGTAGATATGGTTAAAGTGACTATGCATATATGATAAACAGAGAGTAGTAGTAGCGTAAAATAGGGTTTGGCGGGGGGCGGGACACAATGCAAATAGCCCAGTTAGCCAATGTGCGGGGGCACTGGTTGGTCGGGCCAATTGAGGTAGTATGTACATGAATGTATAGTTAAAGTGACTATGCATATATAATAAACAGAGAGTAGCAGCAGCGTAAAGGAGGTGTTGGGGGGGGCCACACAATGTAAATAGTCCGGGTAGCCATTTGATTTCCTGTTCAAGAAACTTATGGCATTGGGAGTAAAAACTGTTGAGAAGCCTTTTTGTCCTAGACTTGGCACTCTGGTACCACTTGCCATGCGATAGTAGAGAGAACAGTCTATGGCTGGGGTATTTAGGGCCTTCCTCTGACACCTCCTAGTGTAGAGGTCCTGGATGGCAGGCAGCTTAGCCCCAGTGATGTACTGGGCCGTACGCACTACCCTCTGTAGTGCCTTACGGTCGGAGGCCGAGCAATTGCAGTACCAGGCAGTGATGCAACCATGCTCTCGATGTTGCAGCTGTAGAACCTTTTCAGGATCTGAGGACCCATGCCAAATGTTTTTAGTTTCCTGAGGGGGAATACGCTTTGTCGTGCCTTCTTCACGACTGTCTTGGTGTGTTTGGACCATTCTAGTTTGTTGGTGATGTGGACTTGAACTTGAAGCTCTCAACCTGCTCCACTACAGCCCCGTCGATGAGAATGGGGGCGTGCTCGGCCCTCCTTTTCCTGTAGTCCACAATCATCTCCTTAGTCTTGGTTACGTTGAGGGATGGGTTGTTATTCTGGCACCACCCGGCCAGGTCTCTGACCTCCTCCCTGTATGCTGTCTCGTCATTGTCGGTGATCAGGCCTACCACTGTTGTGTCGTCTGCAAACTTAATGATGGTGTTGGAGTCGTGTCTGACCATGCAGTCGTGAGTGAATAGGGAGTACAGGAGGGAACTGAGCACGCACCCCTAGGGGGCTCCAGTGTTGAGGATCAGTGGCAGAGATGTTTAGTCCCAGGATCCTTAGCTTAGTGACGAGCTTTGAGGGTCCTATGGTGTTAAATACTGAGCTGTAGTTAATTAATGAATATCATTCTCACATAGCTGTTCCTTTTGTCCAGGTGGGAAAGGGCAATGTGGAGTGCAATAGAGATGGCATCATCTGTGGATTTGTTTGTGCATTATGCAAATTGGAGTGGGCTAGGGTTTCTGAGATAATGGTGTTGATGTGAGCCCTTACCAGCCTTTCAAAACACTTCATGGCTACGAACGTGAGTGCTACGGGTCTGTAGTTATTTAGGCAGGTTGCCTTCGTGTTCTTGGGCACAGGGACTATGGTCGTCTGCTTGAAACATGTTAGTATTACAAACTCAATCAGGGACATGTTGAAAATGTCAGTGAAGACACCTGCCAGTTGGTCAGCACATGCCCGGAGCACACGCCCTGTTTAAAGGTCTTACTCAACGTTGGCTATGGAGAGTGTGATCACACAGTTGCCCTGAACAGCTGATTCTCTCATGCATGCCTCAGTGTTGCTTGCCTCGAAGCGAGCATAGAAGTGATTTAGCTCGTCTGGTAGGCTCGTGTCACTGGGCAGCTCGCGGCTGTGCTTCCCTTTATAGTCTGTAATAGTTTGCAAGCCCTTCCACATAGGACGAGCGTCGGAGCTGGTATAGTACGATTCAATCTTAGCCCTGTATTGACGCTTTGCCTGTTTGATGGTTCGTCGGAGGGCATAGCAGGATTTCTTATAAGCTTCCGGATTAGAGTCCCGCACCTTGAAAGTGGAAAGCTCTACCCTTTAGCTCAGTGCAAATGTTGCCTGTAATCCATGGCTTCTGTTTGGGGTATGTATGTACAGTCACTGTGGGGACAACGTCCTTGATGCACTTTTTGATAAAGCTAGTGACTGATGTAGTGTACTCCTCAATGCCATCGGAAGAATCCCGGAACATATTCCAGTCTGTGATAGCAAAACAGTTATGTAGTTTAGCATCTGCTTCATCTGACCACTTTTTTATAGACCGAGTCACTGGTGCTTCCTGCTTTAATTTTTGCCACTAGGAGCGCAGCCCCTGGGTGAGCGGTTTCCTGTTTGCTTATTTCCTTATTTACTTATACAGCTGACTGAGTGCCGTCTTTGGTGGTAAATAAACAGCCACAAAAAGTATAGCTGAAAACTCTCTAGGCAAGTAGTGTGGTCTGCAATTTATCACACTATACTCTACTTCAGGCGAGCAAAATCTAGAGACTTCCTTAGATTTTGTGCACCAGCTGTTGTTTACAAATATGCACAGACAGCCCCCCCTCGTCTTAACGGAGTGTGCTGTTTTATCTTGCTGGTGCAGCGTATATCCCGCTAGCTGAATCTCCATGTCATCATTCAGCCACGATTCCGTGAAACATAAGATATTACAGTTTTTGATGTCCCGTTGGTAGGATATTCGTGATCGTATTTCGTCTAATTTATTGTCCAATGATTGCACGTTGACGAGTAATATTGACGCTAACGGCAACTTTCCCATTCGCCTTCTGCGGATCCTAACGAGGCACCCCGCTCTGTTCTGTGTCCTCTGTACCTGCGTCTCTTCCTCTTGCAAATAACTGGGATGTTGGCCTTGTCGGGTGTTCGGAGAATGTCCTGTGCGTCCTGCTTGTTGAAGAAAAAGTCTTTGTCTAATCCGAGGTGAGTGGTCGCTGTCCTGATATCCAGAAGCTCTTTGTCTTATCTGAGGTGAGTGATCACTGTCCTGATATCCAGAAGCTCTTTGTTTAATCCGAGGTGAATGGTCGCTGTCCTGATATCCAGAAGCTCTTTTTTGCCGTAAAACCCCCACATAATAGCGCAATTGGTTGGGCGCCCGTAAAACTGCTGCCATTTCTTCCAGCGCCATTTTATTCCCTCCCCCAAAGATACAAAGCTTACCTGTTTTTTTTCCTTGCCACTGTTATTGCCGTGGTTGGATTTAGTTGAATTGTTTTCTTCTGTCGTTGCTCTGTCATAAAAGTGTGAAGAAAACATTGCAGTTTCACCAGTAGAATGAAGCCTTTGTGGAAGACACAGAAGAATTGGAAGAGTCATGTCATGGCATTCAACAAGGAAGAGGCCTATATATGATAAATGTTTTATTTGTTCTTTCTTTTGCACTCTTGAGTTTAGTGCTTGTCTGTTGCGGCTGCTTTGTTGAGCAGCCACCAACCATTGTGTCTAAGAAACCATACACAAAATGAATAATTTAACCAAATATTTGGGATGAGGTCATCATTTCATTTCAGAGTCTGTGAAGGAAGAAACCATATGGAAAAAGTGGTAAGCTAGATTTCCCCCGAGCCAAATTAATTTATTGTGTTAGAGGTTTCATGATGCTTGTATCAAACCAAAGTAGATCATTTTAAGATGTTGAGCCAATGGGAAGTTGATTAAATTGAAACGTTTTCTTCTCAGACATAATGCAAGGTGGGGTAAGTTTTGCCAAGAGACCACTATTTGGACAAGCTATGTTTTTAAACTGTAATGTTTACATGAATTCTGATCATTTCCTGGGATACACAATATCCTGAAACGTGTAGATACAGTGGGGCAAAAAAGTATTTAGTCAGCCACCAATTGTGCAAGTTCTCCCACTTAAAAAGATGAGAGGCCTGTAATTTTCATCGTAGGTACACTTCAACTATGACAGACAAAATGAGAAAAAAAAATCCAGAAAATCACATTGTAGGATTTTTAATGAAGTTATTTGCAAATTATGGTGGAAAATAAGTATTTGGTCAATAACAAAAGTTTATCTCAATACTTTGTTATATACCCTTTGTTGGCAATGACAGAGGTCGAACGTTTTCTGTAAGTCTTCACAAGGTTTTCACACACTGTTGCTGGTATTTTGGCCCATTCCTCCATGCAGATCTCCTCTAGAGCAGTGATGTTTTGTGGCTGTTGCTGGGCAACACGGACTTTCAACTCCCTCCAAAGATTTTCTATGGGGTTGAGATCTGGAGACTGGCTAGGCCACTCCAGGACCTTGAAATGCTTCTTACGAAGCCACTCCTTCGTTGCCCGGGCGGTGTGTTTGGGATCATTGTCATGCTGAAAGACCCAGCCACGTTTCATCTTCAATGCCCTTGCTGATGGAAGGAGGTTTTCACTCAAAATCTCACGATACATGGCCCCATTCATTCTTTCCTTTACACGGATCAGTCCCTTTGCAGAAAAACAGCCCAAAGAATGATGATTCCACCCCCATGCTTCACAGTAGGTATGGTGTTCTTTGGATGCAACTCATCATTCTTCATCCTCCAAACACAACTAGTTGAGTTTTTACCAAAAAGTTCAATTTTGGTTTCATCTGACCATATGACATTCTCCCAATCTTCTTCTGGATAATCCAAATGCTCTCTAGCAAACTTCAGACGGGCCTGGACATGTACTGGCTTAAGCAGGGGTACACGTCTGGCACTGCAGGATTTGAGTCCCTGGCGGCGTAGTGTGTTACTGGTAGGCTTTGTTACTTTGGTCCCAGCTCTCTGCAGGTCATTCACTAGGTCCCCCCGTGTGGTTCTGGGATTTTTGCTCACCGTTCTTGTGATCATTTTGACCCCACGGGGTGAGATCTTGCGTGGAGCCCCAGCTCGAGGGAGATTATCAGTGGTCTTGTATGTCTTCCATTTCCTAATAATTGCTCCCACAGTTGATTTCTTCAAACCAAGCTGCTTACCTATTGCAGATTCAGTCTTCCCAACCTGGTGCAGGTCTACAATTTTGTTTCTGGTGTCCTTTGACAGCTCTTTGGTCTTGACCATAGTGGAATTTGGAGTATGACTGTTTGAGGTTGTGGACAGGTAGGTGTTTTTTATACTGATAACAAGTTCAAACAGGTGCCATTAATACAGGTAATGAGTGGACGACAGAGGAGCCTCTTAAAGAAGTTACAGGTCTGTGAGAGCCAGAAATCTTGCTTGTTTGTAGGTGACCAAATACTTATTTACACAATAATTGACAAATAAATTAATTAAAAATCCTACAATGTGATTTTCTGGATTTTTTTTCTCATTTTGTCTGTCATAGTTGAAGTGGACCTATGATGAAAATGACAGGCCTCTCATCTTTTTAAGTGGGAGAACTTGCACAATTGGTGGCTGACTAAATACTTTTTTTGCCCCACTGTATCTTTGTTAAAAAGAATACTATATTTCCCTTGACTGAAAATGCTAAATGTAAAAAAAAAATGGCTAAATTTACCCCAATCTCCCCTATGTTAATTTTGCTGTAATTAACTTCAAAGAAGGAGTAATATAAAATGGAAAACAGTTACAGCCTACACAGGACTCTGAGACACAAGGGGTCTTATACCGACAGCAAAACCAATGTAAAACCATGGGGGGAAACTTCTCCTGCTCTGAGAGCCCTCTCCCTTCTGTCTGTGTTGACTTTGAATGCTCCCATAACCCATTTACCCATTTCTTTCTCTTTTTTATGCAACACCACCACCAGGTTAACAGTGCCATCCACTGTTGGGAGGTATTTTAGATTAGAATACCAACTAAGTGACTCTCACTCCAATATCGTGTTAAGGAGAGCTGGTCTAAACCCTGGCATACAGTACCACCTCAGTCCTGTTGACAGTTAAAGACCACCCTCGCTTCCCTCCCGTCGCCCCTGCAGCACTGTTACCCAGCTATAAATACCCCTTCTCAGCCCCCTTCCAGCCCTGGTGAGGAGAGCTCCAGGAAATGAGAGATGTGCGTTGGCTTTGTCTTGACATCTGGAAGGCACCGGAACTCAGCCGTTCGGATCGTTGTAACCACAGCAAATCAACGCAGCTGATGACCCAATTAGGGCCCTTGAATCGGCCAATTAGCTGTGTGGGAGAGGATGCATCCCTGACATCTCTTCCTGCTCTCAGACCCCAGGAGATGGGCAGTACATGGATTTCATTTGCAGCATTGGAAAGTAGAAACGCCTGATTAAATCATTCTTACTTCTGTGTTATGTTTCAAAATATATATATATATATATATAATGCAATTGACCAGGAGAAAAAGTAAAATATGTGTTAATATCAATAATAAGCAGTTTGGGCACCACCTATCTTATTTGCAGCCCCCTTACTGATCTGGAAGTACCTTGGAATTATGTCAATACCTGTACATCCTTAAAGAAATCTGTCAAAGAAGGCACAGACTCTGATCAGACTATTTCAGCGCTTGCTTACACAGCAGGAAGATAAAAAGTTATGCCTGCCCAGAGGCTCCAAGCCTCATCATGGTCCTTTCAGTGGTGGAACTTTTGTTACGCTCTCCACATCTGACTTGACAGACACTGGTTCACTGTTTCCTGTGGTGCTACTTTCTGGTGCAACACTCTTGAGATGAGACTAATACATAGAGAGAGTAGCTCTCTTCCCCCTGTTCCACCCTCAGGCTGGTCTGGGTAGGGCTGTGATGTACTGTGCTGTGCTCTATCCCCAATGGAGTATCTGCTTTGCAGGATGGGGCTTCGGTACCTAACAGGGCCAGTAGTTTCATTCAACTTTACAGTAAAGGACTATTTCAGTGCAGTGGGCAGCTGTTAGCAGATAATAATCCATTATGCAGATGTTGTTATGGCCACAAGTGATATAAGGTTTACGTCAGTAATGATTAGCCTATACCCTACATTTGTAAGTCAACTCGATACTGATTTATGATTACAGCTGACTAAGGCTTTGCATAGATTTTTGATGCTTTACCATTTGCTATCTGTTTATGAACACTCAAGCATGGACCTTATGACGATGTTTAGCTGAGATTACTGGGGTTTCAATGTGTGGAAACATTTCCACAAAATGTGTGATCTAGGCCTTTATTACTCATGAGCGGAGAAAAATACTGGTCAGCAGAGAAGACAAAATACTCCTCAGCTCCCCCAGGAGGATTATTTTACTTCTATTTTTAATTTTTTTGCTGTAGCGAACTGGATCAAACTAAGATCCTACGTCTATATAGTGTTTATTTTAGTGTCTGATATTTGTTCTCCTGTCATCAAATATATGGAACATGTTTTCCCCCCCAAAATCGAAAGGCTATTCTGATAATAGTTATGGTACTAGGCTATCGTTTGAAAGTTCAATGTGTGTCTATGTTCTTTGTGCACTTTAGATGCTTGTCTCAGTTTGTAAATCTCTTCACACATTTTTGTTATAGAAGTGAGTCACTGAAAATTTGATTTATTTTTTTTTCACTTCAAAGAGGGAAATTAATTACCGGTAAAGATAAGAAGGTTTGGAAATTACTTTAGACTTTGAAATTACACTGGGTTCAGGGAACAATTTCCCTTCAAATATATTTTAAATGTCGGGTGGGCAGGGCAATTTAGAAAAAGTGCTTCATGAAATTGAATTTGGTCACAGGCAGTTTTCAGATACCTATGGTTGAAGTTGCCCTCTCATATTTACCAGTCTTGCTCAATAATTCCACGTTTCAGCTCTCTGAGTCTGTTATCACTACGAGTGACCTGCACGTCTTGGATTTCCAATCAACCCACACAGGCAAGACTATTCTTATTCAAATCAGACCTGAGAGAGGACCTGATTCATAAAACATGGCAGTACCCTATTTTTAGATTGAAATAGAACAGAATAAAATAGGACAGGAATCAATTCCAGTTCAGTCATACATTTATTCAGATGAGTTGTCTCCCAGGAGTTCTGGAAGGACATTTGCATTATGGGTAGGCCTATTTGAAGCATCCCAAGGTGTGTAGGGCAATTTCAGAAATCGCTCATCCTTCTTTATCTACCAAGTGAAGCGTGTCTGATGGGTGTACCCAGACGTATGGCCATTATTAAGCCAGTTGTTTATTAAATTAATGGGTAAATGAGTGTGCGTGCTTAAATGGTTGACATTTGGAATATTCTCTGTGGGGGAAGAATGCTTACCATTCAGGATGCATTCAAAAAGATAGGGTGAATGTGAATTTCCCTCTATCTGGTGTGACACACGTCGCACAGTAATTTCATACCAGTCCTTGCATTCACTTGTCTCCTGTCCTTCAGCTGAAGCCAGTGTCATGCCTTACGTCAGAATCGATCTTGTTCTTACATGCCGATAATAGGTTCTGACAGTTGGAGATATATTCCTGGAGTGAGTATCCCTCTGGCTTGCAACCCTGGCTGACTTGAGTTGTAAAATGACGAGGTTGTCTGTGAGACAGGGTTATCTGATTCATGTCACAAACACTTACTTTACATGTGGCGTCCTGTCCTCTAGGATTGGCACCCAGCCAAGAGAGGCAGCCAACCAAGTAAACGTGTCATGTTCCTGTGGCCAGTAAGGGTCGGACTGCTCTAAACCATTTCCAGTTCAGTCAGGACATGAGGAATTACAACAAACAAATAACGCTAACAATTATTCACTAACGATGAAAGATTGACTGACTTACACAGAGAAATGGAAACTCGTTCAGCTCACCAGTAAGACCATTTTATCCCCTTTTAGCCCCGCGAACTGAAGTTCATCTGATATGCATATGCACCGAGCTGTCGAATCACTTAACACGCTTGTCCTGTCAGTGAGAAGGGGACCTCTGAGGAGTCACAGAGAGACACACTCACTAATGTGTTAGTGATCTAGGGACACTAGGGAGTCATGTCTGAATAGGTCAAATCACAGACAAGGAATAAATCAGATATTGGCCTAATGCAAATGCCTGTTCTGTGGAACCAGGCAGCACAGAATCTGTGCTGTACAGCAGTTGAATGAGGATGTTAGGGGAAAGCCAGGGTCATCCCTTGTCCCGGACCCTCATTATGATGACAGACCTGCTAGAGAGAAAGAAAATAAACAATTGGCGTATGACATTTTGAGTCTCAATTCTTCAGTAATGAAACGTTGCTTCGACCGACTTTACTTATGTCTACTAGACTATACACAATCAGCCCTGCCCTCCAAAGGGGTGTGCTGTTTCCAGCCAAGTTTTTGGGCTGTATCAGTTAAATCTTGCTACAGATTTTTCTGCATTCCTCGCTCCCTCACTAGTTAGCCTAATATTTGTTTTCATCATGTTCAGTGCTGACGTCAGTTCTCTTTAGAGCCGGTCTTTTGTCTCGCTAACAGTCTGTTTTGAAAATGCAAAATCATTTCCAAAGAGACAGATGGATGACCATGGGAAAGGGAAAGTTGCCATTGATGTTGCTGATAACAAAGTTCAATTGAAATGCAACCAGCTGAACCACCTTTCTATCTTTAAGACCCATCAATATGCACACACACACACACACACACTTACACGCACACACACACACACACACACACACACACACACAGGCTTTTATTTTACACCTTTCATGTCCAAGTCAGCAGAGCATTGATTTGTTTAACAGCGCATTGATCTGACAAAGACTTATCCAAGGCCCACATCCCAGAAAATTGGTTCTGTCTCGCTTAAGTGCAGTAACTCAGTGGTTTTGATCCAGATTAAACTTTGAACAAATTTCATCTTACAATGTATTATTAAAGTTTATTTCCAGTTGAATTCTGGCACTTTCCAGGCGTCTGTGTTCACTTTCTCCTCTATTTATATAAATGTTGTTTTGTTGTCAGAAAAAGTCTAATCCCCTCACCAGAGGGTGCAAGTGCTTGATGAAAGCTTTGGTGGATAAGACTATGTTTGTAGGCTATCTGGGAATGTGTAGACCTCTTCCTGTCATTAGGCAAGTACTGCAGCTCTTCAGAACACAAGTGTAAAAAAAAAAACTGAAGTGGTTCTAACTTCACAAATGGACTCAATGAGATTATAAAGGTACGGTACACAAAGCACATTACAGGGTATTAAACAGAGTACTTTATGGGTCAATATTCATCCCTCAAATGAGAGCTGAAACCACCTCAAATGCGCTATTATTCATTTGGAAATGGGTTGTGTTCCCAGCTCTGGTTACCCTGTTAGCACAGGGAATTAGGGATTGGTTGTTGATGGGTGCCCCTGGCATGGCTGTCTCTATCCTGGCTGGTAGCCTGTGTGTGTGTGTGCTGGGCTGGGGGGACCAGGTGGAGGGAGAGGGGGAGAGCAGCAGGTGGGAGCCCAGAACAGAGCAGCTATATGGGCCACAGAGTTCTGCGGGAGCCGCTCTCACTGAGCATCCTCTCTTTGATCTCTTGGCTTATTAGCATCCCAGCAAGCGACTCCGAAACCTCCAACCATGATAATGAATATCCCTGCATCCCTTGTGGCTACGGCAGGGCCGTGTGGTACCGTGGCTCGGCTTGTCTGAACATATGCTCTCCCTACATACTCACTGTATTGCTCCTCTTGTCCTGGCAGCCCTATTGGGTTGCTTCAGGCAGACAGGCATATTAATGTGTAGTGGAAGAAGGTACAGTGATCATGGAAACCTTCATCATTATATCTATCTGGAAGGATATTGTTTGTAATGTCATATTGGCAGACCCTCAGATGAAACATAGTCAAGTTGGGGTGTAAGTTAAGAGATGGCAGTAGTGGGATTCGTAAAGGCCTGTAGGCCCCCAGAAAGTGGCAGGGCCCAGTGCCTGCCCTGGCTGGACTATATCCTAATATCCTACCATCAGACCTGATGTGGCGTGTTGTCTTTGGCAGCCCAACACAACGATCAGCCAGGCTGTTTTCTGAACAGTATGAATATTCAGGGCCACTGCTGTGTATGGAGAGGGATGCACTTGAATGAGTTGGAAGGGTGATAATTAATGCCATAGCGAGCTGGGAAATGATTTACTTTCTTTTCCTGTTTATCCCCCTCCCCCCTTCAGCTCGTTGCCCAGGGTGATGAATAATATTACATTATGTTTTTACTGAGCCGACCCCCTCCTGGATGACATAAAACACAAACCGTTGTTATGATTCCGTAAACCATTTATATTGAGTCCAAAGCTTATAAACATAGAAAGACGCAATCTTCTACCTGCTCCATTTCCTGGTTGCAAAAATTCTAATAGTTTGACTAATTTCAGTTTATGTGACAAAACAAGAAAGTATAGTGTAGAAAATGATTGTACCATCTAAACCGTTGTGAAATATGTTTTCCATAACCAAACATTTTGTATTTTCAGCTGTTTGAAGCTGGTGTACAAAACCAAAAGTAAAAGACACAAAAATGGAACTTAAGCATGGAAGCATAGAAATAGCACACATAGAACAGATCTACAGTTTCTTAGACTTGTTTTCAATGAGAATGACAGCTCTATAGCTCACATTTCTATGTGATTTTGGTCGGGTTGCCCAAAAAGTTGCATATTGCAGCTTTAACCTATAAAGAAGACCTAATCATGCTAGAAGTCACAGGGCTTGTGTAATGGATAATATTTATTTAGAAGTAAATAGTGTGTCACTTTGTCACTCATTCACACTATCCACTCAGATATGTTTATCCAAAAATCAACCATATCCTCCTCGTCCCTTTCCTCCTACCTCACCATTATACAGTAGCTCCTTTAGTCGTCATTATGTTAATGTGATTACAGTGTCAGTCATTTGGCTGGCGTGCCCAAAACTAAAGCATGAGGTAATAATGAGCTTATCACGGTGATGATGGTCACATGTCAGCCCCATCACACGGCCAATTAATAGAGAAACAACCCTCCCTCTGTGGTACTATTGTTGTTTTCTCCCTTCAAGGCCCTCACAACAATAGTGTGACACTCTAGAATGCAGCTTGCCCGTTTAAAACCATCCTACAGGATCACCCACCCCGTCCGTCCTCACTAATTTCACTACAGCCCTCTCCCCGTGCTCCTAATGATGTCGATCATAACGCCAGTCACCCTGCATGCAGCCGTTTCTGCATAGAAGACTGTTTTCATTCCCAGGAAGCCCACCTCAGCAAAAGTCAGGAAGGAAAGAGAGTTTCACTGAGACGGATCAAAGAGGGAGTCTGACAGTACAAGTAGCAGGGGACAAGAAACTAAAACTACAGCAAATGAGCTGTTGATGCAATCCAACTTTTGTTAGTCAATGTGTTGGATATGGGTATATGGTGTCAATTATGCAAAATGGTTACCCTATATTCTCAGTTCATTTGCCTCCAGAACAACCTGAATTATTTGGGGCATGGAAACATTGCTCAATTGGTATTAAGGGACCTAACGTGTGCCAGGAAAACATTCCCCAAACCATTACACCACCGCCACCAGCCTGGACCGTTGACACCAGGCAGGATGGGGCCATAGACTCATGCTGCTTACGCCAAATCCTGACTCTGCCATCAGCATGTCACAATGGGAACCAGGATTCGAAGGACCATGCAAGGTTTTTCTACTCCTCAATTGTCCAGTGTTTGTGACTGCATGCCCACTAGAGCTGCTTCTTCTTGTTTTTAGCTGATCGGAGTGGAACCTGGTGTGGTCGTCTGCTGCAATAGCCCATCTGTGACAAGGACTGACAAGTTGTGCCTTCCCGAGATGCCTGTTGTACTGCAACGTTATTTGCCTGTTTGTGGCCAGCCTGTCTGTTAGTTTGCACAGTTCTTGATATTCTCCTTCGACCTCTCTCATCAACGAGCTGTTTTCGCCCACAGGACTGCTGCTAACTGGATGTTTTTTGTGTGTTGCACCAGTCTCGGTAAACCCTAGACACTGTCGTGCGTGAAAAGTCCAGGAGGCCGGCTTTTTCTGAAATACTGGAACCGGCGCGCCTGGCACTGATGACCATACCACGCTCAAAGTCGCTTAGGTCACTAGTTTTGTCTGCCTGCTTTATATAGCAAGCCACATTGTTCCTAATAAACTGGCCACTAAGTGTATTCATGTATGTGTACAGATTCCTGACAATAACGAAAGTAACACCGAGAGCAAAATGGCTCCTCTTTCTAGTCTCGTTGAGTAGTTAACTTGGATTCGTTTTTAAACTGAAAAAGTACATCGTCCAGGAAGAGACTTTTTCTCAAAGGGTAAATCAGATCTACAGTACGTGCCATTAAGTTGCATTTGTAGGCAGGTTTGTTTTTGGTGTTGTGCATTGTGGTATATAATGATGAAATATTCAAGTGAATTTATCTGTTAATGTAGGCCAGGGTGTGAAGTGTAAGGTATAATGCAAGAAACATAGCCAGTGGAAAGCTACTGTTATTTTTTAAATATATTTCTTTTTACGAGTGTTCCCTACTGCTGTGTGGGTCGGGAGGTTTAGCTAAGGGGGAGCTACATTAGAGACTGACAATAATTACAGCTTTCTTTATTTCCAAATTTAGCTCAGCTGTGTCTGCACAAGAGGAACATCACCACCCCCTGTAACTAAATGTAAGTGCCTTTTCTCTGCGTGAGGAACAGTAGCTACTGACGATATAGACGGTTAAGTAACCTATATTTCTCTTTCAACCCTTTTAACATTACTGACTGTCAGTAGTTAGACAGTATACTTTTTGAAATTACTGTACAGTTTGGGTTGTGTGTAAAAGAAGGTCACAAAAGTAACATTTATGACAGAATAGTTCATTTTTAATTAATAGTATTGTAAGCATGATTCCTTACTCCCGTGCTACACAATACCTAACATCACATCCTTTCATAAGGAAACAATAGACTGCATTTCAAGGGAAATCACCAATGTTGTTGCGCTTTGTGGTTGTACACGTTGCAGCAAGGCTAATTTGTTGAAAATAAATCGAGTAGATAAGGCACTATGACGGAATAGAATGGAGAGCGAATGAACACTGCCTTTTCCATTCAGAGACAGAGAGTAGCAGTGTCTTGTGACCTAAACACTTCCTGTAGATACAAAGCGTGCCAATAAATCAGATGGGAGCAGGAGTAACAAATTGATTAGCTCTCTCGTCCCCCATTTAATTAGCTCCCTTCATGCGTATAATTAATTCTCCATTTTTCTATAGTCTTGTTTCAAAGTCACATCATAAATAGACTCAATGGGTGACTGTGTTGAAAACTGTATTTTCATGTACTCTCAATGTGTCAGATATGAGATGTGCTGGGGATGGTCCTCGTAGTAGACTCTGGTACAAGAGCCATACTATAGTACAGTCCAGTCTGAATATTGAATGGTGGCGTGCACCTGTCTTGTGTATTCTTCAGTGCTGCGCTGCTGTTGCATGGTATCTGACCTCGGTGGTTGCAGCTTGTCAGAGGTGAATCACATATTCATGAATTCTTGAGTGAGGAGACGAGGCTGATAGAAAAAGTGTATTTTTGGGGTTTTAAGAGTTTGTTGAAGACGAATTGCTGGGAAATATGTTTGGGGGAAATGTGCCAAGTTGGAATTGCACATATTTGTAGATGTTTAAATTGGTGCGCTTTCAGAACTTCACTAAAGAGTAAAAGATTCACATCAAAGCTTAACTCTCACTTCCATGTCTGCTGCATCTTTATCCACTGGTTCTGCATCAAGTCACTCTTAGACAATTCTTGCCTTTTGTACTTTTGTCTGTGTTTTACGTCTATAGACAATATGAAGTCTGATTGATCTTACTTTCTTTGCAATTATTTCCTGTCTCTTAGTACAAAGGAGCTTGGCTGAATACTTCATCCTTTATTGTGTCTATTCTATAAATATTCATGGTCGGCATACATCAATGGCCAATCAGATCACAATCGGAACTAGCAGGTAGTGGCTTCAGAATATTCATCAGGGACTCTTAAGTTAGAAGAGAGCACCAGTGTATGTATGTATGATGGGTATATTTCCAATGTAGACTATGATGTGCTTTTCTCCCCTTCCTCGGTCTGTACAAATCACAAATCAAGTGATTTTCTCCATTTTCTTGGTTATTACAATGTGCATGTGTTTGATGAAAGGGTAAATACAGAGAGTTTGTTCTCATTTCCTGTTTCCTCCCACATGTGTTTAGGGAAAGAGCCAAACACCTCAAAACCTTCATACAGATTGGAAATCCCTGTATCTTGTACCATATTGATAATTCCCCCAAGCTGATCTATTCCAGATGATTTGTGAAGGAAGCTGAGCCAAGTGCCTCCCGCCCAGGTAAATCCCTGTAAACACTTCTTCCCACCTTATCATTTCCAGGGCTAATGATGTTTCTTTTATTTCTGGGTTTGTTTCCTCCCCTTCTCCTTCCTCTCTCGGGGTTTTCTTCATCGTCTAGTCCCGTGAAGAATCATCAAGGTGATTGTTGCGTACACTTATCTTCAGACGGCATCCTTCGCCTGTCAAGTCAGAAAGCGTGCATGTGTGTAGAGGTCACCGTCTGAATATGTAATAGAAGCAGACGTTCCTGGAGATACAGTTAGCAGGACTCAGCGGGGGTTGAGAGTGTTGCAGTAATCAGGGTTGAGATGGTGCTCGTTATATTTGGCAACTTGCTGGTGGTGGCACAAATGGAGTGAGTGTGCCTGCAATTTAATGTCTGCTGAATGAGAGTGGTGGTGAGGTGAGATTGCAGTGGGCTGTAAGTAATTCCTTGCAGGTTGATTTTAGTTACATTTGTATCCTGTTAGAATTTCAAATTAACCATTTATATATTCACCTTGCCCTCAACCAACATCTTATCTAGCCGTCCCTGGTGACATGTTGCCTGAGGTGTTGACACCTGTGATTTGACCTCTAAGAGATCCCTTTTCCCCAAGATGTTATTCACCCTGCAGGGCGTTAATGTTATGTTCCATATTACAACTGTAATGGCCTGGTATAATGGGACAACAGTACATATACAGTACCAGTCAAAAGTTTGGACACCTACTCATTCAAGGGTTTTTCTTTATTTTTACTATTTTCTATATTGTAGAATACTAGTGAAGACATCAAAACTATGAAATAACACATATGGAATCATGTAGTAACCAAAAAAGTGTTAAACAGATCAAAATATATTTTAGATTCTTCAAAGGCTGCTTTTCCTTCACTCTGCGGTCCAACTCATCCCAAACCATTTCAATTGGGTTGAGGTCGGGTGATTGTGGAGGCCAGGTCAAATAAAGGTAAAGGTCAAATACATTTTAAAAATCTGATGCAGCACTCCATCACTCTCCTTCTTAGTAAAATATTCCTTACACAGCCTGGAGGTGTGATGGGTCATTGTCCTGTTGAAAAACAAATGTTAGTCCCACTAAGCACAAACCAGATGAGATGGCGTATTGCTGCAGAATGCTGTGGTAGCCATGCTGGTTAAGTGTGCCTTGAATTCTAAATAAATCACAGACAGTTTCACCAGCAAAGCACCCCCACACCATCACACCTCCTTAATGCTTCACGGTGGGAACCACACATGTGGATATCATCCGTTCACCTACTCTGCGTCTCACAAAGACATAGCGGTTGGAACCAAAAATCTCACATCTGGACTCATCAGACCAAAGGACAGATTTCCACCAGTCTAATGTCCATTGCTCGTGTTTCTTGGCCCAAGCAAGTCTCTTCTTCTTATTGGTGTCTTTAGTAGGGATTTCTTTGCACTAATTCTACCATTTAAGGCCTGATTCACACAGTCTCCTCTGAACAGTTGATGTGTCTGTTACTTTAACTCTGTGAAGCATTGATTTGGGCTGCAATTTCTGAGGTCTAATGAACTTATCCTCTGCAGCAGAGGTAACTCTAGGTCTTCCTTTCATGTGGAGGTCCTCATGAGAGCCAGTTTTATCATAGCGCTTGATGGTTTTTGCAACCGCACTTGAAGAAACTTTTGAAGTTCTTGAAATGTTCCACATTGACTGACTTTCATGTCTTAAAGTAATGATGGACATTCATTAGAGCTGTTCTTGCCATAATATGGACTTGATATTTTACCAAATAGGGCTATCTTTTGTAAGATCTCAAATGCATTAAGAAGGAAATAAATTCCACAAATGAACTACCTCATGAAGCTAGTTGAGAGAATGCCAAAAGTGTGCAAAGCTGTTATCAAGGCAAAGGGTGGCTACTTTGAATAATCTGTTTAACACTTTTTTTGGTTACTACATGATTCCATATGTGTTATTTCATAGTTTTGATGTCTTCACTATTATTCTACAATGTAACAGTAAAAATAAAAACCCCTTGAATGAGTAGGTTTGTCCAAACTTTTGACTGGTACTGTACATGTATTGTTTTAGTTATTATTTTGTGAATGTTAAATCTATTAACAGGTTATTATTACAGTATTACTCGACTGCGTTGGCACTTAACCTAGAGTTTAACTCTTGATTTTCAGATGTTGTAACCTGATCTATTTCTATCCAGACAGTCAGTAGGTACTTTGGAGCATCTCAGGGAATCTGGTTATTGTCTGGAACATTAGAGGAGAGAACAATATGAGCCCTAAACATGAAAGCAGTCTTTGACTTTAACACGATCAAATAAATTATTCTAATTATTCATTAGAGGAAACAGCTGCCTGCATTTTATTTTGTAAATTTGTCTAAAATGCTCATTTAAACCGTAGATATATTTGACAATGCTGTTTCCACTGCTGATGTTGTAAATCAGGAAAGCACACAGAAAAATAAAAAACATATCTAGGCCCAAATGTTCTCGTTTCATCCATCCAACTCTTCTCATCCCTTACCACCAGCGTCACAGTATCAGAGGAGTGACTCCATACAGTCCAGCTAATAGCAGATTTCCACCATTCCTTAAAGCTTTTCATTTTAATCATTAGTACAACTCTCCAAATGGATTCCATCTCTTTGCCTAAGTTAGCAAATCTGGTGCCCTGACAATTGGGTCCAGCGCTGTGGTTATAAACAACCCATTTTGTTGAACTAGTAGGCTAGCTAGAAGTTGGATCTCTCCTCCCCAACATGGTCCCTCTTATGGGGATATAGTGCCTGTGGTTTACCTGGGGGCAGGATGGCAGTGTTGTCTCAATGTTGTCTCAGTGTATGCGTCAGTGTGTGAGTGTGAGGTAAGCAGATGTTGTCGTAGTGCCATTAAGGAGGGCGTGTGTAGGAGGAGCAGGAGACGTGATATGTCACCCACTGAGCAGCCGGCAACAGCAGATGTCCACTCACTGTGAGTTTGCTACTGATAATCAGAAAGCCCCATCAGTCGAGCTAGATGATAACACATGTTGGTTACCATGATGGCATTGTCAGGAAGCTGTGTTCTCCTACTTTGGGGGAGATTATAGGTCATGAATACATCCCTTGACTCAAAAGGTTGCTCGTGACATTTGTCTTATTGTAGTCAACCACAGCGCCAGTGTATGAAAACACTTGTGAATTGAAGTACGTAATCACTGTGACTCACGATTGAACTTAATCCAACAATCATCAAATAAGTGATTGAGAGGAACAGGTGGGGAAATGATTCAACATCGATACTGTATAATTGTAGAGTGAAGAAATATTTTCTCTCTGTGTTGTGTATCTCTCTCTGCTGAGACACACACACAAAAACACATACACAATTTGCAGTCAGTGTCAAATGCAGGTTGGGGGCCTTGTTTAGACTACTTGCCAGGCTGAAGGCAAGGATTGTTCATCAGGCTCATTCTGTGGCACTAGGAGGCAAGAAATAGAGAGAAATTGAGAATGGCAGGCAATAGCTGCTACTCTGTCACTGTCTAGCTGTGAGTCTCATTATTTGTTCCATTTAATGAGCAGAGAGAGAGTTTACCTGGGGATCGGCAGCCAGGCGGCAGCACTTTAGCCACTTGCACCCACTGAGCCCCCAGTGGCTACAAGTGCTTATCAGGGGATATTAGCCAATCACACACCTAAGGAGACCACTTGTCAGGGTCACCATCTTTCCATTACCTACTGGTGGATATCCCTGATGGGTAGATATTGTGATGTTACACAAGAGTCAGTGGTTATGACTGGTTCGTATGCTGTGGGGAACAGATTCAGTCAGACAGTTTCATACGGTCCCCAACTCTCACTACCTTGATCAACATTGCAGGCTCGGGGCTTTCAAATGGTGTAGAGAGCATTTCTAGGAACATATTTGCCGGCTGGCTTTGAACTTTATACAGATGTAGGATTTCAATTTGATCAGCCTGTTGCAGGATAACTTTGCTGCAATGCAGTAGTGTATTTGAAGTTTAAAAAGGCGTCTGAAGTTTGTAATATCCCCTTTGACATTTCAGACTTAGTTTCCCTTACAAAAGTGTATCAAACCCTAAACAAATGTCCACATTTCCTGATGCTGCAGGATTATTTTCCTGCTGTAGCAAACTGGCTCAAATTAAGATCCTACAACTGTAAGATCAAAGGGTTATATATGACATGGACACTGAGAAGAGTGGTCTTTGATGATATCTAGTATTTTAGACAACATTAAATATGTCAGTTTGGATCCCAGAATCTCACAATTATCTTAAGGCTTGCACACATCGCACCGAATGTGGATCTAGTGTTCTTCTGCCGATCGTTCAGCCCCCCATGCTTTAACCTCTCTTGGGTAGGGGGCAGTATTTTGACGTCTGGATGAAAAGCATGCCCAAAGTAAACTGCCTGTTACTCAGGCCCAGAAGCTAGGATATGCATATAATTGGCCGATTTGGATAGAAAACACTCTAAAGTTTCTAAAACAGTTACAAGTATGTCTGTGAGTATAACAGAACTGATATGGCAGGCAAAACCCCGAGGACAAACCATCCCCCCCCAAATAAATTCAGCCTACCACTATTTTCAATGGCTATCACTTTTATTATAATGCCAAGTCCTGCCAGATTGCAGTTCCTAGGGCTTCCACTAGATGTCAACGGTCTTTAGAGTTTCAGGCTGGTTTTTGGAAAAATGAGCCAGAAATTGTCGTTTTTCTAGGTGGCTCCCATTTTGGCTGTAGTGTTTCCAAGCGCATGGAAGAGAGCACGTTCTGAGCACGTTCTTTGGTATTTTTCTCCGGTAAAGACAATAACGATTCTCCGTTTTAAATTTGATTGTTTATTTACATACTAGGGTACCTAATGTTTGATTATAAACGTTGTTTGACGTGTTTGGAAAAGTTTATTAGTAACGTTTGGGATTCATTTTGTATGTATTTTGATAGAGGGGAAACTGGGTGGATTATTGATTGAAGCGCATCAGCTAAACTGAGTTTTTATGGATATAAAGAAGGACATTATCGAACAAAAGGACCATTTGATGTAACTGGGACCTTTTTGGAGTGCCAACAGAAGAAGATCATCAAAGGTAAGGCATTTTTTATATCGCTATTTCTGACTTTCATGTTGCACCTGCCTGGTTGAAATATGTTTTTCATGTGTTTGTATGCGGGGCACTGTCCTCAGATAATTGCATGGTGTGCTTTCGCCATAAAGCCTTTTTGAAATCTGACACAGCGGCTGGATTAACAAGAAGTTAAGCTTTATTTTGATGTATTATGAAAGTTAAATATTTATAATAATGTAGTTTGAATTTTGCGCTCTGCAATTTCACCGGATGTTGGCTACCTGCCCATAATAAGTCTTAAGGACCACCCACTGTAGATGTCTGACTGCCGACATTTCTGATGCGATTCTACATATAAAATCCGTGCACACTTGGTTCGCAAATTACGTTCAGATGTGTTAACTACTCTCGGCCAGCAAACGATAGTGGTGTGTGAGCCCTTGATCCTGGGTTGTGTCTTTTGAGGTCGGAGTTCCAGAAAGTTCTGGGACAAGAGGGAGGTCTGGTCACATAGATACTATTCATGGGTTGCATGCTTCGTCACTATTTTGTTTTGAACGTTCATTTTGGACTGATGCCCAACTGAGCATTCTGCTCAATGCATCGTCAATGAGCGCTGATGAAGATTTTATCAAAAGTGCATTACAGTGGCTTGGAAATACAATGCCCTTCAAAAGGAGGCAAATAATTAGAAGGAAAACCTTTTGTCATCATTCTTATGTCGCCAGATTGACTTTAGATGCAGTATAATGTTAGCTAATTAGCTAAGTTTCAGGGGAGGACACTGGATTTTAGCTAGCTACCGTTAGCTTTGCTAGCTAATGACAACATTACCATCTGTCTAAAGTAAATTTGACGACATGATAATGTTGGCAAAGTTGTTTCCAACTAAACATTTATAGGGTTAGGGTTAGCTACTTTATCAATGTCATCGTATTTCCCAGAACTATAGTGTAATTTAGACTAAACAGTATTTAGCTTCCGTCCAGAATGACTGGTCTTATCATGACTTTAGGGCATCTTGAGAACGTTAATAACAATGGCATGACGCCTCCGAGTGATGGCGGTGCAACCTATGAATAGGCCTAGTTCTGTATGTTATTATGGGCGTGGAGCCAGGAGAGTCCTTCTCCCAGCTCTGAGGGGAGACGCCCATGGTACAACGTATGGTGTCATCTGTGTGTATCAGGCAGGCGCCTCGCCGGGCGACAGGTGTGATGAGTCAGTGTGGGCGCAAATCTCCTCCTCAGCCTAGCGCCCATCTGCTGAGGGATAAACTGCGAGGAACGGGGTTAAAATAAACACAGAACGCAACGTGGGCCATGAGATCCATGATAGAGCTAGAAGCTTGCCATGTAGAGTCTGCACAGTACATTCAGATGGCATGGATTGATTGTATGATTTCAATTAGGAAAACAAAGATGGTTGGTGTACGTTGCCAGTGGATGACCTGGAAGACCGTGTGTGCTCTGCTTCTGTGTTTGTTGTTACCAAAAAGAGACGATTGTTTCTACTTTAATCATAAAGTTCTATATTAGTGTTTTCTTTGATTTTGTCCCTAGATGTAAACAAATACCAATCTCAGAACTTTCCCTGCCCAGTTGAGTGTGGGAAAATGCATGTAAGGATTTTTGCTCAAGGTAGGTGTGTGAAAGTGGTCGAGGTAAGAACTTCAGAGCTGTGAACGCATTGAGCTGTGAACGCATTGACTAAGTGAAGTTCTTAAGAGGGTCGAATTTGTTATAAACAGCATGAGTTTAGACTCTGCCCAACTTGACAAGCAAAATGGAAAATAAGAAAGACTGTCAACAGAGCGTCCTAAGAGGCACCTGGCTGTCTCGCTCTGTTATAGGATGTACAAAATATTAAGCCTAAATTAGGCTGCCTAATGCCTAATGACTCAACACACCTACCTACCTGTCCTTTGAGATTTTACAGCTCTCCGTTCATCTTTGTTGGAGAGACTAAAGAAATGTTACTTTTTCCTAGCAGGGTAGGTCTACGTTTTAAGAGATCATTAAACTCAAAATGGTAAGAGTGCCTAAAAACCTAAATGATGACGAATGCACTGGCATTGTAACTAAATAAGTTGTACTGCAGTGATTCTGAGCGGAAACAGAACAGATGCTGTGGGATTCAGTCTTGGAATCAGCCGTCTGTCCCCCAGAAATAACCTAATCTTCTTATGGACACGTGGTAAACTTCTCTCTGTTTAGGCATAAAGCCATTACCCCATCATCCAAGACAAGCAACTGTCAAAACTACTTTTTACAGGGTACTTTTAATTGTGCGTGTGTCTGCTTGTGTGGGTGGGTGGGTTCAACTGTGTGCTGTAACCTTTAGTTGTGCATCTCAACAGAATAGGTGCATTATCTGCGAGAGCGAGAAAGATCACAGGTCAGGCTGGTATCACGTTTCCACAGAGGGATTCTCTGGGTTCTGTCTGCTCATTATCAATGAATAGGACTTTAATGTGCTTTCAGATGGTTACAGAACTCTGGGGAACCCGCGTTCACCCCCTCTACCCTTTTCATCTGGCTCTTTGATCAAGACCCAGCCAGGCTAACTAGTCCAAGGCTTCACTGCTGCTGTTCTGCTGACGGAAACCTATTTGTTTCTCACTTTGAAAACTGGAATAATTACGAGACATTGTGATACAGTATTTTGTTCACCTTAGGCTGTTCAAAACACGCATGCAGTTTGAGTCCCCCCCCCCCCCCCTTCACTTAAAAGTGCATTCTTAAATGTACCAGTAGGCATTTCAGCCATAGGGCTTTTTGCAAAGGAGTTAGTGAGTACTTTCTATGTTTTTGAGCGTGCCTAGAGCAACGTGTAAGAGCATTAAATGAAGATTTCCTGGACTTTCAGAAGCACTAATGTGACTCCTCAAAGAGTGGCTTTTGGTTGTTTTGGACTTGTGTTTGGGCTCAGGGACAGGAAATAAGAAAGATGATTGCGTTGTCTGATGTGGAGTAGTTGCCTGACGACTCAAACTGAATTCTTCCGCAGCTCTATGTTCGCTACATACTTCAGTCTGACACTACCATTGCTGAAGTCGTTTGTGTTGATGTCTGACCTAACCCTTTGGTTTCTGGGACCAATCAGAATGGTTAGAATGTGTTTGCGTTCTAGAAATCGTCAGGGAGGGACTCGGATCCAGACTCAGACCCATTGCGGAGCAGAAACTAAAGTCCTTGGGAATGGCATAGTATTTGGCCGGAGAAAGGAGTTTAAGTTGCCAGGCAAGAGGAGGAGCGCTCTGAAGGTGTAACCTGGAGATCAAATGGAAACTGATTCACTAACACATCAAATCAAATGTATTTATATATCCCTTCGTACATCAGCTGATATCTCAAAGTGCTGTACAGAAACCCAGCCTAAAACCCCAAACAGCAAGCAATGCAGGTGTAGAAGCACTGAGTGCTAGTTCAGGGGTTTCTTACAGTCTGTCTCTCCACACTGCCTCACAACATGTAGGATGTGTGAAAGACACCTTACATTACAGGCTACAGCATTTGCCAAGCAACCTGAGACGCGAGACTGAGACTGACACTGTCACCAGTGTCATACTGGGTGTATATTTTTGTTGTTTTTGAGAGAATAGAACATTGCACATGATCATATAATCTAATCTCTCTTGCATACCCTCTTTATTGCAACGATTCTTAATAAATGCATTTTCTGGATTATGCATTTGTAGCAGCTACATTATTTTATTCTGATCATGTCTGTTAGTCCATACACCTTAGAGACCCCTGAGCAACAAATGTGTCTCAGCAATGGGATTACAATGGAAGAATACTTCTGTGCTCCTTCCATGATTGAATTGCTACCTGCTCACAGCTCTTCGTATTATAATTTGTTCAATGTTTCCCAGGGTTTTATTTAAGTCCAAGCCTGTATGATGTGTGAATGTCTATGCTGCCATTGGCTGAGGGTATTAAAGCAGTGTATAGCTGTGCAGCAAAGAAGCTTGGCTCCACACTTTTGGGTTTTTGATCTGACCTCCCTTCAGGTGCACAGCAGGAGCTCAAATAAAAAGATAAAGGGGCCCAGCTCTGCACGACTGCCGATGGGCTGCACAACGGCCGGCCCAGCCAGCCGGAGCCCCTCAAAGGCTCCATGCCCTCTGATTCCTGCCCAAAAGCACCCCGGGAGGCCTGGTGTCAGGCCTAGTGTCAGGCCTGGTGTCACAGAGACTCACACAGTGCTATTTGACACACAGTGGGAGATGGGACAGCACAGGGATCTAAGAGTGTAGCAGGGGGCCTTCTCTTGCACATTTGCTTCACATGACATCTGAAAAACAACTGTGGTGTGTGTTTTATCTGCTGCTTGAGCTTCACAAGTCAACTATTGGCAGGTCCTTCTAATTCCTGGATAATATTGCATTTTTGTATTTTTACATCAACGTATCTGATTAAGTTGTTCAGTTTTGTCATGTTTACATGACACTCCTTTGGAATTTTTTTTGCAAATCATCAAAACACATTAAATTCATCAGAGTAACTCTTATGTTTATGATGACTACTCATGTGTACATCTTTGGTTGCAAAGATGGATTTTCATGGATGTCAAAATTAGCATTAGGCCTATGAGCTTTGAGAGCTCAAAGTAAGGTGTTGAAATAGCATAGGCATACAGTACACGACCCGACCAATATTCCAATAGCAGTAGGATGTTTCTTATTGATACAGTACATGGCCCGACCAGTATTCCAATAGCAGTATGACGCAGTATGATGTTTTCTTATTGATACAGTTCATGGCCCGACCAGTATTCCAATAGCAGTATGACGCAGTATGATGTTTTCTTATTGATACAGTTCATGGCCCGACCAGTATTCCAACAGCAGTATGATGTTTCTTATTGTGTAGATAGCTATACATTCACACAGTTCACAACAATTAAGGATGACACTGGGGTCTAGAAAAATACCTGTTATAGCTGGGCACATATGGCTCCTCTGTTTTTATGTTACAATGGCTGTCAGCAGCATTTCTGCACCACGTTTATGTTGCTCCAGAAATAGCTGTGCTATGAACTATGTCATTTTCTTTCGTGCCTTTGACACACTTGCGTCTCGTTTTATTAACAAGCAACAGTTCTTCACTGTGGCTTTTTCCCGGTGCGCCTGTCTTTTTTTAACTTGTCAGGAGAAGACGGGCAGTAAAAAACTGAGTTTAAAATAAAATGACTCCCCGAAGGAAGTGGCTGTATTTTTGGAGCAGCGTTTCAGGTAGCTGGGAGGAGGCTTCTTTTCGCACCTGAGCACCTGCGTCCTTTTTGTCTGAGCTAGGGAGTAGTGAAAAAAAAACAGTTTTTTTTAAAAAGCTTCAACTTCACAATGTGGACCTGAACAATATGAATGCCCTGGTGTCTCCTTTTGAATAGCTAGATTGATTCTCTCCTTTCATGCTCTTCTCCGTGCTCAGTTCAACTGGTTTCACATCAGGGGTCTCATGTGGTTAAGAAACAACAGGGTCATATTTTCACGGTCGTACCAATACCAAGAAAAGACTGGGTACAGAGGTGTGCAGCAGGTTCTGATCTTCTCCTGCCTATTGGCCTGGCCTGAATATTTAATGACTTCCCCACACTTCATCCTTTCTCCTTTCAAGACTAATGTAATTTGCCCCGGGCTCTTTCGACTATCAGTGATATTGAAATGCAGGAGGAGAAAGCTGTATAACGCCTCAACCTTCAAAGACAGTTTTTTCGAGCATGAAAGTGATATGGTGTCTGTGTGTACGAGTTACCATGTTTATGCATGTCCTAAATAGCCCATGAGTGGTAGCTACCACCTGACTTCAGTCCTGACTGCCACAATTCTGAGTTCTGAATTCTCAAAAACAGGACAGTAGTTCCAATGTGTTCTCTCTTTGTATGCTGACCAGTTGTTATGGTATCCCATGATTCCAAGCTGCTGTCAGTTGGGCCTGTCAAGAGCTATTCAGCCGCTGGCAGGCATCCTTTTGATTGACCTTTGATTTGATGTTGTAACCCGTCCACTTTTTCATTCTCTTTCATGTGAAAATTACCCCCTGCACTCTTTCATGTGGAATTTACCCGCTGCACAGCTTCAACAGAGGGTTATCCTGAGCAGGTTGGTTATGGAATGTCAGCCTATTCTAAAAGGCCTGCTCTGTTCCTCTGACGGTAAACCTGAATGACGCTTCACCTTGACCCTACAAAATAGGGTACACTTATTAACCTAGTTGCTATTTCCATAGAAACCTGGAGAGCTAAATTAAGCAAACCTATTTACCATAAAATGTCCATGCATACTCTAGGGCTGCATTAGGCTAAACTGTTGTATAGATGTTTTTTTGTTTTTTTTCAGGTTCCATGTTATTGTAAGACAAATTAGCTGGTAAATTTGATTCAGTAGGAAATCCCTCTATGTTAACAGAAAAACTAAGATGTCACCTGGCGGGCTGAGCTCAGGAGAAACCATGGAGCATGTAGGATTGCGGTGGGCGTTGTGTGCGAGCTGTGTCCTATATAAAGCACTGGGCTTCACAGATTCGGGCAGGGTGTTATGTTGCAAACTAGCTCATGACTCAGCTCTCTGATTCCCACATGATGTAGCTGTGCAACACAGTCCAACACTTTCGTCTTTCATTCCAAATGTGTCTTTGTTTGTGAACAGTAGATCCCCACTACATTATATTGAATGACTAGAGGGCCTTCCTGTTGAACAAGCTGTGGATTACATGGCATAAGTGTACTTTCATTGTTTTGGCATAAAGGTAGGCTATTACCAGTCTCTTCCATTCCTTCAAAGAAACAAGGTTACATTTGTAAAAGGACTTGTTTTACCCATCAATTGGGATTAGTTTGATTTGGGGTTATTTTAGAACCACCTAGATGAGCCTGGAGCCTAGTCATAAAGTACAGGGCGCAGAAGTTGCAGAAGGTAATGACTTTGACAATGCAAAATGGCTTCAAACACAAAAGCCCTGAGGGAGATGGAGACACGAGCACTGAGCAGAGAGGAAAGTGTCTGTGAGCTTAAACGAGGAGGACTCGCTCTGTCTGTGTGAGTCTGGCTGTCAACAACGGGGCTTTTGTTGCTAATCGCTCAGTCCTTTGAGACTAACTGTCATGTCGCCTTTAATTCTGGTCGTATCCATTTTTTGATTTTTTTTCTGAGGGTTGTGATTGCCATGTTATGGAGATGTATCTGACTTTCTCTCTGTCTCTCTCAGGTGAAGTGTAATGCTGTTTCCTGTGTTTGTTCTGTCTTCTCTACTCCTCTCCAGGGTTACATAATACTAGAGTCTCTTCATATACAGCGCCTTCAGAAAGTATTCATAACCCTTGACTAATTCCACATTTTGTTGTGTTACCGCCTGAATTCAACATGGGTTAAATAGGTGTTTTTTCTCATCTATCTACACACAATACCCCATAATGACAAAGAGGAAACATGTTTTGATTTCTTTGAAAATGTATTGAAAGTATTGACAGGTGTGAATACTATGTAGAAGCACCTTTGGCGGCGATTACAGATTTGAGGCGCCTTGGGTATGTCTGCATCAGCTTTGCTCATCTGGATTTTCTCCATTCTTATTTGCAGATTCTCTCAAGCTCTTAAGTTAGATCGGAAGCGGCGGTCAACAGCAATCTTCAAGTCTTTCCACAGATTTTCAATGGGATTCAAGTCTGGGCTTTAGCTGGGGCCACTCAAGGACTTTCACATTATTTGTCTGAAGCAATTCCAGCGTTGCTTTGGCTGTATGCTTGGGGTCATTGTCCTGTTGGAACGTAAATCTTCGCCCCAGTCTAAGGTCATTTGCACTTGAAACAGATTCTCATGAAGGATTTGCCTGCATTTGGTTTAATTCGTGGTTTTCTCAAGACATACTGTAGCACTTTGCATTCAGACCAACGAGTACATTTGTTGTCTTTCATGTGCCTTCTGGCAGGTTCTTCCATCTCAGCCAAGGAACTCTGTAATTCTGTCAGAGTAGTCATTGGGTTTTTGGTCACCTCTCTGAACAAGGTCCTTCTTGCCAGGTTGCTCAGTTTGGTCAGATGGTCAGCTCTAGGCAGAGAGCCTAGGGAGTTCCATATTTTTTCAATTTCCCAATGATGAGAACACTGTGCTTTTAGAAACTTTCAATACTCTACGGACAGTTCCTTGTACTTCATGGTATAGTTTCTGCTCTGACGTGTACTGTCAACTGTGGACCCTTATATAGACAGGTGTGTTTTTTTCTAAATCATGTCCAAATTTTATTGGCCACAGACGGACTCCAATCAAGTTGTAGTGACATCTCAAGGATGATCAAAGAAAATTGAATGCACCTGAGCTCAATTTGGAGTGTCATAGCAAAGGGATGTAAATACTTACACTACCGTTTAAAAGTTTGGGGTCACTTAGAAATGTCGTGGTTTTTGAAAGAAAAGTATTTTTTGACCATTTAAAATAACATCAAATTGATCAGAAATACAGTGTAGACATTGTTAATGTTGTAAATGACTATTGTAGCTGGAAACGTCTGATAAAAAAAAAAATGGAATATCTACATAGGCGTACAGAGGCCTATTATCAGCAACCATCACTCCTGTGTTCCAATGGCACGTTGTGTTAGCTAATCCAAGTTTATCATTTTAAAAAGGCTAATTGATCATTAGAAAACCCTTTTGCAATTATGTTAGCACAGCTGAAAACTGTTGTTCTAATTAAAGGAGCAATAAAACTGGCCTTCTTTAGACTAGTTGCATCAGCATTTGTGGGTTTGATTACAGGCTCAAAATGGCCAGAAACTTTCTTCTGAAACTCGTCAGTCTATTCTTGTTCTGAGAAATGAAGGCTATTCCATGCGAGAAATTGCCAAGAAACTGAAGATCTCGTACAACGCTGTGTACTACTCCCTTCACAGAGCAGCACAAACTAGACCTAACCAGAATAGAAAGAGGAGTGGGAGGCCCCGGTGCATTACTGAGCAAGAGGACAAGTACATTAGTGTCTAGTTTGAGAAACAGACGCCTCACAAATCCTCAATTGGCAGCTTCATTAAATAGTACCCGCAAAAAAATTGTCTCAACGTCAACAGTGAAGAGTCGATTCCAGGATACTGGCCTTCTAGGCAGAGTTGCAAAGAAAAAGCCATATCTCAGACTGACCAATAAAAATAAAAGATTAAGATGGGTAAAATAACACAGACACTTAATAGAGGAACTCTGCCTAGAAGGCCAGCATTCTGGAGTCGCCTCTTCAAAAATGCCATATAGAAATTGAATAAATTGGCACGATTAATAAGTCATTAGGGAAAAAAATGCCATGCTATATTATAAAAATTGTCATGGCTAATCCATGGGTTTCTGTAAAAATACTAAACACCCTCAAGCCGAATATCCATAATATGCCACTGCCTTGAGTGTGTTACCATTTTTGTTGTTATTGTAAATAAATGTTATTGTTGTAAATACCAAACTTGATGGCCAGTAGTTGGTATTTTAGTAAGATACGAATAGGGGAATAACCTATGTGTAAATGGAATCTGTTGCTGTATTTTTTTGTGTTATCTCTGATCATTTTGTTTGTCTTGTGTAGTTTTTTTTAATCATTGTACCTAAACTGTATGTGTAAACATGTATACGTAGGGCCCAGCTGTAAAAGAGACCTTTGTCTCAGTCTGTGTTCCTTGTTGAAATAATGGTTTACATTTTTTTTTTGATTTAGATAAAGTACAACAGATTGGCAACCTTAAAACATTAATTAGGCTAGATGTTTATCTTGTTACATCCTTAATTTTAGATCCATTATTTGTCTCTGTCCTGTGCGTAGCCCGGTGATCTCACTGTCATTGGGTTTTTATTTTGTGGTTAAAACCTTTTCATGCCATTTGCTTTTCAACAAGGGGGTGTGGTTTATCATATCACCACTCATATCAATCACATAGTGTCCCAGCGGTTCCATGGCTAGCTGAAATGTCTGTCTGTCTGCTTGTCTGTCTCTGTTTGTCTGTGTCCTAGGCAGGAACACATTGATTCCTGCCCTCCTTCACCTCATTGACATTCCACAGCTGCCGTAATTGCACACCAAGGACCCGATTCATGATTGTTTAAAAAGTTGGGCTTGACAGATCCTGATTGTGAATCAAATATTTATCGTAGCACTGAGCTTTACATCTCTCTACTGTAGTACAGGTCTTTGCAGGCAGGAGGTTGAATATGTGGCACTTTGGGCTTTTAACTTTTCTCCACCACAGGTCTGAGGGCCTCTGTGCACAAAATGTCCTGAAATGTCATCCTCCAGACAGCAGATTAGTTATGGAGCCCTATAAAGTTCTCTCTACACTTCCCTCCCTGGTCAGTCCACCTGTGATGTGAGTTCTGGGCCAGTTTCTCTGGTTTGGACAGAAGCAGGCGTTGGGAACATGACATGAAAGAAAAAAAACAAGTCTACTGAGAGGATCCAAACTGTCCTCATCACTCACACCTTATGTTAGACCTTGTCTTTTAAAAAATGCATGGGATACTCTATTTACGGCTTGAAACAGGTGTTCAGGGACCTCTCTAAACAGATTTGCAAAATGAGATAAAACCAAACGTACCAAGACTAACGAACTCCACTGCTGGATAATTAGATTGCATAGTCATGTTTGGCCGTTTTAAATATTCTTTGTGTGAAATTACAGTAATGGGGGTTAAACCATTGTGAACACAGATCCTTGATTAAATGCCAGGGTTTCTGTAAAAATAATCTAGGATAAGACTGTCTGTATTGAGGATAATTGGGGGGGGGGTTCTGGTGTGTGAGACTGCAGTACAGTGGTGTAAAGTACTAGTTAAGTAGTTATTTGGGGTATCTGTACTTTACTATTAATATGTTTGACAAGTTTTACTTTTTACTTCACTACATTCCTAAAGAAAATTATGTACATTTTATTCCATACATTTTCCCTGACACCCAAAAGTGCTCGTCACATTTTGAATGATTAGCAGGACAGGAAAATTGCCTAATTCACACACTTATCAAGAGATCATCCCTGGTCATCCCTACTGGCAGACTCACTAAACACATGGAGCATGCCCCTGGCTATCCTTAAGTTAAAAAAATGTAAAACAAGAAAATGATGCCGTCTGGTTTGCTTTATACACAGAATTTGAAATGATTCATACTTTTACTTTTGATACTTAAGTATATTTAAAACCATTATACTTTCAGACTTTTACTCAAGTAGTATTTTACTGGGTGTCTTTAACTTGAGTAGTATTCTATTAAGGTATCTTTACTATGGCAGCAGTTGATCACTCTGCCCTGCCCTGATACCAGTCATTGTGGGCCTGGGAGAGCACCAACAGGATGACATTACTGGTCGATGACAGCATGGTGTCTGTCTTCACAGTATGATGACAGGAATTTGTCTTTTAAAATCTGATGAAAGAACTGTGTTAATGCAGTGACAGTCAAATCATAACAATTAGGTTATTATTTGGTTAATCTCGGCAACCTGAACCAAATGTTTTCGTCAGTCACTAGAGACTAGTATTGAGTTAGAGGGCTTGGTTCAAAATGTTATTTTGAACCAAGTAATTGAAAGTACCAGTCAGTAATTGAAAGTAGCACTCATGTATGGAAATTAGTCCTCCTTCTCCCACCAAAGTGAATAATACTGTTGCTTATAGAATTCATTATGTGATTGATACTGATCACTACATTACTGTAGTACTTTTCACATTGCAGTCTAATTAGCACAGTCACCCACGGCTGGATTCTCCTGGAATCCAGGACAAATTTGAAGTCTGTCAGTTTCCTGCTCAACTTTATCCAGGTCAGTCCTATCCCCTATCCATTTCATCCAGAGGGCACCGTGAGCTCTCTATCTGTCTGATGAAAAAAGACAGTCCTATCCCCTGTCTATTTCATCCAGAGGGCACCGTGAGCTCTCTATCTGTCTGATGAAAAAAGACAGTCCTATCCCCTGTCTATTTCATCCAGAGGCCCCCGTGAGCTCTCTATCTGTCTGATGAAAAAAGACAGTCATATCCCCTGTCTATTTCATCCAGAGGCCCCCGTGAGCTCTCTATCTGTCTGATGAAAAAAGACAGTCCTATCCCCTGTCTATTTCATCCAGAGGCCCCCGTGAGCTCTCTATCTGTCTGATGAAAAAAGACAGTCCTATCCCCTGTCTATTTCATCCAGAGGGCACAGTGAGCTCTCTATCTGTCTGATGAAAAAAGACAGTCCTATCCCCTGTCCATTTCATCCAGAGGGCACAGTGAGCTCTCTATCTGTCTGATGAAAAATGACAGGCCTATCTAGTTCAGTAGCTGCAGGGGGGTTTAGTTTTGCAATGCAGCATTGATCCAGCATTTCATTTACAGTAGATATTATTTTCGGTCCTCAGCAGAGCTATCATCTTCAGCGGGCTTAGATTATTTGTTTCTCTTATTCCTCCTTGTAGATATCTCAACTGTTGTCATTATAATGCATGTATTCATAATTCAGTCTACAAGGATTTCCAGCAGAGTGAAGAACAACCAACGTACACAATAGTTACATTTTTCCTCTTCAATTTTGAGGGCTAAATTCTCCAACAGAAATGGAATTTCAGATAGAGCAAAGTATATTACCGAGGCTACGAGTGAATTGAAAATGATTCACATTTCCTTTGTTCCACACAAATTATTTGTAATAACTTTTCATGATTCATATTGCTGACCTACAAAAGTTGAAAAGCGAGAAATGCTTCTCTTTCTCTCACCCCTCCCTCCCCCAACCATACATTCATGAGAAAATAACTAATTTGATTTTAAGTGCATTTTAGCAGTGAAAAAAATCTAAACGTGTGTCGTAAGCGAGGTGATGGAAGTGGGTTTGTTATTACTCTATTGCCCAGAGCTTGTTCTGCTCAAGACTTCTCATACTCCAGGGGTAATGTACTCCAGGGGTAATGTACTCCAAGGGTAATGTACGCCAGGGTTAATGTACGCCAGGGATAATTTACTCCAGGGGTTTAGGATGTAATGTACTCCAGGGATAATGTACGCCAGGGATAATTTACTCCAGGGGTTTAGGATGTAATCTACTCCAGGGGTAATGTACTCCAGGGGTAATGTATTCCAGAGGTATTGTACGCCAGGGGTAATGTACTCCATGGGTTTAGGCTGTAATGTACTCCAGGGGTAATGTACTCCAGGGGTTTAGGCTGTAATGTACTCCAGGGGTAATGTACTCCAGAGGTAATGTACTCCAGGGGTTTAGGCTGTAATGTACTCCAGGGGTTTAGGCTGTAATGTACTCCAGGGGTAATGTACTCCATGGGTTTAGGCTGTAATGTACTCCAGGGGTAATGTACTCCATGGGTTTAGGCTGTAATGTACTCCAGGGGTAATGTACTCCAGGGGTTTAGGCTGTAATGTACTCCAGGGGAGTATGAGACATAGAATAAATGTGAGTAGAAGCCTAAAAAAATTATGTTCTGCCTCAGGGATGAACAGACAACTTTGTTCATAGTTTTATTTTCCTGTACAAAGTTATTGGCACATGCACAAACTGGGCTTTGACAAAGTTAGAGCATCAATCAGAAAAGGGCTTTACATGGAACCAAAAAGGGTACTTCAAATGGAACTCCTATGGACACAGCCAAAGACACTTTTTAGTTTCTGGATAGAAAAAAAGGTGCTAACAGTGTACCCTTACCCAGTGCTCTTGTTTGGTGTCCCAGGCTTATTTCTCTCCTCTCAGGGCTATCTGTATGGACAGATAGGACTCTACTCTTGAGTTTTACCTCTATTCATCCTATAACTTCACTATGCATTAATCGCAACTCTTTTACATGCTAATCCAAAGTTATCCTGTTAAAGGCGTTTAATCGATTTACCCTCTCATCTTGTACTTGGAACTGGGAGCTGAAAACGGACCGCTCTGCCGGGCTCCCGCCTGGGCCTGTGCCATTCCAAAACATGCTTTCTTTTTCAGAGTACAAAGCAGTGGCCCTGTGAAAAAGATAAATCCTGACATTTACCAGTCATCTTCTAATGTTTGCCTACAACAGAAGAGCAGAAATGAGAGGTTTTAGGCTGTAATGTACAAGCAGATATATTCCACTGTGAGTGAGCAGTCTTCTGTGCTTTAGCCACAGACATTAAACATGGCGGCTTCCCCTGGGTCTTTCATCCCAGCTCTGCCGTCCCAATCCACACCTTTGGAACATTATGCACACAATGAATAATGCAGCTTTTCCTGCATGTTGTGCCGCACAGTACATTGCATACACAATGTGTTCTATATCCAACATATGGGCACCAAACAGATGACATAACTGTTGATAAGTAAATGCTTTTCCCAATCCTCTTGTGTTGTGGGCCACAAAGAGACACATGGGCCATCACATAATGCTATTGGCTTGTAATATTTTATTCTACTTAACAGTACAGTATACGGTATCACTTGTTGTGTGGGTGTGTGTGTATGGTGTCTGGCTATATGCTCCTGCATGTGTGCAGTCTGGTTATAGTGGGGATTAGATTGCTCCGCTATACCAGAGAGGTTAATAAGCTTGGCAGTAGCAGAGCCTGGGCTGCAGCCTGTGAAATAGACTTGTTACTAGCAATGAGGAAGGTAAAGGAAGGTAATTCAATCTCACACAGAGTTTAAAGGCAACCCTATTACACCAGACCTAGCTGCTGGCACTGTGGAAATGACTACTACCTATGCTCGCTCCATACCAGATGAGATATCGCTGGAGGGAGACCACATTCTAGCTCCGCTTCAACTCATCTTTTTGGGGGTATTTTTGACTGTGTGCCATGAAGCATATGCAGAGGAACAAATGCATGGACTTACTACATGACCAAAGACAGGACTTAAAGTAATATTCTTGTAATACAATAATGGCTCTATATCAGAACACCAGGCTCTATGCAAAGTTGAAAGAAGAGGAGAGAATTTTTATGGGACGTCTCGCAGTCACATCAGACTCATTTTGATTCATACAAGAGTATATATTTTGGGGGGTTTCTATGTCTTTGACCCAGTTCTACCTCTGGTGAATATTTAACCACGGTACCCTCTGAATTATACATGGTTTTCTAGGTGTTCCATTTCTAGAATGCCAGGCACAGTTGGATATTTGTTTCTGACTACTATTGAGCCATGCTCATAATTGTAGGTTTCAGAG
Source organism: Oncorhynchus mykiss (assembly GCF_057628025.1). Taxonomy (NCBI): domain Eukaryota; kingdom Metazoa; phylum Chordata; class Actinopteri; order Salmoniformes; family Salmonidae; genus Oncorhynchus; species Oncorhynchus mykiss. The sequence goes on from NC_143034.1 coordinate 49,354,472, forward strand.
GAAATGCCTGGATAGCCTGCCACTCACTCTAGTTTCTCTCTCTCTCTCTCTCACTTAGTTTTTTTTGTCCTTTTGGTTTTTACCAATGTGCTTTCTTTTAATCAAATGTTTTTCTCAACATGTAAGAACACTCTAAATGGATTAAAATAACGAGAACACACACCATTATAATACTATAATAAGATATCCAGTATTGGACAACTTCATTTTTCTTGTTATTTCACTTAGCAGTAGGGTGGAGTGCAGTGTTCAGTGGGCAGGCATAGGGGACACGGCTGGTGATTGAGACAGCTTGGCGGGTCTGGCTGTAGGCCTGGAGATTATGGAGGTGTCATGGGGAGAGGGCTGTGAATCCTTGTGCCTCTCTGGTGGATTGGAGATCAAAGCCCTCAGAGTCACGTCTGATCGACTCAAGTGGAGTAACTGAGTGTCACCCTCTGTCACTCTCCATGTGAGCTGCATCAGCCACCTTGGTGAAGAATGCAGTCAGGTGCCATTTCCAATAGACAATTGCCATTGTCATTTCTACACAATATGTATAACTGTATGTTTGAGGAATAGCATTGGAATTAGAATAGGTCTATCATTAGTTCTCAAAATGTATCTCAATAACCAGTGTAATATACTGCGTAGAAACGTCTCAAGTGGCTTGTCAGACCAGTTTTTCATGGGAGATCTGCATGTGCCATGACAAATTTAATGGCTGTGGCAACTGTGTAAATCTGCTTTGAGGCCATGACAAAAGGATTTCTTAACAGTCAATATACTGTATATGCAGAGCTGGAGTTATAATGAGGGATGAATGCACAACTACAACACTGCTTCTAAACAGTGTCTATGGTACGTGAAGTGATACTGCACGTATACCTTGTGTTCCATCCGGAGTTCTGATCCAATTATTTCAGTTTCCTCTGCTACGATATTTCTCCAGCAGTAGTGGAGCGGTGATGATAGGAGCGAGAGAGAGAGGGAAGAGGGAGAGAGATGAAGAAGGAGGAGACACTTATCTCTTCAAATGAAACAATCATTTTGTTCCGCTCGCTTCTCTGCCTAGCCTATGGATTAAAAAAGTAAGGGCAAATATTGGTGAGAAAGACCAAAGCACAATTGGGAGGAGGATCTCTCTCTCTCTGAGATGAATATATTAAGCCATGTGTAATGATTCTTTCTTTGAGGACAATCGGATGTTAGAACAGTAGGCTACATGCTGGTGCAGTATGTGTGCTCTAACAGACAGATAATAGGGATTAGAATAGAAAACATGAAGATTATCCTTAATCCAGAGACTGCATTCCTTTTCATTTTGTGCTGAGCCCAAAAAAATGCACGTCTTTCACAAATATATTGTGGTAATCCTTAGCAAATCCCTGGATACTTGTGCTCTTCCCTTTACAATACCCCTTTTTTCTCTCAACTCTTCAGAAAACTTTCTTACCTTTTCTGTATTTCTAATCTGTTTGCTCTTTACCACTGCTCTCCTTGTGAGCTGCCAGCAGACAATGAGCTGAGAAACAAGTCCTTCATCACATGGTAAGTCTGGGAGGGAGAATAAGTGCAATGCTTGGAACAGATCAACAATTCGGAGGTACTCCCAAGAACACCCACTCTAGCTCTTGGAGGAAAGATAATTTTGACCAGCATATCAATGTACAGGTACAGTGCATTGCGAAAGTATTCGGCCCCCTTGAACTTTGCGACCTTTTGCCACATTTCAGGCTTCAAACATAAAGATATAAAACTGTATTTTTTTGTGAAGAATCAACAACAAGTGGGACACAATCATGAAGTGGAATGACATTTATTGGATATTTCAAACTTTTTTAACAAATCAAAAACTGAAAAATTGGGCGTGCAAAATTATTCAGCCCCCTTAAGTTAATACTTTGTAGCGCCACCTTATGATGCGATTACAGCTGTAAGTCGCTTGGGGTATGTCTCTATCAGTTTTGCACATCGAGAGACTGAAATTTTTTCCCATTCCTCCTTGCAAAACAGCTCGAGCTCAGTGAGGTTGGATGGAGAGCATTTGAGAACAGCAGTTTTCAGTTCTTTCCACAGATTCTCGATTCGATTCAGGTCTGGACTTTGACTTGGCCATTCTAACACCTGGATATGTTTATTTTTGAACCATTCCATTGTAGATGTTGCTTTATGTTTTGGATCATTGTCTTGTTGGAAGACAAATCTCCGTCCCAGTCTCGGGTCTTTTGCAGACTCCATCAGGTTTTCTTCCAGAATGGTCCTGTATTTGGCTCCATCCATCTTCCCATCAATTTGAACTGGAGAGAGTTTGCTGCACTGAAAGTAAAGGGGCTGAATAATTTTGCACGCCCAATTTTTCAGTTTTTGATTTGTTAAAAAAGTTTGAAATATCCAATAAATGTCATTCCACTTCATGATTGTGTCCCACTTGTTGTTGATTCTTCACAAAAAAATACAGTTTTATATCTTTATGTTTGAAGCCTGAAATGTGGCAAAAGGTCGCAAAGTTCAAGGTGGCCGAATACTTTCGCAATGCACTGTAAAGACAGATTGGAGAAACTGCACATGGTAACTGTCAACCTTTTTTTTTATTTTTCCAGTTTGAGTCATGGTATAGCATGAAATACAATGTTTTAAGCAATCTTCTTTGTTTATTAGTAATTCAACATATAGTTTGCCAATACCACCACCAACGTGTAGGTTAACTGTGACACTGATTGGGATATCTACAGTGCCTTGCGAAAGTATTCGGCCCCCTTGAACTTTGCGACCTTTTGCCACATTTCAGGCTTCAAACATAAAGATATAAAACTGTATTTTTTTGTGAAGAATCAACAACAAGTGGGACACAATCATGAAGTGGAATGACATTTATTGGATATTTCAAACTTTTTTAACAAATCAAAAACTGAAAAATTGGACGTGCAAAATTATTCAGCCCCCTTAAGTTAATACTTTGTAGCGCCACCTTTTGCTGCGATTACAGCTGTAAGTCGCTTGGGGTATCTATCAGTTTTGCACATCGAGAGACTGAAATCTTTTCCCATTCCTCCTTGCAAAACAGCTCGAGCTCAGTGAGGTTGGATGGAGAGCATTTGTGAACAGCAGTTTTCAGTTCTTTCCACAGATTCTCGATTCGATTTAGGTCTGGACTTTGACTTGGCCATTCTAACACCTGGATATGTTTATTTTTGAACCATTCCATTGTAGATTTTGCTTTATGTTTTGGATCATTGTCTTGTTGGAAGACAAATCTCCGTCCCAGTCTCAGGACTTTTGCAGACTCCATCAGGTCTTCTTCCAGAATGGTCCTGTATTTGGCTCCATCCATCTTCCCATCAATTTTAACCATCTTCCCTGTCCCTGCTGAAGAAAAGCAGCCCCAAACCATGATGCTGCCACCACCATGTTTGACAATGGGGATGGTGTGTTCAGCTGTATTGCTTTTACGCCAAACATAACGTTTTGCATTGTTGCCAAAAAGTTCAATTTTGGTTTCATCTGACCAGAGCACCTTCTTCCACATGTTTGGTGTGTCTCCCAGGTGGCTTGTGGCAAACTTTAAACGACACTTTTTTATGGATATCTTTAAGAAATGGCTTTCTTCTTGCCACTCTTCCATAAAGGCCAGATTTGTGCAATATACGACTGATTGTTGTCCTATGGACAGAGTCTCCCACCTCAGCTGTAGATCTCTGCAGTTCATCCAGAGTGATCATGGGCCTCTTGGCTGCATCTCTGATCAGTCTTCTCCTTGTATGAGCTGAAAGTTTTGAGGGACGGCCAGGTCTTGGTAGATTTGCAGTGGTCTGATACTCCTTCCATTTCAATATTATCGCTTGCACAGTGCTCCTTGGGATGTTTAAAGCTTGGGAAATCTTTTTGTATCCAAATCCGGCTTTAAACTTCTTCACAACAGTATCTCGGACCTGCCTGGTGTGTTCCTTGTTCTTCATGATGCTCTCTGCGCTTTTAACGGACCTCTGAGACTATCACAGTGCAGGTGCATTTATACGGAGACTTGATTACACACAGGTGGATTGTATTTATCATCATTAGTCATTTAGGTCAACATTGGATCATTCAGAGATCCTCACTGAACTTCTGGAGAGAGTTTGCTGCACTGAAAGTAAAGGGGCTGAATAATTTTGCACGCCCAATTTTTCAGTTTTTGATTTGTTAAAAAAGTTTGAAATATCCAATAAATGTCGTTCCACTTCATGATTGTGTCCCACCTGTTGTTGATTCTTCACAAAAAAATACAGTTTTATATCTTTATGTTTGAAGCCTGAAATGTGGCAAAAGGTCGCAAAGTTCAAGGGGGCCGAATACTTTCGCAAGGCACTGTAGGTCCAAGAACCTTCACAACAGCTTCTACGCCCAAGCCATAAGACTTCTGAGCATATAATCAAAGGGCTACCCAGATTATTTGCATTGCCCCCCGCCCCCTCTATTACACTGCTGCTACTCTCTGTTTTTATCTATGCATAAGTCACATTAATAACTCTACCCACATGTACATATTACCTCAATTACCTCACCTAACCGGTGCCCCCGCACATTGACTCTGTACCGGTTCCCCCCTGTATATAGTCTCGCTATCGTTATTTTACTGCTGCTGTTTCATTATTTGTTACTTTTTCTTATTTTTGGGGGGTATTTTTCTTAAACTGCATTGTTGGTTAAGGGCTTGTAAGTAAGCATTTCACTGTAAGGTCTAGAATGGTGACCCTGGCTGTGACCCCACTCCCTGCAGGTGTCTCAGGGGGAGTTGGGATATGCAAGAAACACATTTCCATTACATAAGTGAGTAACAGGGAAAATAGATTCAGGCCCATATGGAGGTAAGTGAGCTCAGGCAGGTGCCTCTTCCTTCATCTGAAGTACCAGGATGCAGCAGGAAGGAGGAAGTGAAGCCTCACAAAGTGGACCCTTGCTGGGATGAAATGGAACATTGGATCCAGCCTGTCCTTACAAACTCTAATTTTAGATCTGTGACACTTCAAGGGGATATGATTAAATGTGTTCTCCAGCTCTCCAACCAAAGGAGACGTTTGAGGAGGTCCCTTAGTGAACAGTTGCACGCATCAGTTCCTTCAACCCACATGGCAAACACACGCTGTTTCTGTTCCCTCTGGCTGGGCCCGTTTGTTGCAGCACACGACAGAGGAAAGACTTGTTAAAGCCAAAACAAACAATGTTTGCATTGTGAGATGGACAAATGAAGTGCACAGTAGTCGTTTATAGAGAACCTCGCCTCATTACTAGATCCCAGATTTAGGTCTGCCCTAGTCAGACTCTGAGAAAATCCAGGAGAAATCATTACTAGTGTAGATGCAGGCAGTAGAAGTTTGGAGGACTTGCTTAGTGATTTTTTTCGCTGGCTCACTCACACACCACTCACACACACTCAGTAGAAATGGAGGTATGAATTATGAAATGGGCCCACAGTACTTCTGCTGCCACAATACTCATTGTCCTCCTCATCATCACGTTAGATCAGGCTGCATGGGCCCTACAGTAGTTGTCTCTCTCTGTCTCCCTCCCGCTCTCTCTCTCTGCATTTCAAACAGTGGGCAACAGCTCTGCGTGTCCCCTGGAGAGTTGCAGGCCCCTTTCATTACATCTGATTTCTCTGGGCAGAATTCGCCCGCAGCTTTGGGTCGACCCTGTGCTCTGTCTCTCATTGGAACTCTAATGAGGGTGGTTTACTGTAGCTCACTGTGGTGAGACTTGGGTTGCTGCTGACAGGGACTCATTGTGCAGCAGGCCTGCCTGGTAACCTCCTCTCACAGCCCATTTACGGAACCACTGATAAACAGCAGCTGGAAACTACTGGCTTTCTCTTTGGCTTCTCTGGGATTTTACATGATACATTTGAAGATGTATTTTGATGCTCTTAGAATGTCTATGATCATTAGGTACATTAACCTATTCACATTATACAGCTGGAAACAACTAGTGTCATGAGAGAGATCACTTTACTGGCACTGAAGGATTGTAAGAGCACTCGTTATGCCCTCCCCCCTTCTCTCTCTCTCTCCCTCCAGCCTCTGGCCATGTTAAATATAATGACACCTCTTGAGTCTTCACCACACATAATGTATGGGCAACTTCACAGTGCAAACACACTGTACTGACAGTAATTAGGCTTACAAATCATCCAATTAGTCCTACTTCCTACTCACAGTCCTCGAGTCATTTCACTTTCTATAGGAGGGAATACATTGGTTGTGATGGCAGTGGGAAAGCACCATGTCTCAGTGGAGTTCCCCTTTAATGAATCACACGGTTACCCAGCTGATATTATGTTTCTGTAGATGTCAGACTAATGTCTTCCCATATTGATGTCCTTCTGAATGCTATAGTTTGGTAGTGTTTTACTGGGCCAGAGGTGAGCCTGTGGAGCTCTGTTCTAAAAAAACCTATATTTACTTGTCTAATATAGGTCAGCGTCTAGTGATGAGACTTTGGTGTGGAGTGTGTGTGTGTGTGTGTGTGTGTGTGTGTGCAAGTGTGTGTGTGTCCCTGATCCAGGAAGAGGGCTGATTGTTGAGAAGCCCCATTCACATGCTGGTCCTCTCTAAGAGTCTGGCAAAGGTGAGGGGCCACTGGTGGAGAGGGAGTGAAATAAACTGTGAAAGAAGGATTTCCACACCATGTGTGAAGGCTTGGGCACAGAGAGAAAGACCGGTCTGTCTCCCTCTTGAATCATTATGTCCAGTCATTCTGCAGGCACCCCCCTAGACATGAACATGGAAATGACCGTAATAAAGCAGGATAAATAGATGTTGTACAGCTCTTAAGCCAGCAATATATTTGCTGAGAAGTCTCATTATATTTATATTGGTTTAATTTGGAAGGAGAGATGTTTTGCCCTCTGGGACGGGCTGTGGTTTAAACAACCAGGATTAGAAATTCATATTTCCCAAATTTTTAAGACAAGATAAATAAATCTGTTGGCAATGCTGATCATGCTTTTCTAACGGACTCAATAGAACAGAAACAAAAGCCAATTACTGTATACAAAAAATGAATTGAGAGGCGTTGGAACATAGACAGGGTGATGCTGTCTGGTGGTGGTTCTAATCTACAGACGGCTGTAGTGCTTAGAAGTAGGAATCAGTCATAATTAAAAGATGCATCATGTTATTCCACGCCTCACAATCTAATCTTCACTGGTTATTTACATGTTGCTGTTGACTTGGGGGAGAGGGGGATTACTTTTGCACTGATTACTTTGGCACTGGACAAAGGAGGCCTGTTTTTGTCAATGTCAGATGCAATCGCTTTACCATCTTATAGAAATCCTGCAATTCTATTAGGCATATTGTAAATCCACTTTATTTGTCCTCTCCATCCCTTTGAAATGGCCTAAAACACGATGAAAAGGTCTCACAATTTACTCGTATTTATCATGTCAACTGCCTTTGAAAGGGCATTAACACAGCATTGCTTCCTTATCTGTAAAATAGGCCTAGCTCCTGTTTGCCATTGTTGATATTAGCATTCTGGATCTCTTTGTCGCATTCTGAGAAAATCCTCATGTCAGTGAAGGGTCTCAGCTGCTCTCTAAGCCACATTAATTAGAATGATGATGTTTTATGTCAGCCTGGTTGTCATTCCAGCAGGTTCCTGTTGTTGCCATGGAAGGTGACTTTCCAGTCTACTTTGATATAAGTTAGAGACTCATTAACCCCGAGTTCATGTCGTATTTCACCAGCTGGCCACCTCCCCTTGTACTGTCACGTTCCTTGATTAGCGTGTGGACACCATATGCCTAACACAGTTCACAGAGTCTGCTTCAAACACCTGTTTCACATTTCTCAATCTTACCCTGATCATTGCACAAAGTATTCCGTGCCATCATGAAAGAGGCTTGGTGGAGAAAATTGCTTTTTCTATCTCACAGCCATCTTTGATTGAAATTACCTCTGTAACTTTGACAATTACAGTATTTCAATATCCGCACATTACTGTAATAGCTTGAGCCTTTGTACTGTATTATGTATTATTAATATTCACTTTTGTGAATATATTCTAGTCTATGTTATGTAATAGGGCTGGGAATTGCCAGTGATCTCACGATACGATTTCGTCACGATACTTAGCCTCGGTGCCGATACGATGTGTATTATGATTCTCTATATTCTATATGTATTGTGATTCGATACTGCGATTTTATTGATGTGTATTGGGATTCAATGCTGTGATTTCTATTGCGATTCGATGTTCCATACATATTGCCATGTCTGCTGCAGAGGGGCAAGATTATTATTCATATTTTCATATAAAAATGTAATAAAATACATATTATTTTCCCACCATCACCATTATGTAATGAAACCAGAAATATTCGATCATATCTCCATCAGCATATGCACACTTGAATGTACACACACACACATATCACAGTTTAGCACAGCCTAACTGCAGCTGGTCAGAATGGATGTCTTACCAGTTGAACAGCCCTAGAGAGCGACTCCTCTGTGGAAATGGTCCAATCAGGTAACTTAACAGTCATACTGATCCTTCCTCTTTGTCAAGATTCCTCACTGTTCAGGTTCCCAGCATGGCGTCTGTATGTCCTCAGCCTGCAGCCTCTGATGGACTGAGGGACCTGTTCCATTGTAGCTGTGCTGAAGTCAGACAGTCAGGCATACAACCTAATTGGAAACTTAATCACGTCTGCTGATGGCTGCTGGTGGTGGGAACTAAAGTCCCATAGGAGGAGAAAGTCAGGAAATATCATTGGTACAGTAGGCTAGGCTGCTGGCCTAGATACGTACATACCAGATGCATTCAAACTAGTGCTTTGTGATGTTTACCATAAGGCTTCATTCGATGCCAGATTTTTGATTCACAATTATAGGTCACTCATCAGATACCACATAAATAATATTCAAACTAACAACAGGCAAATTAAATAATCAGCCTTCGTATCCCAACGACACTACATTTTATTTAAATTAAGTCACAGAAGGAAAGAAAGCTCATAAACCAAGAGAGGTATTTCAAATGAGTCTCATTCTTTCAAGGGCATATGAAGATTGGCGGGACTGGTCCAGGTTGGCTTTCTTTGCCACTGTTCTGTGAGTGCTACGTGCGCTACAAACCAGGCTGCCTGTGCCAGCAGCCGCTGAGAGGGAGCCATCCGCCGTCACGCTGTGAGGAGATATGACCTAAAGAGTAAGACCACCTCATACAGCATGCTGAACAGCAGGAAACTTTTAGACAGTGACATTGAATCCATTACACCCCCCCCCCCTCCTCCTCACTCTATCTCTCCCTCCCTCCTTCTCTCTTTCTCAATCTTTCCCTCCCTGTCATTCTTTTTTTCACTTATACCCTCGGATTGAGAAAGAGGCATACAAAAAAATATTCCTTGATGTAACTTTTCCGGCAACCAGAGAACCTTCAAGTTAGGGGAGGGGAGTCCCTGTGGAACTCTTAACATTTATTTCCCTCTCTTCCAGAAATGTGTCATTTGGTTTCTCCATACTCAGAAAACGTGGGCTAGAATGAAACATGAAGTCAAAACATATTACAAATGGAGAAATCTGGACAGAATAAAAATCTGCATGGGGAGATGGGAACATAATGTGTGGCTGGTAGATTGGTCGGGAAATGAAATGCCTTGACGTATTGTGAAGCCACTGTTCCCATAATGGGAGAGCTACAGAGGGGGAGAAATGAACTGTACTGGACAGTGAAGGGCATTTTCAAGAAGCCACATGGGTAAAGAGAAAATGGCACAGACAGAGCTACCGTCTTCAGTCACTCTGCAGAACAATGACCTTTCTGTGTTCCATGACTGTGAAGGTCTTTCATGACACAAAGAAACAAATCCCGCTGAAATAGTCCAAATATCATTGATACCAGACCAAATAGATATGGTTGAGCTCACAGAGTAGCTAACAAGCTTACACAGCAGCTGTCTGTGCATCCCACACTATATAGTTTAATGGTATTGATACCAAAACCAAGGCATGTTTGTAAATATAATATTCAGGGTTTATCAGTACTGTTTATTCCATAACAAGGACTTGTGCTAACCACTCTCACAGAGCAGAAGCAGAACTAGTCTGGTGATTGTCTGACTACACCTGTGGGGATTTGACCCCTTTGAGAAAGCGACTTTACATTGATTATACCGCTGTGAAGATCATCGCAGTCGCACAGATCGTAAACCACTCAAACCATCTACATATCCAAAAGCCAGAGCGAGACCCTCTTTTCTCTGCCTCAAGCCTCTTTGATTTCCCCAGCCTTTGTCTGTGTGAGACGATAGGAGGGTTCTCTCTCTCTCTCTCTCTCTCTCTCTCTCTCTCTCTCTAAAGAGCTCTGCATCAGCAGTAATCCCTATGTGCCTGTATGTGTTCAGACCTCCACAGATTTTGGTCCAGGCTGCTGTGTCTTGCTATGGCTTGCTGTTGTGCTGGGCTGGACACACTGTGCTGGGCTGTGTCTCTTGTCCACTGGCATGGGTATTTGGTGCATTCAGAGCCTGCTTTGCAGCCACCGATTTGGCCCTGTCTGTGTCTTGCTAACCGAATGTCAATTGCTCCCTCTTCCATTGCATACATTTGACAGCCATCCACTTGACTGGCTACAGCGTAACTGTGTGATTTTTTTTCCTGCAGGCTCGGCTTCCCGACTGAAACGCCAAGCCCTTTGTTTATGTAGGGGTGACAGCCAACCACATTTAACATGTTTGTGAAGAATACTGAGGAGTCAAGGACTTGTCTTGCATTTGCTATTTTGTATGCATGAATTTTGTATTAGTTTGTTGTATAAGCATAGACATTGTTGGGGATATACAATGGGTAGGCTATGGTATATTGTGATAACCTAGAATGAATATTCTACCAAAAACGACATATTTGCCCCAAGTACTTAAATCAATCGTTTTTTTTTTTATGATCAAATAAACATAGTGAATTAAATCTAACCTCTCGTGCGCTTCCTCTTTTAATATGCACTTCTTTAAAAATCTATCTTTAAGAACATCTTAACTGCATTCAGTGCTGATGCTGGTGTTACCACGGCAACCCTAAATCCATAAACTCCCCTGCACAGTTTTCTCCTGGCAGAGTGGTGCCATTTTCCCTTCTCCCCTCCTCTCCAAGGCATTCACGATGCAACATTTCTGCTGTTTCTTTAATAGGCAGCAGCACGTGACGGGGTGTTTGCCTCTTTCGTAACCACTGCTTTCACAAATGCATATTCTTCCTGTCAGAAGGACTTAAATCTAATCAAAGACAACCTGTCGTTGGAAAGTTTCTACTGTGAAAAACACGTTTTATTTATTTCTCTGAATCTTACCAACAATGCTTTTATGAAGTTATATGAATACAGCATGTGAATGTAGAATAGAAATAACAAACAGTTGATCAGTTTGAATAAATTGTTATATCAGACTGAGATGCAAGAGAAAATTGACCATGCATTCCTCTTACATTAATGTTTAATGCAGTACGGACATAAAACTGAAAATTCCTAAGCCTCAAAATTACCACTACTGAACAAACACCCCATGGAAATCCCTTGGTCAACCGCTCTGCACGATTTCAGGACCCTGGACAGCAGCCACCTTGAAACTATACCTGGCATCGCACTTCACTGCTAGTCTTGCAGGGCCCTACAGAGTGTGAAGCTGTCTGTAGTTCGATTCTTAAGATGTTCAGACTTAAAAAGTGTGGAAAAACTTGACAGTTTCATCCCCCTCCCGGATCTGTATTGGGGAATACTACAAACAAATAACCTGTGCACTTCACTGTGCTACGTGATCTGACTGCATTGGCCAGAGTGATTGATGATTAGACACACAGTGCAGAACTCAATCAAGAACGTGGGACTCAGCTCAACACCATACCACCACTTTAAAGTGTTCTGATACGTATAGATAGGAAGAACCCCCCCCCCCCCCCCCCACTGTAGACCAGAGGCAGAGGTACCAGGGACTTGGCAGGCTGTGGAGATTGATATCAGTGTAATCTAACCTCTCTAGTTCCATTAAAGGAACATTCTGGGAGCCTTAACAGACTAATCCTTCCAAGGAGCTGGGTTTTGGCGATGGGATGGGACCTGTATCTAGAATCAGTCTGCCATGTCCACCTCCTCTGTGGGATTATAACCCCCTCTAACTCTTCAGTCTCCATCTGATTTCTACTTTATTTTGGCCTCCCCCACAGATATTGGGCCAGCCAAACATAAGAGTAGCTACACTAGTCTGTACCTGTGAAATCCTCTAAGAGAAGACATTGTGGATGGATGATGGTTTGTGGACTGGGAGTGGGGATAAAGAAAGGGTTTCACCTGACAGAAGGTCACGACTCACTCAATATGCCAAGCTGGACATAAAGTGGTCCTCATCTACGCTCGCGCGGTAGAGATGGGATGTGAGATGTGGACCTCAGAAGTGTCAAAAGGAGCGCAAATGTCCTTAGATAATTTATAAGCTGGTTCAGTTGAAATTTTTGTGACAAATGCAACACATAGGACAGTTTTCTTATGTAGATTTCCTGGCAGAGAAGTGTGCAATGTATACAGATTCATTTCTGATCTAGGAGGAATCATAACCCAGATGCTGTATCACTCCCTATACGCCATCTTGTCAAAGTGTGCCTCTATAACAGTTCTCAGACCTAGGTCATGTATCCAGTAAGAGTTTTGCATTACAGTGCAAGTGATTTCCTCATGAGCCCCCTCTTGGGAAATCAACGTCATTAAAAGGTTCTCCCTTCTTCACAGCTGTAATTAGTGTGACAAGTTCTGGAGAGTGATACGCGCATCCGGTGACAGAGAACCAGACCACTTCCTGACACAGTATCAATGACTGACGCTCCTAATCATTTCAAACACAAAAGGCTTTTAGCACTTTTTAAAATTTGAATAAGCAGTTCTCTCATTTAGCAGGTGTTGTTTTGCCTATTAATTAGCCCTATATCTATTAATCAACTGATTGACACATCGAAGATCTTGGCCTATAAGTAAATTCCAAATGTATGTGTGCAGTTCAATTAATACATATTAATGTGTATGTACACCGTGGCCCATCTACTGTTGCTAGCCCCAATTCTGATTTGTGCTCTGATATGTGCTTCAATGATTTCTGCTCTCGTAAAAGCCTGGGTTTTCTGCAAGTTAACACTAAAAACATATTACCTACAATTGATCAATTTAAAGTGTGGGTTCACTGCTCCAATCCAGATGTTGGTCATTAATTGTTAAGAGACGTTGTTAAGAAAGAGTGTTTTGAACACTGATGTTAACCTTTCTGGTTATAACCTTTTTCAGTAAGACGTATAGTATCTTCCAAAGGGGGTGGAGTGGAAATCTTTACCAAGGAACACCTTCAGTGCTCGGTTGTCTCCACCAAGTCTGACCCCAAACAATTTGTTTTGCTGGTTTTACGCATTACATTTCAAATAACTCTTTGTTGACTGTTGCTGGGTGTTATCGCCCACCATCAACACCAGCCTGTACCCTACCTGCCGTAAGCTCTCTCCTGGCCCCTGACACTAAGTCTGAATTTGTCCTGCTAGGTGACCTAAACTGGGACATGCTTAAACCACCTGACCAAGTCCTAAAGCAATGGGACTCCCTAAATCTTTCTCAGATTATTACCAATCCCACAAGGCATGACTCCAAACACCCAGAAAAGGCTACTCTCCTTGATGTTATCCTCACAAATAATCCTGATATCTATCAGTCTGGTATTTTCTGTAATTACCTTATTTTCAGTGGTATTGTTAACGCCCCATAAAGAAAATGAGAATTAAAAACAGGTTCAGCCCCTGGTTCGACCGTGATCTGGCAGAGTTACTCCACCTCAAGAATTCCATTTGGCAATTTGCTCTGCACACGCATACTCAGTCTGACTGGCTCTCGTTCAGGCAAATTAGAAATAAGTGCACTCATGCTATCCATAAGGCCAAAGTTAGTTACTTTAAGGAGCAGTTCTCTCTCTGTGAGTCTATCCCCAAGAAGTTCTGGAAAATGGTTAAAGACCTGGAGAATAAACCCTCCTCTTCACAGCTGCCCATTTCCTAAACGATATCATAACCGCCATTGATAAAAGACAGTACTGTGCAGCCGTATTCATCGACCTGGCCAAGGCTTTCGACTCTGTCAATCACCACATTATTTTCGGCAGACTCAATAGCCTTGGTTTCTCAAATGACTGCCTCGCCTGGTTCACCAACTACTTCTCAGACAGAGTTCAGTGTGTCAAATCGGAGGGCCTGTTGTCCGGACCTCTGGCAGTCTCTATGGTGGTGCCACAGGGTTCAATTCTCGTGCCGACTCTTTTCTCTGTATACATCAATGATGTCGCTCTTGCTGCTGGTGATTTTCTGATCCACCTCTACGCAGACGACAGCATTCTGTATACTTCTGGCCTTTCTGTAGACACTGTGTTAACTAACCTCCAGACGAGCTTCAATGCCATACAACTCTCCTTCCATGGCCTCCAACTGCTCTTAAATGCAAGTAAAACTAAATGCATGCTCTTCAACCGATCGCTGCCCGCATGTCCAGCATCACGGTTCTGACTTAGAATATGTGGACATCAACAAATACCTAGGTGTCTGATAAGACTGTAAACTCTCCTTCCAGATTCAAACGAAGCATCTCCAATCCAAAATTAAATCTAGAATCGGCTTCCTATTTCGCAACAAAGCCTCCTTCACTCATGCTGCCAAACATACCCTCGTAAAACTGACTATCCTACCGATCCACGACTTTGGCGATGTCATTTACAAAATAGTCTCCAACACTCTACCCAGCAAATTGGATGCAGTCTATCACAGTGCCATCTGTTCTGTCACCAAAGCCCCATATACTACCCACCACGGCAACCTGTATGCTCTCATTGGCTGGCCCTCACTACATATTCATCGCCAAACCCACTGGCTCCAGGTCATCTATAAGTCTTTGCTAGGTAAAGCTCCGCCTTATCTCAGCTCACTGGTCACCATAGCAGCACCCACCCGTAGTATGCGCTCCAGCAGGTATATCTCACTGGTCACCCCCAAAGCCAATTCCTCCTTTGGCTGCCATTCCTTCCAGTTTTCTGCTGCCGATGACTGGAACGAATTGCAAAAATCACTGAAGCTAGAGACTCATATCTCCCTCACTAACTTTAAGCATCTGCTGTCAGAGCAGCTCACAGATCATTGCACCTGTACATAACCCATCTGTAAATAGCCCATCCAACTACCTCATCCCCATATTGTTATATATTGTTTTTGCTCCTTTGCACCCCAGTATCTCTACTTGTACATTCATCTTCTGCACATCTTTCACTCCAGTGTTAATTGCTAAATTGTAATTACTTCGCCACTACAGACTATTTATTGCCTTCACCTCCCTAATCGTATCTCATTTGCACACACTATATGTAGATTTTTTCTATTGTGTTATAGACTGTACATTTGTATATTCCATGTGAAACTCTGTGTTGTTGTTTGTCGCACTGCTTTGCTTTATCTTGGCCAGGTCGCAGTTGTAAATGAGAACTTGTTCTCAACTGGCCTACCTGGTTAAATAAAGAGGAAATTAAATAAAAAATATAAAAAACAACTCCCCATGTCCTTTAATGTTGATGATGTGGTTGTTACTGACAAGGAGCACATGGCTGAGCTCTTCAATCACCACTTCATTAAGTCAGATTCCTATTTGACTCTGCCATGCCTCTTTGCTGTCCAACATTTCCTTATATCCCACCCCTTCTAATGTGACTATCCCTGATGCTCCTCCCTTTTTTCCCCCTTCCACACTACAAAGTTTCTGAGTCCGAGGTGCTAATGGAGCTCCTTGAACTTGACCACCAGATGGTTTAAACCCTTTCTTCTTAAAGGTTTCTGCCCCTATCATCGCCAAGCCTATATCTGACCTTTTTAACCTGTCTCTCCTCTCTGGGGAGGTTCCCATTGCTTGGAAGGCAGCCACGGTGCGTCCTTTATTTAAAGGGGAGATCAAGCTGATCCTAACTGTTGTAGGCCAATTTCTATTTTGCCCTGTTCATCAAAAGTGTTGGAAAAACTTGTCAATAATCAACTGACTGGATTTCTTGATGTCTATAGTATTCTCTCGGGTATGCAATCTGGTTTCCTCAGGTTATGGATGTGTCACTGCAACCTTAAAGATTCTAAATTATGTTCCCATTACCCTTGATTCTAAGCAATGTTGTGCTGCTATTGTTATTGACTTGGTCAAAGCTTTTGATACGGTAGACCATTACATTCTTGTGGGCCAGCAAAGGAGTATTGGTGTCTCTGAGGGGTCTTTGGCCTGTTTTGCTAACTACCTCTCTCAAAGAGTGCAGTGTATAAAGTCAGAGCATCTGCTGTCTCAGCCACTGCCTGTCACCAAGGGAGTACCCTAAGGCTCGATCCTAGGCCCCACGCTCTTCTCAATTTACATCAACCCCATAGCTCAAGCAGTAGGAAGCTCTCTCATCCATTTACATGCAGATGATACAGTCTTATACTCAACTGGCCCTTCCCCGGATTTTGTGTTAAACGCTCTACAATAAAGCTTTCTTAGTGCCCAACAAACTTTCTCTGCCCTTAACCTTGTTCTGAACACATCCAAAATAAAGGTTATGTGGTTTGGTAAGAAGAATGCCCCTCACCCCACCGATGTGATTACTACTGTACCTCTGAGGGTTTAGAACTTGAGGAGTACCTCATACAATTACTTGGGAGTAAGGCTAGACGGTACACTGTCCTTCTCTCAGCACTTATCAGAGCTGCAGGCTAAGGTTAAATCTAGACTTGGTTTCCTCTATCGTATTCACTCTTCTTTCACCACAGCTGCCAAACTAAACCTGATTCAGATTACCATCCTACCCATGCTACCCATCTATAGATTTCTATATAATTTTAGATCTTTACCATTCGGCCATCAGATTTGCCACCAATGCTTCTTTTAAAGGAAACTAGTCATCTTTGTATACCTGTCGCAAGACCCACTGGTTGATGATGCTTATTCATAAAACCCTCTTAGGCCTCACTCCCCCCTATCTGAGATACCTACTGCAGCCCTCATCCTCCACATACAACACCCGTTTTGCCAGTCACATTCTGTTAAAGGTCCCAAAAGTACACACTTCCCTGGGTTGCTCCTCTTTTCAGTTCGCTGCAGCTAGCGACTGGAACGAGCTGCAACAAACACTCAAACCGGACCGTTTTATCTCCATCTCTTCATTCAAAGACTCAATCATGGACACTCTTACTGACAGTTGTGGCTGCTTCACCTGATGTATTGTTGCCTCTACCTTCTTTCTCTTTGTGCTGTTGTCTGTGCCCAATAATGTTTGTACCATGTTGTGCTGCTGCTATGTTGTGCTGCTACCATGTTGTTGTCATGTGTTTCTACCATGCTGTGTTTTCATGTGTTGCTGCCATGCTATGTTGTTGTCTTAGGTGTCTTGTCATGTGTGTTTTGTCCTATATTTGTATTTTATGTAAACATTTTTATCCCAGCCCCCTGTCCCCGCAGGAGGCCTTTTGCCTTCTGGTAGGCCGTCATTGTAAATAAGAATTTGTTCTTAACTGACTTGCCTAACCAGGACAACATGAAACCAGGATAACATGAGAGGATATTTTTAAAGTATTGGACAGCTTTGTGACATCAAATGGACTTTGGTGGTCAAGATGTGTTGGTATCTGTACTGATGGCTCAAAAGCCATGACAGGATGACATAGTGGAGCGGTTACGCGCGTGCAAGCAGTTGCTCCCGACACCACTTGGGTACACTGCAGCATCCACCGAGAGGATCTCGCTGCCAAGGGAACGCCTGACAGCTTGAAAGACATTTTGGACACTACATTGAACATGGTTAACTTTGTTAAAACAAGGCCCCTGAACTCTTGTGTATATTCTGCATTATGCAATGATATGGGCAGCGACCATGTAACACTTTTACAGCATACAGAAGTGCGCTGGTTATCAAGGGGCAATGTATTGACACTTTTTTCAAATTGAGAGATGTTTTCTTTACTGACCATCATTTTCACTTGTCTGACCGCTTGCCTGATGATGAGTTTCTCACACGACTGGCCTATCTGGGTGATGTTTTTTCTCGCCTGAATGATCTGAATCTAAAATTACAGGGACTCTCAAATCAAATGTATTTATATAGCCCTTCTTACATCAGCTGATATCTCAAAGTGCTGTACAGAAACACAGCCTAAAACCCCAAACAGCAAGCAATGCAGGTGTAGAAGCACGGTGGCTAGGAAAAACTCCCTAGAAAGGCCAAAACCTAGGAAGAAACCTAGAGAGGAACCAGGCTATGAGGGGTGGCCAGTCCTCTTCTGGCTGTGCCGGGTGGAGATTATAACAGAACATGGCCAAGATGTTCAAATGTACATAAATGACCAGCATGGTCAAATAATAACAATCACAGTGGTTGTCGAGGGTGCAGCAAGTCAGCACCTCAGGAGTAAATGTCAGTTGGTTTTTCATAGCCGATCATTAAGAGTATCTCTACCGCTCCTGCTGTCTCTAGAGAGTTGAAAACAGCAGGTCTGGGACAGGTAGCACGTCCGGTGAACAGGTCAGGGTTCCATAGCCGCAGGCAGAACAGTTGAAACTGGAGCAGCAGCACAGCCAGGTGGACTGGGGACAGCAAGGAGTCATCATGCCAGGTAGTCCTGAGGCTTGGTCTTAGGGCTCAGGTCCTCCGAGAGAGAGAAAGAAAGAGAGAATTAGAGAGGGCATACTTAAATTCACACAGGACACCGGATAAGACAGGAGAAGTACTCCAGATATAACAGACTGACCCTAGCTCCCCGACAAATAAACTACTGCAGCATAAATACTGGAGGCTGAGACAGGAGGGGTCAGGAGACACTGTGGCACCATCCGATGATACCCTCGGACAGGGCCAAACAGGCAGGATATAACTCCACCCACTTTGCCAAAGCACAGCCCCCACACCACTAGAGGGATATCTTCAACCACCAACTTACCATCCTGAGACGAGGCCGAGTATAGCCCACAAAGATCTCCGCCACGGCACAACCCAAGGGGGGGCGCCAACCCAGACAGGAAGATCACGTCAGTGACTCAACCCACTCAAGTGACGCACCCCTACTAGGGACTGTATGGAAGAGCACCAGTAAGCCAGTGACTCAGCCCCTCTAATAGGGTTAGAGGCAGAGAATCCCAGTGGAGAGAGGGGAGTTTCTTGCTGTTAAGACACTGATGCCCTTTGCAACCACGTACCTATGTGAGAGTGGATTCTCGGCCCTCACTAGCATGAAAACTAAATACAGGCACAGACTGTGTGGAAAATGGTTTAAGACTGAGACTCTCCAATACAACCCAACATTGTTGGTGCATCCTTTCAAGCACACCCTTCTCATTAACCTGTGGTGAGTTATTCACCATCTTTGATGAACAAATAAGGTTTTATATGTAAGATGGCTAAATAAAGAGCTAAAGAGCTTATTGATTATTATTATATTATTATTTGTGCCCTGGTCCTATAAGAGCGCTTTGTCACTTCCCACGAGCTGGTTTGTGACAAAAACTCATACTCATTCTTATGTTCTTATGCAGGCTTACAATGATGGCAAAAAAAAATCAAAATTTGAGAGTGTGCTGACCCTGGTGCTAGAGGGGATACACAGCGGGAGGTTGAATGTTTGAAGGGGTACAGGACTAAAAAAAGTTTGGGAACCACTGGCCTAAACCATTTCACCTGTCATCGCCACTTTACACCACGTTTTAACATACAGAAAACACGTTGGTAATTCATCCATATGCATGCCCATGTGACTCAGTCTACAGTTGTGTATTTACAAATCTTTGCATTGGTTCCACAAACCAAATCTTACATAGTGAGATTTTAAGTTGCCAATGCAACTTAACAGTTGCATTGGCAACCGTTGTTCCTGTTTGAGTACATCTTTGGGCTTAAGGTCCTTGAGGGCTGTAGGCAGCAGAAAGTGTGGGAGCTTTAGATGGGATGATAGATGTCAGTCAGGGATGCCAATTACAGGAGAGTGGATCCTCAGCATATGTGCTAAATGGAGCAGAACGTCCATCCCCTGAGTGCACCATGGCAGAGCCGATGAGTGGCCACTTGGGACCCAGCCAAAGACCCACCCATCCCATAGCTCATCTCTGTCTCTCAGTGTCCCTCTGTGTCACTCATACAGAGCCTTGCGAAAGTATTCGGCCCCCTTGAACTTTGCGACCTTTTGCCACATTTCAGGCTTCAAACATAAAGATATAAAACTGTATTTTTTTGTGAAGAATCAACAAAAAGTGGGACACAATCATGAAGTGGAACGATATTTATTGGATATTTCAAACTTTTTTAACATATCAAAAACTGAAAAATTGGGCGTGCAAAATTATTCAGCCCCCTTAAGTTAATACTTTGTAGCGCCACCTTTTGCTGCGATTACAGCTGTAAGTCGCTTGGGGTATGTCTCTATCAGTTCTGCATATCGAGAGACTGAATTTTTTTCCCATTCCTCCTTGCAAAACAGCTCGAGCTCAGTGAGGTTGGATGGAGAGCATTTGTGAACAGCAGTTTTCAGTTCTTTCCACAGATTCTCGATTGGATTCAGGTCTGGACTTTAACTTGGCCATTCTAACACCTGGATATGTTTATTTTTGAACCATTCCATTGTAGATTTTGCTTTATGTTTTGGATCATTGTCTTGTTGGAAGACAAATCTCCGTCCCAGTCTCAGGTCTTTTGCAGACTCCATCAGGTTTTCTTCCAGAATGGTCCTGTATTTGGCTCCATCCATCTTCCCATCAATTTTAACCATCTTCCCTGTCCCTGCTGAAGAAAAGCAGGCCCAAACCATGATGCTGCCACCACCATGTTTGACAATGGGGATGGTGTGTTCAGCTGTGGTGCTTTTACGCCAAACATAATGTTTTGTATTGTTGACAAAAAGTTCAATTTTGGTTTCATCTGACCAGAGCACCTTCTTCCACATGTTTGGTGTGTCTCCCAGGTGGCTTGTGGCAAACCTTAAACAACACTTTTTATGGATATCTTTAAGAAATGGCTTTCTTCTTGCCACTCTTCCATAAAGGCCAGATTTGTGCAATATACGACTGATTGTTGTCCTATGGACAGAGTCTCCCACCTCAGCTGTAGATCTCTGCAGTTCATCCAGAGTGATCATGGGCCTCTTGGCTGCATCTCTGATCAGTCTTCTCCTTGTATGAGCTGAAAGTTTAGAGGGACGGCCAGGTCTTGGTAGATTTGCAGTGGTCTGATACTCCTTCCATTTCAATATTATCGCTTGCACAGTGCTCCTTGGGATGTTTAAAGCTTGGGAAATCTTTTTGTATCCAAATCCGGCTTTAAACCTCTTCACAACAGTATCTCGGACCTGCCTGGTGTGTTCCTTGTTCTTCATGATGCTCTCTGCACTTTTAATGGACCTCTGAGACTATCACAGTGCAGGTGCATTTATACGGAGACTTGATTACACACAGGTGGATTGTATTTATCATCATTAGTCATTTAGGTCAACATTGGATCATTCAGAGATCCTCACTGAACTTCTGGAGAGAGTTTGCTGCACTGAAAGTAAAGGGGCTGAATAATTTTGCACGGACAATTTTTCAGTTTTTGATTTGTTAAAAAAGTTTGAAATATCCAATAAATGTCGTTCCACTTCATGATTGTGTCCCACTTGTTGTTGATTCTTCACAAAAAAATACAGTTTTATATCTTTATGTTTGAAGCCTGAAATGTGGCAAAAGGTCGCAAAGTTCAAGGGGGCCGAATACTTTCGCAAGGCACTGTATAAGTATGTAGGCCTACCATACCCATCTCTGAGGGACATGGATAAAGCAATGGGTTTAGGGTGTGAAACTCATTGCGAAGTTCCAGCACTACTGCATCAGCCAAACACTGGCATCACTGAACAACTTGTATCCCACATTAAACTAAAATATGAGGATGTATTAATCTTCAACCCCCCATAATATGTCTGTGCCAGATAAGGTCAGGAATGCAATAGTTTCATAGTAAAATATTCTATAAAAAGAAACCAGTAGAGTAGCCCAGAGTCCCCCAGCAGAGTAGCCCAGACTCCTCCAGCAGAGTAACCCAGACTCCTCCAGCAAAGTAACCCAGACTCCTCCAGCAAAGTAACCCAGACTCCTCCAGCAGAGTAGCCCAGACTCCTCCAGCAGAGTAGCCCAGACTCCTCTAGCAGAGTAGCCCAGACTCCTCCACTAGAGAAACCCAGACTCCTCCAGCAGAGAAACCCAGACTCCTCCAGCAGAGAAACCCAGACTCCTCCACTAGAGAAACCCAGAGTCCTCCACTAGAGAAACACAGACTCCTCTCAATCCGTTGTCTCATTTACATTTTATTCTCACTAGAGCTTGATCAATTCCACCTCTTCATGTGACACAGGGATAATGGGTCTCTGGTGCAGGCTGAGGCCAGGTACTCCTCTATAACTACCCAGGCTAGAGAGATAGGAGCTAGCGATGCTATCTGTGGACCACAGTAAAAACAAAAGGGTGTCATGAAGACGCCCAGTGGGAAGTGACATGAACTTGACACGAAGTGGTCTCATCTGATGCAGCCTACAGTCTCCTGTGGATTCTCAAGACAGGCCTGTGAGACAGTGGAAAAATGTTCATCGCTACTCTCCAGCCTGGAGTCTACAAATGTAATTCTACGACAGCAGCGATATCAGCCCAGATGCACTCGTTTTTTTGGTCGTTCATCAATCAAATGCCAAGCAGAAAAATCATCCAGAGACAGTACACTTGAGAAATCTGGCGCTTAGCAACCTACAGGACTTGACTGCAAATACCATAATATGTGTGATTTATTCAAAAATGCATTAATGATGCTTATTCTGAATATGCCATTCTGTCAGCGATATGATTTATCATACACAGTGAGGGCATGGTCATTTACTAAAGTATGACAGAATTAGGTTATTGAGCTGATTTAATTTCCAGAGGGAACCACCCCAGTGGGGGAAAAAAACATGATTTGCCAATTAACAATAATCTCTCCTGTCCTTTTCAGGGACATTACAATAACTGCAATAGCTTTTTAAAGCTAGAGGTTTAAATGAAGGCACAAAGTATGTCCATAATCATGAGTAAACTCTGTGGAAATTCCAGAAAGTTAGTTGTTATATGCTCATTAGTTTCTCCAGTGTTGTGTTTATGTACAGCTGCTGTCTATTTGGTAAAGACCACCCTAGGTTAACCTGTACATACAGTACTTTATGATAAATCACACTAATATGATCAGTTCATAATTGCAATGAAACAGACAAACGAGGATATTACAATAATCAGAATAAGCACCATTTTGCTTTGACATCAACCGAACACAGAATATAAGGGAAATTATGATAATGAACTATTGAACCATCAAGTGCTAAAGTAGGCCGTCATTGGAAATAAGAATTTGTTCTTTAACCGACTTGCCTAGTTAAATAAAGGTTAAATGAAAATATTTAACCCAGTTTAAAAAAATTACAAAATAAACGTCTGTAGTTAATGCAGAACAGGATGGTAAACAAAGTACATTATTTCCCGGCTGTCAGCGGCGCTACTGATGTGCCATTCAAACCCCTGCAACACAGTGAGGATGCTCTGACAAGGGGAAAATCAGAAAGATGACAAGTAATCCTTAAAAATACCTTATGCTGAAGATAATTAGTCATCTCTGCATACAACCATGAGTGGAATACCAAGTAGCTAGGCCGATGGCAAAATATATTTGAACATCAATTTTATGTGTATATTTTTGTAGTTTTTGGGTCATCTTGAAATGGGGGGCCATTTTAATCAGGCAAGGGGAAACTGCTTAAAAAAATATGGTTTGGATTTTGAGTTGAGAGCTAATGTATTTTGCTGACACATCTGCCTGGCTCCATCACAGAGCTTATGGTCTGGAGGTCCCAGCTGTATGCCAGCACAGAGTTCATGCTTTAGTGTGTTAGTGTGAAATGTTAGTGTGTTTGTGTGTGCGTGCGTGCGTGCGTGCTCGCATATGTAAACGTGTGTGTATGTGTTTCTTTAAGCGAGAGTAAAACCAAATGGTGTATGTTTTACATGGTTGGGACGTGGGAAATGTGAGGGGGACTTGTGCTTTCATAGCTCCTGTCTTGTCTTGTACACCTCCATTTTTCAATTGCCTTCTGTTGCTGTAGTAGGGCACAGAGGGCAGGAAGGTGGATTTGACCAAATTAATGTTTTGAAGACCAACATACAGTACCAGTCAAAGGTTTGGACACACCTTCTCATTCAAGGGTTTTTCTTTATTTTTAAGGCCACCATTTGCCTTGATGACAGCTTTGCACACTCTTTGCATTCTCTCAACCAGCTTCACCTGGAATGCTTTTCTAACAGTCTTCAAGGAGTCCCCACATGTGCTGAGCACTTGTTTACTGCTTTTCTTTCACTTTGCGGTCCCAACTAATCCCAAACCATCTCAATTGGATTGAAGTCGGGTGATTGTGGAGGCCAGGTCATCTGATGCAGCACTCCATCACTCTCCTTTGACATTTTCTTAAAGTGCAGTCACAAAAACCATGAAGTGCTATGATGAAACGGGCTCTCATGAGGACAGCCACAGGAAAGGAAGACTCAGAGTTACCTCTGCTATAGAGGATAAGTTCATTAGACTAAACTGCACCTCAGATTGCAGCCCAAATAAATGCTTCACAGAGTTCAAGTAACAGACACATCTCAACATCAACTGCTCAGAGGAGACTGCTTGAATCAGGCCTGAATCAGTCAAATTTATGCAAAGAAACCACAACTAAAGGACACCAATAAGAAGAAGAGACTTGCATGGCCAAGAAACACAAGCAATGGACATTAGACTGGTGGAAATCTGTCCTTTGGTCTGATGAGTCCAAATTTGAGATTTTTGGTTCCAAACCGCCATGCCTTTGTGAGACATAAAGTAGGTGAATGGATAATCTCCTCATGTGTGGTGGTTCCCACCGTGAAGCATGGAGGAGAAGGTGTGATGGTGTGGGGCTGCTTTACTGGTGACAGTCTGTGATTTATTTAGAATTGAAGGCACACTTAACCAGCATGGCTACCACAGCGTGAAGGAAAAGTAGCCAACAATTGCTCAGCATATGTTGGGACTCCTTCAAGAAAAGCATTCCAGGTGAAGCTGGTTAAGAGAATTCCAAGAGTGTGCAAAGCTGTCATCATGGCGAAGGGTGGCTACTTTGAAGAATCTCAAATGTAGAACATACTCTGATTTGTGTAACACTTTTTTGGTTACTATGTGATTCCAGATGTGTTGTTTCCTAGTTTTGATGTCGTCACTATTATTCTACAATGTAGAAAATAGTCCAAATAAAGAAAAATCCTGGAATGAGTAGGTGTGTCCAAACTTTTGACTGGTACTGTGCAAAGCGAAAAACTTAGCTATAATGGTACAAGCTGTATAGCTGAATTTCCCATTCACTTGAAGGGAAAGATGTGTAATACATCCATATATATTGAAAATGCTGTGCTAATTGCTGAATGATATTCCCCAAGAACATCTGACTACTGCAGAGACTACTGATAAAATAGCCAAGGACATGTTGGTTACTTGTACAGCATGTTAGGCTACAGCAAAGAGCATTACAGATTGAAAGGCTTTTGTGAAAGTTAATTTAGGAGCCTTGACCAGCGAAATAGCTGTTTCTCTTCCTTTTTCTGCAACAGTAATTTCTGAGCCTCACTTTGTTCTGTACCTAGACAGAAAGTGCTTATTTCAGGCAGAAAGCCTATTATGTTCTTCGTATTCAACATCCTGATACGGTCTCCTACTGTCAGTGATGGCTTTATCCCGTTCCCCCAAAAGCACATTACCATATGTATATGTTCAATGGAAGATAGAGCGAGTCATTCTATTTGTACTGCCTACCTTGCCGGCATCATTGCTATTGTCCAATCTTTAACTGAGCAAAAAAATGGAATGGATCTCGAATTATGTCGTTTTACCACTTTTTGGGGGGAACTTTAACTATTTCTTCTTTCTGGATGTTAGTAAAACCTGTGATTTTCCTAAATAATGTTGCAGCACTCGTTGCCTGTCTTTGATAGAGTGGAAGATGTATATTACATCTGATGAATGAGATGCTGAAGTGACCAGCCCTTGTCAATACTGTTTACATATCTGGACATGCATTCCTCTAATAAAACTGAACGTATTCTCTCTGTTTTGTATTTTTTGAAGTTGTATTGTGCTATCTATTGTTCTGTGACAATATGACCATGGAACAAATCTCCATGGTGACTACCCTTAAATTCACCTGCAGTTGATTCAGTAAAGCAAGGGCTTCGTGTTGTACTATTCCTGATGTGCAGTTTAGCTCCCTTTCACTGACCTGCTGTCCCATGTCTGAGAGGACTGGTGAAATGCTGAGTGGTCTGATTGAAGGTCCAGAGAGACCCCCCTGCCCAAATGGAATGAGCTAGCCTGTAATGAATGGGGTGTGGGGAGAATGGTTACTGCCTGCCTCCCTTGGGGGGGTCAATTAATAATAAGCTCTTTGAAAGACCTCTCAAACATTTCTTCACATGTTGTCACCCCATTAGGTAGCAGTCATTTTGGATTTCACAGGGTCTTGCACTGTTATGCATTGGAGAACCCCCACCCCCCATGTTTATGCTTGCTTTGGCACATAACTAATTCTAATTTGACTGTATTACACTGTCTTTTAGTGGGCAAAGACAAAGTATATTTATATTGCAGTGTTAGCAGGTTCACTACATATCCGGGTTTGATTCCGGGCTGTGTTGCGACCGGGAGACACATGAGGCGGCGAACAATTGGCCCAGCGCCGTCCGGGTTCGGTGGGGGTTTGGCCGGCCGGGATTTCTGTGTTCCATCGTGCTCTAGTGACTACTGTGGCGGGCCGGGCACATGCAGGTGGACACGGTTGCCAGGTGTATGGTGTTTCCTCCGACACATTGGTGCTTCTGGCTTCAGGATTAAGCGAGCAGTGTGTCAAGAAGCAGTGTGGTTAGCGGGTCGTGTTTCAGAGAACGCATGGCTCTCAGCCTTCACCTCTCCCGAGTCCGTACGGGATTTGCAGCTATGGTACAAGACTGTAACTACCAATTGGAGAGAAAAAGGGGTAACAAAATATATACAGTATGAAGTTTACATACACCTTAGCCAAATACATTTAAACTCAGTTTTTCACAATTCCTGACATTAAATTCTAGTAAAAATTCCCTGTCTTAGGTCAGTTAGGATCACCACTTTATTTTAAGAATGTGAAATGTCAGGATGATAGTAGAGAGAATGATTTATTTCAGCTTTTATTTCTTTCATCACATTCCCAGTTGGGTCAGAAGTACATACACTCAATTAGTATTTGGTAGCATAGCCTTTAAATAGCCTTTAAATTGTGTAACTTGGGTCAAACATTTTGGGTAGCCTTCCACAAGCTTCCCACAATAAGTTTGGTGAATGTTTGCCCATTCCTCCTGACAGAGCTGGTGTAACTGAGTCAGGTTTGTTGACCTCCTTGCTCGCACACACTTTTTCAGTTCTGCCCACAAATGTTCTATTGAGGTCAGGGTTTTGTGATGGCCACTCCAAGACTTTGTTGTCCTTAAGCCATTTTGCCACAACTTTGGACATATGCTTGGGGTCATTGTCCATTTGGAAGACCCATTTGCGAGCAAGCTTTAACTGCCTGACTGATGTCTTGAGATGTTGCTTCAATATATGCAAATAATATTCCTCCCTCATGATGCCATCTATTTTGTGAAGTGCACCAGGCCCTCCTGCAGCAAAGCACCCCCACAACATGATGCTGCCACCCCCGTGCTTCACGGTTGGGATGGTATTCTTCGGCTTGCAAGCCACCCCCCTTTTTCCTCCAAACATAACGATGGTCATCATGTCCAAACAGTTTTATTTTTATTTAATCAGACCAGAGGACATTTATCCAAAAAGTATTATCTTTGTCCCCATGTGCAGTTGCAAACCGTAGTCTGTTTTTTTTTTATGGCGGTTTTGGAGCAGTGGCTTCTTCCTTGCTGAGCGGCCTTTCAGGTTATGTCGATATAGGACTCGTTTAACTGTGGATGAAGATACTTTGTACCTGTTTCCTCAGCATCTTCACAAGGTCCTTTGCTGTTGTTCTGGGATTGATTTGCACTTTTCGCACCAAAGTACGTTCATGTCTAGGAGACAGAATGCGTCTCCTTCCTGAGCGGTATTACAGCTGCGTGGTCCCATGGTGTTTATGCTTGCGTACTATTGTTTGTACAGATGAACGTGGTACCTTCAGGCGTTTGGAAAATGCTCCAAAGGATGAACCAGACTTCTGGAGGTCTACCATTTTTTTCTGAGGTCTTGGCTGATTTCTTTTGATTTTCCCATGATGTCAAGTAGAGAGACACTGAATTTGAAGGTAGGCCTTGGAATACATCCACAGGTACACCTCCAATTGACTCAAATTATGTCAATTAGCCTATCAGAGGCGTCTAAAGCCATGACATCATTTTCTGGACATTTCCAAGCTGTTTAAAGGCACAGTCATCTTAGTGTATGTAAACTTCTGACCCACTGGAATTGTGATACAATGAATTATAAGTGAAATATTCTGTCTGTGAACAATTGTTGGAAACATTACTTGTGTCATGCACAAAGTAGATGTCCTAAACGACTTGCCAAAACTACAGTTTGTTAACAAGAAATGTGTGGAGTGGTTGAAAACGAGTTTTAATGACTCCAACCTAAATGTATGTAAACTTCCGACTTCAACTGTATATAAAGTAACAAATGATGGAAAAGTGACTTACAGAAACACATTTCAACACATTTCACTGCACCAGTGTATGTGACATTAAAACACAGTTTTTTAGTTTTTTTGTATAAAGTGCTGGTCATTTGTGAAATGTGTTTCTGCATGGCTGGGTAGTCAGTGGGCCTGAAAAATGAACAGTGTTCACACTGATGATAGCGCCATTATGGGAACTCCTTGGAGAGGGACAACAGAAACTCAGGTCTTCCTTGCTGGCTGCAGCTATTACACTCCATCTAAATGGCTCTCTGGGGGAAGAGGATGATGAAGAGTACTAGACGGGGAAGCAAATATTAAAATACAATACATAAGACTTGTGAGTAGACCTAAAAGTTCAGGCAATGGATCTTGGGTGCCTCAATGAAACCATTAACGGGATGGTCTCATCTCAAGTCCATACAGGAATACGTGAAATGACTGTGATCAAACAATGACCCTAGTAATATCTGTTATTATAATGTCCTATTCAATCATACCGCTCTCTCCACCACCAATCCTTAACGAGAACATGGAGCTTATATTCCCCAAAAGTTATTCAGTCGATGATGAAACTATTTTTCCTAGTAATGGGGGTGAATCCTGAATCCAGAATGTCCAGTCAACAAGTTTCCAAAATAAATGGGAGCCTAGCAAAACATGGCTAAAGGGCTGAGAGCACATTGTTTATTAATTTAACCCAGAAGAAGCAGCTTGTCCTCCCACCCTGCCATCTGTGTGCTGGCCACCGGCCCGCTCCTCCAGGCAGACAGCAGGACCAGGTCAATCAGGCAGGTCCGCAACACTACACTGTGTTCCTTCTCACAGAAACACAAGCTTTACATTGACATGAGTGTCATACTGTTCTCTTGATTTCACTGTACAAACAGGTACTCTATGGCGGTGGTGAATTCCCTAAGGGTCCTAACTGAGGATGAGGAAACTGTTGCTCTAAGCATTTTATTAAAATAGATATATATTTTTAATTGAATATTAAAACATACAGTCTACCTGCTCAACATTTACATTGCATTCAGTCATCTAGCAGACACTCCCATGCAGAGCGACCCACAGGAGCAACCTGGGTCTAGCGCCCCACCCAAGAGCACATCGACAGATCTCCGACCAAGTCAAATCGGGAACCCGAACCACACACCATATATCTTTCAGCTATGCTGTGATTAACATAGATTCAAATTGTATCTAATCAAATACAATCCACAGATTGTGAGTTGAAGATATACGAATACTCTTAGTAAAAGTATTTATCTATTAGTAATTGACTGAGCAGGTCTCTCCAGATCTGCCAACAATGCTGTTTCTAGGGTCAATTTTAGATTAATGGTATGCTTTTTCAGCCATTCCTGAGACCAGAAACAGGCTACCTGAGGGCAGTACCAGAACAAATGATCTATTGATTCTGTATCCTCACGATAAAATATGAAGAGCTGCGATGATTGTATGTCACCGATATTCAATATTTTAGGGAGAAAAAGGGGGTAAAATAATCATTTAAAAAAGATATATAATAATGCATGCATACTGACATTTCATGAAGGTAGGATGATCAAAGAAGACTGGCATCCACCAGGATGTGCACTTGTTTAACGTAAGGTCAGCAAATCAAAGCCCTGATGATCTTCGGTAGGAAACCAATTCCATTGATCCTGAGATTCAAACTCCACCCACCCCGGAACATTAATGGGTGAGCTCAATCAAGTGCACCTACACATACAATAAGCATGTAGAAGTCACTCAGGTTTAAATTAAAGCACCTGCTGTCAGAACATCAGCTTGTGAACACATTGTCCAATGTTAACATAGCAGATATAACTACAACCGCTGCCTCATGCTGACAGACAGACGGCTCACACTCCGATGTTCACTAAGTCCAAAGCACCACCACCGTGTACATGATTGGACAGAACTAGCTTGCCAGGGGGATCACGCTCTCGATCTGAAAGCAACTCTCCATATAACCTGACCTGCAATCTCCCACAGAATACCTGTTTGTTCCTCTCAGATACAGTACATCTTCCATTTTACTTCATTAGTCTGGATTTAGCTCTAATTGTGTAACTGCAGAAAATATTGGTTTAAAAATAGATGGATGAAAAGCTGGCTTTCGGAAGGCACGAAACTGCCAATTTTAATCAATTCCAGGAAATCCACTTCCATGCAGCTTTTTTCTGTAAATCATCCTGATCCACAGATGAAATTGCTTGTCATTTCAGGGATTATGATGTTCCAATCAAATGACATCTCCAAAGGCCCTGTGTGTGAGTGAGACAATAGAAATTCTATCATTTCAAAATTGCTCCCCAGTAGAGTTCTTCACGGGTTCGGGTCTGAAATTCATATTTTCTATTGGGATCGGATCTGGATCTGATTATCCTCTGGTCTGTTTGGGTCCAGGTCCAACTTTTTGGACCTGAGAAGTCCTCTACTTCACAGCCCCTCAATGTAAACTGCACAGTACATCCCCAAGGAGGTGTCACACATCTTTACTCTGCTGCTATTCAACAATATCATATCTCAGTCATCTACATTATAGCACACGTCAAATCAAATCAAATTATATTTTTCACATGCGCCGAATACAGTGAAATGCTTAACCAACAATGTAGTTTTAAGAAAATACCTAAAAAAAGTAAGAGATAAGAATAACAAATAATTACAGAACAGCAGTAAATAACAATAGCGGGGCTATATAAAGGAGGTGCCGGTACAGAGTCAATGTGCGGGGGCACGAGTGTCGAGGTAATTGACGTAATATGTACATCTAGGTAGAGTTATTAAAGTGACTATGCATAGATAATAACAGAGAGTAGCAGCATCTTAGAAGAGGGGGGGGGGGCAATGCATATAGTCTGGGTAGCCATTTGATTAGATGTTCAGGAGTCTTATGGCTTGGGGGTAGAAGCTGTTTAGAAGCCTCTTCGACCTAGGCTTGGCGCTCTGGTACCGCTTGCCGTAGCAGAGAGAACACTCTATGACTAGGGTGGCTGGAATCTTTGACAATTTTTTGGGCCTTCCTCTGACAACGCCTGGTATGGAGGTCCTGGATAACAGGAAGCTTGGCCCCTGTCATGTACTGGTCCGTATGCACTACCCTCTGTAGTGCCTTGCGGTAAGAGGCCGAGCAGTTGCCATGCCAAATCTTTTCAGTCTCCTGAGGGGGAATAGGCTTTCTCGTGCCCTCTTCACGACTGTCTTGGTGTGCTTGGACCATGTTAGGTTGTTGGTGATGTGGACGCCAAGCAACTTGAAACTCTCAACCTGCTCCACTACAGCCCCGTCGATGAAAATGGGGGCTTGCTTGGTCCTCCTTTTCCTGTAGTCCACAGTTATCTCCTTTGTCTTGATCACGTTGAGGGAGAGGTTGTTGTCCTTGCACCACACGGTCAGGTCTCTGACCTCCTCCCTATAGACTGTCTCATCGTTGTCGGTGATCAGGCCTACCACTGTTGTGTCATCAGCAAACTTAATGATGGTCTTGGAGTTGTGCCTGGCCGTGCAGTCATGAGTGAACAGGAAGTACAGGAAGGGACTGAGCACGCACCACTGAGGGGCCACCCGTGTTGAGGATCAGCGTGGCGGATGTGTTGTTACCTACCCTCACCACCTGGGGGCGGCCCATCAGGAAGTCCAGGATTAAGTTGCAGAGGGAGGTGTTTAGTCGCAGGGGCCTTATTATAGTGATGAGCTTTGAGGGCACTATGGTGTTGAACGCTGAGCTGTAGTCAATGAATAGCATTCTCACATATGTGTTCCTTTTGTCCAGGTGTGAAAGTGCAGTGTGGAGTGCAATAGAGATTGCATCATCTGTGGATCTGTTGGGGCGGTATGCAAATTGGAGTGGGTCTAGTGTTTCTGGGACAATGGTGTTGATGTGAGCCATGACCAGCCTTTCAAAGCATTTTTATGGCTATAGACGTGAGTGCTACAGGTTGGTAGTCATTTAGGCAGGTTACCTTAGTGTTCTTGGGCACAGGAACTATGGATGTCTGCTTGAAACATGTTGGTATTATAGACTCAGACAGGAAGAGTTTGAAAATGTCAGTGAAGACAGTTTCCAGTTGGTCAGCGCATGCTCGCAGTGCACGTCCTGGTAATCCGTCTGGCGTGAATGGCCTTGTGAATGTTGACCTATTTAAAGGTCTTACTCACATTGGTTGTGGAGAGCGTGATCACACAGTTGTCCAGATCAGCTGATGCTCTCATGTATGTTTCAGTGTTGCTTGCCTCAAAGTGAGCATAGAAGTTATTTAGCTCGTCTGGTAGGATTATGTCACTGGGCAGCTCTCAGCTGTTCTTCCCTTTGTAGTCTGTAATAGTTTGCAAGTCCTGCCACATCAGACAAGTGTCAGAACCGGTGTAGTACAATTACATTTTTGTCCTGCATTGACGCTTTGCCTGTTTGATGGTACTTTGGAGGGCATAGTGGAATTTCTTATAAGCTTCCGGGCTAGAGTCCCACTCCTTGAAAGCGGCAGCTCTACCCTTTAGCTCAGTGTGAATGTTGCCTGTAACCCATGGTTTCTGGTTGGGGTATGTACATACAGTCACTGTGGGGACGACGTCATCAATGCACTTATTGATGAAGCCAGTGACTGATGTGGTGTACTCCACAATGCCATCGGAATAATCCCGGAACATATTCCTGTCTGTGCAAGCAAAACAGTCCTGTAGTTTAGCATCTGCTTCATCTGAAATACTTTTTTATAGACTGAGTAACTGGTGCTTCCTGCTTTAAATTTAGCTTGTAAGCAGGAATCAGTACGATAGAATCATGGTCAGATTTGCCAAACGGAGAACGAGGGAGAGCTTTGTTCACGTCTCTGTGTGCGGAGTAAAGGTAGTCTAGAGTGTTTTCCCCTCTGGTTGGGTTCGGGTTAGGGTTCGGGTAAAAACTGACTTTAGTTTCCCTGCATTAATGTCCCTGGCCACTAGGAGAGCCGCCTCCGGATGAGTGTTTTCCTGTTTGCTTATGGCGGTATACAGCTCCTTTAGTGCGGTTTTCGTGCCAGCATCGGTCTGTGGTGGTATATAGACAGCTACGAAAAATACAGATGAAAACTCTCTAGGTAGATAGTGTGGTCTACAGCTTATCATGAGATACTCTAACCTCAGGCGAGCAAAACCTTGAGACTTCCTTAGATATCATGCACCAGCTGTTGTTTACAAATATACATAGGCCCCCACCCCGTGTCTTACCAGAGGCTGTTGTTCTAACCTGCCGATATAGTGTAAAACCCGCCAGCTGTATGTTTTTAATATCGTCATTCAGCCACGACTTGGTGAAACATAAGATATTACAGTTTTTAATGTTCAGGTTGTCCCATTTATTTTCCAGCTATTGAACGTTAGCTAACAGTACGGATGGCACAGGGAGATTAGGCACTCGTTGCCTGATCCTCACAAGGCACCCCGATCTCTTTCCGCCAAATCTCCGTTTCTTTCTCCAGCGACTGACGGGAATGAGGGCCTGTTCGTGTGTTTGCAGTATATCCTTCCCGTCCATCTCATTAAAGAAAAAATATTTGTCCAATTCGAGGTGAGTAATCGCTGTTCTGATGTCCAGAAGCTCTTTTCGGTCAAAAGAGACGGTAGCAGCAACATTATGTACAAAATAAGTTACAAACAATGCGAAAAAAAATTAAACAAAATAGCACGGTTGGTTAAGAACCAATAAAATGGCAGACATTCTCTCCGGCTCCGTCTTTCTAAGAGCAAACAGGGACTTGACTTTGAAGTCTGTAATCTTATAACGACTCATGATGGAGAATGAGTTGCATTGTAGCCTCCACTTGGACTTTCCCTCTGCGGGCTGGCCAAGTTCTATTTGTACTTTTTGCCATACAAAGGAAATTATGCTAAATGTTGGAAAGTGGAGTAAATTGCTTTTCTTTGACAGCCTCCTGGGAGTGCAAACCTTAGACCGTTAGCTGTTATGAATTACATTGGCCTATTTAAATGAATCCATCAGAACGTAGGTGCTTTTGTTTGAACAGTTTTCTGTCCAAAATAGTGAGTGGCCCACTTCCTCTCACTGAAAGGTTGTCCTTTTATTAGACTGGACGTTCAGATCTGGAATGCTGCTTAGGCCTACATACAGTACATTCAAGCATACACAGACACACATACACGTTTGTGCTGGGTCACTATATGATTTCAAGAATAGTTTTTTTTCTCTCTCTCAGCGCTAATGGTGCTCTCTCTCTCTCTCTTTCTCTCTCTCTCTTTCTCTCTCTCTTTCTCTCTCTCTCTCTTTCTCTTGCCCTCTCTGCAGTCAAATGAAACACATCAGTCTTTCTTCCACTTCTGACGTGAGATGTCATGAAGGTTATCCTGCACCTGCAGAGCCTGAGATCAATGAAGAAACAACCACAGAGATGCACTTCCTTTCTTTTTCCAGAACGACATATTTTTATTCTTTGGGGCAGATAGTTCTAGCAGAAAAAGTTGAATACTTTAACAAGATCAATAATAAGATATCTGTGATGTGGTTGTTTTTGGAATGTTATATAGCAGGAGATATTTTAAACTCTATGAAGTTTAATCCAAAGTTGGAACCTCAGTTTTGGTCAGTGAACCTATAACCTACCCCCTGGGCATAGACATCAGTTCAACATCTAGTTTTGATTTACATTTGGTTGTGAATTCAACGTGAAATCAACAATCATGAAATCACCATGTCATTGGATTTAGGTTAAACATTGGGTGAAAAAAAAATAATAATTCCCTTACGTTCATGACTTTTTTCAAATCCAATTAGTTTTCCATGTTGATTCAATGTTATCACATTGACTTGTTTGTTTGAAATGACATGGACATAACGTTGATTCAACCAGTTTTTCTCCCAGTATCTTCACTCCAAGGCTAGAAGATGTGAAATAAAATGCTCCTTATGGGAAGCCTGGGTGTCAGCATCACAACATAAGCAGTACATTATAATACAGTAACTCCTGCTTCAGTGTGGCCTTAATTACTAGAACATTAACTGTAGTAATTAGGCCAAGCCCACAGCAGGTGAGACAGTGGCAGTTGGAAGGTTGTCTGGTGTCGCGCCATTGTCATTAAAGAGGGTTCGTGTAAAAATGATAACAGGCTGTCACACTGTTGATATACAAGGTCTTACTGGGTTTCTAGGTTAATACTCAAGTGTTCTGCAAAATGAAACGAAAATAGCATGGCTTTAGGACAAAAATAACCTTTACATGTTGAAACCCTATTTGAGGATAGAGATACATCCAGTTCTGTTTCATTTGCTTAGCTTTTGAGCAAGGTCGGTTCGTTGAATGTAGTTCATTCACCTAATAAGAATCAATGACACAGCCTCAATACCCTTTAGGACCCTTAACACCTCTCAGCGAATTACACCTGACCTTAGAGTGACGTTTGTCAACAGCAGACATTTAAAGTAAAAGGGATGACAAACAAAGGTGCCAAACTCTAAAATTGAGCATAGATGTCTGGGCATGAGTCACGGATGCCAAAGTAGTTCTGTGAACAGTGAAGTTTCATTGCGACATGATTAATCAGATGAGCAGTCTGGATTAGTCTGAGTCGGGTCTCTGTTGGCAGCATCTGTGGTCTTGCTGAGACCAGATAATGCTTCTTGAGCAGATGTCCTTGTTTCATAAGCACAGATAGCAAAACAAGGTATTCCAGATGGTCTCAGAACACAACCACTCATAGCATTAGAATGACTGTGCAACCACTTGCTAGTCTCAGCGAGCCTCTTCCAACATATGGGTGTTAAAGGGATATTTCAGCCAAATTATGAAATTTCATGTTTGTTTCCTTACTTTGAAAGCAGTCTACGGACAAAGAGGGACTGCAAAAGAATCCACGCTATGGGTTTGTTTACCTAGCCACTGCCACCAACCGCTAATAGTTACTGGGAGTCCTGTCCTGCACAATGGCATCCCATTAAAGATAAGACATGGAAAGATTTTCTTTGACTAATTGCTGTCCAGGTGCCGACTAGGTGCGCTAGTCAGTCACACTCAGATCCAGCCATTTAAACAACTACATCAACCACACCAACTTTAACTACACCAACTTTTAACATCTGCTATCTGAGCAGCTAACCGATCGCTGCAGATGTACATAGTCCTTCGGTATATACTGTAGCCCACCCAATTTACCTACCTCATCCCCATACAGTTTTTAGTTTATTTACTTTTCTGCTCTTTTGCACACCAGTATCTCTACCTGCACATGTTCATCTGTAACTCTGTGTTGTTGTCTGTTCACACTGCTATGCTTTATCTTGGCCAGGTCGCAGTTGCAAATGAGAACTTGTTCTCAACTAGCCTACCTGGTTAAATAAAGGTGAAATAAACAATAAAATACATTGTGACATCCACAGGCTCATTGTCTGCTGGGAGCTACAGGAACGATTCCAGTTCTATATTTATCCAAGCTGAAGCAGGAGATTAGCTCGTACTGACCACTTCACATGAGAGTGACATAGGCACTTCAACAGCTGCCATCTCCATCTGTAATAAGTCTGGCAACCGTTTTGAAAATCATCTCTTAAACGTCTCAAAATGTTGCTCACTGTCTTAGAAAATGTTTTACAAAATCTAAACTTTACTCAAATAACTTTATTGTAAAAAGTCATATTTAATCTGATTAGCTAGATAAAGTGGGTTAAAACCGGTAGAAGAAAAAAAATCCTCTGTTTCTTAACTTGCCCCACTCAATGGCCAATTTGAAGGTGGAAAATATTGAAGCTGAGGGTCCCGATAGTACCTCTAAAGTACCTGTAAAGACCTTCTGTTTGAGCAAACATTTAATGTGGCGCTGACACCATCGCCTCACTGCTGATGGATGGTGTCGAAGGAGAACAATCTCCATAGAAAGGTCAGCAGAGTTTGTGTGTCAATAAAAACGTCCAGGGACAGATTGGGCTTTAATGAAGAGCCATCTCAACATGAAGAGAAAGGCAGGGCTCTTCTCCTGCTGATAGATGAACTAACAGGGCAGCTAAATGATCGCGCTAGACAGCCAGGTTAACTCTCACTACAGGGAACTGGGCGTGGCGTAGGACGACTGGGGTTTTATTAGCTAAGTTGAATGAATGGGAACACAATCAGTCTAGACTGAATGGCTGCAAGTGGATGCTGTTCAAAGGAATTTCTGCAAGTTTACGATGATCTATGCAGCCTCCTGTATGTTCACTAGAAATGCTGACTGGATGAATGACCGATTGGGTTCTAACCTGGGTCTCCATTGCGTTGGGTGACACAAGTGTTAGCCCTCTAAGCTAAAGCCTAATCATAGTAAGATCAAGAGAAATGCAACATTCAAATAATGCAACCATGGATATACTGTACCTCACCACAAAAATCTTGAGAAGAAACAGATTTATTGTAAATATGATTTTAGATGTGTACAATACAATGGAGTTTCCGCTTCCCAACTTGCACATACATTTATGACAAGTAATATTTCATTTTGTTAGGATACAAAATCAGTTGTGCTTCACGAATAACATGATCCACTGACAAAGAGCACCATCGTCTTCCCACTCCTAAAGGTTGGAACCAAGACCACTAGCTGCATCATGAATGCAATTCAGCCTCAGCCAGGGGCACAATTTAGTTCAATGAGGATTAGGTAGAGAATGTTTTTATTTAGATTGAGAAATGAGCAAAGTTTGGATGTAAATAGTTAAATCATTTCATAGGACATGATTTAGAGTCAACGGCCATTGTGCTATTACTTTACAGTATGCCATTATGTAGCATGATGACCAGTCAGCTGGAATGTTAATCTACACGTCATGTACATGTTTTATGCTATTATATCAGTGGAAGCTATTTGAGTGAGGGAGTTATACTTCACTACTACACATACAAGTGTTACTCTAGGTTCCCTCCATGACTGGAACAGTATAATAGGTGCACTCTATCTACAATCAATGGAGCTGTGGACTTCTGCACATGTTTTAACACTGAGAAACCAGATACATTTTCTGGTGATTATAGTTTTTTTTTTAAATGAACTCTTGTTGGATATGATATTGATATTGAGAGGGTCCTTTGAAGTGGAACAGTGATTTCATGTCATGCTATACTGTATAATATTATGCATCAATCTGTTCCTAGACCAGTCAGTATTTGGACAATTAAATCAGGTGCACATTTCATTTGGACACAAGGCACAGACTTATTCTATGGCCCTACCAAAACATCACCTTAACTATGTACTGTACAGCCATACTAAATATGTCTCTATATTTATGACCTAAAGAATCAGCCCTTTTGCAGTCAATGCAAATTTGCAATATTTTTCCTTACCATTTTCATTGTTGGACATTGTTTTGTATAGACAAATGTAATACACAAATATGCATCCATTTTTTTTGCATCACATCATTGGTATTCTGAAGTCTTCTGTCTTATTGGTGCAAATGTTGAACTGATATGCGTTGTATATATGCCAAAAACTGCATATATGACGAGTCTAGTCTAGAAAATTCTCCATACAAGTGTCTTGTGTGATTAAACAACAATACAACGTGTTGCAGTTTGTGTGACTGTGAGTTTTGTCATGCAATAGCAAAATAAAGATTTGAACATATTTATTATGAGAAATGAGATGGTGGTTGGTTGTTAGCATATTGCAGCAATCTACAGTATTGGTGCATTACGTTTCACTGACAATGTGATAACACACTCAAAACATATAGTTGTGTGCCTGGACTATACAATACATACAGTATCTGGTTCAAATGTGGTTAAAAATACAAGCACGTATTGTATAGTAGGCCTTAGCAAATCAGTATTGAGGATTGTTCCCTTAGTCTAGTTTTTCGTACTGAACCAACCACAAAATAAAAATAATTTTTGTCCACCTCTAATGCTTTCCAAAGTTCTAAAAGTAGGGAATGTGACTCACGGCTATTCTTACCAGATCTCATGTGGTGAGTAAGAGAATGAACGACAAGCTGCTGGCTGTCACTCCTCCAGCCATTAGAGCCACTTTGTCACTGGCAGACAG
This sequence comes from Oncorhynchus mykiss, assembly GCF_057628025.1. Taxonomy (NCBI): domain Eukaryota; kingdom Metazoa; phylum Chordata; class Actinopteri; order Salmoniformes; family Salmonidae; genus Oncorhynchus; species Oncorhynchus mykiss. Next base: position 49,394,251 of record NC_143034.1, read on the forward strand.
ACTAATGGACAGTTGAAAGCCATGGAAAGTTGAGAGGCATGATTAAGACATGCGGACAAAGTGTGGGCTGCTCTTGAATCAGTGGGCAGTGACAAACGCAACACATGGCAAATTGCATCAGAAGTCCTTTATTTAAAACGCTTTTTTTGGTAAGTGTGGCATGCTAATGCACTGTGCCGCTCGTGTGGGCTCCCAAGAATGGAGTGTTGGGAGAAAAATGTACTATTTTTCATCTGATGACGCACAACTAGCCCAATGGAAAAGACAGGCACATCTTGACCTGTGTGTTTGTACATGGGTACTCTCAGGTGTTTTAGTAGGCTACTCCAGATATTCAAAATGAACACATTTTATTTTTATGTGTATATCTTATAAAGTTGATGAAACTGTAGATTTTCTTTTTTTAAATAATAATAAGAAAAATAGGGAAACCATTTATTGCAATTTCTCTTTTACAGAAAGCTAGATTGATTTGTGCATGCAATGACATCAACTCATGGTGATTTCAGAGGACCTTCTCTGTCTTAATTCAGGGCTTGATCGCATACTAAATGAAATCCATCCACTCTATTTACCCAGGCTGTACCTTTTTTTTGGCTGTTTCAGGAACATCTACTACCCTTTAACATCTCTCTGGGTAGCCGTAAAGGAGCCCTCAGTAGTTTTCTACTGCCACAACAGTCTGAGATGGGGGGCCTGGCTCTAGGCCATGTAAAGATTTGGTAGTATTGATGGAGGTGGGTGAGAAACAGGCACCACTGCACAACATTAATCCCATGCTAATCAATTTGGGAGTTATCATAAATATATGGGCAATATATTCACAAATGTATTGGCAGTGACGTTACATGTATGGAAAGGACACAATTCCTTCTGTGTTTTCTCTATCATTGATCTAAGGTACCAAGGTAAAGACACACACACACACACACACACACACACACAATGCATTGTCAAATGGAAACAGAAATAAAGAATGTGAAATGATAGATGTAACTCACCGTTTTCAACTGACAGTTGTGGACCTGTTTGCAAGATGAAGACATTTAAGTAAATTCCACAACTTATGCAGTGGTTTATAAGACGAGCTCTTTGATTTGAACAGTATTTCATAGTTTTCTCAGAGAAAGGCACAGCCCTAACACCAGAGAGAGCAGAGTAGGGTGTGTGTAACGTTGTGGCTACAGAACTGGTTTGGTGCAGTCTCATCCACCTCATGCCCTGTCGTTTCTGAAGGAGAATATACAGTCCATATCTGAAATTGTCACTGTTTCCCGATAGATGTAATCATGAGCCCGAGGTTCCCGAGCATGAGCATTACCAACAAGTCCCCCCCACAGTATATACACTACACAACATCTGAGGAAATGTCAATCAATGTTGAGGAGAACAATGTATCCCTTTACTATCGGCTGCTCCACTCCTCTGCTCCACTGCGTCTAGATCTAAACCTACTGGCTTATCCGCGGCGGATTCAATGGAAACTACATGAGATGATACACATTTTCAGGCCCTTTGAGATCTCAGTTAATACTGACAATAGGAAAAGTCTATTGCCACTGGGCTTTTGTCCAGTTCCAGTCTCTTCCACCACTGCATGGCTCCAGGCTCATCCTGGCTAACCTGTCCATCGGAGGTCAATCATTACTATGCTCTGCTCACTGATGTTATTAGTCTGACTTGCAGTATATGATTTGTTTGTATTAGTTGCAATATAATCACCAATACAGTGATGACCGAAACCTTGGAGGCTTGGAGTATGTTGTTGTGGTCACTCTCCCCCCACTGGCAGGAGTCCCACACATGCCTGTCACATGCACAGTCAGCCACACGCATTAGTTGACACACAGCACCCCTAGGGAGGGGCTCTCAATCCAGGACCGCTGTTCTACTTCAGCCTCTACAGCAACCTTCTGACCAACTCTCTTGCGCTCTCTCTCGCTCTCGCGCTCTCTCGCTCTCGCGCTCTCTCTCTTTCTTGCAGCTGGGGTTATAGTGGTTATGGTGGTGGGGTGGGCTCTCAGATCAGACAGTCACTTCTGTCTTGCTGTTGCTGACAAAGTAGGGCTGCGGGGGCATGTAGTGCTGGCTGCGCGAGGTGCTGTGCATCTCGTTCACCTGCTCTATGGTGCAGTGTTTCTTAGTGCCGTGGCTCTGCCGGCGGCCCACCGTCTCTGAGCCGTCCCAGTTCTTCTGCATCCCCGGGTTGGCGATGGTGTTGGAGCCATAGGCCAGGGTATGGGAGCTGCTGCTGTGGCTGCTGTGGCCCTTGGTGCTTTTGGACTTGTGTCCGTTCTGCTTTAGGGAAGGCTGTAAGGGAGGGCTGTAGGGGTTGCTGGGCTCCTGCTCTATGCGATGCATCGGGTGCATAGGGAGACTGCCCTTGGCTGCCATCTCTACCATGTGCCGCCGGTTGGTGTAGAAGTTGTCATTAACCTTCTCCGCTGGAAACAGACATACACACATACACAAGAGCAAAAAAAAACATAAATGAAAAAATATTGTAATGACAGCCATTTTGTTAATGTCATGCACAGACAATAGCAAATGTTCAGGTCTTTGCTTTGGTGAGATTTATTTAGATTAGTTGAGATATTGAAGTATTTGAGGATTTTGGACTGTTTCCAAATCTATATTTATGCACATGCCATAATAATCCTAAACTGGGATAGATTACATATTGTCATGTGGGGTGAGGAACAGTTGAGAAAATGGTAGCTAAAGGTTTTTTTAGGTGAATAGTACATTTTGCCTGAGCCGTGTTGAATGTTGTTGATATGTCTTGTATATCATCATGCCATTTGAATATAAATGTAAATGATTTTCCCAACAATGCCATTATCATCTGGAAACATGCAGGCTTTAGCTAATAGTAAACAACCCCCTCCAGACTGGTTGGGGACTTTGCTCTTTTCAAAGCTGGCTGTGTGCACAGTTGTATTGTAATATGCAAATGAATATGTCTCTGAGCATTCTGGAATGTTTACTTGATTTCTATAGTATATTTAATATATCCTTTAACTATCGGACATTATTTGCCCATAACAGCCACTGACATTGTTACATGGTGTCATTTGACATGTCCAATCTGGTGCAGACCTGTTCTGAAAACATTATCCCCTCACTAATTGTGGAGCAACGCCATACTCTACAGCGTTAGTCATTTCCCTGTGTGACATTTCAGACTTTCTAATTAAATGTCCTGCCGGTGACCTTTAATCTGTTATGATACCCTGGTGGGCGGAGGGAGAGGCAGACGGCCTCAGCCTCAATGTTCTGGATCGGACAACGCCATATTAGAGTGAGACTCGTCTCAAACAAGAGAGGAGCAGTACAGAGCTCCCTCTGCACAATGTGCTTTCATAGCGTACACATCAATGGCCCACAGCTTAATACACATCAGAGAATCAGAGAGCAGGGAGGGGACCACATTGGTTCATATAGACTCAACCCAAACAGTTTAATAAGTTTCCCCACCGGCACTCATTCCTCTGTTCTCCCTCCCATCCCCTAGTCACCGGGCAGCTCTCATTAGATACACTACCATTCAAAAGTTTGGGGTCACTTAGAAATGTCCTTGTTTTTGAAAGAAAAGCACACTTTCTGTCCATTAAAATAACATCAAATTGATCAGAAATACAGTGTAGACATTGCTAATGTTGTAAATTACTATTGTAGCTGGAAACGGCAGATTTTTAATGGAATATCTACATAGGCATACAGAGGCCCATTGTCAGCAACCATCACTCCTGTGATCCAATGGCACGTTGTGTTTGCTAATCCAAGTTTATTACTTTAAAAAGGCTAATTGATCATTAGGAAACCCTTTTGCAATTATGTTAGAACAGCTGAAAACTGTTGTTCTGATTAAAGAAGCAATAAAACTGGCCTTCTTTAGACTAGTTGACTAGGCTCAAAATGGCCAGAAACAGAGAGCTTTCTTCTGAAATTCGTCAGTCTATTCTTGTTCTGAGAAATGAAGACTATTCCATGTGAGAAATTGCCAAGAAACTGAAGATCTCGTACAATGCTGTGTACTACTCCCTTCACAGGACAGCGCAAACTGTCTCTAACCAGAATAGAAAGAGGAGTGGGAGGCCCCGGTGCACAACTGAGCAAGAGGAGTACATTAGAGTGTCTAGTTTGAGAAACAGACGCCTCACAAGTCCTCAACTGGTAGCTTCATTAAATAGTACCAGTCTCAACGTCAACAATGAAGAGGCGACTCGGGGATGCTGGCCTTCTAGTAGGCAGAGTTCCTCTGTCCAGTGTCTATGTTCTTTTGCCCATCTTAATCTTTTCTTTTAATTGGCCAGTCTGAGATATGGCTTTTTCTTTGCAACTGCCTAGAAGGCCAGCATCTCAGAGTCGCCTCTTCACTGTTGACGTTGAGTCTGGTGTTTTGCGGGTACTATTTAATGATGCTGCCATTTTGAGCCTGTAATCGAACTCACAAATGCTGATGCTCCAGATATACTCAACTAGTCTAAAGAAGGCCAGTTTTATTGCTTCTTTAATCAGGACAACAGTTTTCAGCTGTGCTAACATAATTGCAAAAGGGTTTCCTAATGACAAATTATGTGCTTTTCTTTCAAAAACAGGGACATTTCTAAGTGACCCCAAACTTTTGAACGGTAGTGTATGTTTCACCACAGTCTTTGTATCCCCTAATGATCCGTCTGCAGCTTGACGCCTCTACACTAGATTAGCAGCAGTCAGAGAAGTTTCATCTGATTGTCTATGATGTCACAGAGAGAATCTGGTGAATGTTCCACATGCCCGCCGCCACACCATCCTCTGTGGGATTGAGCCTCTGCAACTCTGACAGCTGCCATCTCATCCAGCCCCATTTATGGCGAGGGGCTTTGAAGTTCCTTTAGTTGAATCGGGCCGAATCCATAAAGAGACCCCTGTTTAATTAGGGTGATAACACTATCAAATATGTCTCCATCACTTCTTTTAATTCCCCATCAGAAGCCGAGCTGGTTTCTGATGCCTGTCTCTCTGGTTTATTAATCAGAGCGTTTATCAGCTCTGCTAGCTCACGCGCCTGTTTCTCCTATTGGTCTACGGAGAAAACGACTGACTGTTTGAGCATCAATCAGTGTAAAAAAAAACCTTAAAGATAAAGTCAACATGCTTAGACATTGCTTTCCTGTGAGCCTAATTAATCATTCCCTTTTTCTAAATTTCAGAGGCATTAGTTCAGCACCGTGGCATTTTGCTTCAAATGGAGAGGCAAAGATAACAGGGAATGTCTCTGACATAACTACATGACGAGGAAATCCACAATATCCCCTGGCACACGACAGCCATACATAAATTAGAATCCCAATCTAATTCGCTGTCAATGGCATACACACAATACTGAACTTGCAGAGATCTTCATGTAGACTTGTATCCTAAATGAATGCATCAAAGAGAAGGCTGCTTGCAGAATTGTCATGTTCAACTCAATTATAATTACAGCTTTTTTGGAGAATGGCATGAGAAATAATTAGCCTAGTGTTTACAGCCAGAAGAGCGGCAGGCAGATCCAAAATGTCTTCAGACACCTCCCTGATGGGGCTCCCGCTCCTTTATAAGTTAGCCAGTTCAGATTGTAAATGTCTGTGAGAAATCCAATTCTGTGACCTTACAAAAATCACTGGGGGGACAGCGGGAGAGAATAATTGATTGCTAGATTTTGGTTGATCATTTCCCAAACCTTGGATTTAGCACTCAGGGAATTGAGAGGTGAGGCATAAGACACATTGCAGTAAATAATGCTTTTCCCCGGTGCAAGGGGTGGGTCAAGCTGTGATGTTTAATTTATTATAGTTTCCCTCTGAAAATGTTATAGAACATCTATTTTCCAATATAATGTTGAAGGATAACTAAAGAGACATGGTTTCATGATCCTAATATCAGTTCTGTGGTCAATACGATCTGACTCTCAATGTAGACCCTCAATGTAGACCTCATTCATGATTTGCAGCAGCAAAACTATAGGTGATATAGAACTTTCTTTCTTTTTAAACGGTTTTCATTGCCGCCTAAAAGCAACAAAGGCAAAACAATGGACAAGCCTTGAGACGTGAAATTAGAGAGACAAATCACTTACAGTAATTTTCCTAAAAGGTAGTCTATTGTCCTCCCTTTCTGAATGGCAAAATTCCACATCTGTTATCCTGTCTAATTTGAAATAAACCGTTTACACAGTGTAAATATTTTTGTTGAGAGCCTCTCTTTCCTTGAGGTTTTTCTTTAAACGGAAAGTGTTACATAAACAGTGTCTCTCAGTAAGTAACCATACAGCATGCTAGGATGGAGACGGAGACCAGGCTAACTGATAATTCCAGCAGGCAGCAGAACATATCTACCCTAGCTGCTTGTTTTTTTTTTTTTTGCTCATCATTTGAGATCTCCATTGTGTTAATTAGCCCACATTTAATCATGTCATTTGAGTGTGATTACATGGAAGTTCGACACTTCAGAGGCGTATGCTCATTTGAGATCTCGGCTGATATTTATAATCCTCACGTCCTCTTTTATGAGAGAGATGCCTTCAATTTAACAGATGGCCAAATAAATACTGTACCATTCCCATCCATTTCAGTGGAATGGTTTCCCTTTCTCACATACTATAGGTATGCATGGCATGTGCAGTACCAGTTAAAAGTTTCTTAATTTTTTGTACTATTTTCTACATTGTAGAATAATAGTGAAGACATCAAAACTATGAAATAACACATGAATCATGTAGTAACCAAAAAAATAAGAATGGCGCCTGAGAGGATGGCTGCCTTTTTATTGGCTCTTAACCAACCGTGCTATTTTGTTTGTTTTTAAGCATTTAACTCTAAAGCTCTAATACCTGTTGTATTCGGCGCATGTGACAAATAAAATTAATTAGATTTGATTTGAAAAGTGTTAAACAAATCAAAATGTATTTTAGATTTTAGATTCTTCAAAGCAGCCACCCTTTGTCTTGATGACAGCTTTGCACACGCTTGGCATTCTCTCAACCAGCTTCATGAGGAATTATTTTCCAACAGTCTTGAAGAAGTTCCCACATATGCTGAGCACTTGTTGTCTGCTTTTCCTTCACTCTGCGGTCCAAGTCATCCCAAACCGTCTAAATTGGGTTGAGGTCGGGTGATTGTGGAGGCCAGGTCATCTGATGCCCTTACACAGCCTGGAGGTCTGTCTTGGGTCATTGTCCTGTTGAAAAACTAATGATAGTCCCACTAAGCGCAAACCAGATGGGATGGCGTATCGCTGCAGAATTCTGTGGTCACCATGCTGGTTAAGTGTGCATTGAATTTTAAATAAATCACAGACAGTGTCACCAGCAAAGCACCCCACACCATCACTCCTCCTTCTCCTCCTCCATGCTTCACCGTGGGAACCACACAGGCGGAGATCATCACCTACTCTGCGTATCACAAATACATGGCGGTTGGAATCAAAAATCTCACATTTGGACTCATCAGACCAAAGGACAGATTTCCACTGGTCTAATGTTCATTGCTTGTGTTTCTTGGCCCAAGCAAGTCTCTTCTTATTATTGGTGTCCTTTAGTAGTGGTTTCTTTGCAGCAATTTGACCATGAAGGCCTGATTCACGCAGTCTCCTCTGAACAGTTGATGTTGAGACGTGTCTGTTACTTGAACTCTGTGAAGCATTTATTTGGGCTGCAATCTGAGGTGCAGTTAAGTCTAATAAACTAATGCTCTGCAGCAGAGGTAACCCTGGGTCTTCCTTTCCTGTGGCGGTCCACATGAGAGCCAGTTTCATCATAGCACTTGATGGTTTTTGCGACTGCACTTGAAGAAACTTTCAAAGGACTTGAAATTTTCCGGATTGACTTACCTTCATGTTTTAAATTGTAATGATGGACTGTCGTTTCTCTTTGCTTCCTTGAGCTGTTCTTGCCATATGGTATTTTACCAAATAGGGCTATCATCTGTATACCACCCCTACCTTGTCACAACACAACTAATTGGCTCAAACGCATTAAGGAAAGAAATTCCACAAATGAACTTTTAACAAGGCACACCTGTTAATTGAAATGCATTTCAGGTGACTACCTCATGAAGTTGGCTGAGAGAATGCCAAGAGTGTGAAAAAATGTCATCAAGGCAAAGGGTTTGAAGAATCTCAAATATAAAATATATTTTGATTTGTTTAAAACTTTTTTGATTACTACATGATTCCATGTGTTACTTCCTAGTTTTGATGTCTTCACTATTATTCTACAATATAGAAACTAGTTTTTAAAAAAAAGGAAATCCCTTAAATCAGTAGGTGTCTCCAAAGGTTTCACAGGTTCTTATATTGTACTGTGAAATATATGCATTTAATTAGATTTGAAATGATGATTAAATTATATATTACCCCTTTTGATTAGCTGATGAAATCTGATTAGCTATTTTGATTATGAAGTTAATCAGAGAAGCAGCTCAGCGCTTATTCCTGTATTCCCATATCCGCAGATCTTAGAATGAGCAATAAGTGTGTCTCTTACCGACAGCCTTGAGGGAGGCGTACTTATTGAGCTCTTTCCCAGGTTGCTGTTGCTCATAGGGGCTAGGGATCTGTCCCAAGGAAGGGTAGGGGTGGGGAGGAGACCCTAAGCCTGGCATTAGTGATGATCCTGGACCCACACTGTTCATCTGGTTAGCCTCTGTAGGGAGAGAAAGAGAAAGATGGCAGAGAGAGAGATGTCAGTCTGGCAGAAAAAGTAAAAAATGTCATTAAATATTGATGTTCCATCTGAGTGATTGAGATTATGGGCCCATATAAATGCTACAATGTAGTTAGAAAATTCGATTGTGCACTGTTGTATTGTTTTCCCACTTAAGTGAGGCAATATTTTTTACCTTTTACTGCAATGGGCTAAAATCATGGTCACACAGTGTTTCTTGGTAGTCTTAAACATATCTACTTTGAAACCTCACTCATATGGCTATGGGCTTAAAAAAATAAAACACCATGTCAGATATAGTTGAAATGTATTACATTTTGAGTTGGCATCCCAATATTACACTTTATATACATCACATAAGACCATTGACATAGAAACACCAGATTTTTGGTTACTTAAAAAGAAAAAATGTTTATAGATTTTGAAATTATGAAAAATATTAATAACATTCCACCCATGAGGCCACTAGCTAATTTGGCTGCATGAAAGGGCTATCAGCAGAATTTTTTAAATCAGTGATTCTTCCTTCCTGTCAGTGGTGAGATGTAAGAGCTGGTGTCTCCCAAGAAAGCTGTGGAAGTCGAGACCTGATAGTGTAAGCTGCCTACGTGGGGTCTATCTCATTGACCTGCCAACACAATTGTTATATTCTCTTCATGTTAGCCCCGGGATACAAGTCATTAACCGTCCATCGCTCCGAGCTAGATGGCCCTCTAGCCAGCTCACTGTGCTAATCCTCTCCCAATCGAATTGCTTTGGTTTCCCCCAACCAAGTCTCAGCCAAAACCAACAGCAGCGTAGCTCAGCCCCCAGCTGATATGTCTCTCAATAGGCCTGATAGAAATCAATTTGACGGATGGATAAGAATGGACAGAGGTAATTGTTTCAGATCCTTGGTAACATTGCACCCCGTGCTGGTTGGCCCTCCCTGGGGACTCAGCTGGAGAGAGAGAGTGTGATGACTGCTCTTTATAAAATGGTACTAATCCAGCATCCAGCATGCAGACATCTGCTTAATTGAGGAGAGCATGGAACCATGGCAAATTGGCTGGCCCCCTGCCTGCTGGCATGGCAGAGCAACCAGATGTTGTGGGCATCATTTTCAACTGGCCCCGCAGGACCCAAAGGAGATCAGGAGACAGCAGACTGCACCCACGCCCAGGTGTCAGTTTGGGGGACGGTGAACCTTAATAACTCCAGGAATACTACAGTAGCTACAGTCATTGTAGTAGACATTGTAAGTGCCCATAAACTGCTGCTTGGGCATGTTGAGAACACTAATGAGTTTTCAAAGTACAAGCAATCTGTTGAGCAGCGGATTGAACCTATGGCACGAAATGCTGTTAGTAACAACAGCTTCCTATGTATGACCACATATTCAACAAGTAAAATAGAATGGTCCAGCACTGCTTGAAGATCTGGATTCATTTGAAGGCTACAACAAATTGTAAATAACACCTAGAAAAATTGAAAATAATGATCTGACTTCTTATGGGCCCTGTGTGTGTTATTCTTAGGTATCCTGTGTGTGTGTATCCTATGTTCTTTTCTCTCCTTCTCTCCTCACAGGTGGCAATCATCACTCCCCAATCAGTCACCAATCAATCATCAATCAGAAGACACACCTCCTATTGCCATTACCCTATCACATTCCCTTTCCCTTGGTTTAAAAACCCTGTCCCATGTTTCCTCTAGAGCCCAATCTCTCTGTCAATCTTTCTATGTTATACAATCTCTCGGTAGTGTTCTTGTTTGTTTTTAGCACCTCCATATCACCTTGTCCCCACCTGTGATGATTGTTTTTGTTATGGTGTTTGATGGTGGGAAAAGGGGGAACCAAGACATACATGGGCATACATTACCTGTAGGAATACTTTGTATAAAAACACTAGTTAGAACTGGGCGGACCACCCACTGTATTTTTGGTTAGTTAGCTGTTGTTAAAGTAGGCTAGTCTAGCTTAGGGATGTTTTTGAATACTTATTATTTCTTTCCTTGGGTCCAGCTCAGCCCCTTTTCCTGCTCCCCCCATTACCGTGTGTTTTCAAATAAACCATGAGTGTTTGACGGTAATTTAGTTGTCTGGTTATTTGGTTCTCACTCTTACTTTTTCACTATTATAATTTGCATGAGTTATGTTACGGGTCTCGTTACCATCTCCCCTAGACTGTCGGGCCAAAAGGGATTCGTAACAGTAATATACAAACAATATTAAGTAACTGTTTATTATTATTATGATGAATCAAAAGACAGGTCCTTCAGATATTATTTATAGTGAACAAGTATTCATTAAAAAGAGTACATGAAAAGGAGTTACCTTGGCTGTACCTTTTGAGACTGAGATAAATGACGAACTATAAACGTCTGCTTTAGAAAATAGAGACGAGAACCTCCAGTTCATTACTCATCTCACAGATGTGAACGTTCAGTAGTAGAGGAACTGGCAACATTTACTCCAGTGTGAATGCTTTTTTGATATATAGTTGTTGTGTTCTTACAACGACACAAACCGTAATAAATTATACTCGAAACAGAGATAACGTTGACATGACTTTCTCGTTCAAACTCAAGTTCGAGCACAGTGTGTTCATGCGCAGGCGCAGTACTCAATTAGTATCAATGCTCTAGGTTCCACAATAACAACATACTTCCCGTACCTATGATAAATGCTGTATAGTAGTATCACATAGCATACTTAACAATAATTATGGCCAGAATTCAATCATATCTGCAGTGTGACCACCCTCCTCTGCTTCCCCAATCATGATGATCAAAACAGGCTGTCAACTTGTATGTCATACATAATAACTGGCCGTGATGAATGGCATATTTGCAGAGGCACACTGAGGCCAATTAGCAACTTAACGACTCGTTTGCAAGTCAACAGGTCAACATGTTCTGAGAGCAGATTTCTCTGGCAAGTTTACACTTCGGTAGATTGCCAAAGGGAGGATAATAAGGTGAAAAGGACATACAATCCCCATTACTTATGCCCCAAATCTTACCAAGCAGTTCGCATTATAGGATTTACATCTTGATTGAACTGTATGCTACTGTACACATGCATCTCTCTGCTGCACTGATGGTATGAGGGGAGAATACACACATGACGATCGCTGAGTAGTCAACATCAATGTTTGTAATGATTGTGATGATAAAACACAGGTTAAATCAAATAAAAATGTCTTATCTGGAAGATCTGTTGCATTATAATACCTAATTTTATTGTTGCCATGCAACATCTAATCAGGCACACACACCACAGTGTGAAAAGCAAAGAGCCTCTTTTGCTCGGTTTCATGTTAGTTAGCCGATAAGGAGGTCAGTGGACGTGGAACCCTGTTTGCCAGTGCTGCAACTAGTGCACAATATTCCATTCTAATTAGCTCCACAACTAATATACTAAATACATTTGCATTTACACATTTAGCTCAACACTATCATCTGCTTTGGACAGCGGACAATGAGCCGTGAAAGAAATGGATCAAATCAAATCTAGGCAAAAATGGTTCTGTCTGGGAAAAGACTGATGCCAAGTGGACTGAAATAGATGTTCTGATTTGAAACCGGGTCTTGGTAGCAATGACCATTCGTCAGGGAAGAGATGTCAGCTATCGCTGAAATGTCAGCAGAGCTTTTGTTCTCCTCGTCTTCCCGGCTGGCAGGCGATTTGATTGGATTCTAGTCTATTTTTCCCAGACAGTTACTTAATGAATATGCCAGCTTTAGTTACGCATGCTTCCTGGCTCATGACTCAGCAGCAGCCACTGGAAGGTTTCTCTTCTCCAGATGATGAACACAATCATCGCTGGATCTACAGGTCCGAAAGGCTGAAGGCAGCAGCGATGTAAGCAAAGATGTCTGGTCTGACTAGTCTGACAGCCGGGCCAAGAGTGCTGTAGCCAACAGCAGGTGCATTAATCCATTTTGGTTGGAGAGGAAAGAAAAATGTGTTTCACGATAAGAAAAGTTGCATGATCTTTCAGAAGTTCAGAACCAAAATGTAGGAATGGACGGAATTGAAATCTACGTATCCCCAGAAAAAAACAGCATCAACTGCAAAATAAAATGGCAGTTCAAAATCAACTTTTGTTTTCATGAAAATAAACGATGAAATCGATCCTCTATGTTTATTTCATGCTTATCCACAGGGGAATAAATGTGAAGAACGGGAAAAGAAACTTCCCTAGCAACTTGCCCACCAGATTTGTAACTAAAGGTTCCATGAGGGCTACTGACTATGATAATCAGCAACGTTGGAAATTCTTATGAAATACTGCACTGCCTCCTGGAAACATATTTCCCCAGGCTGCACAGTGGTCCCAGTAGATACGCTCCAACAGGAGATGGTTCGGAACAACAGGGGAGTAGAGCTTTCAACAGAGGTCTGGAGGGACCCCAGCATGAATGAATGATGATTGTTGAAACGTTCCAGTGGTTTCTGTGGGGAAAAGGACAAGGGTTTAAAGAGGAAGAGACCATTGCACAGAACTACAATGTACTTTAAAGGGAGGAGAAAATGCTTTTGAATGAAGAATAGGGAAGGTGTTTATTTTCCTTAGCGAGTCCAATTAATATGAAAGAGGATAGTGTGGCAAGAGTTAAAAAAGTGGGAGGATAAGGTCAGGGACAGGAGGCGTGAACCAAACATGAAACAACTGTCAGCACCACTTCAAAGGGACTAATGTACTCTCCTCTGCCACTGAAAAATAAGAGATGGTACAAGTTTAACATTGTTACTTTTTTAACAAGTATCAACTTTTAGAGTCCACTATGCCACGGTGCAGCCTCTCCATGATAATAAAAAATATAATAATAGTGAAATAGGCTAATTAGAAGCTCATTTCCCACCGGTCAAATAGATGTTTCCGCGCTGTGCTAATTACTTTGTAAAGGAGCATGAAATGATCTGTGTTGTCTCATTAAAAGACATACAGGGAAGCTTTACAACTCTTTCACTACACCTGCTAATAGCGGGTCAGGTATGGCTCTGTGACTAGGTGAAAACAATGAGTGGTTTTCAAGAATCATTGTTCTCTGAAATTACCCCACCTCTGGAAATGTGGAAATCTGAAGTACAAGCTGTTACTTTTGCATTGAGCTGCTAATTTAAGGAGTAATACATCCGTCCCTCCATTGTCTGTGTACAATGGATAAAATCCCATTTCATCTGCCAGACATTTGTCCTCTTTACACACCATTTCTTCTAAATTACTGGAGTCCCACTTCAATTCACTTTCCAACTGTCTGCCACTGGTTAAAAGTGGTCCATTTGTGAAAACTTTTGTAAGGTTAAAGACTCAAAGGTTGTTGCTGGAGAAGTGAATCAACACTACAGACACAGATACCTTCCAAGAACTCATAAAAAATGCAAGAGTTTATTTTGGGATGCTACAATGGGAAGGGCACTCTCATTCACAGGTTATTTCCAATTGGGGTTGTGAAAGACGGCAGAAGGATTAGTCCTAAGACCTCCAATAACATGTACTGTATAATTTATTAGCAATACTTCATCATATTTGATGCACGCTTGTAGTTTCATCAGATGATTTGCCATTGCTTTTTTGCAATTGAAACATTTCAGATTCAATAAGCATGTACAGAAAATAATATGAATACTTCCAATATACCTACTGCAAGGAATGTGATTTCAATGCCTTTGCACAGTTTGTCAGTATTTGATGTTGATTTTCACAAATGAATTTGTCTAGAATAGTCAGTGTGACATTTAACACTGAGCCTCTCGCTGAAACCTACCTCTGCTTGACGGATTTACAGGGTATTAGACAGTGCGCTAGAAGAAAGTCAGTCAGTCACTCTTATTTGCCCTGATGGAAGAAGTCTATATTCCATGTAAATGTGTGTCTAGCCCCTGGCTTTTCTTCTTTATACTCATAAAGGTTGGACAAGCTGAGAGATTAATAGCCAGGCCTTGAAGATTGATGAGAAAAACCTTTGACTCACCAGGGTAAAATATGACTTGACAGGTCATTTTATAGGTTGAATTTCCTCAGTTGTAATTTACATAAAATAGGCATATGCAGGGATGGAACATAACCGATCTGGGTGCAGATGATGGCGTAAAAACAGTATCTGAATTCCTACAGACTGAGGAAAGCCATTGTCTGTGTAATCCAATCTGACAGGTGGAGCTCACTGTGAGGTAAAGCAGCAGAAGAATCAATACCGCCTCCTCTCTTCTCCTCTCTCGGAGCATTGTTCGCTCCTTCTCTGTGCTCTACCTGCTTCCATTACCTTAAATTCATACGCATTCATCAGCTCACCTCTGAAATGTAGCCGACGCTTCCAGACTCGGGAGTGTTATTGAGGGCAACACTTCACTTTGTAAATGTTGATGTTTATGGCTTGATTGGCAAACTAGGTGAACAGGTTTCTCTCCAGAGGCAAGTTTGACTATGCCAACTAAGTAATGGAAACTCCAACTTACAATGGCCTGTCTCCATAGTTCATACATTAACCAGTTGGCAACACCCACATGAGCAACAGTTCATACTCCCATTATTTATCTGCTGAGGGAGAACAGGCTCTGCTGCGCTCACAAAAAGCCTGCATGAAATGAACATTTAATGAACTTATATTCAGGCACTATGTAAATCTAATGTATTAGCTTTGTCTTGTTGTATTACTGAATGAAATTGACGTTCCCCTATGCTAAGAGTATATTGGATGGACAACACAGTTATTCTGTCAAGCTTGTTCATTACAGTGACACCATTGTATGTGCTTTATGAATGGATAATTCAGTAAACAGTTAGATAAAAATACAAGCACAGAATAACGATTTGCAAAAGGTACATTAAATATAGATACAACATATTCACTATTTTGTGCATTAAGATGTGTGTGCTGTGGTCTGGGTGAACTACTTAAAACCCTACATGATGGTGGGTTTGTGTGCACTATTTGTGATAATGGTACTCTCCATGCCACCAGCTGGGTCAAAGTTGTCTGTGCATGGAAGTGTGTGTTTCATTCGTCTATAGTACAGACACAAATGTGACTTCTACACAATAAATAATATGCCCACAGCAATGCAAAGGCTAATCACTACCTGCTCATCCAAGTGCTTGCATATTGCCATGTGCGACTTATGGCACATTAAATCATTAATTTAGACGAGAGAGAACTTAATTTGTATTCCATTAGTGGGAGTAAACCCTCATCTCACTTTTCAACCTTGTTGTATCAAGCTTCTCTTCTCAGCCTGCGAGCTTGACAAGGTGTTATCATTCATGTCAGGTACCAACAAAGATATAGAAGTACAGTATTAGTATGCAGCACCAGTATTTTTAAAGGAGGTTTGGCCCTTAGGCGGAAGCTTAACTGAAGTGTCTCAAAATGATCACAGCATTCTTTTGTCTAAAACCATTCAACAAGGCAGATATAAAAAGGAAGAGATACAAAATGCCCTGTTAAAAAACAGGCATGTAACTGGAAAGAAAGGTGTTGATTTGTAACCGTTTTCCATTCATTGTAGGTAGTAGTAATCCATTTAAATACAGTTTCCTGTGACACTGTCTTGTGGGGAAAGGGCCTGCCAGACCGTCCGGCCGTGTGTGTTGGCAGCAAGGGAGAACTTTCTTCTCTTCGGCTGGCTGCCTAGAGAAAAGAGGCCAAGTGGCCACAGGTGCACCTTGCTCACACAGGCAGGCCTAGCGGAGAGGGACAGGACAGTGCGTGTGGCCAAGATGGCCCCAGCAGCACACAGGACAGAAGTGGAGTGTAGCCTAGCCGCCAGCCAGCCAGCCACCCACCCAGAGGAGAGGCAACTAGAGGAGAGGGAACTAGAACAAAGCCCTGTCTGTCTGAAAGGATCTGTGACGCTGACACATGTGAGAACTCCCTCTGGACCATTTCACTCATTGCCAACCAGGCACCCGCAACCCCTGCCATAGAGGCAGTATCCATCCTAGGGAGGCAGCCCAGGCATGGGTACACTTGACAGTGCCAGACATGGCTAGGGGACGAGGAGGGGAACAGGCGCAGGACTGTGCCCCATAGACACACCACTCTACCCCCTGCCCAGAAGTGAGTCAAAGAGACAGAAGCAAAACGCCAGGGAGAAAATAACCATTTTAGTGGAGCTGTTGTGCAGTCAAAACAACAGCAGTCCTCAACACATATGGGAAGGAAGCACAAAGCGTTGTCTCCCGACAATGTATTCTCAAGGCTATAATCTCAGGGATATAGCAGACTATATTCTGTATACAGGGTACAGGATTTTGTAAAGTGTTTCTGTTGGCTTTTTCTGTTGATTGTGAGAAAGGACACTTTGTATGCTTTGTATGCTAACAGGCTTAGTTGTTCTATTGTAATATCTGTCCGTTGTAGCTAGTTGATCTAATGTTACAAATCCATCTGTGCTGCCCTGTTTTCCTGAATCTCACATACTACTGCAGCCGAACAAGGGGATTCATCTCCTGAACGCTTACCAACCAACTGAAGAGGGCTCAGTCACATAGCTAGTGCTGCTGTTCCTGCCGGTGCAATTATTTACCTCTCATCTCCAGTTCACAAAATTAGATCCTTGTGTCTTTGTTTATCTTGTAACAATATAGTCTCTGTGTGTGTGTGTGTGTGTGTGTGTGTGTGTGTGTGTGTGTGTGTGTGTGTGTGTGTGTGTGTGTGTGTGTGTGTGTGTGTGTGTGTGTGTGTGCGCGCATGCGTATATGAAAGCCACACCTTGATGTCCTCAAATACATCAAAACGACAGTGACGGTGCTAGATTTTCCTGTGGGCGAAAACAGAGCACAACCCATTTAGTTGCAACCAGATGCCAACCTGCCATGAAAATGTAAATAACATGGGAGGTATGTTGTTGTACAACTGAGGCATTATCTACAAAGAGAGAAATACCAGACCCAGTAGAGATGTAATGCTACTGTACTACAATGACTGAAGGTTGACTGGGTATTACTATGCTGCTCCTGAACTGAGGGTCTCCTGGACTAATAACGTCTGGTGGTTTTGAGGTTGTAAGATGCATGATTGTGATTGTTTGGGTTTCTCTTCTGACAATGACCATTTCTTTCCCCCAAAGCATCCATTTGTTCCAAGAAACGTCTGGTCGTCTGTTGACATGAACCACCTCTGTCTTTGCTGACCTAGTAATAATTACAAAAGAGTGATGGAAGGACAGTAATTTTCACAACCACTATGACAAGCATTGTATGGTCAAAAACAGCAATATATTTTTCAGAGGGATGTGTTTCCTATGGTATTGTAGATTGTGGATACTATGATATTCATCATTTAGCTGGGAGTAAACTTAAACACTTACCACTTAAGAGGGGCTTGCCAACACTTACCAACAAAGAAAAGATGACCAAAGAACCCTCTTTAAAGGGTAAGTGAAGAAAGCCCCCTTTGAAGCTGTGACCATTCTTAGTGGACATTAATATTACATTACATTGGATGTGATAGAACACCCAACAGGCCCTCTGTGTAATTTCCCAATCACCAGCCAGCAGGGAGGCAGAGTATCCTGAGCAGTGTGAGGATATTCAGAACAAGTGATCTAAGGTATCTGCAGTAACCCCCATGTTATTGAACTACTCAAAAATGCCATTAGGCAGTCCTAAAATAAATCCTTGTCATTGGTCATACATGAGGGTATTGGTTTTTGGGGGTCTGATCGGCAGTCCGGTATATGATAAACCTACAGCTTACGTTTAAAATACATTGTTGAACATGGTGTGTTGTTTTAATGTTTTAATGTACTGCATAGGGAGGGATTCATGTTCATCTTTTTCGGATCACATTTTGCTGCAGGTTTAAATGTAGCTTACTAATAGCTGTACTATGACCCATCAGTGAGGCAGCCATAGGACACAGCGCTGAAGCTCCCATCCCATCGCTAGCTGCTCCTGAGCCCCTGATTTCCACCACCTACCTGTCAACATGTCGGCTGGCTGGTAATGAATGGATCATTATTCCAGGAGGGGGCACGGAAGAAAAAAAGGGCTCTCTGTTTAAAGAATGATTAATTATTCGCCTGTCATGGCAGCACCAAGAACGCCTGAATTCATTAAAGTGAATAATAATCATTTCAGCTGAAGGAGAAAACTCATCTCGTAGGCATACCTTGAGGTACAGTAGGCTTGATGTTCAGGGTACTATATGCCTGTGACAACCAGGCAGACGTTTTCTGAAAGATACTACCTTGTCCACACATTTCCGTACTCTACTTTGGTGGGTTTCGATGTAAGAGGAGAAAGTGGCAGCATTAACCAAAGAAAATGCTTATTCTACAGTTGATGTGATGAAAACAAAGAACTAAGCTGCCTATTAGGAATGTTCATTCATTATTAGTATTTCCCTCAAACATGATTATTATGATATTTAAGGGTGCCTCAAATGTCTATATGTATAGTTTTCCTCAGGGGAATTTCCCGAGATAAAAGTATTTCTTTATCAGTTCAGTCTGAAGTTGAAAGGGGCAGAAAAAAAATCAGTGTCGGCACAATTGTGTGAGATGGCCAAGGATACAGGCATGCACAATCCTATAGGAGTTGACAGTGTAACAGCAAACTGCAAGTGTATAATCAGGTCCTTTTGCCACTGTGGGGAAATGAATTCAGTCAGATATAATGTATTCTGCCTCTTAAATTAGTGTAATTCAACAACAATCCCTTTTTTCTGCTCCTGTCTATTTTATCTACAACAGCAAAAATCCATGGACAGGCCACTTGGTCGTCATACCTTCATTTCCATGGAGATGTCATGCATATTGGCACCATATGTATTAGTTCCATCATGTGACATAAGGGAATCAGAATGGAAACCACCTGAGCCATATACAGTGTCTTCAGAAAGCGTTCACACCCCTTGACTTTTTCCACATTTTGTTGTGTTACAGCCTGAATTTAAAATGGATTAAATTAATATTTGATTTGATATATTAATTACACTTTGTATGGTGTATCAATGTACCCAGTCACTACAAAAATACAGGTGTCCTTCCTAACTCAGTTGACGAAGAGGAAAGAAACCATTCAGGGATTTCACTATGAAATGTACTTTATGTCCTGAATACAAAGCGTTATGCTTGGGGCAAATCCAACACATCACTGAATTACCACTCTTCATATTTTCAAGCATGGTGGAGGCTGCATTATGTTATGAGTATGCTTGTAATCGGTAAAGACAAGGGAGTTTTTGGGGATAAAAATAAATACATGGAATAGAACTAAGCACAGGCAAAGTCCTAGAGGAAAACCTGGTTCAGTCTACTTTCCAAAAGACACAGCAGGACAATAACCTAAAACACAAGGCCAAATATACACTGGAGTTACTTACCAATATGACATTGAATGTTCCTGAGGCGCCTAGTTACAGTTTTGACTTTAATCGGCTTGAAAATCTATGGCAAGACTTGAACATTTCAGTCTAGCCATGTTCAACAACCAACTCGACAGAGCTTGAAGAATTTTAAAAAGAATAATGTGCAAATATTGTACAATCCTGGTGTGCAAAGTTCTTAGAGACTTACCCAGAAAGACTGACAGCTGTAATCGCTGCCAAAGGTCATTCTAACATGTATTGTCTCAGGGGTGTGAATACCTATGTAAATGAGATATTTCTGTATTTCATTTTACAAACATTTGCAAAAATGTCTAAAAACATGTTTTCAGTTTGTCATTGTGGGGTTTCTGAAGGCTCTGTATAGCATGTATGATCTGAAGCACTGGAAACCACTGACTCTTCTTGTATAAAAGAGGGGACTTTGTATTGTGAATGTCAAAGCGCTTAAAAAAAAATCATAGCCATGGTCTAATCATAACACAGTTCTTTCATAATCAATTAAAGGTCTGACGAGGGTTAATGAACGTTTCAAAATTGGTCTTTGAAACAAAGGCCTCATTACTTGAATGTACTGAGTACTGAATGTATTGGGTCTACGGCCATTGCAATGGGAGAAAGCTTTCCCACTGGGCACAGACATCAGTGCAACGTCTGATTTTGATTTACATTTGGTTGAGTTATCGACTAACTTGAATTACATGTGAAATAAACCAAACATGTCATCCTGTCATTGGATTTAGGTTAAAAGTTAATTGGAAAAAAGACTAAATTCCCTGACGTTGATGACTTTTTGTAAATCCAATCAGTTTTCCACGCTGATTCAATGTCATCACATTTGAGTTTTGGGGTTGAAATGACTTGGAAACAACGTTGAATCAACCTGTTTTTGCTATGTTGGTTGCAATTACAAAAAAAGCACAATATGCAGATAAAAACATCCAGAAAAAACACATTATGTTTAATAGATACCTTGATGTTGACACAAGTAAGCTCTTTCAATTGAATCCTCAATGCAGCAAGTGTTCAGTGTAATATAACATCAGATTGAAAACCCAGGAGGAGATGTTACTCAAACACATGCAGCCTCACATTAACCTAATTACTTGTGCTGCCACCTCTTCAGAGTGCTACTCTCTCACAAGACACAGTTCACACACAGACAGTCCTCTTTGGCAGTCAATGTATGCCATGGGGTGTCACATACATGGAAATCAGCCTCACTAGACTAGATACCCTGCATAATTCCCATCTAGTGGAATAGCCTGTCTAAGTGACAGCTTCTGCTAGCTGTGCTGTGCTTGCTTTACATGTGTGATAATGAGATTCATTCACCAGAATAACACTCTTCAGGCGCCTCAGCCTAAAGGGTTTCATTCCATTCCGATTCTATTGATGCTGTATTAGGCAAATTTGAAAATCAATTTGAATTAAACTATTTCCCTTGTTCTGATTTTTTATTTTTTATTTACACCACTATAGCAACCCTGATTATGCTCTCTAGTCTAGTGTTTGAGGTTTCTTACTATTCTGGCTGAGGTACCATGCTACCATAAAAAGCCCTGTCAATTTCCTGTCTTGATGTCTGTCTACTAAGCTGTACCCAGTGGGTTACCTAATTCAAAACAATCACACACTGTGTTGCTGACTGAGCATCTGTGCCTGCCAGTCAGTCTCAGCACTCGCGGCTTTAAGCACTTTAATGGCATTTCAGACTGGAGAACCTCAGTAATGTAAAGGTTTTTTTTAGTCCCAGTGCTCTATGAAATGGCCCTGCTCCCAGCACAGTCACACACCCCACTCTCTGGGTTATTACCGCTCAGCCTGCATGGAGATGGAGTCAGCTCTTTAACAGCACAACACCTGGGTGTCTCCTCTCGCACACCTCCCTGCGCCTCTCCACATCTTCAACAGGGAGCTCACTGGGTGAGGCTATTCACACTGATACAATAACCCATCACGTCTTCTCATGAAACAGCAAGACACTGCTCTGCCTGTGTGACTTTTTACAAGAGAACAGTCAGTGTGGGAACGAGTGTGAATACCTGCTCAAAGAAACCTGTGCTGTCATCCCACTTTATTGAATAAGGGTTTCAGTTAGCATAACTAAACAACACTACCTCTATTCCAATACAGCACACACCTTAATAGTGACAAACTGCTCCTTCTGATTCTATAACGCCCACATTATACCAAACCAATAAAAAACAGCGTGTTGAATTCTAGTGGAATCACACACTGCTTTCACCCAATCCCTGGCCTTCTAAGGACACCTGAAAAGCTCTGTCACACTAAATGACACATCCCTTTTGTGAGCCGACACAGTGGAGATTGAAGAGGTCCTTGTTGCTTCAACTTGATGTGACGGACTAAGAGAGATAGTGTTGTGCTTGGAGGAGGTGGGAGGGCCACTGACAAAGGAAGAGATTACCCAGAACCCACCTCTCCACTCATCTACCCTCTCCAATCCACAGTGCTATTGTGTGAAAACGTATGGATCCTTCCCTTTACTGTGAGGAGAGACAATGCCAATGTGTGTCCATGCAGCCCACCTGATGGCAGAACTGGGTCTCCAATCCCTTTGGTAATTCCTACCCAAGGGATGGGAGAGAAATATGCCAGATCTTCACGCGAATACAAGCTACAAGCTTCAATTATCGGTGGAAGCTACACTCAAGAATCAAAGTGAAGGCTCTTGACCCAGAGCTGCCACATCCACTTCAGTTTTTGACAAAAAGCAGAAAAAAACACACTGTTGCCATTTGCTTATGCCGTCAACATAAAACTAGTATTCCCATTATTATTCTCTCCAAGTTGGATTTGTCCATCTCACACAAACAAACAGCTTGTTTTTCATGTCAAACATTGACACTCCTTTTCAGCAGGAAAAATGCACTGCCATAAGTAAACATGTCATTTTACCTCTCTCCAATAACAGACGGCATGCGTTACAATCACTTCCAAACAAGCAAATGGGGAAAAGTCTGTCCATTGCCATTAGTGGCTAAAGCCTAGCTTGTGTGATTGCAACCGGCAGTCTGAGACATGCAATGCATAATAAAATAATACATCCTGCATCATCCACGTGAGTGAGCGAGTGAGTGAGTGAGTGAGTGAGTGAGTGAGCGAGCGAGCGAATTCTTGCGGGTCTGTGTATAGATGTGTGCCGGCCTGTTGTAAGAGATGGAGAGCAGCGCAAGACTTATACTCCTGTTAGTCAGCGGCGGTTGATGATGATAATTATCCCAGTGTGTTAAATGATTACTGAGGCTGTGAGTAATTGCTTCAGCAGCTCACAGGACTCTCCAAAATGGACTTCTTTCACAACTCTCGTATCTGGAGCAGCTAAATCAGGCGAGCCAGGAAGGCAAAGGGTGGTGGTGAAGAAAGCCTTTTGAATTTCACAGCTGCCTCACTACAACCACAAAGACCAATCGGAGACTGTTGGGCACTTCAATAGGACTCCAGCATAGAATTGATGAAAATGAAAATGTCAACGTTCTCTTGCGTGATAAGGTTTACTGCTAGTGGCTGTTTAGAAACATTGTGTGTGTGTGTGTGTGTGTGTGTGTGTGTGTGTGTGTGTGTGTGTGTGTGTGTGTGTGTGTGTGTGTGTGTGTGTGTGTGTGTGTGTGTGTGTGTGTGTGTACAGAGGTAAAGATTGTGCATGATTGGTCCGATCACAGCAGTCAGACCCTCAGGCATCTGCAGATGGCATCCTGTTTATACCATCTCTGTATCTCAATCATGACCATACCCAATGCATTGCAGAGCTTCACATAATACACTATGCATCTTACCACTGGTTGTACTTTCCAATGTGTGTCAAACTATTGTTGTAGTGGCTACTCTCTATGAAATGAGACATTGGATGGGAGAGGCCTACTTACGGAGACTGTTCGCAGGTACCCTGTTGGCTTGCATGTTGTCATAGTGCTGTCCATGCACTCCAATGTCTTCTGAGTGTTCTCCTGGACCAGGCTGGCGCATCACCTGGGCTAGAGCCCTGACAAAAAACACAAACACCTCAATCAGCTGGTTCACTCAATAATAAAACGTGGCAAAGAAATCAAAATGGCTATGAAATCGAGCAAAGTTACAGTAGCTCAAACGCTGTAAACCTCAATATTTATCGGAAATCCTTACAGGTCTTAATGTTTGAATAATGTAGATTAAATCAAATAAATTATTCTCATGCTTGTAGATGAACTACGAATAACAAATTATCATATGCTCAAAGGGTTTTCATTTGATATGCACAATACCATTTATGCTATATTGGGTTAGTGGGATCACCTTCCTTTGTGCATTGATAATATAGTTGAGAATTATGACAAATCACAATAGGGATCACAAGGTATGTTGAGACAAAGGAAACCCACTGAGCACAGACGTCAGTTCAACGTCTAGTTTTGATTTACTTTTGGTTGAGTTGTCAACTAACGTGAGTTCAACGTGAAATTAAAGTCATCACATTGAATCTTTCTGTTGAAATGACATGGAAACAACATTAAATCAACCAGTTTTTTGGGGAAGTGAACCTTAAGTTTGCTTTCCCTTTAAAAAGAACAACGAATCTAATTAAAATGCTGAAATCTAGGGCAGCGAGATATTTAAAAACAATCGCAGGTGTAATGGAGTAAAAAAGTGGCTTTTAATGGCACCATGTTAGATGACATCAAGGGAGATGAGAGCATGGCTCATCACACACTATTACCTACAACACATCTGGTTTTACCAGAACGTAGTGAGCATGGCTCATCACACACTATTACCTACAACACATCTGGTTTTACCAGGACATAGTGAGCATGGCTCATCACACACTACTCCCTACAACACATCTGGTTTTACCAGGACGTAGTGAGCATGGCTAATCACACACTACTCCCTACAACACATCTGGTTTTACCAGAAGGTAGTGAGCATGGCTCATCACACACTACTCCCTACAACACATCTGGTTTTACCAGGACATAGTGAGCATGGCTCAAGACATCAACGCAATTGGACAGGTATTCACAGTCACTCACAAATAAAATATAGTAGGCTGCATAGGTATTGCCTATGATTGCCAATCAAATTGTGGTCAGTAGAACTGACTGAGCATGTATATTTATTCTATATTTTAACACTTCCCACTGGTCAAAAATTGGTTGGATCATGAATCAATGTTGTTTCCATGTGTATGTGACCAATAAAATCTCATTTGATTTGATTTCAACCAACAAATATATGTGATATGGGAAAACTAACTGAATTTGAAAAAGGTCATCAAGGTAAGGACATTTCATATTTATTTCACCCAACTTTTAACTGAAATGTTTTGTTGATTTTTGTTGTTGATTTCAACCAAATGTAAATAGAAACTAGAAATTGAACGGACTTCTGTGTCCAGTGGGTTATCACCTAGTTTAACAAAACAGAATATTTAATGCATCGAAATATTTAAGGAAACTTCTGACACCCAAATAAAAGTTAAATTCCTGCATTAATTTAGGCTATCCAAAGTTGTTACTGCATTGCGCACAGGGACTGCTGATGTTGTTTACTGTACACACACCTTGACATGTTTTCTCTGTGTGGACGGTGCGCCTTTTCAAGTCCAAGTTTTGTGAAAATCCCAACGAGGGCCATTATGGCAACAACTCCACATATTATATACACAATTAAGTTTGTCTTATCCTTTGTGGGGTCGTGAGTGGGGTCTTTTTTCTTAGGCGGGGGTCTGCCTGTCATCATCCACGGCGGCGTGTCATAGTTTTTGCAGGTGGTCTGGTCCAGCCGCGAGCTTGTAAACTCACAGCAGAATCTGAAGCCACAGGTCCCGCAGCAGTACAGGTAACTGCCCGTCTGGCACACAAACGGCGGATCCCACTGGCCCATCACATCGTAATAACCCCGGCACCTGTCCTCTGTATGCGGACTCTCCGAAACGCTATTCTCTCTGTTCAATTTTGACTCGTTGGTACCCGTTGGTACCATAATAAAGCCGTCCAGTTTCTGCCCTGGCTCCCCCTCCGCGTCGCATACAAGAACTTTCACCAAAAAGTAGCCAAGCAACAACCCCGCGCTTCTCATCATGTGCGTCCCTTTGTTACTTTTCTTCTCCACTGTAGACGAAGGAAAGGCGATGACCAGGTATCATAACAAGCTTGTACGCATAATCCAAGAACATGAAACACAGCCATCCGCGATGATTATCATGATTACGCAACGCAACTTCTGCGCGTAATTGTCCATCAGCGCACGGTGATGTTGTATGGCAATTTGTGTAAATGTTATATCTGTTCCAATTGCTTATAACAAAAAAACTGATGCGACAACAACACTTTTACAGTTGCTACAGGTATCTTGAATATGAGTATCTTGAATAGGTTTAAATCATTTCTCTGCGCTGCGCCACAGACATCCTCCGGTGACTGTCGGAGTCCTTATTGGTAGTTCACTCCAGGCAGTGGGAACATTACCGAACCAATTACCGACAGAGTGAGGAAGAAAAAGGAGGTGGAGACACTTGTGGTAGGTGGGAGAGAGACATGTATGCAATCTGTTGTTTTTATACAGAACAACATACTCATGCTCAGATTAAAAAATGTTCATAGTAGCCTACTGCAGGCTACAGAAAAAAGATATACTGTATTCAGACACTACAATACTGTCCGAATTGTTTTTTCTTTATATGCCTATAAAGTCGCAGGGTGCATTGAAATGATAGATTTGCAATGTTGCTGTTGTCTGTCAAGTCAAAGGGGATTTCATGCATGTTGTATTTGACTGCTATTTGTGGCCAATATATCGCACCCTATTTGTTTCATTATGTATTATTCAATAGGCCACGGCTATGAAAAGAGCCTATAGGGCAAGCAAACAAGGTGTGATTAGTATTGGTGTGACCTTTGTCATTGTATTGCTGTAACTGTTTTGTCATTTCAGGTGATAAAATATACATAATCAATACAATTCGTCTGACTAATGACATTTGATTTGTATACCTGTACATTTTGGAATTCTGAATGTATATCCCTTGATTGTACCACACACAAAAGGGCATGATCATATCATTATTTCTGTAAGACTTTTACTGTGGGTGTTGAAACCTCTAAAGCGCTTGATTATTGAGAACAACTCCCTAGTCAAAAAATCCTATAGGATTCCAATAGAAAAATGTAGAACCTATCCTATAGGATTTTATTCCTATAGAATCCTATAGGGGTCCATTTGGAGTGGTTCCAATAGTTTTTATTTGATTGGAATCTAATAGGAGTTTTTGACTAGGTAGATGTTAAAGTGCTTCAGAGGTTTCAACACTCACAGTAAAAGTCCTAAATAAATAATTGCATGATCACGCTATTTTGTGTGTGGTACAATCAGGGGGAGATACAGTACATTCAGCATTTCAAAATGCAGTGGTGTAAAGTACTTACGTAAAAATACTTTAAATACTTTCGTTGTTTTTTCTGGTATCTGTACTTTGCTTTACTATTTATATTTTTGACTACTTTTACTTCTCTCCATTCCTAAAGAAAATAATGCACTTTTTTACTTCATACATTTTCCCTGACACGCAAAAGTATTTGTTACATTTTGCACGCTTAGCAGGACAGGAAAATGGTCAAATTCACAGACTTATTAAGTGAACTGCCTCTAATCTGGCGGACTCACTAAACACATGCTTCATTTGTAAATGATGTCTGAGTGTTGGAGTGTGCCCCTGAATATCCGTAAATTGAAAAATAAAAACTAGAAAATGGTGCTGTCTGGTTTGCTTAACCCTTGTGTTGTCTTAAGGGTAAAAAATGACTCGCCACGATGTTTAACAGCAGAGAAAACCCCCTAAATTATATATTTTTCAACTGGAAATTTGATGACTTTTCCTAGTGACCCCAACATGAGAAAAAGTGAAACATCGCCTTTGTTCATATTTCCATGAACACTGTACACCACCAGGGTACAAAGATTGTCTTAGGGTAATTTTTGACCCAGCAGTTATAAAATCATTTACACGCCACAAAAACCACAAACACACACCTACCTACACACACACACACACACACACACACACACACACACACACACACACACACACACACACACACAATGAGAAATTGAGATGTGTGCTACTGATTGAACTCAGACAAAACTAAAACGTTCTTGTGCATGTGCAGCATCTCCCTCCACAACTCCACACATGACTGAAGTTCACAAACAAAATAAAAACAATTTTAGACAAAATAAAAATAGACAAAAATGTATTGAAAGTGATGTTTACTAATGGGGAATGCAGTCAGATGCTATAAAGGTGCTGCAGATGACAGTCCCCCCAGTTCTCTCTTTGCTGAAGCCATGAGTGCACATTTCAGGTCGTAGATCAGATTTTTTCAGTTGTCCAGGAGGAACAAGAGAACAATGATTTGGAAGAGGAGGTATCTGAAGAAGAAGATGGGGAAGAATACAACCCAGAGCATGATGCATCATCTTTAGATGAAGAGGAAATCCCCTCAAGCTGAAAGAGACACATTTTTGTCAAAGAACAGCAAAATAACATGGTCCTTGTCACCATGTGACAAACAGGGCAGGATGGCAGCACAAAATGTCATAAAGATGACCCCAAGGCCCACTAGACATGCAGTTGCCCATGCCCAGGACATCGCCTCAACATTCTACATGTTCATCACACCAGCCATCGAAAACAATCATCCTGGAGATGACAAATTTGGAGGGTTTCCATAAATATGGTAACAACTGGAAAAGGATGGATGAGATTGACCTGCGTGCCTACATAGGGCTGCTAATCTTAGCGGGTGTGTATAGGTCCCGAGGCAAGGCTACATGTAGTCTCTGGGATGCAGAGAGTGGAAGGGCAATTGTCTGTACCACGATGCCACTGAAAGTCTTTCACACTTTCTCAAGAATGCTACAATTTGATAACCGTGAGTCAAGACCTGCAAAACATGTGAGAGACAAACTGGCGGCCATAAGAGAGGTCTGGGAGAAGTGGGTGGGACGTCTGCCATACCTCTACAACCCTGGGCCTGAAGTAACAGTGTAACATTCAGAGGTACATTTTTATGTTCATATCTGTAAGGTAAGTGATTTTCACTGTTCATTTTATTATGTATTGCTGTAATATCATTGATTTATGTGATTGTTTTCTGTGACACTGATAGTAATCTCTTTTGTCAAAAGATCGCTGTCCTTGTCCTTTCCGGCAGTATATGCCCAGCAAGCCAGCAAAGTATGGCTCGCACAATCCTGCTACGCTTGGAAGATGCAAGTCTACACAGGGAAGCCAACCAGTGAAGGCCCGGAGAAGAACCAGGGGATGAGGGTTGTGCTTGATGTGACAGATGAACTGAGGGGGCACAATGTCACATGACAATTTCTTCACTTCTTATGAACTCAGCCAAAAGCTCCTAAAAAGGAAGATCACCATGGTTGGCACAGTTAAAAAGAACAAGCCTGAGCTCCCCCTGCACTTCTCGCACCACCACTTTAGTTTCTTACCTCCCAAAGAGGAACAAGAATGTGGTCCTCCTGAGCACAGTGCACAAAACGGCTGAGATCAGTGATCGCGAGGAGAGGAAGCCAGCCATCATCCTGGACTACAACCACAATATAGGAGGCAAGGACAACCTGGACAAGGTGATTGGAACTTACAGCTGCAGGAGGATGACTGCCTGCTGGCCCTTGGTCATCTTCCAAAACATCATTGATGTGTCCTATTACAATGCCTTCATGATATGGAACAAGATCAACCCTACCTGGATGCCTGATAAGCGGAACAAGAGGAGGGTGTTCCTGGAGCAGCTGGGAATGGCACTGGTAACCCCACATATTCAAAGAAGGGAGCGCCGCCCCAGCACAGCAGCCTCTGCAGCGCTTGTGAAAGCAGTTCAGGGGGCTGAATCTTGTCCTGATCCACCTGAGACTGTAGCTGAGGCAGGCAAGAGGAGGAGATGCCAATTATGCCTCAAAAGAAGGACTGTAAAACAAATACTATGTGCTGCACATGTGAGAAATACATCTGCAAAGTCCATGCACACACACTTGCATACTGTCCTACGTGCTAATTAGAGTTGATTGATTTATGTTCTTCACATTTTCTTTGGATCTATTATCTTATTTTATTCTTATTTATTGTTGCTGTTTATACATCTTGTCGGTGGGGGCAATGGTTCAGAAAAAAATGGGAGAAGACTCATATTTTGTAGTTGAATTCCTCATTGTACAGTATATAAGAACATATTACTATGTTGCACAAAAAGTTTCCCTTCAATAAAGTTCATTCAAAACTACTTTCACATTTCTGTTACTTTCTTAGGCTATAGAAGTGCTATCTTTTGCTAAAAAATGTGGGTTACCTTTAGCAGTAATAATAATAATAAACCTCTACTTTAGTAAAGAAAACAATTATGACAGATGTGTTATAATAAAAACGAGTGGTGTCCACTGATTAAATGCAGTCTTTCTGCATTGTGAAGAGGTAAAACCCAGATATTCACAAAGTTTGTGATGAATGACAGGTTGTTTCTTCATGCAAAATAGATGTGGGGTTTAAAATTCAATCAAGCTGCATTATTTTAGGGGTTTGGTGAAGCTGGGTCATTTTTGAACCTCAGGACAAGGGGAGTATACAGAATGTTAAGACTACACAAGGGTTAATAATAAGGCATTTGAAATTATTTATACTTTTAATTTGACTTTTGATACTTAAGTATATCTGAGCAATTACATTTAGTTTTGATACTTAAGTATATTTAAGACCAAATACTTTTAGACTTTTTACTCAATACTATTTTAGTCATTTTCATTTAGTCATTTTCTATTAATGCATCTTTACTTTTACTCAAGTATGACAATTTGGTACTTTTTCCACCCCTGTACAGTCATACAAATCAAATGCATTCACAAAATTGTGCCCCTAACCGATAGGATTTTATTTTAGAATCCTATAGGAGTCCAATAGGACTAGTTCCAGGGGGGAATCCTATACTGTAGGTCAAATGTTTTTTTTGGAGATCAGAGTTATTATTTTTTTTACAGGACAGATGTAAGTAGAGGTATGGAGACGAATATAGAGAAGGGTACAGAAAGTGCTTAAGGGCACAGACAGTCAGCCGAGCCTTGGCTCAAACCCCTGTCGCCAAGGGGGCATGTGGTCCGGAGTTGGGAGCTTAGACCGCTACACCAGACTCCAGCACACTGATAGGACATTTCTGTAAGATTAGGATCCTATAAGATTTCAATGTTTTTTTCTCCTATAGGATTTCTATTCATTTTGTCGATCGCAATTGTATAGATATTTACATTACATTCCAAAGGATTTATTCTCAAACCTTGGCTATACACTATAGTTAACTTCACTGCTCAATATAAGGAGCACCCACCCTCCAAACCTTTTATAAAAGTACCTACAGTATGAATGTGGCCAGTAACACATGTGAACTACTGAATAATAACATCATAATCAACGAATATTGAACTACTACTATTGCAACTTTAAATGGTGACCTTATAGTGGGGAACCGCCGGTAATGTCCCCTCTACCCAGTAGCTGTCTCGTGCAGTCCCATCCCCCCCATGGTCCAAGGGACATAACTTGAGTAAAAATTTGCATCTGGTGCATCTGCATCACACATTCAAGTTATTGTGCCAACCAGTAACAACAATTGCTGTGAAACCTACTGAGATTGTTTGCAAGGTTCTTTACCATTGTGTCAAAATGGTGTACTATGTGGGATTACAGCCAAACCGCATAGAACTTGATTAACAATTTGATGTAATCTTAATGTGGCACAGGTCATCATATTTACATTGTTCACAATATCTGGATCAGGTGTGACAAGAGGTCACTAGATTGGAACTGGTAGTTACATCCAGGGGGGAGATAGGGAAGCTAGGGAGGGAGCACCTTCTAGGGATGGAGGGAGGGTGCGGGGACAGTTCTGGGGGGGAGGGAAGGATGCGGGGAGGGGTACAACCCTGGGAGGAAGGGAGAGAGGGAGGAACGGAGGGGAGGGAGGCAGGTAGGGAGGGAGAGGGGATGGTACAACCCTGGGAGGAAGGGAGAGAGGGAGGAACGGAGGGGAGGGAGGCAGGTAGGGAGGGAGAGGGGATGGTACAACCCTGGGAGGAAGGGAGAGAGGGAGGAACGGAGGGGAGGGAGGCAGGTAGGGAGGGAGAGGGGATGGTACAACCCTGGGAGGAAGGGAGAGAGGGAGGAACGGAGGGGAGGGAGGGAGGGAGGCAGGCAGGAAGGGACAGGGGGTGGTACAACCCTGGGAGGAAGGGAGAGAGGGAGGAACGGAGGGGAGGGAGGGAGGCAGGTAGGGAGGGACAGGGGGTGGTACAACCCTGGGAGGAAGGGAGAGAGGGAGGAACGTAGGGGAGGGAGGCAGGTAGGGAGGGAGAGGGGGTGGTACAACCCTGGGAGGAAGGGAGAGAGGGAGGAACGGAGGGGAGGGAGGCAGGTAGGAAGGGACAGGGGGTGGTACAACCCTGGGAGGAAGGGAGAGAGGGAGGAACGGAGGGGAGGGAGGCAGGTAGGAAGGGACAGGGGGTGGTACAACCCTGGGAGGAAGGAGTTTGGGGGTCTCATTATCTTCAGGTGTTTCTTTTCCTCTACTTATCCCAACATAAAGAAGGGAAAGGGAACATTCTGGTTTTTGTATGCAAAGCTGACTATTATACATTAAATGACAGAAATGCTATTATCTTTGTGTTAATGTACCTAAAGGTGTCATTTCCTTCTAGCTTTTATTTGCATATAAGCACTGTATAGATGCTGTGCATTCAAAAGGTTGTGTTATTATAACATTGTATGTAGTATTGTATGTTATATTGTAATGTCTAATTCAAAGACAAGAAGTTGCCTGAATAAGAATCAAATCAAAAAACTTAAGTCTCCCTATAGGACTGCGAGAATCCTATAGGATCCAATAGGATCTCTTTTGATTTCCAATAAGAAAAAAGTAGTCCAATAGGATTCCGATGGGATTCTGATAGTTACACTATCATTGTGTAACTATCAGAATCGAGGACTTTTGGGTGTAACTATCATTACTAGGGCTTTGGGTGTATCATCCTCATAGCAGTTGGACACTAAAGGATATGTTAGGACGGTTTCATTACTTTGTAATGGATTTGTAAACAACTGCTGTGGAGCTGTGACATGACTTCCCAAGATAACAGTAGGCTACTATAGCACCTTATTATTCAGGTTGGATTGGGGGTTGTCATTGGCAACGGCCGGGTCAATGAGACACTTCAAGTGGTACTTGAGAGTCACTATGGGAGATCATTGAGTACATATATTGCCATAGAAACCCAGGTGCATAATAAGATAACAGTTATCATCTTCCTCTCCCATTACCTTGCCAAGAGTTTTTCTCCAGGCTCTGTCCATTACTACATTTTTCCAGCGGGGAACCGCGAGGGCCTTTTAGGCCTTCCGAGGTCTAAGGATTTTTTTTGAAATATTTTTTGTATTTCTATTTCATCTTTACAATAATTGCTATGATCTTCTGATTTCGTTTCCCCAGTTTGTGTTGGAAAGAGAAGGGTTAATACTGAAATAAATATCCAATCAGGATTTTCTTTGGGGGTCTTTCGGTAGAAAAATCTAGCTAGTTCAGCCAGCCATTGACTAGGCCTTCAGAAGCTGGAAAGAAGGCCTCTGCCATTCAACACTGACAGCGCAAGATAAAATAATCAGTGGCGCGAGCGGTAGATTTCCTGAGCTAGTAACTTTAGCTAGCTTGTGTTGTAGTAGTGTGACAATGTTAGTTAGCTTGTGTTGTACTAGTGTAACCGTGGTGATGGCGGCTGCATCAGCTGTTATCAACTTCAAGGTGGATGCTGTTGCTAATTTGTTAGCATCACCCTTTCCACGATTAACTCTCACACTTCTTTCAAATGTAGTTTACAAATGATCATCATCTGGTGAGTGGCACTGTTTGTTTTTGCAGCTCGCTTGCCGTTAGCTATCCCTTTGAAAGCAATGTAACATTGTTGCATTTAAACGTTAGATCACAGTTGAGTGGAATGAACATTGTAAAATATATTTGCAATGGGAAGTCACAGCTGATTTGTTCATTTCATTTTGACCTACTAGAGTGAATGGGCTGCTTATCTTTAACATTATTTGATGCTGTGTGTGACTGCTGTCGCCTGTTTATCTGTCTCTCCTTCAGCGCCATGGAGTGTACAGGTTTTACGGTCGTTGTCCTTTCAGCACCATGAGCCTGTCACCTTTGAGGTGACACTGTTGTTGTTGCTATTGGTGTTAATGTGATTCACAGGTTGTTTAAACAGTGTGTTCTTTGTTTTGCTGGTCACACTATTTTATGCTTTGTGTCCATGCTGGTTCTGTCTCTGTGTGCGCGGCAGCCCGAGGCATAGCCAGGCCTGTTTGATTCATTCATAATGTCGTCAAAAAGCATTGCTCTTTTTTCGCTAGAACTTGAATGGTCCGACTACAGAAGACATAATGTGAGACGCATTCAGTGATGCTATGTGTTCTGTTATATTCTTGATTTTTGAGTTTGATACAAGGTATTGGAAGATTTCTGGTTCCTCTGAAGGCCTAGTTCCTGTCCTATAGTCACGGTTCACCACTGTATTTTGCTTAAACGTGAAGAAATGGTTGTTGTAACACCAAACCTACTACTTATTGTGAGTTAAATCGTCAATGTACTCTAATTCCCCATTTGTAAAAAGGACATTGATAAAAGACCAGTTGCAAATGTGACAATCTGGGTTCATATCCTGGTCTTGCCACAATACGCTTTGATGTTGGGCTTGGGGAGCTAGCACAAGGCTTCAGCTCTCAGGCTCATCTCATGTGTTCACTGAACCATCTGTTTTACAGTCTTGAGCTAATGTAGTAACACTAGTCAATGTAATTAATGACATGCAAATTTAAACATAAAATAATAATTGAATAAGCATTTCATAAAATGTTTCATAATGGCTGATAAAAATAACAGGCTTTTCAGATTAGACCATTTCCTGTTGCTTGTTGTTATTTCGATTAATATTTCAAAGTACTATGTTCCAAATTTCAGGCTAAATTAATCTTTCTTATGCAGCATGTTACAAATCCGTTATGTTTTGCAACTCATTGAACAACAAGGGCACAACCTGAACTATGAGTGATCAGGGGCCTCATTTATAAACATTGCGTGCGTAGAAAATATCCCCCAAAACCATGCATGCGCCACTTTCCCGCAAAAGTTGGCAATTATAATCACTGAACTTAGAGTGAGAATGTCCTTAGTGTGCATACATTTTCTACATATTGTATTGCAAGCATTGGCGACTCGTCCATTAGGGTATTAAAGGGCAGTGCCCGACTTGAGATTGGTCAAAAAAAGTTTAGCATATATTTTTCAACAAAATATATATTATATCATTCAAGGATTATGTTTAAAATATCCATAAAAGTGTGGTTAATTTCTGTACATTTTAATGTTTCAAAAATATATAGTTCAAAACAAGCTGCTTAGTTACCTACTGCTCCGCTATCAGACAGCAGCTTCGGGCGTTTGGCCTTCCGCCAGCGCTTGGACTGCATTGCCAACTACAGTATACATTCCTTGCTATTGGGCGGGAGGGGGGAGGGGGGAGGGGGAGGGGGGGGGGGGGGGGGGGGGACTGCAGCAATGAGATTGCAGGATTTCATGACATGGTTTTCACAGCACTAAGTAAATGGACCGTCTTGGGTCGTTGAAATGAATGCCCAGGTTCTGGGTCTGTTCTATCAGATACTGAACAGATGGGGCTAAAGAGCAAATTGCAATGAACTTGTAAATAAATAATCATGACAGGAGCCTGGGACTTGAACCGGATATCCACATTCATGAACAGTTGAAGGACAGAGGGATACACTATCTAGAACCTTCTTGTGGATCTGGTAGGACAAAAAAACATGTCTCTTTGGCTGTGCCCAATCCACAACGCTGTTTTTTGTTCCCCCTGCCATTAGATGCTAGTTAG
The DNA here is from genome assembly GCF_057628025.1 of Oncorhynchus mykiss. Taxonomy (NCBI): domain Eukaryota; kingdom Metazoa; phylum Chordata; class Actinopteri; order Salmoniformes; family Salmonidae; genus Oncorhynchus; species Oncorhynchus mykiss. Next base: position 49,430,261 of record NC_143034.1, read on the forward strand.
TGGACACTACAGTTGTGGACAGAAATATTGGCACCCTTGCACGTTTTTCAAGTAACTCACAATTTTCCCTAAAAATAAGTTGAAATTGACCTAAATATTTGGTCTCCATAATTCTTTATTTCACTGTTAATATTACAAAACCTTTGTTTTTGATTTTGAACTTCATATATCCATTGAAATCAGAAATGGCACTGAGAAAATTTTTGACACCCAAGACTCATTGTTTGGTAGCACAGCCTTTGGCTCCGCCCAGCCCGGCGGAGATACAATCTTCGGCAAAATCATTCACATGGAGATTCCTGAAAAAATATTATTTGAAGATGTAGCCATCGATGAGCTTTGTTAACCTCGGTACTGGCAGTTTGGCACTCTCCTTTTGTGCAAACTGCTCCAGTCCTCCCATATGTGAAGGGTGCCTTCACCTGACTGCTGTTTTAGATCTCCCCACAAGTTTTCAATGGGAGTTAGATCTGGACTCATTGCAGGCCACTTCAGAACAGTCCAGTGTTTTGTCTCGAACCATTCCTGAGTGATTTTTTAAGTGTGTTTTGGGTCATTGTCCTGCTGAAACGGAGACCCGGCTTTCCGACACTTGGTCCGAAATTGCACTCCTGATTTCATGATGCAATGCACACGTTCAAGGCACCCAGTGGCAGAGGCAGCAAGGAAACCCCAAAACATCACTGAACATCCTCCATGACTGACTGTAGGGAAGGTGTTATTTTCTTTGAAGCCTTCGTTTTGTTTTCTATAAACATAGAGATGGTGTGCTTTACCGAAAAGCTCAAATTTGGTCTTAAATGTCCAGAGGACATTCTCCCAGAAGGATTTTGGCATGTTCAGGTGTGTTTTGGCAAATTGCCGTCAGGCTTTCTTATGTCACTCTCTCAGCAGTGGCGTCCTCCTGGGTCTCTCACCATTTTACCCCCTTTCATTGAGTTGGCTACGGATGCTGCGAGTTGAAACCGTCATATCCTGTGTCCGAAGGTCAGCTTGAATCTGTGTGGCAGTTGATCGAGGTTCTTTCTCCACCAACCGAACAATCCTTCTCTGCAATCTTCCATCAAGTTTTCTCTTGTGTCCACGTCCAGTGAGTTTGGCTACAGTGGCGTGGGCCTTAAACGTCTTGATAACATTACGTACGGTGGAAACAAGAACATTAAGGTTTATGGAGATGGACTTGTAGCCCTGAGATAATTATCTTGTTTAGTTTATTTTCTCCATGCTCATTGTCATGACACAAAACAGGAGAATGAGTCCTTTTTGCGATTCAAACTGGTTGAATTAGTCATTTTTATATTGCAGGCACCTTCAACTCGCCGCGGGCGAGTTCAATTCCAAAGTAAAGGAGAATCACCTGCTCAATCATTTCTAACTGTAATGATGTGCGTTGAGAGTCGGGAAGCAAGTTCAGGGAGTGAGTGTTTTAATAAATAAACACAACATAATACAAAACAAAAAACACGGCCAAGGCACAGACATGACACAGGAACAGAAGCAATGACGACTCGGGAAGAAACTAAAGGGAGTGACATATAAAGGGCGGGTAATCAAGGAGGTGATGGAGCTCAGGTGAGTGTCATTATGCGCAAATGCGCGTAATGCTGGTGACAGGTGTGTGCCATAAACGAGCAGCCTGGTGAACTAGAGGCCTGAGAGGGAGCACACATGACACTAACTACTTCTAGAAGGTGGCAATAAAATTGTCCGTGCCACTTTAGTATTTCTTTGTGGAATAAGCTAACATTTAGTAAATTATTCCAATTTTTTTGTGGGGTTCAACTGCAAACCAAAAACATACATATACATACATGGACACCAAAATATATTTTTATTTCAACAGTTTTCTGGAAGAAATGTGCATTATTAGAAAAAAGTTAAAGGGTGCCAATACTTTTGGCCACGACTGCATCGGCATGCCAATTTCAAGTCTAACAAACGTTACTGGTGAGCTCATCATGCGTAACATTATGCCAGCTAGCTATCCCCCGTTAGCTTGTTAATTGGTTTTCACTTGTCGCATCTGTGCTTGTCACATCGACGGGTCTGTAGTGGAGTCAGTTGAGAGCTTCCTCTGTGTCCAAATCACTAAGAACACTGTCGCAAAGAGGGCACGACAATGCCCCTTCCCCCTCAGGAGGCCGAAAAGATTTGGCATTGGCCTTCAAATCCTCCAAAAGTTCAACAGCTGCAGCATTGAGAGCTGGCTGCATCACCGCTTGGTATGGCAACTGCTTTGCATCCGACCATAAGCCGTTACATCACTGGGGTCGAGCTCCCTTCCATCCAGGACCTTTATACCAGGGGGTGTCAGAGGAAGGCCCTGAAAATTGCCAACGATTCCAGCCACCCAAGTCATAAACTGTTCTCTCTGCTACCACATGGCAAGCTGTACCGGAGCGCCTAGTCTGGGACCAAAAGGCTTCTGAACAGCTTCTACCCCCACGCCATAAGACTGCTGAACAGTTAGTTTATCAAACGGCTTCCTGGACTATTTGTATTGACCCCCTTTTTTTGTACGGACTCTTTTGCACGGGCTCTATGCACACTCACTGGACTCTACCCAGACACTGGCACTCCAACACACACATACACACACTACATACGCTCACACACACAAAACACCTACACATGCATGCATATTGTCACCATACACACACTCACACATACACACACTTTCACACTGTTTCACACTCTTCACATATGCTGCTGGTACTCTGTTTATTATCTATTCTGATTGCCTAGACACTTTTACCCCTACCTACATGTACATGTTACCTCAACTAACTTGTATCCCCGCACATTGACTCGGTATTGGTACTCCTTGTACATAGCCTTGTTATTGTTATTTTATTTTATATACACTATACAGTATATACAAAGTATGTGGACAACCCTTCAAATGAGTGGATTTGGCCATTTCAGCCACACCCATTTCTGACAGGTGTATAAAATTGATCACACTGGCATGCAATCTCCATAGACAAACATTGGCAGTAAATTGGCCAGTACTGAAGAGCTCAGTGACTTTCAACGTGGCACCGTCATAGGGTGCCACCTTTCCAACAAGTCAGTTGGTCAAACTTATGCTCTGCTAAAGCTGCCCCAGTCAACAGTAATTGCTGTTATTATGAAGTAGAAACGTCTAGGAGCAACAACAGCTCAGCCGCGAAGTGGTTGGCCACACAAGCTCACAGAATGGGACCGCCAAGTGCTGAAGCACATAGCGCATAAATATATTCTACCAAGCTTCAAACTGCCTCTGGAAGCAACATCAGCACAAGTACTGTTCGTCGGAGCTTCATGAAATGGGTTTCCATGGCCGAGCAGCCACACACAAGCCTAAGATCACCATGTGCAATGCCAAGCATCGGCTGGAGTGGTGTAAAGCTTGCTGGCATTGGACTCTGGAGCAGTGGAAATGCGTTCTCTGGAGTGATGAATCACTCTTCACCATCTGGCAGTCCGACGGACAAATTTGGGTTTTGTGGATACCAGGAGAACGCTACCTGCCCCAATGCGTAGTGCCGACTGTGAAGTTTGGTGGAGGAGGAATAATGTCTGGGACTGTTTTTCATGGTTCGGGCTAGGCCCCTTAGTTCAAGTGAAGAGAGTCTTAATGCTACAGCATACAATGATATTCTAGACGATTCTATGCTTCCAACTTTGTGGCAACAGTTTGTTTCATCAAGAAAATGCCCCCAGGCACAAGTGAGGTCCATAAAGAAATGGTTTGTCGAGATCGGTGTGGAAGAACTTGACTGGCCTGCACAGAGCCTTGACCTCAACCCCATCGAACACCTTTGGGATAAATTGGAATGCCGACTGCGAGCCAGGCCTAATCGCCCAACATCAGTGCCCAACCTCACTAATGCTCTTGTGTCTGAATGGAAGCAAGTCCACACAGCAATGTTCCAACATCTAGTCTAAAGCCTTCCCAGGAGAGTGGAGGCTGTTATAGCAGCAAAGGCGGGACCAACTCCATATTAATGCCCATGATTTTGGAATGAGATGTTCGACAAGCAGGTGTCCACATACTTTTGGTCATGTAGTGTATGGGTGTATTTTTTTCTGTTGTTCAATTGCACAGATCACTTTATATATCTTCCCAAAAAACAACCGGTAATTGGAGAACTTGGCATAATTTTTATGTTGTGCTTGGTTGACAATATGACAACCCCCCTGCCCCGGGTATTCAGTCAATTACGAGCTGTCACTGATTGCAAGCTTAGCAGGCAAGTAAGTATTTTGTGCAAATGGGGGATTTGATGACACACTTATTAATAAAAAAAACACAACAAAAACAGAACACATATAAAGATGCAGCTATTTGCCATTATTGAGAAGAGTGAAAATCTAGGCCTATGTGTATTATTATTGGAATATAAAATAATTAGACATGGGAATCTTTTTCCTATTTATTTTCATAACCATTGCAGACTAAATTCCTCACCTTTTCTGTCCGAGATCAGTTAATATTCCTGAAGTAGCCACATAACACATTTCTATTCGCATCTCTCATTTAACTGGGCATAGTAGCCTAGTAAATAGGCTATGTATTTAAGGTTTTGCTGTATGCAATCCCATAGAGAAACGCTTATAATACACAGTCGAATTTAACAGGTGACCAGACAGTTGATATTTTACATTGAAGTATGTAGGCTGCAGCTAGCTCCTACTATACATTGAAGTATGTAGGCTGCAGCTAGCTCCTACTATACATTGAAGTATGTAGGCTGCAGCTAGCTCCTACTATACATTGAAGTATGTAGGCTGCAGCTTGCTCCTACTATACATTGAAGTATGTGGGCTGCAGCTAGCTCCTACTATACATTGAAGTATGTAGGCTGCAGCTAGCTCCTACTATAAGTACTGTCATTAAAAAAAAAAAAAATTGAGGAGCCGAGACAATGTTTCAGAATTTGCAAGCAGTCGATATAAAACATTGAATTGAAACGTTCTGCTGACAGGTCCACAAGAATTTGTCATTGTTTTTTCTTACAGAAACTGTCACAGCCCTTTGCCAGATACAAGCATCAGTTAGTGCAAAATATTAAAAGATTCTGCCAACATCTCCAAAAACATTTGATAAAATGTGCCATTGCTCTTTCTTTTAGAAACTGCTGTGGCCTAATTCCAATAGTTCCAAATTATACAGCGTTGTTGTCACCATAAAAGGTGAATGGAGGACGTTTTCCAGGCGGAGTGATGATGCTTGTTCACATGCGCACAGTTTTACGACAGGTCTGATTTATAACGGGAAACATACGTACGTACGTATGTGTAGCTTGCGCCAAGTTTATCATTCTCAATATGTGTATTCTAACGCAGGCTATTCATTTTCAAAAATGGCACGTGCAGATATTTAGTGGGAAATTTAAGCAACGGTTATAAATTAGGTCCCTGGCGTGTAGTGTCGATAACTTAATTGCTTCAAACTCAGAAAATGCTTTGAATAGCATTAAAAGTTTCCCCTTAAGTTTTTGGTAATCATATTCAGAGCAGCTTGAACTGCTGTTTTTCCTCTCTATGTGTGGTAAATATAATATATGCATCCTTAACAACTAATTACTCCTCTCTTTAGTCTTTTATTACCAAGAAATTATAATGAAGGGGCCTTGTCAAGCATGAATTTGCGAAAAAGTTATGGATTTAATAATTTATTTTTAGTGAGGCTGCTTTTATCTAAGATTATGATCAGCCTTGTTTGAAAGTACCATCTGCCACCTGAGAAATCTCACTCATTCGGTGTTTGAAGTCAGTTCGTCCAAGGCACCGAAAACCTACTTTTATTTACAATTGGCTGTCATGGGAATATGGCTGCTGCTCTTGTCTATTCATATCTTTAAAGTTCCCTGTAAATAGTTCAGCCGCTCCCCAGGGATGTTACTTTTAAAGTTGGTTTAGAGTAACAAACTGCAGCTTTATTGGAGCCTCATAGACACAGCTGGCGTCTCCTCATCACCACGACAGATTGTTAAGTAACAGGACATGTGACTGCAATGTTCGGAATAACACTGTACTCTAGTGATTCAATCTGGATACAAGTTCATTACACATCTTTCACAGGCCCACACCTGTTGATAGGTGGTTCATTAATCAACCTTCTACTGAACAGTAAAAAGCATTTACAAATTAATTATGTAGTAAACAGAATGTGGTACTTTTTAACCACCACCATTGTCTGTCTTCCCTCTGTGCCACCTCTCATTTCTTTATCTCCATGTGACGGAGAGATCTACCATACACTCTTTCATTCAGAAAAGGCGTTGGTTCATGTTTAACATTCGAGAGGCGGATGATGAAGGGGTTCCCTGGGGAGAACGTAAAGGCAGTGTCATCATCGAGCCTGAGGAAGGAATGAGGAATTCAGTATGCTGCTTTCTCCATCCACTCTCTGTTTCTCCAAACTCAAATGAGAGGAGCACTAGGGGCCCAGTAGTAAACAGCCAGGGAAATGTAGTCAGATCACATTGTAATGGAAAATTCCCGACAAGACACTGTGACAGATGCAGGATTACAGAAACACTGTCTGTATACTGGAATGTTTGGTTCAGAATTAGAATGAAGTTGTGACAAATTCATTCCTTGGATGGACTGAACGGTGCAAATACCTGTCGCTACATCAACTTCAACTTTACAAGTACAATGTTTGAAAATACAGATTATTAGAAAACACAACACAAATCTCCACCCTATAGAATCCATTTACAAACCTCCACCCTCACATGAACATACAAAGCCAAGACACATCTTTACCCTCGTTGAAAAGCACCATAATAGAACGTATAAATGTTTCCCCGTTAGCTTCTTCCTCCGTCAGTCTTAGTGGCCACCCGCTGGGCACACCACGACATTTCAAGGTGGAAAATTGGATCGTATTTGGTTGAGACTTTGATCAATGGGATTTCAACCTTTATTCATCCACTCAAAAAGACAGACAGACGTTTGTTGAATTCCCAATGTGTTATCACTATACTTTCAACCATCTAAAAGCACAACCAAATTACGATGGAAAAACAATGTCACATTTTTGGTTAAGTTGTCATCTAAATGTGTTATCACCGCACGTTCAACCATTTAAAAGCACAACAAAGTTCAAATGTGTACACAATGTCAGATATTTTGAATTTATACAACAACTTATTGTGTTATCACTAATAGCACAACCCAAATGACCTGGATTGCAGTTGAGATAACATTAAAAGTATACAGTACAAGTGATCAATGCTGTTCGAGATGCTGCTCAGATTATTTTAGCAATTGTGAAGGTCTCCACAGACCTGCGGCCTTTGCATACTATTTTTAACATACACGGTTTCTATGATTACATAAGAAGACCTTTAAGTCTCTACTGAAGACTCATCTCTTCAGTGGGTCATATGATTGAGTGTAGTCTGGCCAAGGAGTGGGAAGGTGAACGGAAAGGTTCTGGAGCAACGAACCGCCCTTGCTGTCTCTGCCTGGCTGGTTCCCCTCTTTCCACTGGGATTCTCTGCCTCTAACCTTATTACAGGGGCTGAGTCACTGGCTTACTGGGGCTCTCTCATACCGTCCCTGGGAGGGGTGCGTCACCTGAGTGGGTTGAGTCACTGATGTGGTCGTCCTGTCTGGGTTGGCGCCCCCCTCCACCTTGGGTTGTGCCGTGGCAGAGATCTTTGTGGGCTATACTCAGCCTTGTCTCAGGATGGTAAGTTGGTGGTTGAAGATATCCCTCTAGTGGTGTGGGGGTTGTGCTTTGGCAAAGTGGGTGGGGTTATATCCTTCCTGTTTGGCCCTGTCCGGGGGTGTCCTATTCGGTGTCCTGTGTGAATTTAAGTGTGCTCTCTCTAATTCTCTCTTTCTCTCTTTCTTTCTCTCTCTCGGAGGACCTGAGCCCTAGGACCATGCCTCAGGACTACCTGACATGATGACTCCTTGCTGTCCCCAGTCCACCTGGCCGTGCCACTGCTCCAGTTTCAACTGTTCTGCCTTATTATTATCGGACCATGCTGGTCATTTATGAACATTTGAACATCTTGGCCATGTTCTGTTATAATCTCCACCCGGCACAGCCAGAAGAGGACTGGCCACCCCACATAGCCTGGTTCTTCTCTAGGTTTCTTCCTAGGTTTTGGCCTTTCTAGGGAGTTTTTCCTAGCCACCGTGCTTCTACACCTGCATTGCTTGCTGTTTGGGGTTTTAGGCTGGGTTTCTGTACAGCACTTTGAGATATCAGCTGATGTACGAAGGGCTATATAAATACATTTTATTTTATTTTTGATTTATAGTTACAGTAGGCTAACCTCAACATGTGGCCAAGGATGTGTTACTCATTTTAAGGTTGAATAAATACTGTTACGTTAGTTTGTAAGAGCCTTCACTTTAGGCTATTTACTGTATTACAAAAGTATTGCAATGTGTTTGGTTCACAATGCAACCAAATATTAACACTTAAAGGATATATCTAATGCTTGGATAGTTTCATCTGAGCCACGTTTTAATTTTTGGTTGGGTTAGAGACGTGAATCCAACATACTTTTGGTCATGTAGTGTATGTGGACACCTGCTCAGTGAACATCTCATTCCAAAATCATGGGCATTAATATGGAGGGTCCCCCCTTTGCTGCTATAACAGCCTCTACTCTTCTGGGAAGGCCTTCCAATAGATGTTGGGACATTGCTGCGGGGATTTGCTTCCATTCAGCCACCAGAACATTAGTGGGGTTGGGCACTGACGTTGGACGATTAGGCCTGGCTCGCAGTCAGAGTTTCAATTCATTCCAAAAGTATTTGATGGGGTTGAGGTCAAGTCTCTGTGCAGGCCAGTCAAGTTCTTCCACACCGATCTCAACAAACCATTTCTGTATGGACCTCACTTTTTGCACTGGGGCATTGTCATGCTGAAACAGGAAACCTTTGCCCCAGACAATTATTCCTCCTCCACCAAATATTCAGTTGGCACTATGCATTCGGGCAGGTAGCATTCTCCTGGCATCCGCCAGACTGCCAGATGGTGAAGAGTGATTCATCACTCCAGAGAACATGTTTCCACTGCTCCAGAGTCCAATGGCGGCGAGCTTTACACCACTTTAGCCAACGTTTGGCATTGCGCATGGTGATCTTAGGCTTGTGTGTGGCTGCTCGGCCATGGAAACCCATTTCATGAAGCTCCCGACGAACAGTTCTTGTGCTGACGTTGCCTCCAGAGGCAGTTTGGAACTCGGTAGTGAGGACAGTGGATTTTTATGTGATACGCGCTTCAGATCTCGGCGGTACCGTTCTGTGAGCTTGTGTGTCATACTTCTTTGCTGCTGAGCCGTTGTTGCTCCTAGACGTTTCCCCTTCACAATAACAGCACTTACAGTTCACTGGGGCAGCTATAGCAGGGCAGAAATTTCACAAACTGACTTGTTGGAAAAGCGCCATCCTATGATGGTGCCACGTTGAAAGTCACTGAGCTCTTCAGTAAGGCCATTCTACTGCCAATGTTTGTCTATGGAGATACTGTATTACAAAAGTGGCTTTAATTCCAGTTTTTCTACAAATTAATAATTTATATGTTGGATTCACGTCTCCATCTCAACCAAAAATTTAAGTTAAAGAATAGGACTAAATCAAATGAAACTCTAAAGTGCATTTAAAGTCTGATTCAGTCTTATTCTTTAACTTAAATTTTTGGTTGAGATGGAGACATGAATCAAACATACACTGAGTGTACAGAACATTAGGACCACCTTCCTAATATTGAGTTGCACCCCCTTTGCCCTCAATTCATCGGGGCATAGACTTTTTACAAGGTGTTGAAAGCGTTCCAGACGGATGCTGGCCCATTTTGACTCCAATGCTTCCCACAGTCGTGTCAAGTGTTTCCCAAGTTCGGGACAAGGTTCAACATGTTGTACTCTGCACGCAACTGTTATTTGTCTGTTTGCGGCCTGCCTGTTAGCTTGCACAAATCTTGCCATTCTCCTTCGACCTTTCTCATCAACGAGCTGTCTTCGCTCACAGGACTGCCGCTGACTGGATGTTTTTTGTTCGACACACCATTCTGGGGAAACTCTAGACACTGCCAGCAGGGCGGTGCTTTCCGAGATACTAGCTCCAGCGCGCCTGGTGTGAGTATCATACCACGCTCAAAGTCACTTAAGTCTCTAAATTTGTCCATTCTATCGTTCAATCGAACAGTAACTGAATGCTTTAATGCCATGGTCACGTGACTCGCTTTCTGTAGGAGCGATCCGTTTTCGTGATTACCTAATAAATCAGACCCGTGAGTGTAGTTACAATCTATTATGGTTGTAACTGGTTTGGTTTCCGTGGTTGTAAATTGAACTGTACGTATTGGACACGTGTTTATGGTAGGCTGACACTGCTTAATTGATTATGTGGGTCGAATTTGATCCACAGAAGTGTATTGTGCCGTATCACAACTTGTTGCTGTACTCATGAGCAGCATGGTTTTCAATGTTTTGAAGTGGGCCTGTAGGCCTATTTGTTTGGCAAGACAGCTTTGCGTGGCTGTTTTGGTTATTTGGATATCCATTCACTTTTTGTTTACTGAGTTTGTTTACTGTTAATGAAACTAGCCTAAATATAGATTGTGGCATGCCTTTATCGATCTGATATTTAAGGCTACTTTGTATCGCTGTTTTGTTCTGTTCGCATTGATTCTTCCTCAAGCCTATATACATTACCAAAACGGCCTGGCTTTAGTGTGTAGGGTACTGTCCATCGCGCTGATACAGCGCCAACCTGTCACTTCAACATGGTCTCAGAGTCTCTGCATTTGAAATGTATGTTTATTTTGGTATAGCATGATAAGCGAAATTCAATATAATTCCAATTCAAGAACCCCCCAAAATGTAGCCCCCTGGAAGCAAAAAGTGTTCTCCTATGGGGACAGCCAAAGATCCCTTGTGGAACCCTTTTTTCTAAGAGTGTAGCCCTAAATAGTATCATTGGTTATATTTGACTATAAAGTATGGTTAGTATGGATAAAGTATGGTTACATTTAATTTGCTCTATTAAACCTAATCATTCTCACGATAGCACATTGGTAGTAGTCAGTGACAAATATCAAAGCTAAGCTGGGCTTGGTTAAAACCCTGGATGGGAGACGGAATTAATGGCTGTAGAGAAATCAACTCTCCAGTAGGAGGTGTTGCCCAGAATGTTATTTTTTCTGATAATGGATGAAACGTTGAAGATCTGACGTTGTTTCAAAGGTACAAATTCAACATATTTTATACAAGGTTTGTCTATGCTGAAAATGGATCAAATTACCTTGTGGTTGAAATTTCCACATCACACTACAGTTTGCACGTACAGTTCAGCCATTTATCAGACGTTCATATCCAGACCGACTTGCAGGAGCAATTAGGGTTAAGTGCCTTGCTCAAGGGCACAGCGACCGATTTCTCACCTAGTTGGCTCCAGGATTTGAACCAGCGACCTATCGGTTACTGGCCCAACGCAATAGGTTACCTAACGCTCCTGAATACGTTGACAAATTACGATAAAACAACGTTGATTTTTATAGATTCAACCAGTTTATGCCCACTGAGCTCTGCTAATGCTCATGCCTAAATCAGAGCCTCCTTCTAGAATGTCCTCTAATAAGCATGCAGAGTATGAGGCGGAAACCGCCCACTGTACTTGTTGCCATCAAGCGTAACAAAGCAATTTGAGTATTTTTTCCCAGAAACACTCAAAGGGGAGGTATTTAAGATAGCATAGAGGAAGGGAAGCACAAGTTGTTAGATTGGACACATGTCAGGTAAGAGCCTTCTGGTGTAGAGAAGAGAGTAGAGCAACAGCATAGTACTCATGAGAAACAATGCAAAATGTGACAGCAGATAAACTCCACAAAAATCTATTGTAAAATTTGATATATGAAACTAGTTTTACCAATGTCGAATGAAAAAGACATACCTACACTGTCTTCCCATGGCTATGTTTTCCCATTTACAGTGAGAGATCTTGTCGGTTCCACCTCATTTCAAGGCTTCTCTGCTCATGCTTCCACACTGGGCAAAAACTGGTTGACCTAACGTTGTTTCCACGTCATTTCAACCAAAGAAATCAATGTGAAAAACTGATTGGATTTGCAAAAAGTATTCAAAGTAAGGCCATTTCATATTTTTTTCACCCAACTTTTAACCTAAATCCAATGACATGGTGACATTATTAGTTGATTTCTCGTTGAATTTACATTAGTTGACAACTGAACCAAATGTAAATCGAAATCAAAACTAGACTTTGAACTGTGCCCAGTGGGTTCCTTCCATCCATGTTTGATGCCATCTCCCTGATTTTGATTGCGTTTTTACGTTGCAGTGCACACAATCTGGAATGTTTTTTATGGTTAACCTGGCAAAGCTGTGGAACTAGTGACATGCATTCAAATGTTGTTTTTAAATTAATAATTTCTATGGTGAGTGCACCATGCATGTGCCCGTCTCAAAAGTGGGGGATTTTGTGAAGGGAAATAAATCTGCAAATTGCATTTGTTCCTCAATTCCCCTTTGCACCGTTGCTATACCATCTGGCGTTTCAAGATAAAACAATAAATATTATGTGATTTCAAAGAGCTTAGGATGCACTTCCAGGACTTCCGTAACATCACCTAGCCATTCCTCCTCACAGGCTACCAGCGCTTTGTACAACATAGGAATTCCAACAATGCCTGTGTTGTGTGTTAATATCTATTTGTATTACCTTGAGGATGGAGAATGGCACACAGAGCAAACACAGATGCAGGGAGCATACACACGTTTTTGGATTTAAGCGTCTGCCTCGATAAATATTCCATGAGTGGAATGATGCTGTAAGCGAACTGACCCCAGCATGGTATAGTTCCCACCCGGGCTTTGACTTTGACCTTTACCTTCATCTCTCAGTCAGAATTATCATTCTGCTCATTGTTTGATTATGCCATGTTCTTTTCGATCGCCCCTTGTGAGGGTGGAACCTGACAAAAACGTTTTACAGAGAGCAGAAGGACAATGGTCTTGACTGCTGCATGTCTGAAGGATGGAGAGACTAACCATGGCTGATGGTGGGTAGGGTACTATACAAAGCAACTAACACCCTGAGACAATGCACCAATTAACAATAACAATGCATGATATAAATGCTGTACTATAGTAATACCTAACCTCGCTTGGTGTGAATGCTTTCCCAGTACATGTAGTACAGCCATGGGTGATTGGCAGCACAATGCAGTTGAAGCGATGACAATTCAGATGTTTTCAGGTGCTCCCCATATGAATCAGGAAGAGGGAGTTCCATGAGTCACATTATCTCACCTGTCTCTCCCTCTCACTCTCCCTCTCTCTCTCTCTCTCTCTCTCTCTAAGGATAGTTATTGTTTTGCTTTCCGTTCCCCCAGCATAACCACAGATAACATTAGGGCAGCCATTACGATGTGTTTAATCTGGCATGCAGGCCGCCTGAGCTCCCTCCCCTCCTACAAACAGTCTGTGATTGAGCTGAAAACCACATAATCAGAACTGGCCCTACACTCACCAGGGCTGACCTGCCTGCCTGACTGCTGCCTGCTGGGTAATTGAAAAAGGGAATGAAATGTGATTTGTGGTCTGCAAGGAATCCACCTGATGGGGCTCACTATTGACTAGTCCAGGACTGATAAAGATATCAGGATATTCCCTGTGTGGATGTTACTTGAGGTAGAAACCTGTAGAGGCACACCACCACACACTCGGCGAGCGAACCCGTTATGCATACAGGTTCAAAGACAGTGTGAAATAGGTCACACTGGGAGATTGTTGTGAGTGGACAATTCCATGGTAACGCTGAGACTCAGATTTCTCACTTAAAATGTTTGCCGAACAAAAACCATTGATTTCAAAGTTTAACAAACCATCCAACTCTATGCGCAATAACTACTTTTAAAGATGCACTATGCAGAAATAGTACAGTAGTTTCTGTGACAAAACATGAAAGTATAGTGTAGAGAATCATTGTACCATCTAAAACGCTGTGAAAAATATTTTCCATAACCAAAAGTATTGTATTTTCAGCTGTTTGAAGCTGGTGTATAAAACTGAAAGTAAAATACGCAAAAACTAAACTTAAGAACGAGAAGCATAGAAATAACGCAGAGAGAACAGATCTACCGCTTCATAGACTTGCTTTCAATGAGAATGACAGATCTATAACTCAAATGTCTATGTGAATTTGGTCAGGTTGCCCCAAAAAATAGCAGCTTTAAGAATTTACTCCGAACATTTTACAAAAACATATTTACTGGGAAAACTGTGCAGATGCTACGTTTTTACACCCGGTAACAGAATTGCGATAAAGGAATTTCATCATGGGTCTATGATCAGTACTACACAGAAATGCATAAGTATGGATATGAATGTCCTTCTCTTCATGGTGAGGTATCCTAAATAGGTACACATAAGTAGAAATATGCAATATCCTCCTTTGCATATTTGGGTATTATTTACACACTGGCTATTATTTTTTATGAGCTCCACCTCCAAACAAAAGTTATATTTGGTTGGTCCAAACGGAACTAAATTTAAACCAATCATAGACGTCTATGTTTCACAAGTATGGACATTGAGGCACAGCACAGTAGAGGTCAGTAGCGTACAGTGGAGTACAGTACAGTACAGTACAGAAGAGTTCAGTACTATACTATACTCTACTTTTCTTTCTGTACTGCAGTGGTTCCCAAACTCAGTCAGGCTTTCAACTTACTCTTGAAAGTTGTAATAGCAGAAAGCACAGGTTAGGTAGAGCATCAGCAGTTTTCCTCTTGTCAAATCAGTCATTGCAGATCTTAGAGAGCTATTGATAGGTTGTCAGAATTATCCACATCAACTAGCCCATGACAGTTAACGTTTTTGTTATCCGGGTTTTTGGTCACACTTTATTTGCATAGTCCGGATTTATCATCTTCTCGGCTTTCGCAGCTGTGGGGCGGCGATTTTCTCCAGCCTGTGCCCAGGGTCCCTTGCCGTCCAGAATCTCCTCCCATGTCCAGGAGTCCAGAGATTGCTGCTGCTGCTGCTGCCCGTTACCACGCTGCTTGGTCCTTTGGTGGTGGGTGTTTCTGTAACGATTCCTGTCCTCTTCTTCTGACGAGGAGTAGCAAGGATTGGACCAAAATGCAGCATGGTATGTATCCACAATGATTTAATGATTTAATGAATACAAAATACAAAAGAACAAGAGAATCAAAATGAAAACCGAAACAGTCCCGAATGGTGGAAACACTGAAACGGAAAAATAAACACCCACAACTCAAAAGTGAAACCAGGCTACCTAAGTATGATTCTCAATCAGGGACAAGGATTGACAGCTGCCTCTGATTGAGAACCATACCAGGCCGAACACAGAAAATCCCAAATTCTAGAAAAAAGAACATAGACAACCAACCCAACTCACGCCCTGACCATACTAAAACAAAGACATAACAAAGGAACTAAGGTCAGAACGTGACAGTCCCTCAATCGAGCAGTGAATTTCAAACACAGATTCAACCACAGGGAGATTTTCCAGTGCCAGGGAGGTTTTTCAGTGCCTTGCAAAGAAGGGCATCTATTGGTAGATGGGTAAAAAAAAGCAAACATTGAATATCACTTTTAGCATGGTGAAGTTATTAATTACACTTTGGATGGTGTATCAATACACCCAGTCACAACAAAGATACAGGCGTCCTTCCAGTTGCCTGAGAGGAAGGAGACCGCTCACGGATTTCATGAGGCCAATGGTGACTTTAAAACTGTTGAATGGCTGTGACAGGAGAAAACTGAGGATTGATCAACAATATTGTAGTTAATCTACAATACTAACCTTCTTGACAGAGTGAAAAGAAGGAAGCCAGCACAGACTAAAAAAAAAATCTAAAAAATGCATCGTGTTTGCAACAAGCAAACAAGCTAAAGTAATACTGCAAAAAATGAGGCAAAGCAATTCACCTTTTGTCCTCAATACAACGTGTTAGGTTTGGGACAAATCAACTACAACACATTACTGAGTACCACTCTACATATTTTCAAGCGTAGTTGTGGCTGCATTATGTTATGGGTATGCTTGTAATATTTAAAGACTGGGGAGTGTTTCAGGAAACAATCAGAAATTAAATGGAACTAAGCACAGGCAAAATCCTAGTGATAAACCTGGTTCGGTCTGCATTCCACCAGACACTGGGAGATGAATTCACCTTTCAGCAGGACAATAACCTAAAACACAAGGCCAAATCTACACAGGGGTTGCTTACTAAGAAGACACTGAATGTTCCTGAGTGGTAATTTTGACTTAAATATACTTGAAAATCTATGGCAACACATGAAATGGTTGTCTAGCGAATGATCAACAACCAATTTGACAGAGCTTGAATCATTTTGAAAATAATAATTGGCTAATTTTGCACAATCCAGGTGTGGAAAGCTCCTACAGACTTACCTAGAAAGACTCACATCTGTAAGTGCTAACTTATTTCTGTACTTAATTTTCAATACATTCTATATAAAAAAAAAAGGAATTCAGGATGTAACACAGCAAAATGTGTAATAAGTCAAGGCACTGTACAGGCTGCCCTGCATCACGCACTACTGCCATCAATTATGCACACCTGCCTTCCCTCGTCACGCGCTTCAGCGACATTGGACTCACCTGGACTCACTTATCATCTGTTTATTACCTCCCCTATATTTGTCAGTTCCCCTGCTCTGTTCCCCGCTTCTGCATTAATTGTTTTTTTGTCTGTGTTACCTGTTTGCTGATGCTGTTACTGTCTCGTTCTATATCAAATGTTTCAACTCATGTGACAGAATGCATCAGCCATCACATGACGCATCGGGGAGTACTGGCATTCTTGTTGGTATAGTGGCATCGGCTCTGGGTTGCCACCGATGGAACCGGGGGTGCCTAAGCCAGCCCGTCGGGCTTTCACGCCCTGGCTGGCTCGAGAGGTTTCATCTCCTCGGTTGGCTCGGTGGTTACCCATCCGACGGCACACTCCACCGGATTATCGGGCTCCCTCGCTGCGGTAGAATCGGCAGGTGTCTTGTCTCAGCCGGCTCGCCAGACTCTCATGCTCCTGCCGGTTCGTTGGGCTCCCACGCCCCAACCGGCTTGCCCAGTGCCCATGTCTTGGCCGGTTCGCCCAGGTGGGATGCCGGGTGGTGCCCCTAGGGGGGGGGGGGGGGTACTGTCACATCTTCTCCATCTCTTCCCTCCCCTAGCGCTTGAGGGCGCCAGGCTGCCCTGCATCAGGAACTCCTGTCATCAATTATGCAAACGTGCTTTACATCGTCACGTGCTTCAGCGATATTGGACTCACCTGGACTCACTCATCGACTGTTTATATCCTCCCCTATATTTGTCAGTTTCCCTGCTCTGTTCCCTGCTGATGCATTGATTGTTTTTTGTCTTTGTGTTCTTGTATGCTGACGCTGTTCCTGTCTCGTTCAATGTCCGTTCTACATGAAATGTTTGACTCCCCATACCTGCTTCGTCTCTCCAGCGTCATCACATGTGACAGTACAGTTGTGGCCAAAAGTTTTGAGAATGACACAAATATTAATTTCCACAAAGTTTGCTGCTTCAGTGTCTTTAGATATTTTCTGTCAGATGTTACTATGGAATACTGAAGTATAATTACAAGCATTTCATAAGTGTCAAAGGCTTTTATTGACAATTACATGAAGTTGATGCAAAGAGTCAATATTTGCAGTGTTGACACTTCTTTTTCAAGACCTCTGCAATCCGCCCTGGCATGCTGTCAATTAACTTCTGGACCACATCCTGACTGATGGCAGCCCGTTCTTGCATAATCAGTGCTTGGAGTTTGTCAGAATTTTTTATTTTTTATTGTTCACCCGCCTCTTGAGGATTGACCACAAGTTCTCAATGGGATTAAGGTCTGGGGAGTTTCCTGGCCATGGACGTAAAATATTGATGTTTTGTTCCCCGAACCACTTAGTTATCACTTTTGCCTTATGGCAAGGTGCTCCATCCTGCTGGAAAAGGCATTGTTCGTCACCAAACGGTTCCTGGATGGTTGGGAGAAGTTGCTCTCAGAGGATGTGTTGGTACCATTCTTTATTCTGTTCTTAGGCAAAATTGTGAGTGAGCCCACTCTCTTGGCTGAGAAGCAACCCCACACATGAATGGTCTCAGGATGCTTTACTGTTGGCATGACACAGGAATAATGGTAGCGCTCACCTTGTTTTCTCCGGACAAGCTTTTTTTCCGGATGCCCCAAACAATCGAAATGGGGATTCATCAGAGAAAATGACATCACCCCAGTCCTCGGCAGTCCAATCCCTGCACCAGAATATCAGTCTGTCCCTGATGTTTTTCCTGGAGAGAAGTGGCTTCTTTGCTGCCCTTCTTGACACCAGACCATCATCCAAAAGTCTTCGCCTCACTGTGCTTGCAGATGCACTCACACCTGCCTGTTGCCATTCCTGAGCAAGCTCTGTACTGGTGGTGCCCCGATTCCGCAGCTGAATCAACTTTAGGAGACGGTCCTGGCGCTTGCTAGACTTTCTTGGGCGCACTGAAGCCTTCTTCACAACAATTGAACCGCTCTCCTTGAATTTCTTGATGATCCCATAAATGGTTGATTTAGGTGCAATCTTACAGGCAGCAATATCCTTGCCTGTGAAGTCCTTTTTGTGCAAAGCAATGATGACTGCACGTTTTTCCTTGCAGGTAACCATGGTTGACAGAGGAAGAACAATGATTCCAAGCACCACCCTACTTTTGAAGCTTCCAGTCTGTTATTCGAACTCAATCAGCATGGCAGAGTGATCTCCAGCCTTGTCCTCGTCAACACTCACACCTGTGTTAACAAGAGAATCACTGACATGATGTCAGCTGGTCCTTTTGTGGCAGGGCTGAAATGCAGTGGAAATGCATTTTGGGGATTCAGTTCATTTGCATGGCAAAGAGGGACTTTGCAATTAATTGCAATTCATCTGATCACTCTTCATAACTTTCTGGAGTATATGCAAATTGCCATCATACAAACTGAGGCAGCAGACTTTATTCAAAATAATATTTGTGTCATTCTCAAAACTTTTGGCCACAACTGTACATCTCCCTACTAATCACATATGAAATCTGCTCACTTTAAAGACTATGCATTTGAATGACAGAAATATCAATACAGTTGAAGTCAGAAGTTTACATACACCTTAGCCAAATACATTTAAACTCAGTTTTTCACCATTCCTGACATTTAATCCAAGTAAATATTTCCTGTTTTAGGCCATTTAGGATCACCACTTAATTTTAAGAATGTGAAATGTCAGAATAATAGTAGAGAGAATGATTTATTTCAGCTTTTATTTCTTTCATCACATTCCCAGTGGGTCAGAAGTTTACATACACTAATTTAGTATTTGGTAGCATTGCCTTCACATTTTTTAACTTGGATCAAAAGTTTCGGGTAGCCTTCCACAAGCTTCCCACAATAAGTTTGGGGAATTTTGGCCCATTCCTCCTGACAGAGCTGGTGTAACTGAGTCAGGTTTGTAGGCCTCCTTGCTCACACACACTTTTTCAGTTCTGCACACAACTTTTCTATAGGATTGAGGTCAGGGCTTTGTGATGGCCACTCCAATACCTTGACTTTGTTGTCCTTAAGCCATTTTGCAACAACTTTGGAAGTATGCTTGAGGTCTTTGTCCATTTGGAAGACCCATTTGTGACCAAGCTCTAACTTCCTGACTGATGTCTGAATTTGAGTTTATTTTATTTTTACAGGGACAATGCACATTAATCACCGCTTCAGTAAAAGTGCCGGTTTCAGCCAACCAGCTAATTTTCAACCTCAGTCCCTGGGCAGGTTATTAAAAACAATTACAATACAGACAATCATTGAGCAGTGAGCACACGCAGAGCAACATAGGACAAACAAGACATAGCATACAGACAGAGCAACACAGGACAAGCAAGAAGTAGCATACAGGCAGTAGCATACAACATAGAACAAAAAGCAGCAAGTGGCAGCAAGACCTTGTGGATCTGCTGCCATATGTTTGGGTTTTCTGTTGAACAAAAATATTGAGTGGAGGGGGAGCCAGACCATTTAGGACCTTGAATACAAGACATGCGTCGGTGTATTGCACAAGATTTTCCCAACTCAGGAGCGCATGCTTTCTGAGGATGTAACAGTGATGATGGATATTGAGCATCCTATCAAGCACTTTGAGAGCCTGTTTGTAGACAGACTGAATAGGTTTTAATGTTGTACAGCAAGCTTGGGCCCAACTAGTCAGGCAGTATGTTAAGTGGGGGAGTATCATAGAGTTGAATTACAGTTTTTCTACCTCTGTAGTCAAACAATTTCGTATAAATCGGAAATTAGCTAGGTTGAATTTGGTTATCTGAATGACCTTTTTCACATGCTTTTTAAAAGATAGGTTGGAATCAAGTATGATGCCAAGGTACTTAAAATCAGATACCACCTGGAGCTTCTCCCCTGACCCATAGACATCTGGTTCAGTAGCATATGTTGTCCTCTTTGTGAAGAACATGCAAACAGTTTTTTCACATTGAGATGCAAACACGAGTCAGAGCCACTTTGTAACCTGGACGATTACAGTAGTGAGTTCTTGAGCAGCTTGTTGTTTGCTCTTTGCATGCACATATATCACTGTATCATCTGCATACATTTGAACTTCAGACCTAGTACAGATCATTAATGTACAGGCTGAACAGGAGGGGAGGGGCCCCAGTATTGACCCTTGGGGCACGCCCACATCATAGCTAAGAGTGGGCGACAGCTCATGGCTCACTCTGAGACACACTGAGTTCTGCCTTCAAGGTATGATTTCATCCATCTCAAGGCATCGGAAAAGTTGAACTTGGACAATTTTGTGATGAGAATCTCATGGTTAACAGTATCAAAAACCTTCCTTAGGTCCAGAAACACAGCTCCAACAATGCCCCCTTTGTCCATCTTGGACTTCACATTTTCCAGAAGAAAGCAGTTGGCCGTATCTGTGGAGTGTTTCGCTCTGAAGCCAAACTGCATGGAGTGTAATGTGAAGGGGCTGTTGTTGAGGTGGGCAATCAGTTGTTCTGCTACACACTTTTCAACAACCTTTGACACCACAGGTAGTATACTAATGGGCCTGTAGTTACTCACGTCAGCAGGGTCGCCCGATTTAAAGATGGTCGTTAATATGGCCAACTTCCATACCCTTGGAAACACCCCGAGACCAATAGATGTGTTGGCGACCTTAGTAATGGGGCCAATGAGTGACTCTTTGTAGTTTTGAGTAGTCTTGAGATGTTGCTTCAATATATCCACATAATGGATATATTGTTAGCTAATAGGTCCATCAGCCAATTTCTCGGGCCCCTTTTCCTACACGAAGCCCTACTTATCCATCACAACTGGACTACCGACGTAATCTGCCCAAGGTTTGTTTTTCCAACAGGCCCCTCCGTCGCAACGTCCCCTGAATGCCCATCTGCTAGCCTGCTATACGCGGACCTCTAGCTGTCTAGAGCATATTGAACTGTTAGCTGAATAGATCCATTTTCCAATCGGACAGGACCCCTCTGCTACACGGAACCCTACTAATCCCTCACGACTGGTCTATCGACGGAACTTTGATTGATTGTTTTATTTCACTGTATATCCTCTAGCCCTGTTCAATATGCCTTAACCTACCATTTAGTTCCACCTCCCACATATGTGACTACATCACCTGGTTTAAATGTTTCTAGAGACAATACATCTCTCATCATCACTCAATGCCTAGGTTTACCTCCAATGTATTCTTATCCTACCATACCTTTGCCTGTACATTATGCCTTGAATCTATTCTATCGTGCCCAGAAACCTACTCCTTTTGCTCTCTGTTCCGAACGTACTAGACAACCAGTTCTTATAGCCTTTAGCCATACCCTTATCCTACTCCTCCTCTGTTCCTCTGGTGATGTAAAGGTTAATCCAGGACCTGCAGTGCCTAGCTCCACTCCTATTCCCCATGTGCTCTCATTTGTTGACTTCTGTAACCGTAAAAGCCTTGGTTTCATGCATGTTAACTTTAGAAGCCTCCTCCCTAAGTTTGTTTTATTCACTGCTTTAGCACACTCTGCCAACCCGGATGTCTTAGCCATGTCTGAATCCTGTCTTAGGAAGACCACCGAAATCCCTGAAATTTCCATCCCTAACTATAACATTTTCCGCCAAGATAGAACTGCCATGATATAACTGCCAAAGGGGGCAGAGTTGCAATCTACTGCAGAGATAGCCTGCAGTGTTCTGTCTTACTATCCAGGCCTGTGCCCAAACAATTCGAGCTTCTACTTTTAAAAATCCACCTTTCCAGAAACAAGTCTCTCACCATTGCCGCTTGCTGTAGAACACCCTCTGCCCCTAGCTGTGCACTGGACACCATATGTGAATTGATTGCCCCCCATCTATCTTCAGAGCTCGTGCTGCTAGGTGACCTAAACTGGGACATGCTTAACACCCCGTCCATCCTACAATCTAAACTTGGTGCCCTCAATCTCACACAAAGGATCAATGAACCTACCAGGTACAACCCCAAATCCTTAAACACGGACACCCTCATAGATATCATCATAAACATTTGCCCTCCAAATACACCTCAGCTGTTTTCAACCAAGATCTCAGCGATCACTGCCTCATTGCCTGCATCTGTAATGGGTCTGTGGTCAAACGACTGTCGAACATCACTGTCAAATGCTCCCTAAAACCCTTGATATTGACCTCATCCCGTCAGTAGAGGATGCCTGGTTATTCTTTAAAAGTGCCTTCCTCACCATCTTAAATAAGCATGCTCCATTCCAAAAATTTTTTACCAGGAACCTGACTATCCTTGACCAGCACAAAAACATCCTGTGGCGTACTGCATTAGCATCGAATAGCCCCCATGATATGCAACTTTTCAGGGAAGTTAGGAACCAATATACACAGGCAGTTTGGAAAGCTAAGGCTAGCTTTTTCAAACAGAAATTTGCATCCTGTAGCACAAACTCAAAAAAGTTCTGGGACACTGTAAAGCCCATGGAGAATAAGAGCACCTCCTCCCAGCTGCCCACTGCACTGAGGCTAGGAAACACCGTCACCACCGATAAATCCACAATAATTGAGAATTTCAATAAGCATTTTTCTAAGGCTGGCCATGCTTTCCACCTGGCTACCCCTACCAAGGTCAACTGCCCGGCACCCACCACAGCAACTCGCCCAAGCCTCCCACATTGCTCCTTCACCCAAATCCAGACAGCTGATGTTCTGAAAGAGTTGAAAAATCTGGACGCCTACAAATCAGCCAGGCTAGACAATCTGGACCCTCTCTTTCTAAAATTATCTGCCGAAATTGTTGCAACCCCTATTACTAGCCTGTTCAACCTCTCTTTCCTATCGTCTGAGACTCCCAAAGATTGGAAAGCTGCCGCGATCATCCCCCTCTTCAAAGGGGGTGACACTCTAGACCCAAACTGCTACAGACCTATATCTATCCTACCCTGCCTTTCTAAGGTCTTCGAAAGCCAAGTTAATAAACAGATTACCGACCATTTCGAATCCCACCATACCTTCTCCGCTATGCAATCATGTTTCAGAGCTGGTCATGGGTGCACCTCAGCCACGCTCAAGGTCCTAAACGATATCATAACCACCATCGATAAGAGACATTACTGTGCAGCCGTATTCATCAACCTGGCCAAGGCTTTCGACTCTGTCAATCAATCCACATTCTTATCGACAGCCTTGGTCTCCCAAATGACTGCCTCACCAGGTTCACCAACTACTTCTCTGATAGAGTTCAGTGTGTTAAATTGGAGGGCCTGTTGTCTGGACCTCTGACAGTCTCTATGGGGGTGCCACAGGGTTCAATTCTCAGGCCGACTCTCTTCTCTGTGTACATCAATGATGTCGCTCTTGCTGCTGGTGATTATCTGATCCACCTCTACGCACATGACACCATTCTGTATACTTCTGGCCCTTCTTTGGACACTGTGTTAACTAACCTCCAGACGAGCTTCAATGCCGTACAACTCTCCTTCTGTTGCCTCCAACTGCTCTTAAATACAAGTAAAACTAAATGCATGCTCTTCAACCGATTGCTGCCCGCACCTGCCCGCCTGTCCAGCATCACTACTCTGGACGGTTGTGACTTAGAATATGTGGACAACGACAAATACCTAGGTGTCTGGTTAGACTGTAAACTCTCCTTCCATACTCACATTAAGCATCTGTCACGTTCTGACCTTAGTTCCTTTGTTATGTCTTTGTTTTAGTTTGGTCAGGGCGTGAGTTGGGGTGGGTAGTCTATGTTCTTTTTTCTATGTTGTGGTTTTGTGTTTGGCCTGGTATGGTTCTCAATCAGAGGCAGGTGTCGTTCGTTGTCTCTGATTGAGAATCATACTTAGGTAGCCTTTTCCCATCTGTGTTTTGTGGTTGATTATTTCCTGTTTAGTGTTTTTTTCATGCACCTTACGGGACTGTTCGTTTGTCATTTGTTGTTTTGTTCAATGTTCAGTTATTTTATTATAAATATGAACACTTACCAAGCTGCGCTTTGGTCCTCACCTTCTTCCACCACAGACGATCGTTACAGCATCTCCAATCCAAAATTAAATCTAGAATCGGCTTCCTATTTTGCAACAAAGCCTTCTTCAGTCATGCTGCCAAACATACCCTCGTAAAACCGACCATCATACCGATCCTCGACTTCGGCGATGTCATATACAAAATAGCTTCCAACACTCTACTCAACTAATTGGATGCAGTCTATCACAGTGCCATCTGTTTTGTCACCAAAGCCCCATATACTACCCACCATTGCGACCTGTACGCGCTCGTTGGCTTGCCCTTGCTTCATACTTGTCGCCAAACCCACTGGCTCCAGGTCATCTACAGGTCTCTGCTAGGTAAAACCCCACCTTATCTCAGCTCACTGGTCACCATAGCAGCACCCACCCATAGCACACACTCCAGCCGGTATATCTCACTAGTCACCCCCAAAGCCAATTCCTCCTTTGGCCGCCTTTCCTTCCAGTTCTCTGCTGCCAATGACTGAAACTAATTGCAAAAATCACTGAAGCTGGAGACTCATATCTCCCTCACTAGCTTTAAGCACCAGCTGTCAGAGCAGATCACTGCACCTGTACATAGCCCATCTGTAAATAGCCCATCCATCTAACTCATCCCCATACTGTATTTATTTATCTTGCTCCTTTGCACCCCAATATCTCTACTTAAACGTTCATCTTCTGCACATCAATCACTCTGCTGTTTAATTGGGATATTGTAATTAATTTGCCACCATGGCCTATTTATTGCCTTACATCCCTTATCTAAACTCATTAGCACATACTGTATATATACTTTTCTACTGTATTATTGACTGTATGTTTGTTTATTCCATGTGTAACTCTGTGTTGTTGTATGTGTCGAACTGCTTTGCTTTATTCTTGGCCAGGTCGCAGTTGTAAATGAGAACTTGTTCTCAACTAGCCTACCTGGTTAAATAAAGGTGAAATAAAAAAATATATAATAATAATAATTTCCCTCCTCATGGTGCCATCTATTTTGTGAAGTACACCAGTCCCTCCTGCAGCAAAGCACCCCCACAACATGATGCTGCCACCCCCGTGCTTCACGGTTGGGATGTTGTTCTTCGGCTTCCAAACATCCCCCATTTTCCTCCAAACATAACGATGGTCATTATGGCAAAACAGTTCTATTTTTGTTTCATCACACCAGAGGACATTTCTCCAAAAAGTACGATCTTTGTCCCCATGGGCAGTTGCAAACCGTCTTCTGGCTTTTTTATGGCGGTTTTGGAGCAGTGGCTTCTTCCTTGCTGACCGGCCTTTCAGGTTATGTTGATATAGGACTCGTTTTAATGTGGATATAGATACCTGTTGTACCTGTTTCCTCCAGCATCTTCACAAGGTCCTTTGCTGTTGCTCTGGGATTGATTTGCACTTTTCGCCCCAAAGTACGTTCATCTCTAGGAGACAGAACACGTCTCCTTCGTGAGCGGTATGACGGCTGCGTGGTCCCATAGTGTTTATACTTGCGTACTGTTGTTTGTACAGATGAACATGGTACCTTCAGGCATTTGTAAATTGCTCCCAAGGATGAACCAGACTTGTGGAGGTCTACCATTCTTTTCTGAGGTCTTGGCTGATTTCTTTTGATTTTCCCATGATGTCAAGCAAAGAGGCACTGAGTTTGAAGGTAGGCCTTGGAATACATCCACAGGTACACCTCCAATTGACTCAAATTATATCAATTAGCCTATCAGAAGCTTCTAAGGCATTGACATCATTTTCTGGAATTTTTCCAAGCTTTTTAAAGGCACAGTTAACTTAGTGTATGTAAACTTTTGACCCACTGGAATTGTGATACAGCGATGTATAAGTGAAATCATCTGTCTGTAAACAATTGTTGGATAAATATACTTGTGTCGTAAACAAAGTAGATGTCCTAACCGACTTGCCAAAACAGTAGTTTGTTCACGAGAAATTTGTGGAGTGGTTGAGAAACTGATTTTAATTACAGCCTACGTGTATGTAAACTTCCGACTTCGACTGTATGTAGCGGATGTGTTACCTATGTGAGGAGCTGCTGTATCACTCTGGGCACCTTTTGGAGTGTGTGTATGTTTGGTTGTGCTTGCCTGCATGTGTGTCTTGCTTGGCAAGATGGGTTTATGCTAACTAATGATGCACATTTTTGTACGGGCTCCAGGTGTGAGCCTAATTGTATCTTATTTTCCACATGAAGACATTAACACTCAAACCACTTTGCCTTTTAGCAATTCAGGTCTCTGCTAGAGAACATTGTCAGCTGTCACTATTAGCATACGCATCAGATGCATCTACTGTGTTGTCAACCTAAGTAAATACCATTAAAAAAAACATATGGAATGAATGTAGTCGTGTCTTAATTAAGAATATTTAGTTTATTTTGAAAAAGTTCTGTGTCATATATTTCAAAGTACATGTAGGGATATGTTTTATACTACAAATGAATATGCTACTGCAAGACCTAGGCCTTGCCTATTTTTGCTTCTCTTCAAATAAAAACATTACAATGTAATACATTTATTTATATAGCCCTGTGTACATCAGCTGATATCTCAAAGTGCTGTACAGAAACCCAGCCTAAAACCCCAAACAGCAAGCAATGCAGGTGTAGAAGCACGGTGGATAGGAAAAACTCCCTAGAAAGGCCAAAACCTAGGAAGAAACCTAGAGAGGAACCAGGCTATGTGGGGTGGCCAGTCCTCTTCTGGCTGTGCCGGGTGGAGATTATAACAGAACATGGCCAAGATGTTCAAATGTTCATAAATGACCATCATGGCCCAATAATAATAAGGCAGAACAGTTGAAACTGGAGCAGCAGCACGGCCAGGTGGACTAGGGACAGCAAGGAGTCATCATGTGAGGTAGTCCTGAGGCATGGTCCTAGGGCTCAGGTCCTCCGAGAGAGAGAAAGAAAGAGAGAAAGAGGGAATTAGAGAGAGCACACTTAAATTCACACAGGACACCGAATAGGACAGGAGAAGTACTCCAGATATAACAAACTGACCCTAGCCCCCCTACACATAAACTACTGAAGCATAAATACTGGAGGCTGAGACAGGAGGGGTCAGGAGACACTGTGGCCCCATCCGAGGACACCCCCGGACAGGGCCAAACAGGAAGGATATAACCCCACACACTTTGCCAAAGCACAGCCCCCATACCACTAGAGGGATATCTTCAACCACCAACTTACCATCCTGAGACAAGGCCGAGTATAGCCCACAAAGATCTCCGCCATGGCACAACCCAAGGGGGGGCACCAACCCAGACAGGAAGATCACATCAGTGACTCAACCCACTCAAGTGACGCACATTTGATTGATTTCATTTGTAGATTTGATTAGTACTAGAGTTATAGTAAGTAATACAGTCCAGTTACAGTAGAAACAGTGGAAACGAAAAAGAGACTATCAACCAGCAAGGCGCACAGGTCAAAGGATTTACTTTAAAGATAGGACTAAGCACCAACATTTTATAAATAGCCCAGAGGAAAAACAATGGTATGCATAAACAACAAGTAGAGTAGCGTTATAGTAAGTAATAAAGTCCAGTTACAGCTTTTTTTGACACAGTAGAAATGAAAAGGAGGCATAGGTCAAATGCGCTCTTGACGCTCTTTCCTACCCAAACCGTGCCATTCTTCCAAGACTCCTTGCTCACCGTGCTGGTTGGGATCACCTTCTCACTTGGCCCTGTTCTGCTTTTTCTCCTGCCAGGCTCAGACATCGGAGGCAGAGGATCGCAGTCGGTTTGGTGCGGTTTGCCTTTGTGAACTTGACGAGTTATACTCACTGTCTTACTTGACTCTCACCGTCTGACTTGACTCTCACCTTCTGACTTGACTCTCACCTTCTGACTTGACTCTCACCTTCTGACTTGACTCTCACCTTCTGACTTGACTCTCACCTTCTGACTTGACTCTCACCGAGGGGAGATTATATTATTTCCAGGCTTTCGTAGTAAAATAATTAGACAGCCCAGAAATAAATATTTCTGAAAATATAAAAACAGATAGTAAAGGAAATTTGTTGTATTTCATTTCTCGTACAATAAAAACATGACAGTGTAATACCTTTGATACATTTCATTTGTAGATTTGATTAGTACTAGAGTTAGAGTAATTAATACATTCCCGTTACAGCATCTCCTGACAAAGTAGAAACAAAAAATAATTGTATTTTTCCCAGGGTAAAGGAGGATCAGGATTTAGAGCAGTACGCACTGTGGCCACAATTCTTACGCTGTTGTTCTAAATTCATTCACCCTCTTCATCCTCCTCTTCATCCTCATCATTCAGTTCATTCAAATTCAGTCATGAGGTCATGTGCGCAATGATCTGTTTCTATCTGGTTGCTATCACCCATTCATCCGTTGACATCATTAATTCAGTTAGATAAGAGAGAGACACGTCAGCACCTTAGTATCAACTCCTTCTGACACATTTGTCTTGGCTCGTTAGGGTAAAAAAAAGTAAATAGCCTCTTAATATTTTTCTGCTTGTGAATTGAAAATTCTGACAACCAAACAGGACATTGCTTATTTTTTGGAAATGTTTTTTCTATTTAAAAAATGTAACGTCAGTGGCCGTCGGCCTATGGCGGTTCTAGTGTTAAACATTAGATATTGGGAAATGGAAAATAAAATAAACTCTTCATAGAAAATTACGTCTTAGCAAACCTTATCACGCGAATACCAATGAGTGCTGACCTTTCTAAGCCTCTGTGAAATGTAATGGTCCAGCAGCAGTACAGACGTCATAGCATTATTATGGCATTATCCTCCTTCTGATAGAGGTCACAACCTCTCAGACTGGGGGTGGAATAGCAGCCTTTCATAGACCACTGTTCTCGTGGCAGGTAGTCAGAGTAGCAGTGTGTATGAGAAAATAAGGCTGTTGAGTGGTACTGTAGAGAGGCCAAAAATGCCTTTTAGTCAGAAAGTTTCAGACGCACAGATATCTTACCCTCTGAAAAATGCTAACCTCCCGTTATTTTAATGGTGAGAGGTTAGCAAGTCTTGAGAGTATGATATAGCGTCTGTAACTTTCTCACTCATCATTATTCCAGATTCATTCAGGACTAGCCATAATCATGGTAGCATCCACATTAACGTAGAAGTGTTTAGAAACATATTCTTATTTACAATAAAAGTTATTTACAAACATAATTACACAATACATTATTTACAATTAGTTTCTATTGGGCACAAAATAATCTGAAACACAACCAAAACAAACAGATATGGATGAAAATACCCTCTAACTGGTGCTGACGGTCTGCACTTTAACCTCAGCCATTGTATCATTTAAAATCCAAAGTGCTGGAGTACACTTCTGTGAGCAGGCCTTTCTAATCGACCTGGCCCGGGTATCCTGGAAGGACATTGACCTCATCCCGTCAGTTGAGGATGCCTGGTCTTTCTTTAAAAGTAACTTCCTCACCATTTTAGATAAGCATGCTCCGTTCAAAAAATGCAGAACTAAGAACAGATATAGCCCCTGGTTCACTCCAGACCTGACTGCCCTCGACCAGCACAAAAACATCCTGTGGCGGACTGCGCTAACATCGAATAGTCCCCGCGATATGCAACTGTTCAGGGAAGTCAGGAACCAATACACACAGTCAGTCAGGAAAGCTAAAGCCAACTTCTTCAGGCAGAAGTTTGCATCCTGTAGCTCCAACTCCAAAAAGTTCTGGGACACTGTGAAGTCCATGGAGAACAAGAGCACCTCCTCCCAGCTGCCCACTGCACTGAGACTAGGTAACATGGTCACCACCGATAAATCCATGATTATCGAAAACTTCAACAAGCATTTCTCAACGGCTGGCCATGCCTTCCGCCTGGCTACTCCAACCTCGGACAACAGCTCCCCCCCCCCCGCAGCTACTCGCCCAAGCCTCTCCAGGTTCTCCTTTACCCAAATCCAGATAGCAGATGTCCTGAAAGAGCTGCAAAACCTGGACCCGTACAAATCAGCTGGGCTGGACAATCTGGACCCTCTATTCCTGAAACTATCCGCCGCCATTGTCGCAACCCCTATTACCAGCCTGTTCAACCTCTCTTTCATATCGTCTGAGATCCCCAAGGATTGGAAAGCTGCCGCAGTCATCCCCCTCTTCAAAGGGGGCGACACCCTGGACCCAAACTGTTACAGACCTATATCCATCCTGCCCTGCCTATCTAAGGTCTTCGAAAGCCAAGTCAACAAACAGGTCACTGACCATCTTGAATCCCACCGTACCTTCTCCGCTGTGCAATCTGGTTTCCGAGCCGGTCACGGGTGTACCTCAGCCACGCTCAAGGTACTAAACGATATCATAACCGCCATCGATAAAAGACAGTACTGTGCAGCCGTCTTCATAGACCTTGCCAAGGCTTTCGACTCTGTCAATCACCGTATTCTTATCGGCAGACTCAGTAGCCTCGGTTTTTCGGATGACTGCCTTGCCTGGTTCACCAATTACTTTGCAGACAGAGTTCAGTGTGTCAAATCGGAGGGCATGCTGTCCGGTCCTCTGGCAGTCTCTATGGGGGTGCCACAGGGTTCAATTCTCGGGCCGACTCTTTTCTCTGTATATATCAATGATGTTTCTCATGCTGCGGGCGATTCCCTGATCCACCTCTACGCAGACGACACCATTCTATATACTTCCGGCCCGTCCTTGGACACTGTGCTATCTAACCTCCAAACGAGCTTCAATGCCATACAGCACTCCTTCCGTGGCCTCCAACTGCTCTTAAACGCTAGTAAAACCAAATGCATGCTTTTCAACCGTTCGCTGCCTGCACCCGCACGCCTGACCAGCATCACCACCCTGGATGGTTCCGACCTTGAATATGTGGACATCTATAAGTACCTAGGTGTCTGGCTAGACTCTAAACTCTCCTTCCAGACCCATATCAAACATCTCCAATCGAAAATCAAATCAAGAGTCGGCTTTCTATTCCGCAACAAAGCCTCCTTCACTCACGCCGCCAAACTTACCCTAGTAAAACTGACTATCCTACCGATCCTCGACTTCGGCGACGTCATCTACAAAATTGCTTCCAACACTCTACTCAGCAAACTGGATGCAGTTTATCACAGTGCCATCCGTTTTGTCACTAAAGCACCTTATACCACCCACCACTGCGACTTGTATGCTCTAGTCGGCTGGCCCTCGCTACATATTCGTCGCCAGACCCACTGGCTCCAGGTCATCTACAAGTCCATGCTAGGTAAAGCTCCGCCTTATCTCAGTTCACTGGTTACGATGGCAACACCCATCCGTAGCACGCGCTCCAGCAGGTGTATCTCACTGATCATCCCTAAAGCCAACACCTCATTTGGCCGCCTTTCGTTCCAGTTCTCTGCTGCCTGTGACTGGAACGAATTGCAAAAATCGCTGAAGTTGGAGACTTTTATCTCCCTCACCAACTTCAAACATCTGCTATCTGAGCAGCTAACCGATCGCTGCAGCTGTACATAGTCTATTGGTAAATAGCCCACCCATTTTCACCTACCTCATCCCCATACTGTTTTTATTTATTTATTTTTATTTTTCTGCTCTTTTGCACACCAATATCTCTACCTGTACATAACCATCTGATCATTTATCACTCCAGTGTTAATCTGCATAATTGTAATTATTTGCCTACCTCATGCCTTTTGCACACAATGTATATATAGACTCCCCTTTTTTTCTACTGTGTTATTGACTTGTTAATTGTTTACTCCATGTGTAACTCTGTGTTGTCTGTTCACACTGCTATGCCTTATCTTGGCCAGGTCGCAGTTGCAAATGAGAACTTGTTCTCAACTAGCCTACCTGGTTAAATAAAGGTGAAATAAAAAAAATTAAATAAAAGAGCCAAAACAACAACAAATGTGTCAACTGTCCCATTACTTTTGGAACTCACTGTATCTACAGAGGGGGTTAGGCGAGGCAATGATTCTGGTCAGTTTGCTGCTCTTTTGGCTTCTCTATGCTGCCTGTGGAATAATGCCAAGTGATGTGTCAATTAGCTGACTTTCGAGGGCCGCAAACAGACATGGCGATGGATACCTTTTTCAACGAGCCTGTTGTAAAACTGGACCGGGGTTCAATCCGGCGTAAATTGCTTCCGCTCCCGTTCTGCTTGATATCCACTCCGACTGCTCGTCTTCTTCTTTTCCCATCATCTGTGCTCTGTCGTGGTCTCCGTGTTGGGATAGGTGAAGCGAGGGATGATGGGGTGTAGGAGTAGCAGCCGGACCTCCACAGAGGTCTATGGTGTCACGGCTTGCCATCATCTGTACACTCAAATGATCACAGTACAACAGCTGAGCACACAGGGTTTTCAACAGCTCTTTCAACGCTCAACGCTTGAGCTTTGATAAGATGACTTGTTCTCTATTCCCTCTCTTCTTTTGTCTTTTTCCCCATACAGGCAGAGGAGTGGAGCGGAGCCTGGAGTAGGAATGGTGGCTGCTCTCCAATTCTATGTGGTGTTTCATTAACACCCATACAAGAGGCTTGAGATGCATCAAACAAGTTATTAAAGTGAGGATTGCGGGAAAATATCATGGAAGAAAGGGTTGGCAAACTTGACACTGAGTGTGCCAGTGAAAAGACTTCATTGAATTGAGTACATGACCATGATCAGTAAAGACAAATGGCCCTCCTCCCAGCTGTGGTAAAGTCAGGCTGCCTCTGGAAAACATCTGTGCCCCAAGCGCCAACCAATCCATAGCTATCCCAGGTAAACACAAACACTCTAGATGGATGGATGGATGTGACATACTGTATGAATATTTGGTCATGGAAGTAAACCGCTGCACATGAGTAAATGTGCATACATGTGGACCAGGGGAGATAAGCATGCCTGGGCAGATACAGGCCAATGAGACCGTGCTGGACAAGAAGGATTACCACTAGAGGTACGTATGGAAACTGGAGGTTACAGCTAGAGCTACAGTATACAGATGTAGGATCTTCATTTGAGTCAGTTTGCTATAGCAGGAAAAACGGGAACAGGAAATGTGAATTATTATGTGGATTACAATGAATGGACAATTTTGAAGGGGTTCAAAAAAAGTTCTCCTGCAACAGGGTGATCAAAATAAGATCCATCATCTGTATGAGGCCTCCTGCTGTTGAACTATGCATGCCGTCTGGGAATAATGGATCTGTTGGGGATACATATTACATAATGTAATCATGAGGAATGTTCAACCATGAATGCTAAGTGAAGGCATCCTTGTAATCTCCAAGGTTCAGCAACCTTTAATAAATGGTGTTTGCATGTATACACCAATAAATCACGCAATCCTTGAGGTTTTACACTTTTCATTAATATGTAACATTCAGAGGTAAACCCCAATTTATATTGAAGAATGTAGGATACTACAATGGGCTTTATCGTAAACCAAAAACCCCTGTTGAAAGGAGTGGTTTTTAAACCGTCATAATAAAGTTTAGTCCTAGAACTGTGATGTTTGGCCTATCATCTATCCTTTCTGTTAAAATTCAGCTCCTCATGTTATAAGCTGACATTTGTCCCAGGGGAAATGGTCAGCAGAACTAAGGCTCTCCTTCCCTTTCTAAGGCTCTCCTTTCCTTTCTAAGGCTCTCCTTCCCTTTCTAAGGCTCTCCTTTCCTTTCTAAGGCTCTCCTTTCCTTTCTAAGGCTCTCCTTTCCTTTCTAAGGCTCTCCTTTCCTTTCTAAGGCTCTCCTTTCCCTATGCTTCAAACCATACAAGATGAGTGATGGATCAGAATCTTAGGGGACCAGCTTTGGACTATGCAGAATGTGTGGAGCTTACTAATGTTCATTACCTTTTACAAAATTGGTTGATGAGAGTCATGATCCCGATGCTGAAGATTCTGTTGAACATTAGATCTCTGATGTTTTTTAATTTAGAATTTTAGTTAGAATGCATGACCTACACCCTGTAATGTATGGTTTGCATGTTAAAAAGGAATTGGTTTGCATAATGCACACCCACATGAGATCCCCACAAACCTGACCCTATAGTATATTATCATTCATTTCATGCTATCAAATTAGTTCATTAAATTTTGATTGATGACGCACAGTCACATAACTGAGTTTCACCTTCACAGACATAAATAATGTTTGAAGAGACACCTTGAGGGAACAGACTGGATTGATCAACAGTTTTGGACACCATTCATTTAACAGAGTTGAACAGAGGCAATTTAAACTTTGGAAAAATGTCCGTCTGATTTGGAGTGAAGAAGGTTGTTTTTCCAATGTAAAGCATATTCACAGGGCTCCTGAGTGGCGCAGCGGTCTAAGGCACTGTCTCTCAGGTGTTACTACAGACCCTGGTTTGATTCCAGGCTGTATCACAACTGGCTATGATTGGGAGTCCCATATGGCGCCACACAATTGGCCCAGCGTCGTCCGGTTCAGGGTTTGGCCAGGGTAGGCTGTCATTGTACATAAGAATTTGTTCTTAACTGACTTGCCTGGTTAAATAAACAGGAAGTAGGGATACTGAGGGTACTACAGCACCCCCTGTAAAATCATAATAAAAAAATATATATTAATCAATAAAAAAATACTATTTTCTTTCCACAAAAGTAGTGCAATCGGCCTTTACTAGTCCTGTATTAGAGGAATGATATAGCCATCTGTAACGCGGGCAAATATATATATATTTTTACATCGAACTGACAGCTTGTAAAACACCACTTTTTCTGTATTGTAATCTGTGTTTTCACTGATATCACCACTTGTCAGAGTCAAGTCCACACTCCATCCATATTTCATCTATCTTGCCTGTGAGCCAGTAATGTTGATGGATGACTTGTTTTGACAAGCAGGATAGACCGTGTCGCACTGTTGAACTATTGACGTGTCACAAGGTGAAATATAAACTCGACTGAGAGGAGCGGAGGCTCCCAGACTCAACATCTCTGTCACACCCTGACTGATGTCACGATTTTATCCTCCTCTATTTTGCTTCTCTCTCACTTACCATTACCTCAATGTATCAGCCACACACAACCTCACTTCCAACCCACGGAACTGCAGTCCCGTTATGCTGCAGAATTATAGAACCTGCTTGTGAAATTACAAGCCCATTTATATGTGATTCAAATTGGCTCATGCACAAGAGATGTCTCTTCTTCTGATGACTGTAATTTAGGCCATCTGGGTGGAGATCAGATCAGGTTGACTTCACAGCTCAATCACAGCTCCCTTTCAAATGTAATTGTGATTTTCAAATGGTTCTGTCAACTTAGTCATAGAATGTCAATATCAACCGCAATTTACAGTGTGGAGGTAATTTTCTAATCTCAGTTGGAATGATAACAATTATGCGTACCTTGTTTCATGGACAACCGAGGTGCTGTGTCGAAGTACTAAAGCTCTATCAAAGCAGTCAATTGTATTTGACTCTAACATGACTTTTGCACTAAACAACTACACAGGAGTATCAAATATCTTAAAGCTCATGTGAATTGAATTAATTACATGTTGTCAGCAAAACAACTTCCACACTGTGAAAACCCTCGGTATTGACATGCATCCAATCAACAGTAATTCCTGTCTCAGTAGTAATTTCTCTGGCAAAGTTTGTAATGGGTGAATGTTTTCTTGCTGTGCTGACTTGAGCAGAATCAGTATGCCCAAAGGGATGTGGACGTGGTTCCATCTGTACCTATGCATCCGCAGCGCAGCCTGAACCACAGTCAGCTTCCTCAGCCAGACCTCCAGGCGAAGCAGCGAAGGCACTGATGGGCTTGGGTGCTAATCCTACCTTATCCCCAGGACAACGCTTCCCAGGTGCCAGAACCCAATACTGACAGGCACTTCAATCAAGGATTTTGTCTTTCATTCTCTCTCTCTCTCTCTCTCTCTCTCTCTCTCTCTCTCTCTCTCTCTCTCTCTCTCTCTCTCTCTCTATCGCTCTCCTTCAATTATTTTGTCAGTGTCAGTTGTTCCTCTACAATTTTCCTTATGGTGTATTAAGTTTTTGCATGGCCCCATGCTGAGTTTCTATTCTTCCCCCTCCAATCTCAGTACGCTTCACCAAGTTTTAGACCAACAAAAGCGTAAAGGCATGAAATGCTGTCTCTATTCATCCTGGCTTATGTCCCTGGTATTTTCACTTTGAAGAATTACTGCCTCATCTTGGACACACTATGAAGCTCCATTTTTTATTCTCAGCCAGCTGTCTGCATTAGCTGACCTTTCAGGGTTCTAACACTGGGACAATGGACCTGTCTTGTCTGACAGTCTGCAGTATTCAGAGATCAGGACTGGATGGCGGCACTTCCAATTCAGCCTCCGAAACCAGGCCCGGAATTCATGCCTCGTAACAGATTTTATTAATGCAGGAAGACGTTGATGGATTAGCCTTCCTTTGAGGTGCAGACACATCCTTTTCAATGACAGACTATAAATAGTTGCCTGTGAATTTGGAATATAAAATATGTGCTTGTGACATTTTAATGTTTTTCTTCCTCGCTTCACATCTCTATTGCTGAGATACTGTATTTAAACAGGAAACAAGTCATTTGGAAACTTAAGAGCCATCTAACTAATTTCCTAACTCGAAACTTCAAATGTAATAACAAGGCAATACAACAATCTATTCTTATGACTTAAACAAAAATTGTATATGAAGCCGTTGTGGGAGGCTTATTCTCCCTGATCTATTTGCCCTGGAGGGTGCTAACGATCATGCTGTCGGGGGTCTGGATCCTCTTCCACCTACTGTACGTTCATCACGATCAGAACAATCCATTTCCTATTCACTGTTTCTTCCATTTCTTCACGATGCGACAATAACGAATTTAACAAGGCTTCTCTTTTTCAGAATTGTTCATGTCCAAAGGTTGAATATTTTTTGTTTGACCCTTTGTCAGATAGTCAAATAATCCAAGTTGTCCGAACGACAACATCAACATCATAACAACACATGAGTCAGACATCTTTCTGCTCGTAACAATTGGTTTGCTTTATATTGCGTTTGTCACACGCAGAGAATGAACAACTCTTCAGATGTGTTTTTTTTCTGCTCAGTTTCAGTGAGCCAAATGCCCGAAAGAGTCTTGTACAGATGCTTGCTGAGAAACCCAATCTGTTTACAAGCAGACAGAGACATTGGCTCGCCTGATGCCCCAGTTTTCCAAAGACCTCAAAAATATCTTAAAGAGGATTGACCATAACATGCAACACCAAACCTGGCTCTTTTTATATAAACCTGTTTTATTCAATAAGATGAATACAATGATAATAGTGTATCTTGAGAGATGATCGTCATCATGCATTATCTGTCAACGGCTTGACCATACAGTTGTGATGTATTGTGAAGGGGTAGGCACATGATATTATTGCGACATCAACTGGGGAAACAAGCAGAGCATCTGAAATGTGTCCTACTTCACATGATTTTGACATTTACTTTTCACAGTAAATCTGTCTCATCAAACCCAGAAGATTGCTCAAAGAGGAACTTTTCCCTGTTTTTTCCCCTCTCCAATATCTGCCATACTGCTGTAATTACACACTATTAATTAAGCAATGAGGCAATCTGGATTGCAAAGCAAATGAACAGGTTTTCAAACCAACATCCATGTGCTGATACACCGACAAGCTGTTATTTGAGCTCTGTGTGTGAACCCACTTTGGAAAATGTCAAATGTGTGTGTGAAGATTTTTCTGTGAGCTTTTTTTCTTCTGTAGATGCAAGCAGTGTTACTGCATATGGTGACACTTGTGCTTCAAGGTTACAACTTGCGATCCACTGTAATAAGTCAAAAACGTTCCCAAATATCATGGCAAATAGTCCTAATACATAGAGAGCTCATTATATGGCATAGCCTGTCTTGGAGATGGTCTCAGCCCACTGTGCTACTTACTGTATACGGAAGCAGACTAACAAGCAGAAACCTCATGTGTGCACACTAATATGTAGCCGCAGGGCTAATTCAGGGGCTATGTATTCCAGCAGTACAGTTGTCTCCTCTGTGCCAGGAAGCATCTCTTCATCTGTAAACCTTTAACTAAAAGAGGGAGCTGGGAGACTTTACAGATTGTGGATGAAGAGCAACATCTCTAGTAGCTCAGTGATTTGGGATGATCATTTTATTTGATGTCAATGAGCAGTGACTCTTATTAAGAGTGACAATTGCTGGTGGATTGGGAGTGCCTTTGGACACGGTGTGACATGTCTTATACACGTTCCTTATTCAGTTGGGTGTGGTACGTCCAAACATATTTGTGTGTCAAAATCACCCGTGTTTTATGTTTCCTCCTTTTCCCTGTGGTGTTCTCTATCCATGGAGACCAGACCAGAGTAATGAGCTCCAGAGAGAATTCAGCGTGAGTTAAACGCCGTTCATCTTGAACATTAATACACAACCTGAACAAACATTTGAGGTCTATTGTGAGTGGAGTGCCTGTCATCATCCTGTTCTTCACTCAATGACTTCCCTGACAGTTGATCTAACGCTTACATGCTGACCACACCGCTTGTCTTGCTCGCGTGCATGAGCATCGCAAAATAAATGTACACATACATGTTATTCAATCATTGCACCCACACTGCTCGCGCGCGCCAGTGAGCGTCTGCGTTGCCAGGCGCTAAAATAGAAGTTGCTTCTATTTGTCGTGCAAAACAGGCTGCAAGTCCTGCCTCTCTCATCTCCTCATTGGCTTTTAGAAGCATTTGCCCACGTGCCATCTCCTCATTGGTTATACCCACGTGGGTGACTGAAAGATAAACGGAGGTCTGTGGTGGTAATACACCTTATGAAAGTTAGTTGCCAATCGCCATATGAAGTTCAAAGAAGAAAAAGCCTAGGAGGAGAGATGACTAGAAATAATTTGGTTGACCGTTTTATGTATCGATTAATGTATCGATTAATTGTGTATCGAATAATTGAGTAGAGGACCTTGTGCATTTCAGACAAAATAACAACTCAACGTATATATCCCAGGACAAATTAGCTAGCAACAGCAAGCTAGCTAAATAGGACAAGTTATCTAGCATCTGCAAGCTAGCTAGCTAAATTGGCATGAATGTTAATTGCTTTTCAACCTGTCCCCAAATTAATATAATTGGTTCAAAGTTTGTTTTGATATTTCAACCTGCGTGTCGTGCTCGCTTTTGGTGTGGGGGAACAAAATCAATTTGCGCACGATGGCCCATGTAGACGCACGCAAGTGCCCAGTTTGGGTATAGTGTTAGTC
Organism: Oncorhynchus mykiss; assembly: GCF_057628025.1. Taxonomy (NCBI): domain Eukaryota; kingdom Metazoa; phylum Chordata; class Actinopteri; order Salmoniformes; family Salmonidae; genus Oncorhynchus; species Oncorhynchus mykiss. Next base: position 49,470,004 of record NC_143034.1, read on the forward strand.
TCACTTGGCCCATAATGTGAGACTGGCCTGAGACTACAGCTAAGAGTCACAGGCAAAGTCAAACCATTTTTTGTTTAATTTTTACTTTGGTGTAGTCAGTTTGTTTTGGCTGCGGATGTTCCTGCCTGTCACTGTGATTCGGTCAAGGGGTAGGCAATCTCTGAATTTATATTTTAGAAGGCTGACAGCGAAGTCAGTGCAGAGTCGTGTCTGTCTTCCATGAAGCTGAGGTAACTGAAGTATCCTCCTAGGATGGTGCAGCATGCTCTCTTCTGAATATGCTCCAGGTCATCAGACTGGGCCTTGGTCAGTGAGCTGTGCCAAGCAGGAGCGTCATCCTCCAAGGTGGGGCGTATGTAGCCGGTATAAATGCTCACTAGGTCTTCCTATGGCACATGGAATCTTTTAAGGCAGCGAGGGAGAAAACTTTTCTGTTGCTTTAGGTTACCATAATAGCAACCTGGGCCCAGATTCACAAAATCTTCCTTAAATTAAATTTTTTCCTTAACTATAGACCTAAGAAGAAAGTTAAGCAAAGTTGCTATTCCTCCAAAAAGTTATTGGAAATGTTCTTGCACTATTTCTGATGTCTCTCCTTAAGCAAAGAGTTAAGAAGAAATTAGATTAATGAAAATAAAGTTTGTTACGGTGCGTGAATGAGGACCCAAAAGCGAATTAACTTAAACAGAGCTTCTTTAATTACCAAACATAGGTAGGCTCAGACGGACCGGCAGATTCCGACAGGACAAGACAAGGTTACAGCAAACATGACGACAGTCTGGTTCAGGCATGAAACACAACAAACAAGAATCCGACAAGGACAGGAGCAGAAACAGAGAGAGATATAGGGACCTAATCAGAGGGAAAAAGGGAACAGGTGGGAAAAGGGGTGACGAGGTGGTTAGGAGGAGACAAGGCACAGCTGGGGGAAAGAGGGGGAGAAAAGGTAACCTAACAACGACCAGCAGAGGGAGACAGGGTGAAGGGAAAGGACAGAGACAAGACACAACATGACAGTACATGACAAAGTTATTGGAAATGTTCTTAATTCCAAGATAGCTAAACCCTTGTCTTCAACGCAGGGCAGTGAGAGAAAAAGCTCATAAAAGCAATTGAACATGTTTAATTCACTCACAAACTTAATGTGAAAGTTTTAGTATTGATTCATTTAAACCCCGGAACATGTTTTAGAACAGTATTCTTAGTAAGAAATATGCTAACCCGATTTCCATTGCTAGCTAGATAGCTAGCTAAAACGGTTGCCTAGCTTAAGAAGATTTGTAAGAAGATATTTGAGAAGTTCGTCAGAAAATCATTAAATCATTAAATGTTGGTGAGGAATTGCACTTACAATTGTACTCACTTTTTTATGAAGCTTTTATGAAGCTTCTTAATTTAAGTTTTTGCGTAAGAAGTGTTTTGTGAATCTGGGCCCTGCTCGCTCCATTGTGAGTCCTTCTGTACCGTTACCCCTGAAATGTTCACACTATCACACAATTTGAGATCCTGGCCCTTGATCCGGAGAGGGCACGGGACAGGTGGATTGATAGGACTTTGCACTTGGCAGGGTTCAGTGACATTCTGCTTGCATGAACCCACATGTTGAAGTTGTTCAGGGCCCGGCTGCAGTGGGCTGATGTTTCCTGTTATACACATGCGGACCAGATTTAGATTGTCAACATATTTCAACCTACTGTTGACATCCTGGGCTGCGCTGTCAATGACCGCAAGGAAGATGAAAGAGCCCAGAAGAGTTCCTTGAGCCATACCTCCTTCGGCTCCTGCCAGCCTGAGAGGCTGTCTTGGTAGTGTGCCTGTTGTTTGCGGCCGGTCACACACTGCAGAGCCATGCTATGAGGAGAGGTCTAACACTCAGTTGGATTAGGCATTCAACGGCAATGGTGTGGTCGATTTTGTCAAAGGCTTTGGAGAAGTCAGTGTGGATTAATGTGGTTATGGTGGATGGGATGTCTGATTGCTTGTATAAACAGTCCAGGAGGCATAGGTAGATTAACTTTCTGGGGTCTATGTTGGGTGTTATGTCTTCCTTCATCCAAATCAAATCAAATGTATTTATTAAGCCCTTCTTACATCAGCTGTTATCTCAAAGTGCTGTACAGAAACCCAGCCTAAAACCCCAAACAGCAAGCAATGCAGGTGTAGAAGCACGGTGGCTGGGAAAAACTCCCTAGAAAGGCCAAAACCTAGGAAGAAACCTAGAGAGGAACCAGGCTATGTGGGGTGGCCAGTCCTCTTCTGGCTGTGCCGGGTGGAGATTATAACAGAACATGGCCAAGATGGTCAAATGTTCATAAATGACCAGCATGGTCGAATAATAATAAGGCAGAACAGTTGAAACTGGAGCAGCAGCACGGTCAGGTGGACTGGGGACAGCAAGGAGTCATCTTGTCAGGTATTCCTGGGGCATGGTCCTAGGGCTCAGGTCCTCCGAGAGAGAGAAAGAAAGAGAGAATTAGAGAGAGCATATGTGGGATGGCCAGTCCTCTTCTGGCTGTGCCGGGTGGAGATTATAACAGAACATGGCCAAGATGTTCAAATGTTCATAAATGACCAGCATGGTCGAATAATTATAAGGCAGAACAGTTGAAACTGGAGCAGCAGCACGGCCAGGTGGACTGGGGACAGCAAGGAGTCATCATGTCAGGTAGTCCTGGGGCATGGTCCTAGGGCTCAGGTCCTCCGAGAGAGAGAAAGAAAGAGAGGAGAGAATTAGAGAACGCACACTTAGATTCACACAGGACACCGAATAGGACAGGAGAAGTACTCCAGATATAACAAACTGACCCTAGCCCCCCGACACATAAACTACTGCAGCATAAATACTGGAGGCTGAGACAGGAGGGGTCAGGAGACACTGTGGCCCCATCCGAGGACACCCCCGGACAGGGCCAAACAGGAAGGATATAACCCCACCCACTTTGCCAAAGCACAGCCCCCACATCACTAGAGGGATATCTTCAACCACCAACTTACCATCCAGAGACAAGGCCGAGTATAGCCCACAAAGACCTCCGCCAACCCAGACAGGATGACCACATCAGTGAATCAACCCACTCAGGTGACGCACCCCCTCCAGGGACGGCATGAGAGAGCCCCAGTAAGCCAGTGACTCAGCCCCTGTAATAGGGTTAGAGGCAGAGAATCCCAGTGGAAAGAGGGGAACCGGCCAGGCAGAGACAGCAAGGGCGGTTCGTTGCTCCAGAGCCTTTCCGTTCACCTTCCCACTCCTGGGCCAGACTACACTCAATCATATGACCCACTGAAGAGATGAGTCTTCAGTAGAGACTTAAAGGTTGCAACCGAGCAGGGCTACTATTACTCTCTTCAAACTTAACTCTAACTTCCTCAAGATGTTACTAAGACACATCTCAAACACTCTTGACATGTTAGCGAGTTATAACATTTAAATTACTATTTTTTATCATCAATAACGTACCTGAAAACAGGGGAGAAATAATCACGAGAGTGATATGGTATTGTTTTCTCAATGCAACTTTTAGTTCAATGAGAAAAGACCGCGATTTCCCAGGAATATGGGTGGAGACCAGAGCAATCGATCTCCGGCTCATAGATTAAGAGCATTTCGTAGATCACAGATTAACACTTTTAGACACCACAAAATAAAGTAATCAATATAACGTTTACACATTACTCACAATTCGTACCCTTTGACAGATTTTAACGTTAACACAATTATATGAATGTTATCAATCTCTATCAACTAATACTGAATGCATCTTTTTAACCTTAGATGTTTTACGATCCTCACATACTATAAACTTACTAATACTTTTTAATGTATAACAGGCTATGAATATTTCCTTTAACCTGTCACACTCTCCCCGACAAAATAAATGTTGTCCCAACATTACCAACATTGTCTTCTTCAACAGTCCGTATGCACTGGACTTAGAGAATCCTCTTCTGTAAGGTAGTACTTGAGCAGAGGTCAAGGGTCACAGTTCAAATATAACTAACAAGTTATATTCACAGTCCATATCTGTTGACCAGCTATATAACATAAGCAGTATTTTCTCATACTATTGATCAACAGTCCATCAATTTTAATGATTTATATGCATAGTCTGCAAATTGTCTCTTTTGACAGTCTGTGAAATCAGACAGTAGTCCATGGTCAAACATGTCAACTCTGTAGCCTCATGTTTGCTGAAACCCATACATGTAAGGTGGCTGAAAGTAACACTGCTGTAGTGGTGGCAGCCATGGAGCCAGTCCTGGTGCAGGGTAGACAGGGAACAACTGTGGCTGTGGCTGTATACTGTAGCAGGAAGGGATACCAAGCTGATCATAGGTGATACGTCTTGGAGGGTGTCTCTCTCTTTGTGGCAGCTGGTAGGCTGGTTCCTCAGGTTCAGCAGCATCAGTTAATGAAGGAAAGGCACTTGGTGGACGATCATCAGGCAAATTTTCAGCAGGCAAGTTCATCTCCTCAGCAGGCAGGTCTTTAACTGTTGTTGTCTCCTCCAGCCGCTTTTCAACAAGAGGCTGTGCTGGTAGCGTATCAGGGACTGACACTGCAACTGTCAGTCCCTCTCACTGTTGGGGGCCTGTGTTCCCACTCTCTCGCTGGTTCAGCATTTCTCTCCTCCGGTACTGTAGGAGATGTGGGAACCTGCAGCGGCTCATGATGAAGGTCATATTCATCCCCCCTGTCTTCATCAGAATCTAGAGGCTGTGATGCAGGCTGGTGTCTCCTCGTTTTCTGACTTTTGTCCACTTTGGTCATTTCTGGTTGTGTCTCAAAAGGTAAGTGGTCACAGGACATGAGCAGGTTTCTGTGCAGGACCCTGGAGCGTCCCCTACCCTTTTCTGGTCTCAATTCATAAATCGGCAGGTCTGAACCCATTTGTCTCACCACTGTGTGAATTGTATCTTCCCAATAGTTACGGAGTTTTCCTGGTCCTCCTCTTGGTGTCAGGTTTTTAATCAGAACTCGCTCGCCAGGCTGTAGCACTGAACTCCTAACTTTAGTGTCATAGTACTTCTTACTTCTTTCAGCGGCTTTCTGAGCATTTTCATTTGCAATGGCGTGTGCTGCTTCCATCCCTCGTTTCCAGTTCTCCACGTAGTCTCGCTGGTTACTGAAACCTGCCTCTGTGCACAATCCAAAGAGCATATCAATTGGAAGCCTGGGTGATCTCCCAAACAGAAGATAAAATGGTGAATAGCCAGTCACTTCGCAACGGGTGCAGTTATAGGCATAAACCAGTTTGTTCAGAGACTCCTTCCAATTTGACTTTTGTGTCTCAGTTAGTGTCTTTAACATTTGCAACAATGTTCTGTTCATGCGTTCCATTCGTTTTGTCTTGTTCCCTGCACACCCGGTTTTCATTCTCCAATCGCACTACATGTATTTATTCCTCTGTTGCCACTCATGTCTTTGTGTGTGATTGTTTCGTGTTACATGTCATTTTTGACGCGCTATTTCTGGTGTGTGTTTATTTCCGTGTATATTTCACAAGGTATGTTTATTTGTTTGTACTTTCTTATTTGCGCGTTTTTGCACTTTGGCATATTGGATGGAGGTTTCGACCCAGTGGCGTCCATCTGTTGGTTTCTTCTGCCTAAATAAAGTTTGCGCCTGTTCACAACTCTCTGCTCTCCTGCACTTGACTCCACTCCCAGTACGCACACCATTGACAGAATCACACACCTACCATGGAGTCAGCAGGAGCAGATTCCCCGGTCAGAGGAGTCGAGGAGCGCATCCAGGAACACTCAGCTATGCTGCATCATCTCGGTGCCATGACAGATCGCGTGGTCCAGACCATGGACCTCTGGGAGAGACAGGAAGTCTCTCCAGCGCCTCGACCAGCGCAACCGGGGTTACCTCTAACCTTCCCGTCCGGATCCAGTTCCAGTGGGATGCGTCTCTCCCTTCCCAGAGAGTATGATGGGACGGCTGCACAGTGCCAGGGGTTCCTCCTACAACTGGACTTATACCTGGCCACCGTTCACTCAGCTCCCTCGGGAAGGGAGAGAATGTCCGCCCTCGTCTCATGCCTCTCAGGGAGCTCTGGAGTGGGCAAATTCCGTGTGGGGAGAAGGAGACGACCACTTCCGGGCCATTTTCGACCATCCACCCGAAGGTAGATCGGCGGGGGAACGGCTCTTCAATTTGAGGCAGGGGACGAGGAGCGCACAGGTGTTCGCACTGGAATTCCGGACATTGGCCACCGGAGCAGGATGGAACGACAGGGCCCTCATCAACCACTACCGAGGACGTCCGACGGGAGTTGGCCTGCAGGGATGCCACCCATCACCTTTGACCAACTGGTGGATTTGTCCATCCGGTTGGATAACCTGCTGGTCATCCGCAGACGTCCAGAGAGGTCTCTGTCGGTTCCATCTTCCAGCACTCCCGCTCCAGTGCCCATGGAGCTGGGAGGGGCTGTGCGTAGGGAGGCTGGAGAAGGGGCCTTCACGTGCACCATCTGTGGCCACAGAGGGCACACTGCCGGTCGGTGCCGGGTTGGTCCCTCTGGGAGTCGAGGCAGCAGGCAGGGCACTCTGGTGTCACCCCAGGAGAGTCTGCACCACTCTCATCCAGAGTCCTCTGTTGTCCACCTGTTTGTACCTGTTTGTTTTCCTGAGTTTTCCCCGCATTTCCAGCATAAGGCGCTCATTGATTCAGGCGCAGCTGAGAACTTTATTGACATAGCGCCAGCCTTTAGTTTAGGGATCCCCATTATTCCTGTGGTTAGACCTTTCCCGGTACACACTCTGGACAGTCGACCATTAGGGTCCGGGTTAATCAGGGAAGCCACCATCTCCCTGGCCATGGAGATGCAGGGTGGTCACGAGGAGAGAATCAGTCTCTTCCTCATTGATACTCCTGCGTTTCCCGTGGTACTAGGCCTACCCTGGTTGGCTCGTCACAACCCCACCATTTCCTGGCAACAGAGGGCTCAGGGAGGTGTGTAGGGGTTTCTGTTGGTGCTACCACAGTGGAAAGTCCAGACCAGGTCTCCACCGTGCACATTCCCCCAGAATCTGCCGATTTGGGTCTCACCTTCCGTAAAAAGAAGGTGACTCAATAACCACCCCATCGACGTGGGGATTGTGCGATAAATCTCCTGGTAGACTCTGCCCTTCCCAGGAGTCACATGTATCCCCTGTCGCAAGCGGAGACTGTGGCTATAGAGACATATGTCTCCGAATCCCTGCGTCAGGGGTACATTCGGTCCTCCACATCACCCGCCTCCTCGAGTTTCCTTTTGTGAAGAAGAAGTATGGAGGTCTGCGCCCGTGCATTGACTATTTTTATGAGTACCTCATCATGCCGTACGGGTTGATGAATTCTCCATCAGTCTTCCAATCCTTTGTAGACGAGATTTTCAGGGACCTGCACGGGCAGGGTGTAGTGGTGTATATCGATGACATTCTGATATACTCCGCTACATGCGCCGAGCATGTGTCCTTGGTGTGCAAGGTATTTGGACGATTGTTGGAGCAATGACCTGTACGTCAAGGCTGAGAAATGCCTGTTCTTTCAGCAGGCCGTCTCCTTCCTAGGATATCGCATTTACACATCAGGGGTGGAGATGGAGAGTGACCGCATTGCAGCCGTGTGTAATTGGCCGACTCCCACCACGGTAAAGGAGGTGCAGCGATTTTTAGGGTTTGCCAATTACAACCTGAGATTTATCCGGGGTTTTTGCCAGGTGGCTGGTCCCATTACCTCACTGCTGAAGGGGGGTCCTGTACGTCTGCAGTGGTCGGTTGTGGTGGACAGGGCTTTTGGGCACCTAAGAGCTCTGTTTACCTCGGCTCCCTTGCTGGCCCATCCGGATCACTTTTTGGCATTCATAGTGGAGGTAGATGCATCCGAGGCTGGGATAGGAGCCTGGCTCGCTCGTTCAGTGCTTCTCGAAGAAGCTCAGCGCGGCGGAGCGGAACTATGATGTGGGGGACTGGGAGCTGTTAGCTGTGGTTGAGGCTTTGAAGGCGTGGAGACATTGGCTAAACACCCTTTTCTCATCTAGACTGACCACCGCAACCTGGAGTACTGAATCCTCGTCAGGCCATGTTCTTTACCCGTTTTGTGTTGACCCTTTCCTACAGACCAGGCTCCCAGAATGTGAAGGCAGACGCACTGTCCCGGCTGTATGACACAGAGGAGCGGCCCATGGATCAGACTCCCATTCTCCCGGCCTCCTGCCTGGTAGCGGCGGTAGTGTGGGAGCTGGATGCGGACATTGAGCAGGCGTTGCGTACAGAGCCCGCTCCACTCCAGTGTCCCGTCGGGCGTCAGTACGTTCCGTCTGCTGTCCGTGTCCAGTTGATCTATTGGGCCCACACATCATCCTCCTCTGGTCATCCGGGGATCGGTTGGACGGTGCGCTGTCTGACTGGGAAGTACTGGTGGCCCACCTTGGCTCGGGTTTATGTTTCCTCCTGCTCGGTGTACACCCAGTGTAAGGCTCCTAGACACCTGCCCAGAGGTAAGCTACATCCCTTACCCGTTCCACAACGGCCTTGGTCACGGATCTTCCTCCCTCACAGGGAAACACCATGATCCTGGTCGCTGTGGATCGTTTCTCTAAGTCCTGTAATCTCCTCCCTCTGCGCGGTCTCCCTACAGCCCTACAAACTGCGGAGGCCCTGTTTACACACGTCTTCCGGCACTACGGGGTGCCTGAAGATATAGTGTCTGATCGAGGTCCCCAGTTCACTTCGAGAGTCTGGAGGGCATTCATGGAACATCTGGGGGTCTCGGTCAGCCTTACCTCAGGTTTCCACCACGAGAGTAACTGGCAGATGGAGTGAGTTAACCAGGATGTGGGTAGGTTTCTGCAGTCCTATTGCCAGGACCGGCCGGGGGAGTGGGCAGCGTTCATGCCCTGGGCAGAGATGGCGCAGAACTCGCTCTGCCAATCCTCCAATAACCTCTCCCCCTTTCAGTGTGTATTGGGGTACCAGCCGGTTCTGGCACCGTGGCATCAGAGTCAGACCGAGGCTCCTGCAGTGGACGATTGCTTCAGGCGCGCGGAGGAGACACGGGAGGCCACCCATGGTCACCTCCAGCAGGCCGCGCTGCGCCAAAATACCTGCGCAGACCGTCACCGCAGTGAGGCCCCGGTGTTCGCACTGGGGGACAGGGTCTGGCTCTAGACCCGAAACCTGCCCCTCCGTCTGCCCTGCCGGAAGATGGGCCTGCGGTTTGTGGGGCCATTTAAAGTCCTGAGGAGAGTGAACGAGGTATGTTACAGGTTACAGCTTCCCCCCGATTACCATATTAACCCATCGTTCCATGTGATTCTCCTCAGGCCGGTGGGCACTGGTCCGCTCCCTGAGTCTGAGGTCCACTCCCAGTATGCACAACATTGACAGTTCCTGTAGAATCTGAAAAGTGTTGAATTCTTTCCACGGCCATATTCCTTTTGACGACGAGTGATTTGATCTGTTTTTTTGCAGTAGGTGTTTTATCTTTCATTAGTCAGTACAATTTTCAGTCATTTGTGTTGGCAGATATTGATTTCATAGTAACATGACATAATACAGACATACGACATACAACATTGTGAGCATTAACCTTGTTTAAGCTAGACCATGACACTGTCATTTTCATTATTGCTCTATATAGTAGTGGAGCACTGAAAGAGATGTGGGTTCAGTATATGACGTACAGTGGGAAGAGTTAGGTCTACAGCCCACATTGAAACCTCAGTAGAGAGCCTCAATGGGAGATTTAGTGTAGCTAATAGCATGGTACTGTGCTGGTAATGTGACACTGTGCTGGTAATGTTAACTGTGTTTCTCATCAGGGCACCAATGTTTTTCCTTTGTTGCTACAGAGGTGATTCCATGACTATGTTCAAATAATTTTGCAACATTTAGTCATAGGCTACGAATACCACACTTTTCTTATGTCTGTTGGTCCTATTAAAATTTCTACACTCCAATTTCCAACATAAAAATGTATAATCTAGTTTAGGCTACATTATGGACCAAAACTGACCAGTCGACAGGTGACTAAAGTTCATATTCCATATTGATGAGTCACAATCTCAAGCTTCCAACTACTGCACTTCTTTCCATGATATTGTAAAATCACTGGGGTTTGTGATCAGCAGCATTGAAGGCAGCTGCTGATGGTCTGAAGAAGTCTGCCTCGGTTTCCTTGTTCTGCACATTCAGAAAGCAGGGAGGGCTAATGCAGAGGGACGTTGTCATGGTAACAGATGAAAAACAGCCATGGATGACCATGAGTGACGAAGGCCTGCCAGTAGGATGGTTTGTATTGTGGAAGTTGTTTCATGACCTGATTTCATACCCCACTGCATCACGTTGAGAATTTCCACAAACACAATAAAAAGTAGCAACAGTGCTAAATCAAGATTATAGTATAGCACTGAAGTACACAACTCAGTGTTTTAATACTGCTTCTCACTCCCATTCAAATGTATGTAATCAAGGCTGACGTTTGACGTTGCTGTGTTGCATTTGTCAAATAAATTCAGACAGCCTTTGGGTGGAGGAAGACTAACGATGAGCAGAACTTTGAACTAAAATAATGCTGTTGTTTTTCTCTGCATAACCTCTTATTTCACCCTGTCTTGGGCTTGTATTTGATGAAGCCCAGAATAGCTCCTCAAGTAGCCTTTTCACTAAAAAGACACAAACACAGGGCCGTAGTTGAAATGAAACATCATGACTTTGTCCTTATCATAGTCACAGTTTGTCAAACTGACCTAGATTTCCTTTGAAACGGCTCATTTAATTATTCCCTGTGCTGTTGTCTCTTTTTGGGTATTCCAGTGCCAACAAGCCAAGAGAAGATACAGCACGGTTTATTCCATACACACAAATGATCTGATGGTTATTCACAATGGACCGATTTCAGACTCCATAAACAGTAGCTACTGTTTCTATTGTTGTTGTGGACAACCTTGGGATTCACTGTCATTTGCATGTGGTCTCATCAATATGAGGAAAGAATGTGAAAAACATAAAGCAGACCGAGCCACAACATTTTCAAAGCGGCAATTGGGAGGATTCCATTTAGATTCTGTTTCCAAACAGGAGGGATGCATGGGAATGTGTGTTGCTGAGTTTGTGTGCACAGGGAGCTTGTGAATAATACCTCGTAAACGTGTGACACCGTGGGATATGCTACAGTAGTAGAACTAGATTCAGAAGGAGTATCAAAACACAATGCCTTCAGTAATTAACCTTTATTTAACTAGGCAAGTCAGTTAAGAACAAATTCTTATTTTCAATTTAAGAACAAATTCTTATTTTCAATGACGGCCTAGGAACAGTGGGTTAACTGCCTTGTTCAAGGCCAGAACGACAGATGTTTACGACATTTTTACGACAGATTTTTACAGATTTTTATTCGATCTTGCAACCTTTCAAGTTACTAGTCCAACACTCTAACCACTAGGCTACCTGCTGGATTAATACATTTACCTAGGCCATTTGTATGCTTTCATTCAAGAAGCTCATTGTTGTCATTACATTGTGATGATGCAGCTACTGTGGAGCTGTTGTCCTCAGCATGCACAGGACTATAGTTGAGTGTCTGCTGTTCCGTGAGAGGGAAGCACGACTCACAGAGAGCTCTCATTACCATGACTCCAGAGAGCTAGACTGAAGCAAACCCCTGATTGGGGCATAATAACATGGTCAGCAGGCAACACTCTTTGTCAAGGGGTCAAATGAGGCTCAGGCTGATAAACAAATGGGACCTCTTTTCCATCGTCCGTATTATTAAAAAGACATTGATTTATTCAAGTACAAAAGGCCTTTGTTGTCATTTGTGAGCTTTTCATTGCCAGTCATGATGAATGCATGTGTTATCAGAGGGGTTGGGTTAAATGCGGGGGACACATTTCAGTTGAATGCATTCAGTTATACAACTGACTGGGTATCCCCCATTCCCTTACTTTCCTTCTTGCTCTAATACATAGTCGCAACTCTGTAACGGCTCTCGTCGAAAGGAGTGGACCAGAGCCAGAGCACAGCGTGGAAAGCGTTCATGATTTTATTATCAAAAAACACTCAAACAAAATAACAAAGCAAAAACGAAAGCAAACAGTTCTGTCAGGTAACAGACACTTAACAGAAAACAAGACCCAACAAAACCCCAAAAGAAAATGACCACTTATATATGATTCCCAATCAGAGACAACAATAAACAGCTGGCTCTGATTGGGAACCACACTTGGCAAAAAACAAAGAAATAGAAAACATAGACTCTCTCACCGAGTCACACCCTGACCTAACCAAACATAGAAAATAATAAGGATCTCTAAGGTCAGGGCGTGACAAACTCAGAATAAAGGCTTGAAACAAACAGACTGAATATATTGACAGTATTGAATAATTTTGTTTTTATTTTGTAAAGTAGTCAAGGGATACAGTGCACAGACACAGTAGTAGTGTGTGGGTAAAATCACTGGGGAAGCCAAGCCACGGGAAAAAGCCATATGACAACCGATGTGTTGTGATAATTGTGTTGTTTGTTCTATAACCTGTTCGTTCATATGCCTTGCCACCGTGACAAATACTGTAGGCCTAAAGGCCGATACAATAACAAGACACAGTGGCAGAAGAAATTCAACCATGCCTTTGTTTCATTACAAAACCGGAGAGCAACATCTGTCCGGCGGAGTCCACAAAGCATATTGGATATAACAAACAGTTACATGACCTACAGCATTGTCAATCAAGTTAATATTTCAGACATATTCGGACTAATAAACCACTATCGATTTAGAATGTTATTTTATTTTATTTAACCTTATTTGAACTAGGCAAGTCAATTAAGAACAAATTCTTATTTACAATGATGGCCTACCAAGAGGCAAAAGGCCGGAGAGTTACCACAAGTCGAAAAGAAATTGGCGCTATCTCTACAGTCGTGGCCAAAAGTTTTGAGAATGACACAAATGTTAATTTCCACAACGTTTGCTGCTTCAGTGTCTTTAGATATTTTTGTCAGATGTTACTATGGAATGCTGAAGTATAATTACAAGCATTTCATAAGTGTCAAAGGCTTTTATTGACAATTACATGAAGTTGATGCGAAGAGTCAATATTTGCAATGTTGACCCTTCTTTTTCAAGACCTCTGCAATTCGCCCTGGCATGCTGTCAATTAACTTCTGGGCCACATCCTGACTGATGGCAGCCCATTCTTTCATAATCAATGCTTGGAGTTTGTCAGAATTTTGTTTTTTTTGTTTGTCCACCCGCCTCTTGAGGATTGACCACAAGTTCTCAATGGGATTAAGGTCTGGGGAGTTTCCTGGCCATGGACACAAAATATTGATGTTTTGTTCCCCGAGCCACTTAGTTATCACTTTTGCCTTATGGCAAGGTGCTCCATCATGCTGGAAAAGGCATTGTTCGTCACCAAACTGTTCCTGGATGGTTGGGAGAAGTTGCTCTTGGAGGATGTGTTGGTATCATTCTTTATTCATGGCTGTGTTCTTAGGCAAAATTGTGAGTGAGCCCAATCCCTTGGCTGAGAAGCAACCCCACACATGAACGGTGTCAGGATGCTTTACTTTTGGCATGACACAAGACTGATGGTAGCGCTCACCTTGTCTTCTTCGGACAAGCTTTTTTCCGGATGCCCCAAACAATCGGAAAGGGGATTCATCAGAGAAAAAGACTTTACCCCAGTCCTCAGCAATCCAATCCCTGTACCTTTTGCAGAATATCACTCTGTCCCTGATGTTTTTCCTGGAGAGAAGTGGCTTCTTTGCTGCCATTCTTGACACCAGGCCATCCTCCAAAAGTCTTCGCCTCACTGTGCGTGCAGATGCACTCACACCTACCTGCTGCCATTCCTGAGCAAGCTCTGTACTAGTGGTGCCCCAATCCCGCAGCTGAATCAACTTTAGGAGACGGTCCTGGCGCTTGCTGGACTTTCTTGGGCGCCCTGAAGCCTTCTTCTCAAAAATTGAACCGCTCTCCTTGAAGTTATTGATGATCCCATAAATGGTTGATTTAGGTGCAATCTTACAGGCAGCAATATCCTTGCCTGTGAAGCACTTTTAGTGCAAAGCAATGATGCCGGCACTTGTTTCCTTGCAAGTAACCATGGTTGACAGATGAAGAACAATGATTCCAAGCACCACCCTCGTTTTGAAGCTTCCAGTCTGTTATTCGAACTCAATCAGCATGACAGAGTGATCTCCAGCCTTGATCTCGTCAACACTCACACCTGTGTTAACGAGAGAATCACTGACATGATGTCAGCTGGTCCTTTTGTGGCAGGGCTGAAATGCAGCAGAAATGTTTTTTGGGGATTCAGTTCATTTGCATGGCAAACAGGGACTTTGCAATTCATTGCAATTCATCTTATCACTATTAATAACATTCTGGAGTATATGCAAATTGCCATCATACAAACTGAGGCAGCAGACTTTATTCAAATTTGTATTTGTATCATTCTCAAAACTTTTGGCCACGACTGTACTATTGCAGCACCATTTCAACTTCAACGTTTTAACATTATCAAAGCACCTATGCTTTGTCTAATACAGTGACAACTAAGATACCAAAAACAATTTAGTCCAATGTAAGCTAAATATCATGTGTCTGTCCATGGCACTGACTCCTCATGTAACGGCTGTTGGTGGAAGAAGGTGAGGACCAAGGTGCAGCGTGGTACTTGTTCATACTTTTATCAATGGAACTGAACACTGATTAACAAAAACAACAAAGAGAACAACCGAAACAGTTCTGTCTGGTGCAGACACAAAAACAGAAAGCAACTACCCACAAACACAGGTGGGAACAGGCTACCTAAGTATGGTCCTCAATCAGAGACAACGATTGACAGCTGCCTCTGATTAGGAACCATACCAGGCCAAAGACATAGAAGTACAAAACCTAGAACAAAACATAGAATGCCCACCCCAACTCACGCCCTGACCAAACCAAAATAGAGACATAAAAAATAAACTAAGGTCAGGACGTGACAGCACACCCCCCCCCCCCCCCCCCCCCCACCACCACCCCTCCCCCAAGGGTGCGGACTCCGGCCGCAAAAGGGGAGGGTCTGGGTGGGCATTTCACCGCAGTGGCGGCTCTGGTGCAGGACCCCACTCCACCTTAGTCTTTGCCCACTTAGGTGGTGCCTCTGGAGTGGCGACCCTCGCCACCGCGGGCCCCGTATAGGAGGGAGTGAAGGGCGACTCTTGTGGTGCTGGAGTGAAGGGCAACTCTGGCACCTCTGGACTGACGGGCGGCTCTGGCAGCTCCGGACAGACGGCGGCTCTGGCAGTTCCGGACAGGAGGGTGACTTGGTTCTAGGAGCAGGCACAGGACTCACCAGGCTGGGGAGACATACAGGTGGCCTCTTCCTTGGCCGAGACACTGGATGCACTGGGCCGTGGAGGCGCACTGGAGGTCTCGAGCAACGAGCCTGCACAACCCGTCCTGGCTGGATACCCCAAATCCAAACTGGCTTCCCATTACACTTTTTTTTTGGTGCACTAGGACCACACACAGTTGAGCTCACTCAGTTTAGCTCAACGCTGATTGGCTATAAAAAAATTAAAAAATATATGTATATATATATCAAGGGAGGCCAAATGCTTGCTGGCTTCCCTTGCATTCAATGCTACGGGCTGCAAAAATATCATACTATTTTTGACCAGACAGCATCAAATAGATGGGCTGCACATACAGAGACAGAGGGGCGCTGTTTCGCTTGCTTGGATGCTTTCTCCGGTGAGATACATCAGCCTCTTGCGAATCTAAGGAAAATTATGAAACACGAGACAAATTCTTTTATGTGTTCATTTCTTTTTTTAATTGGTAATTTTTATTGGGGAACCTGTGAATACAAGCCACTGCACAGACATACAGTACATTTGATATGCAGATAATTTTATGGGGGGGAAACTAGGCGGTAAAGCAATAAAAAACAAACACATACAAACAACGACATACAGTAAATCATATTCCATCAATCAACTCCTGTGTTTTGACGTAAAAGTGGCCAAAACAAGGTCGACAAAAGCCCTATAAATTGCTACACTTACTAATCTTGGTGACATCAAGGTCAGTTTTTGCCGTGGAGAGAGCTGTGGGGCAATGATGCGCAGCAGCAGACACTCAGCAGAAGCCATTCAGATAGTCATCTGGGGCCCATGCAGCACACAACCTCCCTGGTGAACATGGTGAACATGTTAGGAGCTACATCAGACAACTGACAACAAATACATGCTACATCATTGGATGTCTTATTTAGAATGTCCTAATATGTGCACCGTACGGCAGAACAACAGGGATGCAAGGAGCCTGACATGCTACAGGTCGGTCTGCTTCAAAGAGCCACAGAGCAGATGAGTCTCTGGTGGACCATCAGACTCATTCGGACCAGGATGAGAGTTCACTTCTACCCTAACAGTGTGAAGCTTTGGAGGAGCTAATGAACCCCCTGTTTGTCTGTTGGGAGTAAACAGAAACATGTCTTGACTCTCCAGTTTTTTTTAAGTGGTGTGGCTGCAGTGCATCCAGTCTGCCTCTTTTGTTTCACCTCTCTCTATCCTCCTCGTCCTCTTTCTCTCTCCCCAGTGGAATCCTGAAGTTCAGCCAAACAAATACTTCTGCAACTTTCCCTCACCTACCCGCACACCCTGTAGTGAAGGGAAAATGGGTGGTTTTGTAAGAGTATGATGGGTAGACAGCCAGTCCCTCTCAACAGCTGGAAGTCTGATCAGGCCTTCGGAAGTGACTGTTTCAGAGCAAATAATGATAGAATCTATTGTTCAGAAATAAAGAGACTGAAGGGTTTATTGCAAAATGCCGAAATCAGCTGGCTCTTTATTGCGCCAGACCTACAGGGATTTTAGGCCTGAAATGAGCAGCTCATTCATTGATGACAGAGAATCATCAAACATCACCAAAAATGTTGGAAATGAATGAAAGGGAAAAACTGCTGTGATGTACTCGATGTCGCTAATGCTCTACAGAGTTGGAGTTGGTTTATAATACAGTCAGGGGGGAAGTCATCTGATTAAAACATAGCTTTTCTCAAAAGCTTTGAAAGTTACAGCTGAGAAACTGGAGCAGGTCTTTCTAAATAAATATTTAAGCTCCAATCCCTTACATCCCCGAGACATCTTCCCTGTAAGAAGCCCCTTTTGCCATTTGCTGATTTACCCAGCGTTTGTTTCCCTGTCGATAGGCTTTTTCCTTTTACCAGAAAGACAGCTGCAGGTGCTTATTTTAGCCGTCAATCACAATTTACCTCTTGAAAAAAAAAGACAATCTCTTTGTTGGCAGTGCATTTGCATAACATTATGTCTGATAGACCATGTTGAGTAGGGAGGGAGAGAGAGAGAGAGAGAGAGAGAGAGAGAGAGAGAGAGAGAGAGAGAGAGATAGAGAGAGATCACCATTAGTGCTGAGAGCATTAGCAGTGCTGAGGGGAAGAACTCTGTGCACCTGACAAAGTGGAGATACTACACAGACCTGTGCTGTTGCAAACCTTGAAAGGCTTCCCAGTCAAATGTGACTCACTGTGACAACGACATGTGAATGACCATCCTCTACACTGCTCCCAGGTGTGGTGGACTGGTGAGCTCTGCCAGGCATATTGCTGCTGGTTTTTGTTTTCGATTTTCTGGCCCCAGAAAGCAAGGCTACGCTCTAGAAATTTACTGGCACATTGCTTTGTGAATACCTGAAGGGGAAAGAGAACGTCAGCCCGAAAGAGACACTGAATAGAAATTCCTTCAAATGCAGTGTGCTCTGTCACTCCTTCTGAGCCACAGAACTCTGACAATAGATCGTTTTTCAGTAATTTATTGAGAAACCACCAAGACCTGTCAGACCATTAGTTGAGACACAGACAAAGACATTGGTACTGAGGCCCACACCCAGATCCCTTTATACGCTACGACCAAGGAGAAATACTTCATCTCTGTCCAAGCTAGTTTTGAGACAATATTCATTTCTGTATTCAAACCCTGTTAGAACCACATTTTCCACCCAGTAGGAAAATGAATGTGTATGTGGAATGTACTGTGCTCATGTTTCTCACTAGGCATATATAGCATATCAGACAAGAAAACCAAAGACCAGGCCTGATATAATTGGAGGATTCACTGTAAACCATGGTTTCGGTTTTCCAAGCAGCTCATATGCTCTGATGAAAGAAGAAATGCCACTGCTTTATAACTCTCCCAAAACACCATGCCAATGCAGAAAATTCAGTTTGCATTAAGTACAGATGAAATATGTTTAACATATGGTTGGAAAAAGGTCTAACCGGTATAACATGCGGGATATGAGGTATGAACCCGAGTCTCCCACAGGATCAACCAACGTATTAGACCAAGAGGAAATTCCCTCTTAAGGCTGAGGGCAGACACTGGTTTTGAAGATCGAGGGTTGGGCTACGTCATCACGTGACCATACCGACTCATGTCCACTACACTGGCACAATATCTGCAACATTGAATACACTTTGTTGGATTACCCCACAAAGTTAATTTCAGGTCCTCAGTGATACCCTCTATAGCAGCCTACATAACTAGTGATAAACACATACAGTACTACATGATAATGTGACCCTGATAAGCGTCCTACAGGAATCCCATCTCATGTTATCTGGGATGAGTTTAGACCCATTCTGCTAATGAGGACATCAGTGAAGGCTGTGGCTGCTGTATTGCAGGGGCTTGGGTCTCCAGTGCACTGTAACACGAAACACAAACTCTTCGATCAGGCCATCTATTTACGGCCCACACATTTTAATGGAGCAAAACGTTTCCCTACAAAGCCTGTACTCTGTCAGAATTTGGCAGCCTGGCAGCCGACTGAGACACAGAAGGTAGAAGGCTGGCTTATTCTTCCAAGTGAAACCAGGGCTAGAGTTGGCCTTTTTTTTCTTGCACAACTGCCTCGGAATAGCTTGCATGCATGAATAGGTGCATACTGAAGTCAGATATCTGTGTACAGTCAGTATGAGCTGGATGACTGTGGGTGTATGGCATAGACCTCCTGAATCGTCAATTTGACAATGTCCCTATCTGTGATTCCTCCCTGCAGTTGGAAACCAAACTGTTTGGTTTTGGCTTTGGCTTTGAGTCCATGTGCTTTTTCTAAGTGCCTCCCCTGTTTCAAGTCAAGTTGCGACTTCAGTTTTTTCTTTTTTGTCAGGGATCATCAAACAAAAGTTTACTCTCCTTTTCAAATTTTGCTTCCATAAAACATGCATACATTTCATCTTGTTGGATATGTTAGATTCATTTAATGAGCTGGTGACACTACCACTGCATTTCAAAGCACAGCTTCTGTCACCGTCTGACAGGCTGCTCAAACATCTCCCATCTTTCTCAAGGCTGACATACCTCCCTATTTAAGTTTCCAACAAATGTAGCTCTTTTTTTACCTTAGCGTCTGTCATGGCAGTTTTTCACCACAGCAAGGATGTCTATTTATTTTGCTCCTATTTACTTTCTCTCTGCAAATTTACTTTCCCCAAGTCATATATCTCTGCTGTTGTTTTTCCTGTGCACAATGTTTTCCAGGTTTTATTGCTCAAGCCATTTGGTTGGGCTGAATTGAATCTGACAACCTTGTTTTGGCTGCAACAACATCAGAATTATGGCTAAAAGTAGTCTTTTGTTGGGATGTTATTTTCTGTGTAGATATTTGATTGCAAAGTTTGAATGCAACAATTGATCTTACTGGCCTATACACTGAGTGTACAAAACATTGAGGACACCTCCCCCCTCCCCTCATTTTGCCCTCAGAACAACCTCAATTCATCGGGGCATGCAACCTACAAGGTGTCGAAAACGTTCCACAGGGATGTTGACTCCTATGCTTGCCACAGTTGTGTCAAGTTGACTGGATGTCCTTTGGGTGGTGGACCATTCTTGATACACACAGGAAACTGTTGAGAGTGAAAAACCCAACAGTTCTTGACACACTCACGCTCCTGGCACCTACTTCAGTACCATACCTTGTTCAAAGGCACTTCAATATTTTGTCTTGCCCGTTCACCCTCTGAATGGCACACATACACAATCCATGTCTCAATTGTCTCAAGGCTTGAAAATCATTATTTAACCTGTCTCCTCCCCTTCATCTACACTGATTGAAGTGGATTTAACAAGTGATATCAATAAGGGATCATAGCTTTCAGCTGGATTCAACTGGTCAGTCTGTCATGGAAAGAGCAGGTGTCCTTAATGTTTTGTGCACTCAGTGTATGCCGACAAAGTATAGCTTTTCAAGTTGGGCCAAATTGTAAATGGCATGTATAATTGCCTTGGAATCATTCAAATAACCCCTATACTGCCATTAGCCCAGATAATTTAATATCCACCCAATTAACTGCCATTAACAAATTAGTCTGATACTGAAGTGATGATAAATAGTAAACTGAATGTCCAGCCACAGGTACTACTGAGTCTGCCACAGCAGCATCCATTGAACAGTAGCCAACCCTGCCGCAAACCCTCCATTCGTACCGCCTAACTTTAACATAAGTAATTACATTGTAATTACAGTACATTGTAGAATATTCTCCGTTGTTCTGGTCCAGGCTTTAATTGAGATCACGAGAAGACTGTGAGATGTTGTTAAACACATACACCAACCAAATAAAACCGAACGGAGAGAACATCTTGTTTTATTCTATATATTCTATTCTAAAGTGATCTGCACTCTGCGGAATCTTTCAACCTACTAGGTAAACACCTTAGAAAACCAAGGAGATTTTGAGGTTCGTTTGACCATTATTTCATTACATTTTCACTGAAGAAAGCCTTAGTATTCAGCCTCTACTCCTGCACCTCTACAATTCCTCCACAGTGGGTTTGACATTTGATTTGAATACACTTGTTGAGTCACTTACTAGTAACTAGATTGCTATTTTCTGTTAATTGATCTGAAATTGCGTTGTTCATCACAATCACAGTGGACATTAATGCAATCATGGTAACTAGGGCTTTTGCGTTTTCTCCATTAGTTTCCTTCATTTGTTGAGACCTTTTCCTAATGTATTGATTATTATTCAACTTAATTGAAATGCATTTCAGATGTTTCGACTTGGCTTGCAACCCCAGTATTTGACGAAGCCTCAGAATATGTCAGTTTCCTCTTCCTCTTTTCTACCTCGACTGAATACTGTTACCATATATTGATAGGAGACAGTATCGAAACAGACATGGATCAGTGTTTCGCATCTGCCAATAGCTATTTTACAGGAGTTTTGTTACCAGAGATTCTTACTGTACAGTAGTTGATGTCCTTCCTGAAAGCATTAGACCTCTTTACCATGCTAATAAACACGTGTTTGGGATGCCTTTATCGACTCATGAATTAAACATGA
The DNA here is from genome assembly GCF_057628025.1 of Oncorhynchus mykiss. Taxonomy (NCBI): domain Eukaryota; kingdom Metazoa; phylum Chordata; class Actinopteri; order Salmoniformes; family Salmonidae; genus Oncorhynchus; species Oncorhynchus mykiss. The sequence goes on from NC_143034.1 coordinate 49,491,361, forward strand.
GTTTGGGATGCCTTTTTCGACTCATGAATTAAACAGGAGTTTGGAATGCCTTTTCGACTTATGAATGCAAGTAATGTAGTCATGGGCATTTCTGCTACGAGTCACGACACATTTCCACACAACAGAAAACATCATCCGTGAGCCCTGTGGCTTGTGTGCTGAGGACTTAGTTGCCTTTGAGTCACTTTGCTGGGCACTGAGGTGTGACTGTCTGTTATGGCAACAGTTTCTGGGGGCAGGGATGGCGTCAGGGGTTCAGCTGCAGCCTGCGACACTGTGTGTACTCTAGGAAGGTGACATCCCAGCTTTGTGAAACTTCATCTTGATTGTAGGAGTGACACTGAGTCAGAGCTGGGGATGTATTATGTAGGCTACTGTTGACCGAAAAAAAAGACTGTGTTGGAATAATAGCAAAGAATAATAGCACAGACCATAATCATAACCACTCACTCCTCTCTCTCCTTATAAATGGCAGAATTTTTAAGACAGAGAGAACAAACGATGTAAATTGAAAAGGCATTTTTAAGTAATCATTCTGTTCAGGTGACTTAATGCCACAACAACAAAACTTTGCAGTGTCCCAGATAAAAAATGTAGAAGTCAAATAAATCCATAGTCATCTCTTTAGGAATACTATACTGCCCCCTTGTGACTTAGTGAGAATAAATCCCAAAATGACAATATGTTGTTTTCTTCTGATTCCGTAAATCATTTCTAGAAAAATGTCCTGCATTACATCTCATGCACCACCAGCGAGCACAAAACAAATACATAGTGACACATTACTGTCTGGGTTTAAATCAACTAAATGATGTCTCCATCCTATGTTAGCTACTGTTAAAACACCAAGTGTATTCTTTATAACAGCAGGCTCCACTTGTCCACCCACCAGGGCTCTGATGACGGTCCCTACACCTTCTAGGCTCCTGTAGTGTCACACACAGTCCCCCTCTATGGTTCCTCCTTCGCCTCCCAGTTTCTCTCTCGCCATCTGTATCAGCGAGGGAATGAAAGGCTGCAGGGCTGGAAAATACAGGACACAGAGATGAGTCACTTCACACATAACCAACCACTCCTCCTACTAGAGATAGGGTTGGCATTTGGTCCCTCAGTGAGGGGCAGCCCCCCCCCCCCCCCCCCCCCCATTGGCTCTTGCTATTCTTGGGGCCGATGATTAAGACTCACACCACATTGACAAAAGTCTGGGCTTTGCTTTGCAGGACACGTGTCAGCCAGGTTCCAGCAGTAGCATAGGAATAGCAGTGGCAAGGGAACAAAGACATGGGAAGATGTGAGCAACTCCTCTCGTGACTCATACTACAGCATGCGATCATGTGTGTTCTCATGTGTGAGGAGAAAAGAATCAACCGCTATCTCTCCAAGATGAATATGAACAGCACATGGACTCCACACTATACGCAATCTACAAGCACTATGTCTTTTACATTTGTCATTGGAATTAAATGGTTTATAGTGAGTGGAATCTCATCTTTGATTGCTCTAGAAATATACACTACCGCTCAAAAGTTTGGGGTCACTTGGAAATGTCCTTGTTTTTGTAAGAAAAGCACACTTTTGGTCCATTAAAATAACATCAAATTGATCAGAAATACAGTGTAGACATTGGTCATGTTGTAAATGACTATTGTAGCTGGAAACGGCTGATTTTTTTATGGAATATCTACATAGGCGAACAGAGACCCATTATCAGCAACCATCACTCCTGTGTTCCAATGGCACGTTGAGTTAGCTAATCCAAGTTTATCTTGTGAGGCGTCTGTTTTTCATACTAGACACTCTAATGTACTTGTCCTCATGCACAGTTGTGCACCGGGGCCTCCCACTCCTCTTTCTAGTCTGGTTAGAGCCAGTTTGAGCTGTTCTGTGAAGGGAGTAGTACACAGCATTGTACAAGATTTTCAGTTTCTTGGCAATTTCTCTCTCAGCCTTCATTTCTCAGAACAAGAATGGAATGACGAGTTTCAGAATAAAGATCTTTGTTTCTGGCCATTTTGAGCCTGTAATCGAATCCACAAATGCTGATGCTCCAGATACTCAACTAGTCTAACAAAGGCCAGTTTATTGATTCTTTAATCAGAACAACAGTTTTCAAGTGCTAACATAATTGCAAAAAGGTTTCTAATGATCAATTAGCCTTTTAAAATTATAAACTTGGATAAGCTAACACAACGTGCCAGTGGAACACAGGAGTGATGGTTGCTGATAATGTGTCTCTGTTCACCTATGTAGATATTCCATAAGAAATCATCCGTTTCCAGCTACAATAGTCATTAACAACATGAACAATGTCTGCACTGTATTTCTGATCAATTTGATCTCATTTTAATGGACAAAAAAAAGGAGCTTTTCTTTAAAAACAGGGACATTTCTAAGTGACCCCAAACTTTTGAACGGTAGTGTATATTCAAAATCATGTTCTATGTAGAGGTGATGGTTCGTTGAACAAACCTCAAGTTGATGAGTGACTGTGCCTGAGACCTGAACCTTTTGTATTAGCTCCACCTTATGCCTGGGCTTTAGCACAGTGAACTGGCACAGTCTTAAGGTACCAAATTCATGACACGGTGTGTCATACATACAGTTCTTTCCCCATCATGCTCTGGGCACTATGCTATGTTCATGGGGTGGCAAGTAGCCTAGTGGTTGGAGTGTTGGATTTGTTACTGAAAGGTTGCAAGATTGAATCCCCGAGCTGACAAGGTAAAAATCTGATATCTGCCCCTGAACAATGCAGTCCAGTGTTCTAAGGCCGTCATTGAAAATAAGAATTTGTGCTTAACTGACTACCCTAGTTAAATAGGTCAAATAAATATTCCAGGAGTATTTTTTCATGAGCAACCTGGCAACTCACACTAGATGGCAGTATAGTATAAAGAACATTTTAGTTTTTGATGGCCTCTAAACTTCTGAGTAGGGCGTCAATGGTCTGAAATAAGTGATGCAACAATATTGTCATCAATAAATAGTGGATCAAATACTGATTTATTCTAGTTATTTGATCAAAAATAGTTGTTTTCATACAATTAATTAATGGGAGCTATTGATTAGTGTTTTATAAGAATTACATTGCACATAAGATAAATGCTGTGCCAAACTGGAAACCTCTCAATTAAAAACTGATAAACCTGCCAAATTCATTGTCTGTTCACACATTCACGTGTTCTGATATCAATTCACATACACTACCGTTCAGGTCAAAAGTTTGGAGTCACTCAGAATTTTTTTTCACTAGGCAAGTCAATTAAGAACTAATTCTTATTTTCAATGACAGCCTAGGAACAGTGTGTTAACTGCCTTGTTCAGGGGCAGAACGACAGATTTGTACCTTGTCAGCTGGGGAATTGATCTTGCAACCTTTCGGTTACTAGTCCAATGCTCTAACCACTAGGCTACGCTGCCACCCCAAATGTCCTTATTTTTTAAAGAAAGCGCATTTTTCCCCATTATAATAATACCGAATTGATTAGGGTGTGGACATTGTTAATGTTGTAAATGACTATTGTAGCTGGAAACTGCTATTTTTAATGGGATATCTACATAGGCCCATTATCAGCAACCATCTGTGTTCCAATGACATGTTGTGTTAGCTAATCCAAGTTAATTTTAAAAGGATAATTGATCATTAGAAAACCGTTTTGCAATTATGTTAGCACAGCTGAAAACTGTTGTTCTGATTAAAGAAGCAATAAAACTGCCCTTCTTTAGACTAGTTGAGTATCTGGAGCATCAGCATTTGTGGGTTCGATTACAGGCTCAAAATGGCCAGAAACAAAAACATTTTCTTCTGAAACTCGTCAGTCTATTCTTGTTCTGAGAAATGAAGGCTATTCCATGTGAGAAATTGCCAAGAATCTGAAGATCTTGTACAACACTGTGTACTACTCCCTTCACAGAACAGCTCAAACTGGCTCTAACCAGAATAGAAAGAGTGGGAGACCCCGGTGCACAACTCAGCAAGACTACAAATACATTAGAGTCTCTAGTTTGAGATGGGATGCTCCGGGATGCTGTACTTCTAGGCAGAGTTGCAAAGAAAAAGCCTTATCTCAGACTGGCCAATTAAAAGAAAAGATTAAGAAGGGCACAAGACACTGGACAGAGGAACTCCGACTAGAAGGCCAGCATCCCGGAGTCGCCTCTTCACTGTTGAAGTTGAGGCTGGTGTTTTGCGGGTACTTTTAATGAAGTTGCCAGTTGAGGACAAGACACTCTAATGTACTTGTCCTCTTTCTCAGTTGTGCACCGGAGCCACCCACTCCTCTTTCTATTCTGGTTAAAGCCAGTTTGCTCTGTCTCAAGTCTCAAGTAAAAGTGAGTCACCTAGTAAAATACTTATTGAGTAAAAGTCTAAAAGTATTTGGTTTTAAATATACTTCAGTATCAAATGTAAATGTAATTAATAAAATGTACTTAAGTATCAAAAGTAAAAGTAAAAGTATAAATAACTTTAAATTCCTTAATTAAGGAAACCAGACGGCATGCAGTTCTTGTTTTTAGTTATTTACAGATAGCCAGGGGCACCCTCCAACACTCAGACATATTTACAAACGAAGCATGTGTTTAGTGAGTCCACCAGATCAGGGGCGGCAGGGATAACTTTTGATAAGTGTGTGAATTAGACCATTTTATTGTCCTGCTAAGCATTTCAAAACGTAATGAAGAGTTTTGGATGTCAGAGAAAATGTATGGAGTAAAAGTACATACTTTTCTTTAAGAATATAGTGAAGTAATAGTCAAAGTTGACTAAAATATAAATAATAAAGTAAAGTACAGATACCCGAAAAAACTACTTAAGTAAAAATACTTGAAAGTACTACTTAAGTACTTTACACCACTGACAAATACTGAGATATATTGTATGCTAAAAAAATGGGAAATTATATTAATCATACTAATACAATTGCTCAAAAGGCACTCGCACATCTGAGCTATCTTTTTTGCAGGTGCATGGTAACAGTTAAATAAGATGAGAAAAAGTAAGAAACCCGGACACTGCTCATGATAGTATCACAATACATTTCACAAATAGTTTTTATAAATCTCAAAGATGGGGTCAAAATTATTGGCACCCCCTGTTTTCAATATCTTTCAATAGCTCACCTTGTGAGGATAGCGGCAATGAGCCTTTTTTCTCAAATGTTTTATGAGATTGGAGAACACATTGAGTGTCCCGACCGTTGTTGGAATGAGTAGACCAAGGTGCAGCGTGGTAAGCGTAGATCTTTCTTTATTTGATGATCACCCAAAAAATAATAGACAGCTGCCTCTGATTGGGAACCATACCCTGCCAACAAATAAATAGAATGCCCACCCAAATCACACCCCGACCTAACCAAAATAGACAAATAAAAAGGCTCTCTAAGGTCAGGACGTGACATTGAGAGGGATCTTAGACGATTCCTCCATACAGAATCTTCCCAGATCCTTGATATCCTTCATCTGCTCTTATGGATTGCCCTCTTCAATTCAAACTATAGGTTTTCAATGGGGTTCAAGTCTGGAGACTGAGATGGGCATTGCAAAATGTTGAATTTGTGCCAATTAACCATTTATTTGTGGAATGTGATGTGCGCTTGGGCTTACTGTGTTGCTGAAAGATAGGCAACCAGGTCTTTAACTAAAAACATCCTGGTACTGGGTAAAGTTCATGATGCCGATGACCTAAACATGGCCCCAGCATGTACCAGTGGAAGCAAAATAACCCCATAACATCAAATATCCACCACCATATTTTAAAGGAGGTATGGGATTATTTTCTACTTAATGAAACCAGGGGTGCAAAAAATGTAGATATTTTTAGATTGTTTTTAATACTTGCTTAACAAAACCACTTTTTCTGTACAATTGTATTAGTACTTTTTTTTATTTCCCAATTTTTTGGAGCATACAATATCGCTCAGTATTTGTATTATTTATTTTATACAGTATTTTTTGCTCATCTTTATCAAGGGTTCCAATAATTAAGGACATGACTGTATATCAAACATTTACAAATGATGCAGTGATTTTAAAACAATTATGAAGGCTATAGTGAATTCTGAATGAGACGGAGCAGGGATTAAACCCTATCCATTGAACACATCAAAGGGTTAAATTCAGATTACATCATCGACTCCAGCCGAGGAGCAGCCATCTTTTTCCAAGACCAACAATTTCACTCTCACCGAAGAAAAACAAATAGCTATTTATTTATTAATCATCTCAAACAAGCGACAATTCCGTTCCATCGAGACAAATACCAACGAACTCAAAGGAAAATCGGTAAGATTTGCATGTCAATGTTTCAATAATTCTACTGTCACTGTTTTTCATGGCTGTTTCAGAATGCACCACTGCCACCGGTTGCTTTGGTGATGCATTGTAACGGTGCAATAATAAGTGATGAACATTGGATACAATGTCAAGGGGCTAGATTTGGCAAAAACATAATGGCAGATCTTGACAGCCTATTTTCACGATAATGGCAGGTTTTGTATGTTGAGTTTATGTTGAAAAACGAATGTGCGTGACCAGTTTTTAACAACACAATACCATGCAACTTTTCTGATAATTTATTAGGTAACCTAACACACCTGACATTTTGAAATAGTGTCTATTTGACAATAGCCCCAGACGTCACCAATTAAATTCAGCTCGTAGTGGGGTGATTTGAGCTAGATTAGATTAGATGTAGAGTTCTTATATGATGAAGTCTTTTAAATGTTAAAAGGCGCAATCAGCAGTCACTACATCCATTTTTGACTTATAAATGCATGATATGTACGCAATGATTCTAGAAGAATATAACTTGTTAGTGCTTCATGTGCTTAGTTCAACTGTCATACCACATCGGAACCCAAAATATAAGCGTGTTTTCAACATTTGTAAACAAAGAAAAGGTAGACAAACATGGTTAAAACGATCATTTTGATATCATGGATTGTCATTCGTTGAGTCCATAGCTATGTCTATGAATTTGAGAGAGGTTACATTTTCCCAGCGCCATCCCTTAACTTTTTACCGAACTAGAGGTGGGGAACCGCGCTTTGTTATTGTCAAATCAAATCAAGATGATGTTGATAGACATGGCAGCTCTGTTTCTAGTTCCTAATTGTTTCTACCGCTGACTGACGCTTTAATGATTAACTCCAAATGCTGAAAATATGTGCCGCTCAAGGTCATGAACATGTGTAAGCTTTTGGAGTATTATGTTTTTAAACACCTGTTGATCTTGTTCAGTATCACAGAGGTCAGCATGAGAGTTCACAACATCAATATGCCCCCAGATGTTCTGTTAAAACTCTGGGCGTTTATATGCTGCTTAACACTGTCAACAAACACAACATATATTTGAAGTCTTTTCACACATCATTCGTTTTGAAATCCCACTCAAACCCATGTAACCATAAGCGTCTCTCAAGGGAAAACAGTTTCTAGATTGAGCCAGATTGCTCTCCCAGCACCCTTTCCCCACTGTATGATGCACATGGATGTGACTGTGGGTGTAGGGCCTGAGTAAATCATGTATCCATCTGAGCCAGCAGCACTGTGAGGGATGGAGGAAGGAAGGAAACGGTTGTAATCGGGGTAACTTTTCTGTTTTCCAAAGTGGAGGCAGGAAGTCAATCAGCTCTGGGGAGATGACAGCCAATGAATGCAGAGAGAGAGAGAGAGAGGGAGCGAGAGGTGCTGTGTGTTCTGCACTTTCTGTTGAATTTGAGAGAGAAGGAATACATGTATGTTACATGACTGTCCACTGTCATAAACTTCCTTTCATCGTTTATTTCATCTCTGTTGCACTGTTGCAGATGCAATGCTATACAAAGTAAATTGTCAAATCAATGACAAACTCTTGAAGGGCAGACCACCTGGAAAATTGCACACTCCTTTTCTTCTTTGCTACCGTTTTCTGTCGATGTTGGTGTGTCTGGCAATATGAAATGAGCCCATTGCAACTAATGGAAGAAGTGTGTTTAGGGTCTATGAAAGGGCAGAGTTGTATATTAAAGTCTGTTTATTGAAGCAGCTAGCCTGGACAGCATCAATGTTCTCACACTCGTTCAGTAGTTCATGCAGCAGTGTTTTTGCAGGGCTGGTGAGAAGTTAAGTTTGCATCGAGAGTCCATTTCCAACAATGCAGAGTAAAAGATAAGATAGAAATCGAATCAAATTGTATTTGTCACATACACCGAATACAACAGGTGTAGATCTTACAGTGAAATGCTTACTTACAAGCCCTTAACCAACAATGCTTTAAGAAGTTTTAAGAAAAAAAGTGTTAAGTAAAAATGTCAAATAAAAGTAACGAATAATTTAAAAGCAGCAGTAAAATAACAATAGCGAGGCTATATACAGGGGGTACCGGTACAGAGTCAATGTGCAGGGGCACCGGTTAGTCGAGGTAATTGAGGTAATATGTACATGTAGGTAGAGTTAAAATGACTATGCATAGATAATAACAGAGAGTAGCAGCAGTGTAAAAGAGGGGTCTGGGTAGCCCTTTGATTAGCTGTTCAAGAGTCTTATTTCTTGGGGGTAGAAGCTGTTAAGAAGCCTTTTGGACCTAGACCTGGTGCATTGCTTGCCGTGCGGGAGCAGAGAGAACAGTCTGTGGCTTGGGTGACTGGAGACTTCTTCTGACACCGCCTGGTACAGTGGTTCTTCCTTTAAAAGTTTTGAACTTATGCCGCTACCATTTTGTGGTAGATGGTGGCATATTGTGGTAAATTGTGTCATTCTGGAAACAATGGCTGATTCTTAAATAACGTGCCATAGAATTCTGGGCACCCTGCAAGCTGTGCTACAGTACGCCGCCACTTTTAAAGGAAGAACAACTGTATTGAGTTCCTGGATGGAAGGGAGCTCGACCCCAGTGATACACTGGGAGATACGCACTACCCTCTGTAGTGACTTGCGGTCAGATGCCAAGCAGTTGCCATACCAAACGGTGATGCAGTCAGTCAAGATGCTCTCGATTGTGCAGCTGTAGAACTTTTTGAGGATCTGATGTCCCATGCCAAATATTTTCAGCCACCTGTCGTGCCCTCTTCACCAACTGTGTTGGTGTGTTTGGACCATGATAGATCCTTAGTGATGTGTTGCACTGAGGAACTTAGAGCTTAGGGCATAAAAATTCCTAATATTGAGTTGTGCCCCCTTTGTCTGCAGAACAGCCTCAATTTGTCAGGGCATGGACTCTACAAGGTGAGGAAAGCATGTCAAAAGGTTGCTGGCCCATATTGACTCCAATGCTTCCCATAGTTGTGTCAAGTTGGCTGAATGTTCTTTGGGTGGTGGACCATTCTTGATACAAACGGGAAACTCTTGAGCATGAAAAATCCAGCAGCGTTACAGTTCTTGACACACTCACACCTGACAGCTACTACCATATCCCGTTCAAAAGCACTTAAATATTTTGTCTTGCCCATTCACGTTTTGAATGGCACACAATCCATGTCTCAATTGTCTCAAGGCTTAAAAATAATTCTTTAACCTGTCTCCTCCCCTTCATCTACTCCGATTGAAGTGAATTTTATTGAAGTGGACGTCAATAAGGGATAATAGCTTTCACCTGGATTCACCTTGTTAGTCTAGGTCATGGATAGAGCAGGTGTTCTTAATGTTTTGTACACTCAGTGTATATTTAGTTCGTTTAGCAGGTGTTCTTATCACACCATAGTGCCATCAGACTTCTGATACCGATGCAGGGTAAAGGGGGGGGGGCACAAAATGTGAACCGCTATAAAAAAAATGATAAAGAAAAGTTTTTTGTATTTTGAAAACAATTACAAAATACATTGGTATAGTTCGGCCCAGTGTAATTCAAATGACAAAATACTTAATTGTGTATTTCAAATACATGTAACATAAATAAATACTACCCATCTCTGTGTATTCATAGTGAGGCAGCACAGCGCAGGGAGAGGGCAGGCCAGAAATGGTGGTTCCTTGGTGTTCTGGTTTGTGTTTTCTCAGTCCTACTGTGCTGTCTGTCCGTATTCAGGCAGGAGGCCTGTTACACTGTTCTGACGCTGTTATTGTTACCATTTATTCCAATGAATAAATGTTATTCCTAATCTTTTCTGGGGAATCGTAAGTGTATACAGCACTTTGCTGGGCCCATGCGGACAGACTTGAATGTATTATGAATACTACAAGAGCAACATGTTTTCTGTGTGAACATGATTCAGATAGTCATGGCAAACATTTGTTCCTCATTTTGATTTGGGTTGAGTGGAATGTTGGTTCTAGTGAATTTGATTGCACAACATGTTCCCACCTCATGAGATACAGTGGGGCAAAAAAGTATTTAGTCAGCCACCAATTGTGCAAGTTCTCCCACTTAAAAAGACGAGAGAGGCCTGTAATTTTCATCATAGATACACTTCAACTATGACAGACAAAATGAGAAAAAAAATCTAGAAAATCACATTGTAGGATTTTGAATGAATTTATTTGCAAATTATGGTGGAAAATAAGTATTTGGTCACCTACAAACAAACAAGATTTCTGGCTCTCACAGACCTGTAACTTCTTCTTTAAGAGGCTCCTCTGTCCTCCACTCATTACCTGTATTAATGGCACCTGTTTGAACTTGTTATCAGTATAAAAGACACCTGTCCACAACCTCAAACAGTCACACTCCAAACTCCACTATGGTCAAGACCAAAGAGCTGTCAAAGGACACCAGAAACAAAATTGTAGACCTGCACCAGGCTGGGAAGACTGAATCTGCAAAAGGTAAGCAGCTTGGTTTGAAGAAATCAACAGTGGGAGCAATTATTAGGAAATGGAAGACATACAAGACCACTGATAATCTCCCTCGATCTGGGGCTCCACGCAAGATCTCACCCCGTGGGGTCAAAATGATCACAAGAACGGTGAGCAAAAATCCCAGAACCACACGGGGGGACCTAGTGAATGACCTGCAGAGAGCTGGGACCAAAGTAACAAAGCCTACCATCAGTAACACACTATGCCGCCAGGGACTCAAATCCTGCAGTGCCAGGGGGGTCCCCCTGCTTAAACCAGTACATGTCCAGGCCCGTCTGAAGTTTGCTAGAGAGCATTTGGATGATCCAGAAGAAGATTGGGAGAATGTCATATGGTCAGATGAAACCAAAATATAACTTTTTGGTAAAAACTCAACTCATCGTGTTTGGAGGACAAAGAATGCTGAGTTGCATCCACATAACACCATACCTACTGTGAAGCATGGGGGTGGAAACATCATGCTTTGGGGCTGTTTTTCTGCAAAGGGACCAGAACGACTGATGTAAAGGAAAGAATGAATGGAGCCATGTATCGCGAGATTTTGAGTGAAAACCTCCTTCCATCAGCAAGGGCATTGAAGATGAAACGTGGCTGGGTCTTTCAGCATGACAATGATCCAAACAACACACTGCCCGGGCAACGAAGGAGTGGCTTCGTAAGAAGCATTTCAAGGTCCTGGAGTGGCCTAGCCAGTCTCCAGATCTCAACCCCATAGAAAATCTTTGGAGGGATTTGAATGTCCGTGTTGCCCAGCAACAGCCCCAAAACATCACTGCTCTAGAGGAGATCCGCATGGAGGAATTGGCCAAAATACCAGCAACAGTGTGTGAAAACCTTGTGAAGACTTACAGAAAACGTTTGACCTCTATCATTGCTAACAAAGGGTATATAACAAAGTATTGAGATAAACTTTTGTTATTGACCAAATACTTATTTTCCACCATAATTTGCAAATAAATTCATTAAAAATCCTACAATGTGATTTTCTGGATTTTCTTTTCTTCATTTTGTCTGTCATAGTTGAAGTGTACCTATGATGAAAATTACAGGCCTCTTTCATCTTTTTAAGTGGGAGAACTTGCACAATTGGTGGCTGACTAAATACTTTTTTGCCCCACTGTACTACCCTCCAGTGGAATGTTCCCAGTTGACATCATCCCGATTCCCTATGCAGTTAGACCTGATTCCCAGCATTACATTTCCATGGCACAGCATCAATTTCAGTAACATGAACAGCATGTCAATCTAAGGGCAGTGAGTGCTAGTGATGAGCAGTGAATCGAACGCATTTCCCACTGAGTCAGCGGGATTGCAGGCTGGTGATTGTGTTACACAAAGGACACTTAGGGTCAGCAGCACTCTGTCCACTAACAAACACATTAAGGCCCATGGGGACGGGTCTCTGCTCTCCATGGCCTCTTTGGACTTCTAAGAAACAACTTTCTTTCAAGAGACAGATTTTCATTTTGTCCTCACACTATACATTTTTTATTCTCTAGCATCTAGTCTCCATTGCTACTTTTACATGTTTGAAATATATATATACATGTATATATACCCTTTATATACACAAAAGTACTTGGACACCCTTTCAAATGATTGGATTCGGCTATTTCAGCCACACCCATTTCTGACAGATACAGTTGGGAGAACAAGTATTTGATACACTGCCGATTTACAGGTTTTCCTACTTACAAAGCATGTAGAGGTCTGTAATTTTTATCATAGGTACACTTCAACTGTGAGAGACGGAATCTAAAACAAAAATCCAGAAAATCACATTGTATGATTTTTAAGTAATGAATTTGCATTTTATTGCATGACATAAGTATTTGATACATCAGAAAAGCAGAACTTAATATTTGGTACAGAAACCTTTGTTTGTAATTACAGAGATCAAACGTTTCCTGTAGTTCTTGACCAGGTTTGCACACACTGCAGCAGGGATTTTGGCCCACTCCTCCATACAGACCTTCTCCAGATCCTTCAGGTTTCGGGGCTGTCGCTGGGCAATACGGACTTTCAGCTCCCTCCAAAGATTTTCTATTGGGTTCAGGTCTGGAGACTGGCTAGGCCACTCCAGGACCTTGAGATGCTTCTTACGGAGCCACTCCTTAGTTGCCCTGGCTGTGTGTTTCGGGTCGTTGTCATGCTGGAAGACCCAGCCACGACCCATTTTCAATACTCTTACTGAGGGAAGGAGGTTGCTGGCCAAGATCTCGCGATGCATGGCCCCATCCATCCTCCCCTCAATACGGTGCAGTCGTCCTGTCCCCTTTGCAGAAAAGCATCCCCAAAGAATGATGTTTCCACCTCCATGCTTCATGGTTGGGATGGTGTTCTTGGGGTTGTACTCATCCTTCTTCCTCCAAACACGGCGAGTGGTGTTTAGACCAAAAAGCTCTATTTTTGTCTCATCAGACCACATGACCTTCTCCCATTCCTCCTCTGGATCATCCAGATGGTCATTGGCAAACTTCAGATGGGCCTGGACATGCGCTGGCTTGAGCAGGGGGACCTTGAATGCGCTGCAGGATTTTAAACCATGACAGCGTAGTGTGTTACTAATGGTTTTCTTTGAGACTGTGGTCCCAGCTCTCTTCAGGTCATTGACCAGGTCCTGCCATGTAGTTCTGGGCTGATCCCTCATGATCATTGATGCCCCACGAGGTAAGATATTGCATGGAGCCCCAGACCAAGGGTGATTGACCATCATCTGGAACTTCTTCCATTTTCTAATAATTGCGCCAACAGTTGTTGCCTTCTCACCAAGCTGCTTGCCTATTGTTCTGTAGCCCACCCCAGCCTTGTGCAGGTCTACAATTTTATCGCTGATGTCCTTACACAGCTCTCTGGTCTTGGCCATTGTGGAGAGGTTGGAGTCTGTTTGAGTGAGTGTGTGGACAGGTGTCTTTTATACAGGTAACGAGTTCAAACTGGTGCAGTTAATACAGGTAATGAGTGGAGAACAGGAGGGCTTCTTAAAGAAAAACTAACAGGTCTGTGAGTGCCGGAATTCTTACTGGTTGTTAGGTGATCAAATACTTATGTCATGCAAATTAATTACTTAAAAATCATACAATGTGATTTTCTGTTTTTTATTTTTTTTAGCACAGTTGAAGTGTACATATTATAAAAATTACAGACCTCTAACACCGGAAACACCGGAAAACCTAACACCGGAAAACCTGCAAAATCGGCAGTGTATCAAATACTTGTTCTCCCCACTGTATATAAAATCAAGCACACAGCCATGCAATCTCCATAGACAAACATTGGCAGTAGAATGGCCTTACTGAAGAGCTAAGTGACTTTCAACGACGTGGCACCGTTATAGGATGCCACCTTTCCAACAAGTCAGTTGGTCACATTTCAGCCCTTCTAGAGCTGCCCCGGTCAACTGTAAGTGCTGTTATTGTGAAGTGGAAACGTCTAGGAGCAACAACGGCTCAGTGGTAGGCCACACAAGCTCACAGAATGGGGCCGCCAAGTGCTGAAGCGGGTAGTGCATAAAAATAATCTACCGAACTCCAAACATCCTCTGGAAGCAACGTCAGCACAAGTACTGTTTGTCGGGAGCTTCATGAAATGGGATTCCATGGCCGAACAGCCACACACAAGCCTAAGATCTCCATGTGCAATGCCAAGCGTCGGCTGGACTGGTGTAAAGCTTGCTGGCATTGGGCTCTGGAGTAGTGGAAACGCGTTCTCTGATGTGATGAATCACTCTTCACCATCTGGCAGTCTGACAGACGAATCTGGGTTTGGTGGATACCAGGAGAACTCTATCTGCCCCAATGCATAGTGCCAACTGTGAAGTTTGGTGGAGGAATAATAGTCTGGGGCTGTTTTTCATGGTTTGGGGTAGGCCACTTAGTTCCAGTAAAGGGAAATCTTAACGCTACAGAATACAACATTCTAGATGATTCTGTGCTTCCAACTTTGTGCAAACTATTTGGAGAAAGCATTTTCCAGTTTCAGCATCACAATGCCCCATGCACAAAGTGAGGTCCATAAAGATATTGTTTCTTGAGATCGGCGTGGAAGAACTTGACTGGCCTGCACAGAGCCCTGACCTCAACCCCATTGAACACCTTTGGGATGAATTGGAACGACTGACTGCGAGCCAGGCCTAATCGCCCAACATCAGTGCCCGACCTCACTATTGCTCTTGTGGCTGAATAAAAGTCCCTGCAGCAACGTTCCAACATCTAGTGGAAAGCCTTCCCAGAAGTGTGGAGGCTGTTATAGCAGCAAAGGGGAGACCAACTCCATATGAATGATTTTGGAATGAGATGTTCGACGAGCAGGTGTCCACATACTTTTGGTCATGTAGTGTATATATAGTGTGGCAAAAAAGTATTTAGTCAGCCACCAATTGTGCAAGTTCTCCCACTTAAAAATATGAGAGAGGCCTGTAATTTGCATCATAGGTACACTTCAACTATGACAGACAAAATGAGAAAAAAAATCCAGAAAATCACATTGTAGGATTTTTAATGAATTTATTTGCAAATTATGGTGGGAAATAAGTATTTGGTCAATAACAAAAGTTTATCTCAATACTTTGTTATATACCCTTTGTTGGCAATGACAGTGGTCAAACGTTTTCTGTAAGTCTTCACAAGGTTTTCACACACTGTTGCTGGTATTTTGGCCCATTCCTCCATGCAGATCTCCTCTAGAGCAGTGATGTTTTGGAGCTGTTGCTGGGCAACACGGACTTTCAACTCCCTCCAAAGATTTCTATGGGGTTGAGATCTGGAAACTGGCTAGGCCACTCCAGGACCTTGAAATGCTTCTTACGAAGCCACTCCTTTGTTGCCCGGGCGGTGTGTTTGGGATCATTGTCATGCTGAAAGACCCAGCCACGTTTCATATTCAATGCCCTTGCTGATGTATAGTTACAGCCAGAATTTAAAGTGTATTACAATTATATTTTGTTTCTTTGACCTACACACAATACCTCATAATGTCAAATTAGAATTATGTTTTTAGAAATGTTTACTAATTCATTAAAGATAAAGTCAATAAATAATCAACCCCTTTGTTATGGCAAGCCTAAATAAGTTCAGGAGTACAAATGTTGCATGGACCCACTCTGTGTGCAATAATAGTTTTGATTTTTGAATGACTACCTCATCTCTGTACCCCACACATAAAATGATCTGTAAGGTCCCTGTCGAGCAATCAATTTCAAAAACAGATTCAACCACAAAGACCAAGGAAGTTTTCCAATGCCTGGGCAAAGAAGGTCAGCTATTGGTAGATGGGTAAAACAAAGAAAATAGACATTGCATATCCCTTTGAGCATGGTGAAGTTATTATTACACTTTGGATGATGTATCAATACACCCAGTCACTACACACCCAGAGGAAGGGAACCGTTCAGGGATTTCACCATGAGGCCAATGGTGACTTTAAAAGAGTTCAAGTTTAATGGCTGTGATAGGAGAAAACTGAGGATGGATCAACAACATTGTAGTTACTCCACAATACTAAGCTAATTGACAGAGTGAAAAGAAGGAAGCCCGTACAGAATAAAATATTCTAAAACATGCATCCTGTTTGCAACATGGCACTAAAGTAATACTGCGAAAAATGTTGCAAGGAAATAAACTTAAATGCAAAGCATTATGTTTGTGGCAAATACAACACAACACATCACTGAGTACCACTCTTCATATTTTCAAGCATGGTTGTGGCTGCATCATGTTATGGATATGCTTGTCGTCGGCAAAGCTTGTTTTTTTTTATAAAAAGAAACAGAATAGAGCTAAGCACATGCAAAATCTGGTTCAGTCTGCTGTCAACAGACACTGGGAGACAAATTGACCTTTCAGTAGGACAATAACCTAAAACTCAAGGCCAAATGTGCACCGGAGCTGCATACAAAAATGACATTGAATATTCCTGAGTGGCCTTGTTACAGTTTTGACTGAAATCGGCATTCAAATCTGTGCTAAGACTTTAAAATGGCTGTTTAGCAATGATCAACAACCAACTTGACAGAGCTTGAAGAGTTTAAAAAGAATAATGGGCAAATATTGTACAATCCAGTTCTTACCCAGAAAAAAATCACAGCTGTAATCACTGCCAAAGGGTGTTCAAACATGTATTGACTCAGGGATGTGAATACTTA
Source organism: Oncorhynchus mykiss (assembly GCF_057628025.1). NCBI lineage: Eukaryota > Metazoa > Chordata > Actinopteri > Salmoniformes > Salmonidae > Oncorhynchus > Oncorhynchus mykiss. The sequence goes on from NC_143034.1 coordinate 49,508,276, forward strand.
TATAAATGAGATAATTCTGTATTTCATTTTCAATAAATTTGCAAACATTTCTAAAAACACGTTTTCACTTTGTCATTATGGGGTGTTTGTTGTGTGTAGAGGATGAGTAAAAAAAAAAAGAAGATTTAATCCCATTTTAATTCAGGCTGTAACACAACAAAATGTGGAATAAGTATGAAATATGAATCCTTTCAGAAGGAAATGTATATACTAGAATTTGAAAGAGTAAAATATCAAGAAGTATAGGCTACATCCCCATTTGGTAATATTGGACCACAGGTCATTGTGTTGTGTAGTATATCTGTGCCATTGCAGTAGTATCTGCCTCATAGGTTATTTTAGTTGGACTAAATTAAGACCTCAAACTCTCCCAGTAACATTGTTTGAATGGAAACGTGCCATCTGGAAAGCAGAGCAGTACTCCCCAACTGTGATTGTAGACCAAAACAGATACTCCCTCCCTCCTCCCAGGCCCACGCCATGAGTCCCAACATGCCAACGGCCAAGCGGAAGGCTATTTCTGTCTGCGGTCGGCTGGTCCAGCCGCCCCCTCCTCCACTGACCCAATGCTGAGTGCAGCGGCCCGCTCCGCTGCCTGGGCCCTGGGAGGGTCAGACGCCATGTGTGAAGTTCTCAGTCATGGCCACTGGAGAATTTATTAGACTTATGGGAAATTTACGGTGTTTGAAATGGGGGAATTTTGGGGGGCGGGGAAGAAGAAGAGTTAAGGATGAGGAAGTCCCCCTCCTCTTTCTGCAGTGCTGCAGTAGTCAGTCTCACACTGTTTTCTTTTGTGCAGTTCTGAGTGTGGTGAGACCCATATGGCCTAAGCACACATGGAAAAGGAGGCTTTTTTTCCTGTATTTTTTCCAGCTTTTTTTGGCGAGTACTATCAGCTATTTTTAGACATACAGTTGACCTCCTCTGGCTTACTGGTGGTGAGTCAGTGAGTGTTTATTGAGGTTCAAAGTTATAAATGTTTAATGTGGTAACATACCATTTTTTTCTCTATTCCACATACATTCTAGTTTTTTCCCATTCCTCACAATCCTCTTTCCGTCACCACTGTGGGTTTTTCAATTTCAACTTCTACTGTTCTAACTCCTGTTGTGCTCAACTGCTTTTAAGTATTACTATTTCCTGATAGGACATAATGATTTTTTTTTTTATCTCACCACTGTCTGTGTCTTCTCATGAATGATCCAGATAACAAGCAGATCACAGGCTTTGCCTCCCATGTCTGTTAGTTTTTTTCTACAGATGTGTCCCAACAAGTCTCAAATGAGTCTGCATTGTAATCGGATTTGACATGGCTCAGCTACTTAGCATCAAATTGCATCTACACAAACCACGAGGACAAACACAATAGACCATGGATCCATGAGGACACTTTTAACCCCCAGGATAGGGTGGAATTCTTACTACGTTGACACTCAGTGCTTAGTCATGTGCACTATGTGGCTCACTTCCTGCCCTAGGTGGTGACACGGTGCATGCCAATTCAGTGGACTGCAAGTGAACTCGGGCGAGGCAGGCTTTGAGCTGTCGCCTCGGCCCCAACAGAGGTGGCCTCATGCTCACTAGGGGTTTAACCTTGTGGTACACAAGGAACCTATGAAATAGATATGCTGTGTCAGTTCAAAGGGACAAAGATTTAGTGTTGGCATCATGTGTATTTTGAAGAATCTATAGGGGACAAGTATTGATTTCTACACTATTGTGAAACCAATCCACTGCCAGTAGGCCTTGTGGGTTACACAGAATCAAACCCCTGCTGAGATAGCAGAGTTGTTGTGTCAGGAAGAGGTCAGCTCTTGAGTCATACAGGCAGCCCATTGTCTAGACATGTTTACACCCGATCTACCTCTTGGTCGTAATTTACAGAAGGAAAATCATCTGCCTCAGGCATCTATGGGAAGAGGAATATTGTCATGTGCTCGTACGTAATGTCATAACTAGGCATCAAGTTACTCAGTGGGACAGACACGCACCCTGGGTATGCTGATTACAGGAACATAAATTAACTAACGCTCATAGTACAGATTATTGCACCTTCATGAAACGAAATTGTCTTGATTAAAAGGGCAATTTAGTTTAAGAATAAATGTAATCTGTGTGATTTAGTTGGTAGAGCATGGCGCTTTCATCGTCAGAGTTGTGGGTTTGATTCCTGGAGCCGCCCATATGTAAAAAGTATGCACGCAGGACTAAGTCGCTTTGGATAAAAGCGTCTGTTAAATGGCATATATTTTTATTCATCTGGCTCCATTGAATTGGCACATAGCTACCTTAACTTGTAACAAAATTCATACATTTTACAATGTATTATTTATTATTGAAAATTTGAAATAATAATAATAATTGAAATATCAAGTCATGGCAGTTCTGGTAGTTATGGAATTCCAGCGCTTCTAGTGCTGGGCTCCCGAGTGGCACAGCGGTCTAAGGCAGTGCATTTCAGTGCTAGAGGCGACACTACAGACACCCTGGTTCGAATCCAGGCTGTATCACAACTGGGCGTGATTGTGAGTACTGTAGGGCGGTGCACAATTGGCCGGGTTTCTCCTTATATGGTTCCTTTAGAAACCCCCACTTCTCCTTATATGGTTCATTCCGGCGCCGACAGAGATGGCCGCCTCGCTTCGCGTTCCTAGGAAACTATGCAGTATTTTGTTTTTTTACATGTAATTTATTACATTGGTACCCCAGGTAATCTTAGGTTTTATTATATACAGTCGGGAGGAACTACTGGACATAAAGCAACGTCAACTCACCATCATTACGACCAGGAATACGACTTTCCCGAAGCAGATCCTGTGTTTTGCCCACCACCCAGGACAATGGATCGGATCCCAGCCAGCGAACCAAAACAACGACGCCGTAAAAGGGGCAGACGAAGCGGTCTTCTGGTCAGGCTCCGGAGACGGGCACATCGCGCACCGCTCCCTAGCATACTACTCACCAATGTCCAGTCTCTTGACAACAAGGTTGATAAAATCCGAGCAAGGGTAGCATTCCAGAGAGATATCAGAGACTGTAACATTCTTTGCTTCACGGAAACATGGCTCACTCGAGACACGCTATCGAGTCGGTACAGCCAGCTGGTTTCTTCACGCATCGCGCAGTTTGCCTTATGATTAACGAGACGTGGTGTGATCATAACAACATACAGGAACTCAAGTCCTGCTGTTCACCTGACTCAGAATTCCTCACAATCAAATGTCGACCGCATTATCTACCAAGAGAATTATCTTCGAATATAATCACAGCCGCATATATTCCCCCCCCAAGCAGACACATCGATGGCCCTGAACAAACTTTATTTGACTCTATGTAAACTGGAAACCACATATCCTGAGGCTGCATTCATTGTAGCTGGGGATTTTAACAAGGCTAATCTGAAAACAAGACTCCCTAAATTCTATCAGCATATCGATTGTGCTACCATCCTCAGAGCATGCGCAGACCAGCTGGCTGGTGTGTTTACGGACATATTCAATCAATCCTTATCCCAGTCTGCTGTTCCCACATGCTTCGAGAGGGCCACCATTGTTCCTGTTCCCAAGAAAGCTAAGGTAACTGAGCTAAACGACTACCGCCCCTTGGCACTCACTTCCGTCATCATGAAGAGCTTTGAGAGACTAGTCAAGGACCATATCACCTCCGCCCTACCTAACACCCTAGACCCACTCCAATTTGCTTACTGCCCCAATAGGTCCACAGATGACGCAATCGCAACCACACTGCACACGGCCCTAACCTATCTGGACAAGAGGAATACCTATGTGAGAATGCTGTTCATCGACTACAGCTCCTCATTTAACACCATAGTACCCTCCAAACTCGTCATCAAGCTCAAGACCCTGTGTCTCGACCGCGCCCTGTGCAACTGGGTTTCTGGACTTCCTGACAGGCTGCCCCCAGGTGGTGAGGGTAGGTGACAACATCTCCACCCCGCTGATCTTCAACACTGGGGCCCCACAAGGGTGCATTCTGAGCCCTCTCCTGTACTCCCTGTTCACCCACGACTGCGTGGCCATGCATGCCTCCAACTCAATCATCAAGTTTGCAGACGACACTACAGTGGTAGGCTTGATTTCCAACAACGACGAGACGGCCTACAGGGAGGAGGTGAGGGCCCTCGGAGTGTGGTGTCAGGAAAATAACCTCACACTCAATGTCAACAAAACAAAGGAGATGATCTTGGACTTCAGGAAACAGCAGAGGGAGCACCCCCCTATCCACATCGACGGGACAGTAGTGGAGAGGGTAGAAAGTTTTAAGTTCCTTGGCGTACACATCACGGACAAACTGAATTGATCCACCCACACAGACAGCGTGGTGAAGAAGGCGCAGCAGTGCCTCTTCAACCTCAGGAGGCTGAAGAAATTCGGCTTGTCACCAAAAGCACTCACAAACTTTTACAATCCACAATCGAGAGCATCCTGTCGGGCTGTATCACCGCATGGTACGGCAGCTGCTCCACCCACAACTGTAAGGCTCTCCAGAGGGTAGTGAGGTCTGCACAACGCATCACTGGGGGCAAACTACCTGCCCTCCAGGACACCTACCCCACCCAATGTCACAGGAAGGCCATAAAGATCATCAAGGACAACAACCACCCGAGCCACTGCCTGTTCACCCCGCTATCATCCAGAAGGCGAGGTCAGTACAGGTGCATCAAAGCAGGGACCGAGAGACAGAAGCTGTTTTTCAATCTCAAAAAAATGTATCACTAGCCACTTTAAACAATGCCACTTAATTAATGTAGCGTATGTAAACATTATATTAAGTGGCATGGTTTAAAGTGGCTAGATATACATGTATTACATAAAGATGGCAAGATGCAGTAGATGGTATCGAGTACAGTATATACATATGAGATAATATAATGTTTACATACGCTACATTAATTATCTCATATGTATATACTGTACTCGATACCATCTACTGCATCTTGCCATCTTTATGTAATACATGTATATCTAGCCACTTTAAACCATGCCACTTAATATAATGTTTACATACCCTACATTACTCATCTCATATGTATATACTGTACTCAATACCATCTACTGCATCTTGCCTATGCCGTTCTGTACCATCACTCATTCATATATCTTTATGTACATATTCTTCATCCCTTTACACTTGTGTGTTTAAGGTAGCTGTTGTGAAATTGTTACGTTAGTTTACTCGTTGGTTGTTACTGCATTGTCGGAACTAGAAGCACAAGCTTTTCGCTACACTCGCATTAACATCTGCTAACCATGTGTAAGTGACAAATAAAATTGGATTTGATTTGATTTAGAAACCCCCACTTCTCCTTCTCCTTACCTTTTTGAAACCACTTCTCCTTATATGGTACCTTTTGAAACCCCCACTTCTCCTTATATGGTTCCTTTTGAAACCCCCACTTCTCCTTATATGGTTCCTTTCTAAATGCCCACTCTTTTCAGCAGTGGCGTGTATTCATGGATGCCAAGTGAAGCCTTGATTATAATGGCAATTCTGATCCGATGGAAGTTCAATATGTACGGTAGCTAGATGTCGAAGGCTAATATTAACTACCTAACGTTGGCCATGACTAGAGGT